>NC_046334.1:20156209-20786625 GCF_000738735.6 Corvus cornix cornix | reverse complement strand
ATCGGAGGCTGGTCATTCCTAGCTCTAAGCTAGGAGTATCTGTTTTGTTCTCAGGTAAAAGAAGGACCACCTATGTGGATGCCACAGCCCATGCCACAGGTTAAACATTTCCACCTTGTGAGTCCAAACTAACGAAACAGCAACTAAACCTCTTCATTCCAGGTAACACAACTAACCTTTTCAGAAGCTTAAGGTTATGTACTTATCTCGTTAAACCTGGCCCATTTTAGGGACTGAAATCAATCTGAAGCTTCTCTGAACATCACAGCCTGAACAGCTTCATCCTTAGCCCTGCTGTGAGGCATTAGCCTCATTTTACAGATGGTGACCAGAGGCAATAAACATTTATACATGCAAGGAATCAACTGTCAAAGAATTGAAACCAGTTCTTCCAAATTCCTTCACAGCTACTAACAACTAACTACTGGATTACTCTACCCCAGGCTGACATAGCCCTTTCTGCTTCTTCAAATGGAGCAATACATGGGAAGAAAAAAGGAGGGGGGAAAAAAGGATCAGACTTCACATTTACCATTCTTGACAGAGTCAAGCAAGTTAGAGGAGTAATGCCTTCAATCATCCCTGTTCTTACCTCTTGAAGCTAGCTGCCTGCCTTAATTTCCTTTTCCTTAACGGCAGGGAATGGTTAATGCAGAAACCTGTGGCTTGGTGTGGTTTAATTACAATCCATCAGCCTTGCAGGAAGGGCTTGCTGAGTGATGTGTTTGAGCTGTGTTTGAGATTCATGAATACCAATTAAAGAGGGTTTGGCAGGTAAACAGCCAAACTTTCAGAGTGATCCTTGCAGTTATTTATATTAATTAATGCCACGGGAGAGGAGGTGCAGCTTTGCCTATAGACTTGTGTGTAACAGATTGCCTTGGCGAGGGAGGGCACGGGTGCAAGCTGCAGCATGAAGAGCCTGGCAGGTCAGGAGCAGCCCGGCACAGGGGTTTGAACAGACAGCACAGGAGGGGAGCAGGCAGCTCCCCTGCATTATTCCTGCCAGCACCACTCACTCACAAAAGCACAGCCTTTTTGCAGGGTCTGTTCTGCTGTTCAGCCTGGGCACTCAGCAGATGCCATTCGGGGGCTCATCACCACAACCTCTTATCATCCTCAGGTCAAAGCACTGCAGCCAGTTCACATAACTGAACTGGTACAAAAATGAACGTCACCCAAACTGGTGACATCTCAGTGCATCAACAGGTCTAACAATACATTTACAAGTGTATGGAAATAAACTAAGGAAAAAAAAATCAACATATCTTTCCTGTTACGTTGATTTAGCTGCCCTGGATTTTATAACTGCTTGGGTAAAGCCATACAAAACCTGTGCATATAGAGAAACCTCTCTAGGCCTTTGTAACCACCTCTAGAGTTGTTTGGGTTTTTTTTCCCCAGAGAAACACAAAATAGGCATGAGAGCAGTTCATGCCTGCAGCTCAAGGTCTGAGAGCACGTCCAGGAGATCTTATTTTAACTGCTGCCCACAGAAAATATTGTATCAACTAATAGCCATTCCCACAGTAAATAAAATACATCTAAACTTTACTGACAGAGGAGAAAAAAAGAAGCAGCCAGCAGAGGAGCTTATATTTATAGATATTAAGAATTTGAACCAAACTTGTACACACCAGTGTCATGTTTATGTGTGAATTATTTTGCGATGATTTATTTGTGAAAACACCGGTTCCTTCTTGACTTTGCAAGGTTGGCTGCCACATAGATGTGGGTGTCACCCCCAGAAGACTGAAACCTGCATTGTGCCGATATTTTTGGCTGAAATGCTGTACATAAATCAAGACGAGCAAGAGGGACAGAAGGGACCACAGGTATGTAGAAGCATCCCTCACTGCCAGAAACTATTGTGCCCTCCCTGGATGGATCCAGGAGTCACACAAACTGAAGTATCATCAAGCCTGAGCCTTTTCCTGCCGAAATGCTACAGCATTTCTTCCCAGTTGAATTTACATCTTAGAAGTGCTTGTGCTTTTCTGGTCCCAGCTGTTCCCATCGGAAGGCTGTTCTTGCCCCTGTTTGTTTTAATGGCCAGCAACCTGCATGTTATTTCCAGACTAAGTTTAGTCACATATGGGTTTAAATAGTTCTTCTCCCTCACTGACTCCTGGGTATTTTTAGAGGGAAACCATATCCCCTGTCAACCTTCATTTTCCTGGGCTGAACAAGTTGAGATTGCCTTGGCCTCCATTTGTAAGGAAAGATCATGGCACTCCTGGTGATCTCAGTAGCCCTTCCTTACACCTGTTCGGATTTGTATTTTCCATGGGCATGAGACATCAAAATCATACGTAGTGTCCTAAGGACACCTTATTGATGTCATCTTCTGTCATGGATTTAGTGTTTCCACAGGAAACATCTTGACTGACATGTCCCAGAATGACATTTCCCTTTCCAAAGAAAATCATGACGGTGCTCCAAAGGTGCTAGAGAATTGCACAGTTGATTAGTTTTTTTTCTATTTTTTTCCATTTTCAGTTTACTCATAAATGATATCTGTATGTGTGCTTTTGTTATCTATGCTTCTGAATTCAACTCCGTTACATTGTTGTTCTTCCCATAACATTTTTCAGATCTTCCTCCATCCTAATAGGACTTTTGTCATCCACAAATGTCATTAGCAAACTTGCACACTCTGTGCCTAGTTTACTGATGAAAACATTAAGCCGGAAAGATTTCAATACCTTTTGATTTTATAACCATATATTTATATAATTACGTGCAATTATGTAAGCAAACTCCATTAACTACCTTTCTGCCTGGTACTTTTTGTTGCCGTCTTCCCTGCTACAGTCTTCCTGCTCACCTTGCATAAAAATGATGGTTTTGGCAGTGTCAGGATTGAAGGAGGACATCAGATGCTGTCCTGAAGCCCAGATGAATGAAATCTGACACATTGCCTTTGTTTTTAATCTCAGTGACAGGACAGCTGTGAGGTTAGTCTGACACAGGCTGCCCTTGGCAAGCGCAAGAAGCCGTGCTGGGAGGGAAGTGCAGAAGTGCTGCAAGCTCTGTCTGGAGAGATGCTCAGACCGGAGCCACAGGAGTCAAAGGCTGCTCAGAGGTCTGAGTGAAGATGGAAACAGAGCCAGTATTAAATTATAGGGACGTTTCACAATGCCTTCGACACAAAACATTATCGTACCAATATTCGCAAGGCAGCAGAAGCAGAGAAGTTAGCAGTGTCATAGAATCGTAGACTAGTTTGGTTGGAAGGGATCTTAAAAGGTCATCTAGTCCAACCCCGTGCAATGAACGGGAACATCTTCAACTAAATCAGGTTGCTCAGAACCCTGTTTGTTTCAAAACAGGATAGGGAACAAAAGAAAGAGGGAGAAAACAATATTTTAGAGTTTAAGGCTGTTAAAGCGAGGGTAAAATACTCTCTTAGACAATTTAAGGAAAGAGGAAAAGAAAGAAAAAGCTGTTGTTAACTATTTCTCATCCATGCTTCCTATCAGCAAGGTGGTCACCTAACATGGATAAATCAAAACTATGGATATCTGGGTTATTCTCTGAGCTTATTTACTATACCCACATATGGAAAAATGTTTCCTGTCAGGTCAGGCTATATATAAACAACTGCAAGTGAAGCAGGGCCTAATGCAATTGGCTTTACAAGCTGCCTGTCCACAGCATCTGTGCAGCTACAGGTGGGACATGGAGTCACATTAATCAATCTAGGGTTAAACAGGAGCTGACAGTACTTTGGAGGAACATGAAGTGCCTGCAACCTATTAGCTGGGTACAGGCCTGCACTTTCCCTCTCTTTGCATGAGAACCACCCTCCAAAGGTCAGTGATACAATCCTCTCACTCTCTAAGCTTTCACTCTACAGAATACATGAGAGTGACAGAACATTGACATCAATCACTTTAGGCGTGGTGTACGTGTCGAAATGCGTGACACAGGTTGCACAGCGGTACCTGCAGTGTCTGTGCTAAATGACAGAAAAATATATTAAGAGACTAGGTAAAGAAATAGCTAAAAAACTGGTGGAAGGAGAAAACAGTGAAAATGAGAGGGAGAAGAGTGAAAAGTTTTAGCCACCACCTATTGCATCTAAACTCAAATTGTTTCTAAAAATACAAAAGCAGAAAGCTGCTAGGAAGTGTTGATGCCAGAAAGCTTTTAGCAAGCAAAGGTGCCCAGTTTAACACTGGGCCTTCAGATCTCCAGGGTTGAATCTTACAGCCATGTCCTAATGCCACTGCTCAGCTCCATCTCACCTTGACCAAAAACTTCAAAGCCTATTAAAATCAAGTAGAAACTTTCTGTGGCTCCGGCTCCGAAGTTTAAAATTGGCACTGGACTTTGTCTCGCATTTCGCCTCTTCCCCAGCCCTGTAGCTCGATACCCCTCGTTAGCCTGCTCAGGATGGTTTCTGTCCGTCTCTCTGGAGACCATTTGTCACCCAGGACTGCTCCAGCCCCTGCTTACTTCGTGGAGAAGGAATTTTGGCACCAATTAGCTGAAGTGAGTTTCGGGACCTTCAGCCTGTTTGTTTGACCTCTGGAAGTAGGTGGCTAATTCAAGGACAATGGAAGCTGTCGTGTTACCTGTTTCCAACATGAAATCAATCAGGGGAGAGCGGGAGTGAAGTCAGCCTTTCTGTTTTGATAAGAGGGTGTCCAAAGATCCCTGGAATGAGTGGAACTCCAGCAGCCACTCGGGCACAGGGCCGCCTGCTATTTATACACCCGGGGGCAGGGCTGGGGAACAAAGTGGTTCTTCTGCTCCTGTTTTATTTTTATTTGCCTGAAACTGAAGGGGAAGGGCACAGCTCACAGCTTTTATCATCCAGAAGTATGCATGGGCAATTTGAATTGGTTTTTTCCCCTTATAGTGAAAAAAAAAAAAAAATTACCAGTATAGCCTTATGTCATATATCATATATATATTTATATCATATTTTACATAATATATATATCATATATATTATCATTAGATGTCTAAATATTGTTTCAACTTTCAAAAACAGACTATCTCTAAAGACAACCTTTAAGTAAATGGAAAATGAATCCAGTATCGCATGTGTAATGATGATGTGCCTGGTCTGTGCTCCAGGTGTCAGGAAACAGCAGATGGCTTCACTCACAAACTGGGTGCCTTAATGACACAGAGGGACAGGGATACCAAAGTAGGACAGAGAGACATGAGGCACACACCAGTTCATATTTTATATGGCAAAAGTCAAAGTAATGGCATTCTTGTAGAGTTTAATTCACGTGCAGAACTATGCTTGAAATTCAGTTATACACGTATTTGTGCTAAGCCCCTTTGGAAGCAGATCCAAGTCATCCCAATGTTTGGAATTTTTTAAACCAGTTGGAGACCTAAGTTAGTCATTGCAGTGTTTTTTTGCCTTTGAGGAAGGGAGCAGTAGCACTTAATTTAGTTTAGAAGTGCCCTTTTCCTGTTGACAGAGATAAGCCCCCAGAGAGCCTCATCCAATTTTCCCGTGCTAAACATGACAGAAAAGAGTCTTTGGGAAAAGAAGTCCAGCACAAGACCCTGGGGAACACTAATTGCAAGCTTATTTTAAGCATCTTGCATGTTCTGAATAGTTTACAAGGCTGTTCCAGTTGCTGAGAAGTCAGAAGTCTTGGTAATAAAGACCCCTGGGAAACTGATCCATCAGTTTTACAAGTTTACAGTGCTGCTGGAAAAGGGCCAGTGAGCTGGTCCCTGGAAATGAATGAAATATTTCTCTATTACCTCATATAGCTTGCAACACCATAGTAGCTGAGTAACTTGCAAGTGTTACTGCATTCGTCCTTGCAGTATCTGAATAATCCGGGGAAATGCAAGTAGAAGCAGCTATAAAAATATCTCCACCTCTCTTTTGTGGGCAGGGTTTCCACCACTCCTAGACCAGCAGGGGAATGTCTCAAAAAGCTTCCCTCCAAGGGGCACAACCACATCCTAAGCATGGACCCTGTTCCTCCCCCCACCCCAGCCTGCTCCAGGCCTCTGCAAATGGGGCAGCAATGCTCACCTAACCTCAGTTCGTTTCTCACTGGACTAGTCAGTGGACTATGACAATTTTCTGTGAAGACAAAGGCACATACAAGAGTTACCAGATTAGCCTCTATGGGCTTGTTTCCCTCATCCCACAGACCTTTGGGACTGAGACATGAACCCAACATGTGGCAAATGACACTTAGGAGCCATAGGTGCTTTACATTAATAGCTACATGACCTATAACTTAGGCCTTCTCATAGATTATTGCCATTATGCTATTTTTAACATTAGCAGTAACTGGGTATATATCTGTGTTTTCAAACAAAAGCATGGCTCCAGCCCAGAGACTCTTTGCAAAACAATTTGCTGCTCCTTCCCCCTCCACCTCCTCTTTTCCTTCCCTCTCCACCCATAAAGTTCACATCCAAATTCAGTTATCTCTGTTTATCTGACAGGAAGTGCCAAAGAAAAAAAAAAAATTGATGATAGATTTAAGAAAATAATACATCATGTATGTAGTACATACACACCATAAAATATTTTACAATGCCATAATCCAAAATATGTGCTAGGAGTACACTAATCAGACTTATTTCAGAACAGCTGCTTAGAAGAAAAAAAATATGAGAAGGGCTGATTGCAAACAGAGAGAACTGAGCACATTTTCCACGTCTCACCAAAACTTTTGCAAAAAATTGCTTCTAACCATCTCTATTTATGAGAGGGGAAAACAGCTTGAGAAATTACTTTTTTCCATCTTGCACAAATCAGAACTTGACTTGAGAAACAATACACCCTGTCCTGCAGCATTAGCCTTACAGCCTCGGGCACTCAGCTTGAAATGCCTCACAAAGCAAACAAACCCTTCTGGAGAGAACCACCTCCTTATCTATTCGAAGAGAAAGGAAGAGGTAAAGGATGAGTGACAGCAGGAAACTCACATTTCATTCCAGTGACGAATTTTGACCAGCTTTTCATTCCTTGCGCTGGAGATGCAAGTGCTTAAGAGGACCACAAAGACAGGGATGAGTGTACACAGCTCCTTTTAAGGAGTAGGGAAGCTCTTTTTGGCAAATAAACGTGTTTCCACTGTTGCTCAGTCATCAGGATCACCAGACAGAGGGTGTGGGTTTATGTTTTTTTCTTTTTTTGGGTCTGTCTAGCCAGAGTTTTGCATAACTTCCTCCACCCTGTTTCACTGATCTTTCTGCAAGGATTTGAGCAGTTCATCTGCATAGTGTTCTGTCTGACCTGCCCAGTGATTTCCTAGGAAGTCAGGAATGCACTGTGTAGGTGCTCAACGAATCCAGGGGCTGGGGCAGGTCCCTGTGTTGCCAGGGACAGTTCTCATCCTAAGAGCCAGCTAGTGGGGCTGAAGCAAGGTGGGCACACCAAACTGTGGCTGCCAAAACTGGGGACATCTCTGGTAGGCAGGGATTGTAGTCAGTCACTTGAGATCCTGTTAGTAAGGTCTGACTTAAGAGCAAATATGTGGGGAAAATGGTGAGCTTAACAGCCATATATAGTTACTGCAAGCCCTGAAATATGCAGGACTGCAAGTAAGCTTTTCATATGATGGAGGTAGATACAGATGTGAATGAAAACTATGAAGCATATTGGCAAAAAATGGTGCTGTCAGACTCACTCCACAGCTCTCCTGGATACGCACAAGAGTCCCTTTGCTAGACTGCAGAAATGAAATAGATTTTATCTCCCTAAATTTCAGGAAAGCATCAGATCTAGGACTGCCTGGTAAGCTTTAAACAAACAGCAAGAAAAGAGGATGGCTACAAAAAGGAAAAAAAAAAAAGGTTAAATCCTCCAAAACTAGGAATTTCAAAGAAATGAATAACTGTAAAAGCATTGAGAAGGGATGTATGTGACTGCGGAAGGGCTTCTTGCAAAGTTACTCAGAGTGAATTTTGAAGCAGAAAGTATTGGATGTCCCATTGGCTGTGCTAATGCCAAAAATCTGTTTTCTTCTTTTTGATGATAAATAACCTTAGGGGGGTTTTCCTATCCCAGGGAGAGGGCGGAATAAATTAAGGGTGGAAATTGGCAGCCTTGCAAGACTGAAATCTTGGAGCAAACTCTAGAGCAGCTGGGACAAGGCAACCTCACTGATGCTTCTGGATGGTGTTTAGTCTTTTTACAAAGGACTGAGAAATATGAGCAGAATAGGAAAGTAGCAAACAAGGCTGTGCAACAAAAGTTGCCTTGCTGTAGAAAAAAATCACGTGTAAAGAAAATGTATGAATAATTTTATGTTATCACTTCATCTTTAAAAAGTGCGATATTGAACATAATCTTTAATCCTTGAAACATTTGAAATATCAGGAATAAATTATTAGTTTATGGCCTTTTGCTCTTCCCTATATCTTTGGAAAGTATCAATGTCTGTAGCTAAGGACAAGATACAGGATGTATCATTCCAGTAGCGATCATTCTTCACATTCAGCTTTATTCCAATGGATACAAACCTCTCTTGACCTTAGCTAAATTAAAAGAAAGAACTAAAGCAGGAGGTTTAATAAAAGTAACATTGCATCAGGTGCACAAACTTCCTGGAACGGCTAAAATTTACAGATGGAGTCATGGATTTTGGCAGAGCACTGGCATGTTTTGATGAGGTCACCAAAGGTGTAAAGTGACTGCAAAACACGTATTTGATTATCTCTTAGATTTATAGAGGATTTGCTTGCTTGGAAAGAATTTTTAGAATGATTGGCATACACAATTTGTGTAAGCTAACGGTGTTGGGATTTTATATACAATTCTATTTATATACAAACTGGGGGGAGTTCTGCTTCTTGATCTAAGCTCCCACGTAGGCAGGGGGTGCGAGTCTCCATTTGCTGCCTGCACGTTCATTTGGACAGAACTGCACTGCAAGTGCCAAAAGATCCCACAGCAGAAGGGCAGCATTTTACTCCCACTGTAGACTGTCAGAGACCCAGTCAACAACCAGCATGGCAGTAATGGAACTGCTCTACTGAGAAATGGCACAGGCCAGCAAGAAACTGAGCAAGATTTATTAGCAGCCTTTATGTAATGGATGCAGAAAACTTTGTGTACTCTTGTCCTAATAATAGCCTCGCAGTGACGAAGGGGATTTAATGGAAAGATAGCTGCAGACCCTTCGTGCTTTAAAAAACATCTCGCAGTCTCTGAGTGTCTATTTCTTTGCTTGTCCTCATCTTCCACTTCCACTCAAAGCTATGTTTTGGCCATGTACATGTGCATCCACAAATTCCCTGAGGCTTAGAGTGAAAGCAAGGAAAGGTATTTGCTGTAAGATGTAAAGGGGACAGGGTGGAGCTACTCTGATGACATTAAGTTATGAACCCTCCTCCAGAGAACAATGTTCTCTTCCCAAGGTCTTGCCCCCAGCCACTGAGGTGAAAAAAAGCTCACCTGGTGATAAAAAGGATTGAACAAAATCCTCCCTTTTGCCGTAGCTGTTCCTCAAAAATTGATCTTGAGCACCTTTAAATGGAGCTAACTGCTTTGTTCACTCTGCAGATGAGTAAAGCCACTCCAAAAGGAACAACTCCAGAATATCTCAGCAGGAACAGAGGAACAATGGCAAAGGACTGAACACAAACACTTCCCACTTTAGAAGCAGGTATTGCTTACTAGAAAAATGCTAAGAAAGAAGACCATGTCATAGAGCTTTTGGGCTTTTTAATTTTGTTTTTATGTGCTAAAGAGTTCCACAAGGATGGAAACAACATGTGGAGGGAAAGGGAAACAGACTGAAGATGAGGAAGCAGATGAGGATCAGAGAAATGAAGCTGTGGAGAAGACATCATGGGGTTTGTAGGTAAGTTTTTTGGATTCACTCCCTGTCTGTTGCTCTCCAACTGAGGCAGCTAAGTGAGAGGCAGCCCTGTCATCCATGTACATAGATAGTTCAGAACAATAGAGATAAATAAATTAAGAAGTAAGCTCATTTCAACTGAATTTAAAGGGGAAGAATGCAGCTGAGAAAAGGCTGAGCTAATGCATCCCATAGGTCCACAATAGTTTTTGTGTATGTCTTGTTTTAAGAGAGACGTGCAAGGCCCATTGTTAGTTAAGGACTATTTTGAGAGCTGGATCAGAGGCAGAGATATGGACAAAGAACTGAAGAATGACCAGCTCTACGACAGAGGACAAAACATAAAGAGGGAAGTGTGATTTTTTTCCAACCCCTCCTCCAGAAGCACTGACCTTCCTAGGTTTACTCAGTGTTTAGTTGGAGTCATTCTGAGGACCACATTGCCCACCTTCCCTGTGGCTTTGTGAGGCACAGCCAGCGCTCAGCAGCGCGTATGGCTGAGAGTTACCACCTACAGCCATTCTGGCTGGGAAGGTGAAGCAGACTGTGGAGAAACATCTGTTTCTTCATCAGATTGGGAGATACTAGAAAAAACTCTCAGAGTGGTCAGGCATTGGAATAGGCTGCCCAGTGAGGTGGTGGAGTCACCATCCCTGAAGGTGTTTGAGAGGCATCTGGTGTTGGGTGATGGTTTTGTGGTTATGGGATTACAGTGGCAGTGCTGGGTAGATGGTTGAGCTTGGTGATCTAAAGGTCTCTTCCAACCCTGATGATTCTATGATTTGGTGAAAAACTGCTGTTTAGAAACCATTTTAGTTAGGAAGTAGCTGCAGAAACTGGATGCTAACTGCAGAGCATGACACAGGATCACGTCAGCTAGCGCTGTTTTACGTGACAGTTCTTTTCCTGACAGGGCTGGCTCAAAAACAGTTTCTCCACTTAATGGTAATAGAAAGCTATTTCATAATTTCCAGCTCTTTAAGCCGTATTTTGCTATTTATGGCAGCATTCTCTGCCCCAGATGCTGCCATCTTCTCTGCTTACAGCTAATTTCTTAAGCACCACAATTTCCTGAATGGCTTCTTCAGTTTTTTGTTTTCTTTTCTTTTCCAAAGGATAAGTGTATTCTTGCTGTCTAATCCAGGATTCACACCACTCAGCAAAGGGGATCTGGGCTTGGCCACACATCTACTTTTTAGACTCCGTGAAGAGAGTCTGCTTTAATTTCATAGATGCTATATTAGATTTTATGTTAAGTATAGACTGTAGTTTTATAGCTGCTGCCACTGGAGCCACACTTCTTTTACAGCAGGGATCTGAGGTATTGCCAAAGCTGGCAAGGGAGGCAAAAGGGTTTTCTTTCAGCCCAGGATCCACATTCATTTGTGAAATGTGATGTTATAGAGCTTTATGAGCTGAAATTATGGCTAGACTGTGTGGGTGCCAGGATTTGCAAGTCTCTCGTGCCATTACAGCTGTCACCTGCAAGAACTGAACAGAAGATTTGGAGCATCTGTTTGGCAAGTTTATTCCCTAAACACAAACAGATGAAACTCCCTCATTCCTAGGACCTCCAAAAGTAGATCTCAAAAAATAATAAAAATTCTAGCCACCTAAAGTATATTGGAAAAAACTCTTCTCTTTAGTATTAATAATTCACATATGTTCAGGAAAATAAGTGGAAAATAGATAAAAAGGATTCTCACTTTTTGGAGTTTGCCTCTTTCTGGGTGCCACATCCATCCTTTTAACCGTGGCACTGAAAATGACCAGGAGGGAGAGAAGAAGAGAAAGCCACTTTTTTCATTCTAGACAATGATTCTATCTCCTTTTGGTCAAAAACAAGACCCTTTTTTCCTCCAAGGCTTGGAGGATTCAGTAGAGGACAGTGAAGTCATAGCAGAGGCAAAAGCAGGGCTTTTTTCCTGCCTGAGGAGTTTAACATACTTGAAAGTTATTGGAGGATCTTCAGCCCCTTACATTTTTCCCTGTTCTCCTTGTAATTTTTATGTTTGGGAGGTTTTTTTGTTTAATTTTAAAATAATTTTTCTAGTGGGTTCCCTGCCCTCTTTGGGGACAGAAAGTTTCTCTTGGACCAGGAGGCCAAGTTGTGCACCAGGTACACTGCTGTTCACATCTCAACAGAAGAAAACAGTCTCTCTGAACAAGAAAGTGATTCCCATTTTATTTTAGGGGCACTGTGGGGAAAGATTTGTGCTGAGAGGAAGAGAAAGAGCAACAGAGAAGAGAAAAAAATCCTCAGTAAGATCTAACTGATAACTAAAAAACAGATAAAGGAAAAATTCTATTTCACTTGGTATTTTAATAATGTTTTCATTCTTCATAAAAGTGGGCTTTAAAAAATAGCCTTAAAAATCAAGTCTAATCCTGACATGATTTTTACTGGACAACCTGAAGCCTTGCCTAGACTTGTCTGAGACTGGGATTTCAGAGACTCTTCCTGGCTTTCCTATAAAAACTCATCAGGATCCTGGGAAGCTAGATCCCGGGAAGCATTGGCTGTAGGTTCTCAAATGCGTGTGTTACTCCTGGGACAAGAAACCTCACTGATGACACCTAGTGTTTTCCCAAATGCCAGGAGAGAAGGCTCCTCTGAGGGATACCCAAGGGGCCTCTCCTCCCGCCGGCTCTGCTAATAAAAACCACTGGAGGTGCAAGAAGTGGTTTATACTGATCTTCAGCAGAAGAAATGGGCTTCTGGCTGTGGGTGTATAATGAGCCTAAGAACAGAAGCTTCTCTTTTTACCAGTTTGAAAAAGCAGTTCTAATGAATTTAACAGTGGCCACTTTTAGCAGCAGATACACAACTGTGTTTCCTGACACAGCTATTCCTATTTAGCATCTGTACAATGGCACAGTGGGAAAAAAAATTGGAGTCAGACTTTTCAGCTAATATAAAGCCCTCGACATCAACATATATAGTATGAAGTCCAAAATCACAGCTAGGAAAAATATGGATTGGAGGCAAGTCTGTCATACAGGAATCCTGCTGCTTCCTGCCAAGTGACAAGTGGGAGGTTTTGCTGGTTGTGAGGAGCATGGTGTAAAGAGTCAGACGTCTTTGTTGCCATTTCCCCATTTTGGGCAGGCAGAAAATCAGCCAAAGCATTTGAGAGGATCATGAAAGAATGAAAGAGTGAATGAGTTTTCCCAAATCTCTTAATCCTCAGATACCAACCCAAACAATCAGGACCAGTCACATGTATTGCAAAAGGCCGGTATCCAGACTAATTCCGTCAGAGTTACAGACAGTGGATAAAGTTTTAAAACCTTCTTATTATTTTCTTTAAGCAAAAAATAATAAAAAAAACCCCAACATGTTTTTAAAGCATAAGAGAGGAACATTAACACTAAGACTAACTGAGAAGGGAAGAGGGCAGAGTTGCATTTGTCATGCCCCGTTGCACACAGAATCCTGTAAAATTCAGCCTCTGTCTGCAGATCCTGAAGTCAAATGGACAAAGGTACAGAATTCACACATGGGAATGCAGATACTGAGAATAAATCAGCAGAGACATTTCAATAGAGGTCCAAGGCTGGCAGAGCAATGCATTGGCACAGGCTCTATTTAACAAATGAATCCTCAGGGCAGCATATTTCTGGGAAAGCTTTTGGTCGTTCCTTTCTCACCACTCCCCTGCACCCCAAATGAAGCGATGACTGAGTATTTACAGCCTGGCTGTGTCAGAGGGTTGACAGTCCTGCTGATTTAAAGCACAGTTCTACTAGGAAAAGTGGCTCTGTGAATGATAACCTCATGGCTTTCTATTTATTGCATCTCACTGATTTCCAGTTCATTTGAACTGGAAAAAGGAATACAAATAACTCAGCTAGGTTGGGTTCTTTCAGGTTTATCTGTCAATGGCAATTAACAACACATGAGTCAAGCTCTGTCTTTCCATAGCTGAGCAAACAAAAGCTGAAAGGTTCAGTGTAGCTTTCCTACTTTTGCCACTTAAATGAAGAAATGCCTCCCTCCAGAATACAGTTCCCTTTTGGCAGCCAGATGCCCTGAAACCCTTCTCCTAAAAGGAGAGGCTCCAGCATCTCCCCTCCCACATAGCAGAGGAAGAAGGGGATGCTGTACTGCTTATTTCTTGCTTGTTGTAGAGAAAAGTGAACTTGAGGCACAATTTTAGTGACTGTTCCCCTCTACTGTTTTTACTTAGCTCACCTCCCTGCCCAAAACTGCCGTACACTTGAAATGCCCATTTTTCTTTCACCTTAGCCCTACTCGACTAGCTACGTATATTGCATGGCAAAATAAATCACTAATAATTCCATCAAAGTAGGTGAAAGCATGCCAGCAGAAAAAAAAAGAAAAAAAAAAAAACAGTCCAATTTTTTTCCCCTATTAATCTGGCCCATGTGTTCTCCATTTTCTTTTCCATTAGGCAAATAGCCATTGAGTATTCGATGCTGTATATAAAATATTGCAAAAATGTAACCAAGCAGCTCAGTTCAGCTGCTCAAATCATGCAAGGTCATCAGTATTTTAAGACTGTCTCTCAATTTGCTCTTGATCACATTCTGAGGGGGGCTAAGATTTCATGCACCAGGACCAGAGCTGGACACAGATGGGCCACAAAATTTTTGTTTGTTTTTTCTTTTATTCCATTTTTGCACAAAACACCTAAATGCAGAAAACTGTTCTGAATAGATTTTTTTACTTTGTGGTCTTTTTACCATCAAAGTAGAAAAGCCTGGATTTCCTGTTGCACTCTTTCCTTCTGCTCACCCTGTTCACTCTGCTACACCCAGAGATCCTTTTCCATTAGTTTGCTTTGTTATATTGCAGCTTTTCAAAATTTGGCTATGTTTAGGAAAACATTGAAAGACAGCAAAAGGAAAAATGATAAAAGGGAGAACTGCCAAGTCATAGATGCAGTTAACTGTTACCTTCAGTGAGGAAGCATGGAAAACAAGAATGCATTTTAAGGTAAATACTTCCTTTAGAAATACTTCATGAGAACTGAGAGACAGGCAATCCATTTAAAGCAAAGCTTTAACATGCTTAAGGAATCTCAGCTCTGCTTTCTCACAGGGAGCTGAACTCGGACTTTGACCTCCAGTTCCTCCATCTCTCAGCTTTAGGTAACAGATGGGATTGTGAAGAGACTCTTGAAGCAGTATTTACTAGTCAAAAATGAAAAATAAAGGGGTTCTGGCAATCCCTAAGGAATCCCATTGTTTCTCTTTGGGCAATATGTTTTCATATATATATAGATATGTATGTATATATATTTTTTTAAAAAATGAGATTCATCTTGAAAGAGCTCAGTGCAGAACCAGCAATTTGATTTTCACTTTTCTTTGCTTATGCTCACTTTGCATTTAGGTTTCTCCTGCAGGTCAGAGCACATGAAACTAGGAATGGAGAGACAAGCAGCACTTCAAAAATGTCTGGTTGTAGAAGCCCAATTGCTCTTCAATTAGCACATAGCTCTTTTCTTAATAAACTCCCTTGTATCTCTGGACACAACCAATGGTGATTTGCATTCTCTCCCACAAAAGACAGTGAAAGCAATTAGTGGAAAAGTGAGTAACTATTATTAATAGTTACATTTTCTGCCTGGGCTGGCAGGGCCAGTGGGGCTGTAACAACCACCAGCTCACAGTAAAACGACCTACAGCAAGCTGCTCAGCCAGACAGAGCACCAGGGAGAAATCAGTCCCTCCAACAGATTCTCCCTCATTGCATCAGTCAAGCTTATGTAGAAACATGCAGCATTTAAAGGCCACATTAGCAGACACATCCTTAGACTGCTGCAGAGATGATGTCTACAATCACATTATCTGCCCCCTCAGATTTACCTGATCTTTTGAATTGTTCTTTGCAGTATACTTGAAGGATTTCTTGCTTGACTGAAACATTCCATTATTTCTGATAGGAAACAAAAAACATTATCAGATTCAGAGCTCTTTCTTTGCAAGAGTCCCCTCACAGCCCCAATTAATAAGGGGAAGCAAAATCACTCAGGTGTTGCCTGATGTTAACTTGAGACACCTGCCATGGTGGCAAAGCTGAGCAGAAGAGTGTCTGAAAGAAGGGCTGAAAGCAACTGTGAATTATTTTCCAAGTTACCCTGCTGTGCCAGTTTTAGGCAGTTTTCATCCTGCCTCCTGTTAATCTGCACTTGCTTCTTCCCTACTGTGTTCCTGCTTGCTGCTCTCTTCTGTGCAAATCTTCCAACTTTCAGCCACAACACTAAAACGCTCTCTCACTTCTTGGTCCATACATTTCCTGCTTTAAAATGCCAACACCTCTGCTTTTGCCCACAAAACAGTGTAGTTCTACTATTCAATAGCTTTTAGCTATACCATAGCTTTCAGTTCCATTGCATATTCATCTTGAAAATTAAATTTTAGCAGGCAATGATCCCTGCTACTTTTCCCCTGGACCAGGCTTTGCCAGACACTTTCTCATTATGTCACTTGGATTCAATTTCACTTTCCTTCAGACTAAATATTGCCACAGATACCCAATACTTTCACTCTGCTATATAAAAATAGAGAGACCTTTCATCCACTTTTTTTTTTTTTCAATTCTAGCACTGTTCATATGCAATACGACAGAAACTTTTGCTGCCAGCGTTTCTGGTTTCTCCCCAATCTCCCAACCAATTGGTTTCATTCAGACAGCTGGAGTCTAGCCCTGTATTATTAATGTGAGGAGAAGTGTTTCCATTCACCCTAGTGCCCAGGAGCTGGATGTAGCCCCTGCACACCTGAAATCCAAGAACACCCCTGTGGCATGTGGCACAGGACATTCCGGGAGCTGCAGGCCACGGCCTCCTTTTTAATGGGCTTGTTTCCTCTCAGTGCTTTAGAGCAGCAGGAGAATAAAAGGTTATGTTTGTAAAAAATATCACTGCTTCAAATTGCAGTAACATATGTGGCTTTTCCCGATATATTGCCACTAAAGGGCTTTACAGCTTCCCTTGCCCATTACCTATAAACCAGCCTCCTTGCTTCCACTGCCTCCCTCTTTGGCTGCTAGTGGAATTGGGAAAAACTGTTTTACTGGCAAAAAAACCCCATAAAGTAGGTGTGGAGACACCCGTGATGAGTACTGTGTAGAGAGGGGCTCAGTGGGACATTGATATTTAGGCATGACACTAAATCCCTAAATTAATCTTGAGGAATTGAAGAAATACCTGAAAGACTCTTGATGTGGAAAAGAAGCTACTAAACTCAAGGCCCTTCCTGCCTGCCTTTGCAGACAGCCACCTGATGCATAGCTGGGTGCATTTTGGGCCATAGCAGCGTGAAAGCACCCAGGATGCATCCAGCTACAGGAGCTGAAGTCAGTGATTGAAAGGCTTTTTTAGGTGCATTTTCTGTGCAAAACGCTTTTCCTCGATAGAGGTGGCAGCAGCAGGGTGCAGACAATCACCACAAGGTTTGACAGTCTGTTCAAACACAAGTCATCCTCCCCAGAGGTAAATGACCCTCTTTTACTCACCTCACAGTTTTCTTGTGGGGCTACAGCAGATGCTGTGATACCAATATAGCCATGGCAGCAGCACCTAGCTGTAAGCATTAGCCAGAAAGAGCAGCCTATGGAAAAGAGGTGCTGTAAAATAGCCCATTACTTCATGGAATGGATTCCAGGAAAACACGTTACATTTTGATTACGGATATTCAGAGCGGGAACTGCTAGTACGGCACTTGAGATAAGGAAGAGGCCAGATAGACCTAAATAGCAAAGCTTGGTATGACTTCTTATGTAATTGTCAGCTCCCCATCACCATGAGGTCTGCGTGTCTCGGGCAGCTAAAAATAGAGCAGCTTCCCCTTGCCTTTCTCACCCTCCAGCCTGCGTGAGGAAAGACCTGACTCACTCACTTGTGTTCGGGACAGCCCTCTGAGCCCCCATGGGCTTTCCTTTCAAAGGCAATATAAGAATAATATTGACTTTGTAAGAGTATTTTCATAATAGGATTTTTTTTCCATGTGGCACACTCGCAAGATGCTGGGGCTTTCACGGTCATTGCCAATGTTTGATAAGACTGAGATGAGACATTTGAGTTCCTTTGCATAAAAGGAAACATCCTATAGGCTGGAATGGAAACGTGGGTAAAACTTCTTCCAAGCTGCTTATTTAAAAAGTGACATTCTTTGAGAGAGAAGACTTGGAAACCCTGCCCCTAGAAATACAATGTTTACATTAACTTCTGGTTACTGCCATAAGGCATGCCAGATTAAGGTGTGAGGATAATATTAATTCATTGCCTGCTATTTATTCATGGTTCCTGGAGAGGGTCCCAGGCATATGTTTTGGTGACAATTCCAGCTGTGCATTTGAATCTATCACTGAAATTCATCATATTATGCAGATAGAAATACTAAGTGGCGAAATTTGGACCCCAGTTGAGATCCAACATCTCAGTTGTTTCATTGCTTGGATCTTGAGGATTGTTTTGTATTTCTGATGTAATACATACAGCTGAAACCCAGATATTTCAGTGACTTTGACCACATCCTGCAGTCAGGGAGTGTGAAGTGTCTGAGTTTGGGCTGGAAAGAGGAGGAGACCGCCACAACACTGCTACTGTCTGCTCAGACTTCATCCCAGCCTCTGCCTCTGTTAAATGAGGATAATTACACTTTCTTGCCTGTCAGAAGAACTGGGAGATGGCCTGTTGATAAGTTATTCCTCACAGTGCTTGCCAACTGCTTAAATATAGTCTGTAAATATTTTGTGAATGCTTTGTAACTGTAAACACGTCACATTTCTGCTCCAAATCTTTCAGATTTTTGCACAACTCCCAAGGAATGCTGTCACAAGAGCAGGGGTAAGAGGGCAGGGAACTCTGGGGTGGGACAGGAGGAGACAAGGGTCCAGACAAGGGTGTCTGGGGCAAGGACAAGGACAAATGACACAGGATGTCCTCCTGGGATGAGCAGCCAGAGCAGCTTTGCAGTCCACCCAAGGTATTCAGTGGTTTCATTGTGTTCCTATGCCAAAGGGACAGAGCTCCTGGGTTTGGACACTCACCTGTGAGAGGAAACAATGAGTGGAGATGGTGCAGCCTCAGTGGGGCTCCAAGAAAGGTGCCCACCAGGCAATGATCATCCATTCTCCCCCACCCCACAAGAACTGGAGGGCACCGAGTGAAGTTGCAAGCAAAGGGAGGCTCTGTTTAGTGTAAATCCCAATTAAACTGCAGAGCCAGTGGAACATTTTCACAGTTAGGCTTTTGCATGAGTCCCAGGAGCAATTTCATAAATCCATGGAAGAGAAGAGGTCTGTGAAAGCTTATTAAATACCATTTCTGGCCTAGAATCACCAGAAGTTCCTGGAGAACGGAGCAGGAAAGTTTTGGTACCCATTTTGCTTCTCTTTGTGGTTACTTATTGCTGGTCACTGTTGGAGACAAGATACTGACTCAACTGGACCCTTGGTCTGAGTATGTATGCTTTTTTGTTTGGTTGGTTTTGTTTTGTTTTGTTTCTGTGCAAAGAAAATCTTGTTTCTATCTATTCAGGCTGTAGAGACAAGCTTGAAAAGAAGGTCAAGACTTAAGAAAATTCACTGTGGTAGTCCTCTGCTTTTTACCCAATTTGATGATAATGTTAGAGTCTGGCTTGAGTGTTTGTCATCACTTTTCCTGGCCTTGCTGTGTCCACTGGAGTCCAGCCCCAGATTTTAGGAGCACAATGGAGGGGACTTCCTTACCACCTGCCTTTGACCTTGGCATCTCCATTGATTCCCACCTACAGACTGATTTTCTCCCTTTTTTTAGCTTGGGTTATTGAAACTGCTGATTTTTCTGTATCCTGTGGCAAAAGAGTTTTCAGTATTTTAACAGCAGTGATGTTCCAGAAGTGCACAGCCACCTTTTCTGAAACAGAGGCATGTGAAGAAGAGACTCAAACCGTCAAATTTTTAGGGTGGTTGAAACCTACCCTTACACAAGTTTGGAAACAGCACCTCAGTCAAAATGGAAACATGCCATGGGAGTTTCTGGAAATTTTAGTTGTTAATTCTTGCTGGAGAGGAAGAGCTTTACCCAAAAGCATATATCTTGGTACATCAGGAGCACCAGAGCATGGCAGAACAACCCAATCGTGAAGGACCATCTGCCAGGCACCCTCAGCACAGCTCAGAAGCTGCTCCAGGAAAAATCATCACATAGGAGAAATAAATCCAGACCTGCACAAAACCAAAGGCTTTCTGAGTAAGCATCCTATGCCAGTAGGGATGCAAGCCAAGGCATCCATGAGAAAAAAAAAAAACAAAAACCCCCAGTCACTCCCCAAACAGGCAAGATAGTAAAACCCTGAAAAAAGAAGTCTTTTTTTCACTTGCCCATTACCCTTGGCCTTTGCAGACCAGACCATCTGTCAGCCTAAAGTCTGGGGGGACAAGGCATGTAGGAGAGAGCCCCAGGAGCTTGTCAGGGAGTTCAGCACTTGCTGCTGGGCTCTGATGCACCAAAATAAGGTTTTAAGCTATACTGTGATGGAAAGACAATTTGGTGCCAGGAGGAAAAGGCCACACCACCTCAACTCCCGGCCCCAGAAAAGTGTGTCGCTTTTGTGAGGAGGGAAAAATAACACAACGCAGGCTCAGCCCTGCCAGGCAGCTGAAGTTCAAGTTATTTCCACATTACAAAATACCTTAGGGGACATGCAATTTTTCCACTAAAATTTACAAAAAGGATAACAGAGATCCTACTGGTCTCTTGGCAGTTTTCCTCCTCAGTGAATGAGAAGCAGTTCCTTGCTCAATGGCTGTGCGTTGTCAGGAAATTGACTGCGTTTCTTCAGCAGGACTCCTGCTTTGCGACTCTCCTGACAGTCACACATGCGCTGAGACTCAAAGCAACGTCAGCCTGTTTAAAACCATCAGCAAGTAAGTCATCTCAAGGCATTTTTTAATAGTAGGATTCGTTTCTGTGGGTATTCACACTTTTAAGGAATTTATTATCATTCTACTGGAGCAATCAGTGTCTGAGACTGGCCTCTGATGGCTGTCACTGACACTTCACTTGAGCATCCTATTTTTCATCCCAGATGTGTAAAGAGAGTAGTCATATCCCCCTCAGTCATTGTCTCCTGGGTGTAACAAGGTGAATGAAGTTTGCTCTTGTAAGAGAAACTTTTCATCCCCATTTTCTCCACATGTTGGTGCCCAGAGGGTCACAGCGACCCAAGCATGAAAAAGCTGCCAATGACTCTGAGCTTATTTCTGTTGGATTGTCCATAGATGGGGTTAGGCAAAAAGACCTAGTTGTATTGATTTCTTGGGTACAGATTTTTTATATCTTTTATGAAGATGGAATTGGCCATTTTGTTGCTTCTGGTGGACCAACAGTTTCCACTCTAAGCTGCTGTTTTCATTTGCTTTGCATTTACTGAACTCAAACGTGTTCAGTTTCACATTTTCCACACTTGTAGTTTGCTCTGGGCTGGATTTTTTTTTTCTCCATCTCAGGAAATAGGGATCATTTGGTTCCAAGAACACGCCTGTGGAAAATTAGTTGTTAATGTTAAATACATCCATCTGTTCCTTTGAAGAGATTTGCCACCTGCTTGCAGTGGAAAAGAATCAGAAATTTGGCAAGGAGGAACTCTAGGGAGACATCTTCTTCTGTCCACATGAAAATCTACCCACACTGAGCTCTCTCTAAATGTCTGGAAAATACCATTTTCATATGGCACCCACTAGCACACATCTGGCTGTTCCAGGGGAACAGACCTGCTCCTTGGCATGGAGGGAAAGGGGTGGGATGCATCATCCTAAGGACCATTGTGGCAGGGCACATCACCCCTCTCCCCACCACAGGTGGCCGGTGCAGATAGGAGAGATAACCCAGGTGGGCAAGGCCAGTGGGTGTCATCTGCTGGCGCTGAAAGGTCTGCCAGCTTAACAGATGTGGGTAGAGATAAAAAAAAATAGGTGACCAAAAGGTCTGCTTTAAACTGTAAAAGTACTACAGTTTATCACAGAGACAGAAGTCTTCTACCCACACGCCCTAAAAGTGTGTGAGGCTTCTCCCCGGAGCCTGGATGCAGATTCCATGGTTATTTTCCTGGGAATTGAGGGAAAAAATTTTGATGTGTGCTCCATCAGGAACTGGAGGGTAAGAAACATTGGATCCTAAGTTATAAAATTTCTTCACTAGCTGTAAAATTAATAGGTACCTTTAACCCCGTGTGTATAATACTAGTGCTCCCTTTTGTCTTATTCCTGTGTAGTAATAGTCTGTTTTAAGCCTTATGTCTGTTAGTTTTGTGTCTATTAAATAAACAATTTGTTCTATAATAGGCAGAATCAGCCATTATTAAAGGACTTGCGAATGAGAGTGGATCTTGGGGTGCTGGCCTCCTCAATAACATGACTGCCTGCTGCCAGAGGCCTGGGCAAAAGGCAGGGACTTATCTAAACCCACATCATCCATTCATGACAACCATGCACCACTGGTAACAACAGCAGCCCTTCTCCTCACCTCTTAGTGCATATGTCTTTGGCTGATTGAATCCAGAACAAGGTCCTGAAGATGACAAGGGTCTTCTGGAGCTTTGCTTTAAGGTGAAGAATGCAGCTGACCTTTTAAATAAAAATGCCGGTGTGATACATAACTACAAATATTGAAGAAAAATGTTTCAGAGTAAAAAATGTCAATATACTGTATAATTCACTAATCCCTACAGACGTTTTCTCTCAGGGGATCTTACAATGAAATATTGGCACCAGGATTGCTGGCACACAGTCATCTCCTCATGCTGGCACAGGGGAGAACCGATAACAGTGGATTTACACCTGGCTTTGACGTTTTGCAGTTAGCTTTTCATGTCCTGCTACAGCCTGTAGCACTAACAAGTACAACCAGAGGGCATCCCAGACACACCATAAAACAAGTAAAATATGTGGACAGGCATCTGAACTCTTAGTAAGCCATAATGTATGTTAATACATGGGTAAAAGTGACAGGTACAACAAAGGCATCCCGGCACCAAACTTTTCACCTAAATTGTCCATTCAAGGTGCAGACAGAGCATTGATCACGGACTGAGGCTATGGATGAGGTGCAAAGCTGGGGGGAAAGTAAGGAAATTAAAAAAGAGGGTATTTGCCTCCCAGCGTTTTCCGGTTTTCGCACATCACAACACAAACTTTTTTCAGGCAGTGGGGTGGAAGGGGTTCCTTGTTCAGGTGCATCTCCTGAAAGGAGTGAAATGGATGAATGTCTGGGGACTGAGTGAGCTTTCTGAAAGAACATCGTGTTTCATACCAGCCCAAAGCTGCAAGATTCATTAAAATTCAAGTAAGTAAATTTTCTTATTTGGAAACTTTATCTAACCATTGATTTAACTATTAAAAAATACCGTTGTCCGTGATAAAAGAAAATGTTTACACTTATGGTCTGGATTTTCTGTTACTCATGAAAACTGGAACACATCCTATAATTGTGCTATACAGAGTTTTAGCAGAAACAAACAATTACTGATTAACTTTCATTCAGATTTAGGACAAAAATCAAAGTCTGCTGTCAGAGTTTTGATGTATTAACTCTGGCTATTTTTTTTCAGTTTTGTTCACCTGATACCTGACATCCCAGTTGAAGTCATTGTATTTCAAAAGTAGCTGAGCAACTTCAGGTTTTACCAAGTCAGTGAACTATAAATTTAGATGTTATGCACTCAAGCAGGTGAGTGCTTGCACCTGAGCAGCCTAAATGACTTGAAAATAAAGTCATATATATATGTACCTTACTATTAACTGGACAAGAGCACAGGTTTCAGAAACCTTGACTCAACTTTTTTATTGCTCCTCCTGGCTCCAAAAATAATGATTGAATAAGAAAAACAAACAATGGATAATTCAGTTTAATTCCTAAGAATTTTTTATTCCATTTGAGTGAACCAATACATTCCTTTGTGAAACAGGAAGCAACAATAATTAGTGTACATTTTTATGTGCCATCTATTCTAATGTGGCAACAGAGAAACTTGCAAAATTTTCCTGCATTGTGGTAGTCAATTTGAGACCCATTTACTCTGTGACTGATGTTTCTGTGGAAGTCTCACAGTGACTGCAGTAAGTCTATCCGATATTTCGTACAACTTCGTGTTTTATCTACCACTATCCCGTTTGGAATTTTAGCCTGCTTCAGTTTCAATAAGCAGTGATCTTGACAGTAGCTTCTGAAGCAATGGTACTAACAGTGTATGACACTAACAGCATAAAAGTGAAACATTGTTTGCACATACCTCAAGCCTGCTAATTTTCTGAGACATGCTCACAGTACCAGCACAGTAACAGTACCAAACACATGCAAGAGATCACTGGAGAGTCTTTCTGTAGGCTAACAAGTAGAATGCAAGACTTCAGACACAGAGGAATTTGTTGACTGTGACTTCAGGTCCTCCTTCCTTCATCCTGCCAAAACCTATGGCAATACCTTGCCTACAGTCTTACCTGTATAAATCTGTCATAATCTGAGTGCAAAATCTACTCCAGAGCATGTTTTTATAACATGGAACACCAAATGCATTTTCTATTCTTGTTTTGGAGTAATTACAACAGTGAAAGTCAGGTCTAAGGCTTGGAAGCCCTGAAAGAACACTTGCTTCCTAACATCTGGCTCAAGATGAAAGGAGATACAGCAGCTGAGGATTTAAAATGCAAGAATAAGTAAGGTCACTGACTGCACAGTGTAGGGAAAAAAAAAATCAGAGGGCAGGTTCAGCAAAAAAAAAAAAGGACGAGAATCCAAGATGGCAGGACAGTATGTTTGGCTGAGGACTAGGCCTGCCCATTTCTCATGAGCATAATACATAATTAAGATTTGATTACTCATTGTGGCCAAAACTATGCAGTGGATGAAAACCTGGCACTGTGGAACTGCAAGTGAGCACGTCCCTGTCCCAGTCCCCGGCAGCTGTCCTGCGCTCTCTGCTCACTGTGCCAGTCCTCAAATGGAGGAATTGCCCTTGGAATTGCTGAGCTCATTGTAGATGACCTTGGCATGATTCCTGGACCCATCAGAAAACTCAGCATGCAGTGGGCACAGGCTTTGGCTGCCTGGCTGCAGGAACAGCAGCCTGCTGCTGCGCCAGCTGAGCCTTGGTCCCCCAGCACCACACACCAGGGCTACACAAAGGGAACCACATGCATGATGTGGCTCCACCACCGATTTCCTCCCTGCTTTCCATGGTAAGGAAGCATGAGGGTCTCTACCCAGGAGAGCACCTCAAAAAATAGCAGCATTAAGAGTGTCAGCATTGCATTAGGCAGCCTGGCACAGCAATTGCCTCTGTAACCCACCAGTGCTTTTTTTTTTTGTCTTTTTCTAAAAATTGTACAGTCTGTATCAAAAGCAAGTGTCTCAGTCCTCTTGAAGGTCTGCTGTGCTGGCACCTTGCAGAGCCCTAGGTCTGCAAGTTTGGAAGCATTCTTCTCTCTCCTGTACTACTTTGGGTTTAATTTGTCCTTTAGTGGTGTTCCGGTCTAGCTTGCTGCAAACAAAATTTGTGTTATCTTTTTTTGTAATGAAAACAGTAATTAAAAACACTTCTATGCTTTCCATCTGGTTTTTGCATCAAGAAAACAGGCAAAGAGAAATTACTTCCCGAGTTCAGCCAGTGCATACACAAAACCTGGAAATTCTCTCAGTGATCTCTTGCACAATATAGGATACAGCCAAGGAAATAAACTGAGACTATGAACATAAACTCTCACTCTCTTGTTGAATGTCTGAACACTATTAGTCTCACTGGACCAAATATTTGCACTGTTATATCCAGAGGAGCACCTGCTTTCTACTAATATATACTGGTATTAGCTGAAGAACAATGTAGTTCAGCTTGTTGTCTAGGTTTGAAAATCAGAGACTGAAGGGGTAGACCTGGAGAAATGGGAAAATGAGTGATGAAAGGAAGAATGCAGTTAGGAATAAAATGCTAGGACAGTCCTGTGAGCCTGAACCATAATGTGAAGCACAGATAAAATGAGCACAATTAGTAACCACAGATAATGATGTGAGTGCAAATCCTATAACAAACACCACAGTACTGTGCATTTTTCTCCCCAGGATGATGTTTTACCCACTTTGAAGGCCTCTGGTAAGTGACCTGTAAAAGACATCTGCTGGTTTGTTTTAGAGGAGATGAGAAGAATCTGCTCTGAACAGACAAGTAATATACAGCAGCCAAGGCTTTATTTTTGTCAGTGACTTGTCAAGCCAGCTGCGAGCATTCACCCTTTCAATCACAGATTCATTAGGATGCATACATATTTAATCAGGATTTAACTCTGTAGGTACTCTGAATGCTTCTATGGCAGTGTATGTTTTAGCATATAGCACCTTGCATTTTGACATTTAGATGACCATGCTAAAGCTGAGGTAAAAGCCAGATTTCTACCACTAAACTTCAGAGGATTAGCGACACTTGGAAGCAGTCACTTTCCAGTGAAAAACCAGTTTCTTTCTTTATGTTTAGCAAGCTGCCTATTTAAAAAATAAAACACAACAAAAACAATGCTGAGATTTGATTAAACTGTAGTTGAGGTCATGTATCCATCTGCCTTACTGCTGGGGCTGGTGGAAGCTGTGGTCGTGCGGTGCTTCCCATCGCTGTCCAGAACAGAGCTGCCAAAATGGGAACACGGTTCCATGTGCAGATAGCAGAAACATTCAGGAGCTGACCCTGCTCTCAGTCAGTCATTTTCCTTTCTGCTGGCACCCCCACCAGTGGCAACAAATCAGGCGGCCTCCTTTACCAATGCCACTTGATCATGCTGCCAGATCTTCCACTGCTCATTTCCTGCAGCACAATCTGAAAGAAAGCCTGTTTCCACGGCTGAGCTGGTTTGGACAAAGATAAATCTGAAGGCTGCCTAGTGACTAGCATATAAACATACAAAAAAAATCTGATGATCTAACCTACAAGGCTTCAGTTATTTGGTATAATTAAGTGGAGAAGATGCCAAGAAAATAATTACCGGAAAGTTTTCTTTTGAGAAACTTATGATAGAAATTTCTCAACAGCTTCAAGGAATTCCATGGATGAGCTAAGCCCTTCCAAGTCCAGCAGATTGCCCTTTTTGTCATGAAAGTGGAATAATTCAGTCTCTTCCTCTTCCAGTTCTTCCCGAAACAGATTGGTCTCTGAGGTAGGAATGATGATGATGCGAGGGACTGCATTGCTAATGACAGAATCCAGAACTCCATTCACTTGACTTCCTTGAGTTGCCATGTGGGAAGTACTTGAGTCTCCTCTGCTGACACTGCTGCTATTCAACCCGACAGGCAGAGAAGTTGCTCTCAGGGAGCTGGTCACAAGTGCTGCAGAGGGACTGGGTTTGACTGGCTGCCCAAGCACCTTCTCCAAACAGCTGGAGGAGAGAGAAACCTGGAGTGGGGACATAAGCTTTAGCATGGTCAGACACCATATTGCTGTGGAAACCTGTATTTGAAATATTCATTGCCACTGGTCAATATTTGAGCCACCAGGCCAATTTTCTAAACACTTGAATCATTAACTTGAGGGAAAATCATGATGTGCTAACATGTACTGCTTGGAAAGCAGAATGTTAAATGAAGCAAAAGAAGATGTGCTCAAATATCAGCAGAGACTGAAAAGAAAAAAAAAAAAAGAAGAAGAAAACAAAAGCTCATTCCTGTATCTGACTTATCATTAAATAATGGTAGTACTCCATTTTTAACACATCTCAGGGTATCAGGGTACTAGATAATTGCATTTCTGTCTCTTCTTGTGGAAGAGATCTCAGATAAGACTCAAGTACACTTTATTTTCCTGAAGTTTTGTCAACCTTGTGACAATCTCTGTCTCTCCCCAAATGGCTGCTGGTCCTACCTCGGGGAAGTCAGTGGCCTTGCATTCACACATTGGAAAGTGCTTCCTCCAAGAAAGAAGCAATAAATATTCACTTTCTTATCAATTAAAAAGAAATTTAACAATTTCTTATCTGCCTATTTTGAGAGAATTCTGATTTCTCACTTGGCTCTGATAGCAAGTCCTCTGTATTCTTTCCATAAGTCTTGTGCACGGTATGCAAATTCAGAGTAAATTAAGTAAGCTTTGAAAGTGTCTGTTTACTGGCAAGGGAAGGCACAAGTGATCAGTTTTGGCTTCCTTTAAAAAATTACAATGAAGGCGATAAAATCACTGTGTCAGATATAGAGATAAGCTGGAAGTCCCTCCTTTCTAGGGAAAGACAACATTTAAAGTAAAGTGCAGTTTTTACTTCATTACTATGTGAATTCCCATCGTTTTGTGTAATTCTACTCCACAAGCAGGAATCATTCATGAGTCCCTATTGGTAATGATTTCTCCAGCTGCTCTACCTACCAAGTGGAGGGAAGAACAGTGTGCTAACAAAAGTGGTTTAAATCAGTGTGGCAGAGAAGAAAAGTCCATTCTTCCATATCAAAGATAATAATAGAATGAAAAACCCAACTCCAAAACCACTCCTCCCTGTTTCAAGTGCTGTTTTGACTGCAACAGAAGGATAGGTTTCTTTTGGATGCGGCTTGGTGGGCACAACACCCACTTACAAGTTTTTTAATAGTTTTCATGTCGGGTAATTCCCTTGAAAAAAAACCTGGATGCAGAGAGGATATTTGACCTCTCCCCTTTGAAATCAAGTATCCAAACCTACATTTTAATACCTCCAGAGAAGCCTCTTCACTGCCATGTTAAGTTCCAGGTGTCAGCTTACATCAAGTTTGTTACTATCCTAACTAACTGAAGTAAGTCATGGGGCTGCATCATGTCTTTGTGGCAGCACAATCCTATGCATTTTTATGCTTTGGAAAGTACCAAGCCTGGGACACTGACTGGCTTTTCCAGAACTGAGTGTTTTTAGAAGTGCTCTAATTGGAATTCAGTCATAGACAATCCAGTGATGCTATTAAAACCTTAAAATAAATATTTTAAAAATGCATTGGTGCTTCTTTAGGGTTTGTTGGGGAAATTTTTTTTTTGAGGATAAATGGGTGGTCTCATTCTGAAATATTCTAACTGAGCTGACAAATAAATATTTATTCTGATAATATGAATTTAGCATTTAGCTGCAATGGACACAAGAAGGACCTTCACACCACACAGGAATCTCTGCTGAAAATAGTAAGAAAAGCAAATGAGGCTTTGAACATCCAATGTAAATAAACTCCCCATATCTCAGTGAACGCCACTGAAAGTCTCAGCATGAAGATACTCTGTTTAAGGGTTATTTATCAAAGTAATTCAAGAGATGTCTTTCAAATGCAAAGTAATAGCACATGAGCCTTCTTGTGGGCTACACAGTTGCTAAATTCCAGATACAGAAATATTTATTTTATTACTGAACAGTTTATGGAGACCACCTGAGATTTACTTCCCTTCTCCTGTCCTGTGAGACCAAAAGCCAGTGATTCTCCAGAACCCAGAGACAATATCCTGCCTTTGCCACTTGCCTACAACCTTGGACACACTTGGCTGCTGACAGAAGGCAGCAGAACTGAGTGGTACATTTGAGCACATGTTGCCTGACACCACATTTGGAGTCGCTGTTTTTCCATCAATACTGTTCACAACAGTTACAGGAAGAGAACAAGGTTTCTCAGGACTTGATCTTAATGGCACACATGAAAGAAGACAGGACAGAGGCATGCAGGAGCCAGGTCATTGGGTTACTGGAAATCTTCAGAGCAGTTCCTGCTTTAAACTGTGCTGTCTCTAGACAATTACCATCAGATCTGGAAGGGAGAACAGGGGACAGAAGCAGATGCTTTAGCTGCCCAAGGTGTGGGTGTTTGTCCACATGCGCTAGAATAACCCCATGAAAGGGTGCCTCCATCAAAAAAAGGGGTGCTACTCAGTCCAGCCACAGACAGGGGACTGTAAGCTGTGTCTGTCTTTTCCTGAAAAGGCAGCACTGGTGTGTGCCTGACACTGTGCCACCCTTACAAGTACTCGTTTGGAAACTGGTGTTACAATCTGGCAGACGCTGACTTGTGGGTGACCTTCTGCCCCCATCAGGGAATGGGGTGCTCCTCAACAGCAGGATGCCAAACCTCAGTGGTTTGGGCAATGGGGGTGATGCATCCACAGAAGATGCGCTGAGTACTCACCGTCTCCTCTTTCAGTGAGGGAAGGGTGGCAGTTGCCAGACTCTCCTACCCTTAGGGAGAAATGGGAGTTTCTTTCTCATCTTCCCCCTCAACAAAAATAAAACATTTTAATGTACACTGAAAAGAAGGGAAAGGGTGGCTTCTATCATGTCAAACTCTGTTTTACAGACTTGACTTTACTGTAAAAGGAGACTGCCCACAGTATGAACACAGGGGCCATGATGGAAGGAACCAAAGCTGGGGTAGATAAACAGACAAAGAGGCAAAGAACTCATCTTCTTAATCTTCTTACATTTGATGCTAATGACTATGCCTTAATGAGCTTCAGAGCTACAGGTGAATATCAGTGAAAAAAATTGATTAGGCATTACGGGCACTCTCGTTTGTCACACACACACACACACACACACAAAAAAAAAAAAAAGAAAGAAAGAAAGAAAAGAAATAACAGCAAGGAGGGAGACAATGTTGGAACTAGTATAAATACAGTCTACAGATGAAATAGATGGGCATAAAGGCTGAATTATCATTCCAGAGATGATGTACTGCAGCAAGATTAGCACTAAAACAGAGAGTCCTCAGCTGAGACTTTTTTCCATACCTTTTCTGCAAAGGCTTCATCACAGCTGCAGGTCTTTGGGAGCAGGTCTCTCTTGTCTTGTCTCAGACTTGTGGAGAAAGAGTGACTTCGTCGAGGCTTCAGTTTCTCATGATCTGGCTCTACAGGGTCAAGCTCTACATTGCTCCAGGTCTAATCACAAATTGAAGAAAGATTTCAGCCAGTTGCATCTTTTTTCAAATTCTTGGAAGTTCTCAAACTCTAGTAAAACCCATGCACATTCACAGAAAACTAAAGCTGTTCTAACACAGGTCTCACACTCAAAACTCCCCTGGGGAGAGGCTTTATTTTCAATCTTCTCACTTACCCTGGACTATTTGGCTGACCAGAAAAAAAAAACCAACAACTTGGAAGTAATGAAAAATTGTTTAATCATATTTCACCAGGATGTTTTTCACTCTTTTATATCTCATTGCTTATGCTATACTTATACCTGCAGAGCATCTGAATTCTAAAGATGGGAGCAAGTACAATCTATCTGTTTAATATGTCTTGCAGCATTCTGTGTGACCACCAGCTGATACAAAACAATGGACATGGACAGATCCAAAACCTAGTTTGCATACATCCCAGCAGAATATCCAGAACACCCAGGGCTTCTCAATCTGCATGAGCTTGCTGATTCTACAAACCATCATTAGCATGGGAGACAATGGGTGGGCTCTGCTCCAGTTTTCTAAGAGCATGTGAGTAATGAAGCATGAATGGGACATTCCAAAAGTGCTGTTCCATTTAGAGGCTTGGGCAGAGGCCATTTGTCATCCCTTACTTTGTGGTGACTTCTATGTTATCAATGATGAGATCATTCCACTCCAGCACTAGCTTTTAGATATGGATAGACAGAGGACAGACGGGCAGACAGACAAGGCTCCACACAAGTGGCAAGATAATAAGTGCATAATTCCCCTGCATCACCTTGCTCATACATCTGTGTGGCCACCTGTTTATTTCTCCACACTTGTTGAATGAGACTCCTTGAATGAAATGTTCCTTGATATGACTCACAAATGTTTGTTCCCTACACTAACATGTACACAACACACAGAGGAAAGCATTGGTGGCTACAGCTGCATCTTTTACAGTGTTCCTGGTGTCATTTCTTGCCCATCAATGTTTTACTGGAGCATTCCAAAACTTCACTCAGTCCTGTGTTGTGCCAAAGTCGTTGAGCTTAGCTTTTATTTCAGCAGCTGATGTTCCAGCTAAAACCTGTACAGCTGCACTGAGCTGCAAGTTGCCCCAAGGACAATTACCTTTGGCTGCATCAACTCAGCACAGCAGAGTGCTGTGCACTGCTAACAGCAGGGGTTTTAACTGAGACCCCTAAACCAAAGCTGTGCCAAAAGCTGAAGCTCTTACCCTCATTATCTTGCCTATTTAAGCAGCACTGGCATCGAAACACACACAATAACCTGCTAACATGAACAAACCAAAACCAAGTAGTGACCAACAGTGAAGAACAGAAAGCTTCTTGGATCAGGATGGATGATGAAATTACTTCATTCAGCATCAAACAAAGGAATAATGGGGAGAAAATTTAGGTTTTATACCCAAAGGTGTAAAAGTTGCATGTAGGATTTATACTTTTGTGACATGTTACCGGCAGAAGCTGTTGCTCTGGGAGGCTTTTGATGCCTGAACTGAAGGGGAGCAGCACAGGTCCCCAGGAGGGCCAGCCCCAGCCCAGACCCTGCCGTGGCTGCCACCCCCCCCAGAGCCACCTTCCCAGCACCTCTGCAGGCAGGGCCAGCTTCTTGTGACTGAGAGAGGCTGTGAAGAGTCTCAAGGGATTCTTTTGTTTCTCTCCCACTCAGTCGCCAGCCTTACTGACATGTGGGGTATATTCTTACAAAACACCCCACCATGCTCTAAGGGCAGGAGCCTTTCGCTCCTCATGGTTAAAATCCAGGTAAAGAAATCAAAATTTTCCCATCCTACAGAAAATGGACTTCTTTTAAAGCAATAAGACAGCTTTTGGATACATTATAAAACTTTGGATGGAAGATTGTTTTCTTGTCCTCCAGCCCGGTGAGATACCTAATCACAACCAGTAGTTGGTGACACAGGGAGTGTCTGACAATGGCTCTTTTTAGTTCACATTAAAGACTTAACCTGAACATCCTTGGTCCCAGCAGGCATCAGAACCACAGAGATATGCTGGCCTGAATGCTTTTTCTGATCACGCATGAACTTCCAGCTTTGCAGAAATGACCTCACATGACCCGAAAATTTTAGCTACACTCTCCTCCTTCCCTTTTCTGCTCTCTAATTTTGAATATGTATTCATGGAGTTGCTTATTTAGAGTCTGAGAAATGTTATACTCACTTTCTTTCATGGAAACAAGAAAAGACTTACAGCTTCTCCAGTAGAAACGGAGGAAACACAAGTGCTCTTGGTCCTGCCAGCAAGAGAGTGGTGGCTGGAAAGAGAGGTCCTGAATGATGACTCATTTATGGATCCCCTCAGGAGGTCATTCTTTGATATTCGTATCAGGAACCTCAAGCAGGGAACAGCTTTGTGGATGGTTTTTCTGAAGGAAAATGTGAGAAGGAAGAAAAAGCCAAACCTGTCACACTGAAGACACAGCTTTGAAATTCATGTGGTGAAAATACTGTCTCTTTCCATCAGCTGAACACAGCTTCTGTTTTGATGAAGGGGGTCTTACAGATTACATGCAAACAGCATGATATAGCTGGTGCAAACTACTCAACAGGCTGAAAAGAAAATAACAGGTCCTTCCAGGCCTTGTGTAAAAACACATACAGAGGAGCTGCATAGGTAAGCGAAAAGAATTGAAAATCTCTTGAAGAGCATGATTGCTTCTGATTTATTTAAAATGTTAACCCAGAAAAAATTCAGGCTAGTTGGTACAAAAGTCTTCACTGTGCAAAGACACAGAATGAGTGGAAAAAAGGGAAGAGGGCCAGAAGAATCAGATGTTGTTACTTATTTGTGTCACGCCAGCTACTGTAAACTCCTATTGGTCTAGACCAAATCTGCCTTATTCATTAAATAATAATCTCAGTTATGGTTGTGTGAGTCTGTTTCTTCTGACCCCAACCCTGGCCCTGCATGGAGCAGAAATGTCCAAGAGCCTCCCCTGTACAATGCCAGCTGGCCTTGCTCCTCGCAGGGTAATGCTAGTCAGAATGCTTCACTGCGTGTAGCACCTCCCCAGCACCTCCCAACCCATTATTTCAGCCCAAGAGATGAAGCTAATAGCAGCACAAAACTAAATTAGCAAGTCAAGATGTGAGGCAGCAGCAAGGCAAGGAACTGATGCAGGGGACTACAGATTGCTGGAGGATGTCAGGACATTGACTTTACACTGAGATGCAAGCCAAACAGAGGAATATTGTAAAATCTTTTGCATCTATAGCTACCAGGTTTGTTGAATAACCAGTGTATTTAAAATCATCATTTCTATTCTCACAAAAGATCACACGTTAAAATTTCAGAGACATGATTCTGGGAGCATGAAATGTGGTCACTCACTTGTAATCAAAAAAAGAAACCCACCACCACCAAACCTCAATATTTGGCATCATCAGCACTCTCAGAATACTTCTGCTTCTCTTTCCTCTCTAATTTCAAAGGCAAGTGAACAGCAGCTCTGTGTCTACTCTGGAGATGGGTACTGAAAATAGCTGCCTGCACCATCATTCCTGATCCTGCCAAGATGCCTGTTGGTGACCTGGCAGGGCCCACCGAGCTGCTTGGGACAGAAGGCTTCTCACATGATGCAGGGTAAAAAAAGATGGTTAATGTTGTGCACAAAGTAAGTCCTGAAAAAGGGTTTACAGGACACGAGAAAATGTCAAACCTCCATCAACTTCCTTTCAGATTGAAGACCTCAGTCTGGTGCTGAAAAGCAGCTGCCAGTTTTTTCCCCAGCTGAGAAGCTGAACTACTTCCATCTGACAACTTCAAGCTAGTGTAAAACACACCATCCCATTTATTATGTAGGATTTGGTGCAGAGGTCTCCTAATGCTGGAGATTCAGGAAATAAGTGTCTGATGGTGAATTTTCAAGGAAAACATATGAACATTTCTGAATGCCTCAAGGGACCAGAGTTTCTATTTTACTAATATTTGGGAGGACTATTGAAGGACATTTTGGTGGTTGGGATGAAAGTACAGATTTTGAAGAGAGTTTTAATACTGTATGGGTGGAATACAAAATAGGCATAAACTGAGGTACTTATTTAATGATATTTTTATAATCTGAAATAAAAGAGTCACCTAAAGTAAAATACGTAGTAATTGCAAGCAACTTTTTGAGAAAATACTGCAACTCAAAGTTATTTATGATTATTCATTATTTATGATGTAGGAGTTTTGAACCAATAATTTTTGTGTAATTCTGCTTTCCTTGGGAGCCAGTTGGAAACACGGAGCTGCAGAATTTCCTGTTTGCTATGAAAGAATGATTACAAAACCTAAAACTTCCAAAATGTAAGGGAGTTTATGCAATAACTCTAACACAGCAATGTGTTATTGTGGAACACAGAGACAACATACAAGTTGTTAAAGATGTGGAAGCTTTCTTCCCCACAAAAGACTATTTCATGAATTAAAACTTTGAGTACATTCCTCACTTACATTCGTTACTTCCTGTGAGACCTATTAGGGAGAGGTATTTTTCTCCTTTACACTGGTGGGGAATGGTGGGCAGGGGGATGGGTGGATGAGGAGGGCTATAGCAAACTCTCACACCAGTTCTTAGAAGCCAAGTGCTAGCACAAAGGTCACTGTTACAATTTCAGTTACAATCACTATAATGTAGGGTTCTTTTCTCTGTTGTTTAAGGTAAAGAAAACCCCCGAAAAGGCTTGGTTTTGTTGGGATGTTAAGATGCAGTGTCAGGAAATCTCTGTGCAAAAAACCATCTTGCTTTGCTAGTGGTACATTACTGGTTTTAGCCCGATTTGAACTCTTTAGATCCTGATTTCTAGATGCCTCTTTGTAGAAAGATTTGGAAAACAACTTAGATGTTATTTGGTTCAGTAGTTCCAATATAAAATGACAAATTATCCCCTGCTCAAACCCTTAACCCTTTGGCCTAAACAGACTGGCCCATTTATCTGTGCTTGGATAAATTACTCTCAAGGCATGATGTGAATAATTAGAAGATTTGGAAGTTATCCAGAAACAATAATCTTAACATATATATTCTTTATTCACTGTTTAAGCCAAACTGGTCCTGCCAACATATTTTTGCCAACTGACTTATTGGTGTACTATAGGGTTTTTTCCAGTTTTGAAACTGCATTCTTGATTCATCACAAGGGACCCAACATTACTTCTTTTCCTGACTGGATGGCTCCCAAGTGTATGAAATGTCTTCACAACAAGTCCATAAAAACTTCTCTTGTTGATATGTCTAGAAATACAAGTTAGAAAGCAGGGAAAAAAATAAAACAAGATAAAACAAGATACTTATTAAGATAAAGTCTGAAATCTTGTTGTGGACTCCAGCCCTTTTCCTAACAGCCTTAAAAAGCCAATGCTGATAGGAAAAAGACTAACTGGAGCACTTCTCTGTCACAGAGCCGTAGGATGGTGTGGTTTGGAAGGGACCTTGAAGGAATCTTAAAGACCATCTAGCTCCAAGCCTGATGCCAGGGGCAGGGACACCTTCCATTAGACCAGATTGCTCAAAGCCGTATCCAGCCTGGCCTTGAACACTTCCAGGGAAGCATCCACAGCTTCTCTGAGCAACCTGTTCCTTGGAAAAATAATAAACTGAGCACCATAACTTCGGTTCAGAAACAAATTATGGGTCCTAAACACATCAGCCAGCTGTGAAAACTTCCCATTGAACTTCTGCAACCCATCAGAAACTGGGCATTCTCCTACTCTAAAATGCTCTGCAGACTTCAAAAGACTCAGATGGTTTTTGGACGATGTGAAAAGGTGTGAGTTACGATAGCAGACATTTTCAGACAAAATACATCTCTAAAATGGAGAAGCATGGATGTGACAGATGAACCACATGGCGGATAAGGAATCAGCTGGGTGGTCACACTCAAACTCAAAGAGTTGTGGTCAATGGCTCAGTGTCCAGGTGGAGCCCAGTGACAATTGGTGACCTCAGGGGCTGGTTTTGGGACCAGCCCTGTTTAACATCACTGTTGGTGATGGACAGTGGGGTGGGGAGCACCCTCAGCAAGCTTGCTGATGACACCAACCTGTGTGGTGTGGTTGACACGCTGGAGGGAAGGGATGGTGTCCAGAGGGACCTGGGCAGGCTGGAGAGGTGGGCCCACAGGAACCTCAGGAAGTTCAACAAGGCCAAGTGCAAGGTGCTGCAAATGGGTCAGGGCAATCCAAAACACAAACACAGGCTGGGCAGAGAATGGATGGAGAGCAGCCCTGAGGAGAAAGACTCAGGGGTACTGGTGGGTGAGAGGCTGGACATGACCCAGCAATGGGCATTCACAGCCCAGAAAGCCAATCATGTCCTGCATCCAAAGCAGTTTGGACAGCAGGGGAGAGAGGGGATTCTGCCCCTCTGCTCTGCTCTGGTGAGACCCCACCTGCAGTGCTGCAGCCAGCCTGGGGTCCCAGCACAGGAAGGACATGGACCTGTAGCACCAAGTCCAGAGGAGGTCATGAAGATAACCAAAGGGCTGGAGCACCTCTCCTCTGCAGACAGGCTGAGAGAGTTGGGCTGTTCAGCCAGGAGAAGGGAAGGCTCTGGGTAGATCTTACAGCACATTCCAGTACCTGAATAACAGCTACAGGAAAGCTGAAGAAGTACTTTTCACAAGGGCATGTAGGGATAGGACAAGGGGGAATAGCTTTAAAAAGGGAAGGTTTAGATTAGATAATAGGAAGAAATTTACTGTGATGCTGGTGAGGCACTGAAGAAGTTGCCCAAAAAGCTGTGGATATCCCATCCCTGGAAGTGATCAAGGCCGGGTTGGATGGGGTTTTGAGCAACCTGGTCTTGTGGAAGGTGTCCCTGCCCATGGCAGGGGGTTCCCAGGGTTCCAACAGGAATTAGATGATACTTAAGGTCCCCTCCCAACTAAACCATTCTATGATTCTATGTTTTCACGCTTTTTGGGTGTATTTTGACCAGCATTCTGAGAAACCTTCACTTTTCTTACAACCATAGTGCCATGCATCAGACATCCAAACCGAGGAACACAGTTTCCAGCTCCCAGGTCCTAGTTGCCAGGCAACGGAACTTACCAGCTTTTCCAGTAATTGGGTGGAACAAGCCTCCTACCAACGACTAACCCTGCCATCTAGTGGTATTTATACATTTCTCACATCTACCTGTGTTTTCTCAGAACTTCCGATACAGCATCACTTTGTGGTAGCTACACTTTGAAAGACTTGAAAACAATCCTACAGGTATGCTGAATAGGAGTTCTGTTACAAGTATATCCCCTTTATATAATAAAGTATCTTTCGCTGCCAGTGTTTCAAAATTTTTGGTGAAAAAAATGCTTCAGAAAACCAAACCTTGAACACATGCATATACAGCTCCTTAAATTGGTGATGATGTGATTTTTTGAGCCTCGCTGGTTGGGACCTTTTATCTGGAGAGTGGTCTGTAGTGGCTGTCCCTGATATGATGGAAGATGTCCCTGAGCATCACCTCCTCCTCCTGTCAGTCACAGTGTTGTGCAGCTCCACAGGGCAGAGCAGGGCTCTGAGGGAGAGGATTAAAGATCCACATTTGCATGTACAGTTATACACATACCTATATATTTACTATACCTGTATCTTGGGTGAATTATTGCATATATGATGGGGTTGTAGATTGCAGAAGCTTTGGCAATAACTGCTGGCACAGATTTGGAATATGGTGTTAGGCTGTTGCCTCGACTAAAACAAAGCAAAAACATTTCACACAGCGATGCCATGGATTACATGGATACTATATTACTAAAACATATTACTCCTTTTAACTGGTTTTATGCTGTTATCTTTTTGTAATAAATACCCCTGAAAAGTTGACTCATTCAAGTGATTTCTTTGCTCAGATGAAAGGCTTGAATTTGACAGCATGTACTTGGTTTCATTCATTTAGAGAAGATCAAAGACATGCAGCAAGTAATTTTAGGATGACTAGGAACACAAAGAATCACCTTCCCTGTTTCTACAATAGATAAAAAAAAAACCCAAAACCCCGACAAAAGAACCCCCATTGTGGCCATCTGGGAAAAGTGAATGGTGACAGAAAAGAAAACAGAATCAAAGCTAAAAATCTTTCAGCAGCAGCATCTGTGCTGCACGATAACGTGTGTCAGTGACTCAGTTCCAAACACGGTAGAAGGAAGAGAGGACTGGAAATGGTTTAAAACCAATATTTCCCTTTTGACTTTAACCTCCCACAGTCAGGTGCGATCAATGTCAGTGCAGGATAAGCACAGTTAATATCATGGTATCATAGAATGGTTTGGGTTGAAGGATACCTTTAAAGATCATCTATCCCAACCTCTCTGCCATGGGCAAGGACATCTTTCACTAGATGAGCTAGCTCAAAGCCCCATCCAACCTGGCCTTGAAAAGTAGAACATGCATTGACAAGACACCAGGTCCCTTTGGAGCGGAGAATGGGTGGAGGAGACAACAATGTATGGAGGAAGCTTCTCAAGACAACAGGTATTAGGAGATAAAAGAGGTAACTCCTCCAATTTATGCAAAAAAAGCACCATGTGGAAGAGAAAACATTGTGTACCAAAAATTAAAATTAAAAAGTCATAATGCATTCTAAAATGCATAGACAAATAATCCCTTTTCTGGCTTTATTCACAAGGATCCAGTGAAGAATGAAATATCACCTCTAATGTAATAATTATTTAAGACCCATTCAAAAAGGAGCTCTGCCTCATGTGGGTGACAGTACTAATCCTATTTACAAAACCCCTGCTGTTTGGATTACTTTTCCACTTACCCTGCCCAGGCAATCAAGGTGACACAAGCATAAGGAGACCAGGACAAGACAAACACAATGATGACCACAAAAGCAATTTTTGCCAGCTTCCACTCATTCTTCATGGACTGAGAGAGGTAGGATTTCCGGCTGCAGGATCCCAGCTTTTGAACATCTCTGTGAAGGGGAAAAGAAATACAGATATTTCAGCAGGGCAATGAAAAAGCAACATCTCTAATATGTTCTCACCAATATGAAAAATGAAGTCAATTTCATATTTCCCTGCTCTAACTCTTCTTTTGTCCTCTGATATTTAAAAACTCTAGAAGGCATTAATGTAATAAAATGGTTGCAAGTGTTGTGTTTGCGTGTGAGACTGAGCCAGAACCCCTGGGACTACAGGATTGTGTCCTCATCCTTAGCACAAAGGAGGGCTTCAGGTTGCAAAGATACAGAAATTGGTATCTCTTGAGCTTTGTTGCCCTTAGAGGTGGAGCAAGCAAAGGCACAGCTGGATGGAAAAATCAAGTCTTATGTCTTTTCCTTTTCAAGGGAGGAACAGCTTGCAGAACTTCTAATTCATGAGGTAACACATGCTGGAGTACCCTGACAGCTTTGAGGAACTTGTCCCAAACACTTGCAAGGACATTTTTACTTAACTGCAGATTTATTTATTAAAGAGTATTTTCAGTGGGAGGTACAACAGGCAGTCCTAATATTTTTGTCACAAAACATCAAATTCTCTTCTCACACCAAACACCCCGCATTTAATTTAAAAAAGTTTTATATGGTCAGGTATTTTCTATACTTTAATATAGAAAATAACAGTTTTTACATATCAGTGTTGTTAAATGGAGATACATTTCAGGCTGAAGACATTAATTACCAGCCAGCAGGGTAACAAACTCCCTGCTGGTGCACTGTAAATATAGACTAGAATCATGGAATCATAGAATGGCTTGGGCTGGAAGAAACCTTAAAGATTATTTAATTCCAACACCCCTGCCATGACCAGGGACACCTTCAACTAGACCAGGTTGCTCAAAGTTCCATCCAGCCTGGCCTTGCAAAAGGCATAGAAAAATCTTGTGTCCACTGTGCTTCATGGGTGTACAAGACACCATTATTTTAAGGATGCATTCTTTACTCCTTCACTTGGTATCAAGTATACTACACAAAGCACAGTAAAAAACAAGGCAAAGGGCAAAAAATAAGAGTTCAGAAAGAACTTTATTTCAGGCATATATAAATGTGCTTATAAAGTGGAATTTAGCCTTATGAAGCCAAATGATTTCAACAAGTGCCTGCAGACAGAGTAGAGAAAAACCATCAGAATGGATGATACAGCTGAGCAGCAGGAAGCACTCACAGCACCAGCTGGTGTTGTATCAGACCAAAGATAAGCCATGTGCTCATTAGCAGAAAAATAACTGATAGAATGATGTCACTCTACAGATCTAACACCCTGCTGATTTTTCCTGTCAAACATAGACCAAAAAAATTTTGGGGGAAAAGTCTGAGTAAGCATAGCCAGATATTGTGCATGTAGTTGTGATGCTTGAGTGAAGCAAGATGGTTTTTGGGATGCCTGCCTTAAATAAAACCATCAAAAAATGTGAGGACTGTTATGTTTACAGAACTGCTCAAAAGCAGATGATTCCCCCATTGCTACATGTTTTTTATTATCCCTTGAGGCTGAAAACTGCTGGAATACACAAGGATCTTGTTTCTTGTAGTGCAAATCTGAAATACAAATAGCTCAATCTGATTATCTGATGTACTATTCATTACTACAGAGGAATAAGATTAGAACCTCCAGAGACTTCTTTTTCTATTCTGAAATTCATACATCCATTCCAGTTTTAAATTGGCAAAAAATATTTCTCCTGTTACTACTGTTAATGATCTGCCACTACAGATCATTAACATTCCAATTTCAATACAGACTAATTTTTGATTCAGATGTTTCTGCAGCTGAAGAAATTGAGAACACCTTCTACTACAAGAAAAGGGATACGTACTTCTTTCAGCTACGTTGCTTACCTGCCAGTACGCCTTATGGCCAGGAACATGGATAAATAGCAATGGAATATTATTACCAGGGGAATAAAAAACACGCAGCAGCATAAAATCATGGTGTAACTTCTGTTTGCAGGGGAGTAGGTGACATAGTCCCACGTACAGGATATCATCAAGCCCTCAGGCACATAGGAACCTATGGAGTACATGAATGCATTATTCACACATACACCCAAATTTAGCACAGTTGCTAATCCAACCACTAAGCCCTTAAAATAAACCCTGTCCTGTATCCATGGTCTTCAAGAGCTGTGCCAGCCAAATTATACCTTATATATGCAGTCTGAGAAGTGAGTGCCCACGTGGAGAGGAGATCCTGACTGCAGAACTCTCAGGTACACACCTAATACTCCATCTGCAGATTGATCTGCTTGAATCCCTCCTGAGTGTGGGGGGCAGAGGGTTTCTGCAGTGCCCTAGGTGCAGATGGGTGCTACAACAACAAACCATCAGGTGGTGGCTGGGCACCCATCCAAGAACTGATAAGAAAACTCATTTTTTTACACTCCAAGCAAGACTAAACAGAGCACATAGGAAATACTAGGAGAGGGAGAGCAGCCAACATACTCCAGCCGAGGAGCGGAGCCACGCTCCATCCCAGTGAGTAGAGCCACACGACGGCGATGATCTGCACGGTGCGTCTCTTGGAAGTCCACTGGATGGACTGCAGGGGCTTGGTGATCACCAGGTAGCGGTCAACAGAGATAGCCAGCAGAGTCATCATCGAGGTGATCCCGAAGAGAGCCCCGCAGAAAGCATACAAGTTACAGCCTGAAGAAGAAAATGGCAGTGTCAGGGGTTTTCCTGAAAAGAAAGAGGCATGTTTGCTCTCAGAGCCCATCATAATAAATCTCCTAATTTTTTTCCTGGCTCAGGACTTCTTTCTCAATAGAAGCATTTTCTTAGCCTCACATTTTCATAGTTATTAAATTTTTATTAGAAAAACACAAATATAAATAAAATACAAATACATGTATTTAAACAAGTCCTACTTCACTGCAGGCTGCAGCTGGGAACCTTTTGTCAATGGAAAACTGCCTCAAAGAAAATTCAATCTAATTAAAGTTATATTTTCCTGGACTGTTGCCCAATATATTGATCTTAACATGCTGCAGCAGACATCTGTCTGTTAATGATAGATGGGTGGCTCAAAAAATGACTTTGGTTTATGTGGTTTAAAAATGTAAAGTTGTTTAAATTTGGTGACTAAGAGACCAGCTGTAAAACACAGCTCCAACTCCTATATCTAATGGCAGTACATTTTAAAAGAACTGACTTTTTTTACATGAAACAGACCTTTTAATCCCCTCGGCATTCAGGCACTGCACTACCAGATGGAAACTTGTAAAGTTACACTGAATTTAATGGGGAAACCTGTGTGGAAAGATCATCCATTCTTTGAAATCTTGCATTGCCCCATGTGGTTATAAACAAGGGCCCACTAGGAATGACAGGCAGCAAAAACACCAGATTCAACCTTAAAGCAGAGTTCTAAAGTCTTTACAAGCACCCTGCAACTAAGGACCAAATCCCACTCAACCCAAATCAAATGCTTCATTTGTGACAGCATGATAATTTGCACTGATTTTATCTAAGGGGATGAGCAAGACTAAACATATCTTCAAACTAGAGAAGCGTCCCTTCTGTGCTGCTGAACAGTACATGATCTCTGGGCTTGCTCCACCATTGTACAGCCACTAGTGGGTGCAAGCTTTAATCCATGATGCGATGAGAAGCACCAGAGCATTGAGCCTTCTGAGGTCCTTGCTCCACCCACATTTCAGCTATAATTTCAGCATGGATCACTTTTTCTTTCTTGTAGTTGGAAAGAAAGAAGCTTAAATTTGCTGACTCCTTAAATGACTATTGTTATTTAAATATCTTAATTAAATAGGAGATTCCTAGAAGCATGCAAGAATGGATATCAACATACATTTTAAATAAAAGTAATAACTAGCCCTCAAAATGATACAGAAAAAACTATTTACAACTTACTAAAACTTTTCTACCCATTTTCAGCAATAACATCTGCCTCAGAAGCTAAAGGGTAACGTGATTACATGTGGATATTGACTCCTTCCTTTCCAAAATATGTAAGATAAAAGAATCACAGCTGTAATACAAAACAGGTGACATGTCACTGATGGGGCTGTGACTCCAGAGATTTGTGCTGCTCTATCCGTGGCACAAGCCAAGGCTGTTGTGGCTAAAACAGGCTGCAGGCAGTGTAAAGCTGGCGAGGTAGGAATTAGTGTTGGAAAGTACCTATGTCTCCAAGTATCCATTCTCTGTGCAAGCTGTTGACAAAGCACATGGGTGCCTGAGAAGCCGACATCAGGAAGTCACTCACAGCTAAATTCATTATAAAGTAGTTTTGGGGAGTCCTCAGCTTCTTGTTGCTTAAAAACAGGAGAAATACATAATTTTAAAAAGACAAAGTGGAAAGTTACTTTATAACTTTGTTTACTAGCATAAACAAATACTGTCCAGATTGGAATCAATGGTTACTCACAGTGAATCAATTGCTAATCACCAGTCAGTCAGCTGTAGTCATTTCAAAATAATTGAAAAGAACAGGAGCAATAAAATGGATTATTTCCTCTTCTAGCTAAGGAGAGTTTCAGCTGTCTTGATAAACATAGATTTGTTCAGAAGAGCAGTTCCCTAGGAGTGCTGTAATATTGATTGTGTCTTGCATTGCACATGTGGAAGATCTGAAGAAAATTACAGAGCCAAAGGATCTGCTTCTGGTGATACTTTAAAAACTGCTGACCTGAGGTGTTTTGTTGAAGTTGACCTGAAGTAGTTGACACACCACTAACTAAATGACCCTTTGCAAAGTGCTACAGCACAAGCAGAGCATACAAAGAGATTTGGAAGAAGTGCTTTTGCTTATATACATCTCATAAAAGAGAATGAAAGCTCTCAGTTGCAGATGAACAGGCAACATTAAATGCCACAAGGAGCGTGAAAGCAGCAGAAGTCTGCAAGCAAAGCTTATCCAAGGAAAACAACAAGGCCTTTCTGATGTGCCTTGCAATATCACTATTTGCAGCTAACATGATTTTCTTTCCTCCTGCTGATAAACAAATACTGAAAAAGAAAGTGAGAAAGCCATCTCAGGCTGCAGCAATTCTAACAAATTTTTGGGTCTCATAACTGCCTGGAAAAACAGGGTGAGAGAGAGTACAGACTTCACATCTTCCCAGGTGCTCATCTGCCTGTGCAGATTTTCCTACTTTGGCAATTTAATGCTTTTATTACACCAGCTAAACCACAGACATTTCAAGACAGATGCAGAGCTTGTGCTGCATTTAAAAAAAATCATGGAGGTACCTACAGTTACAGGGAATTCAGTTTCTCTAAATCATATTAGAAGCCAGTTATTCAAAATAACGAATTTATTTGTCTTAAACATTTAAGAACAGGAAACTAACACTTGGGTCTCTAGCACTGTAAGGCCCCGCTGCATCACTATGCATAATGACAGCAAGTAGTGAATGAGGAGGGTTTTGAAAACCAGCCTCACAGTGTGGGACAGAGGGCAGATACTTTTTTTTTCCAAGAGGTTTTTGCATACTCTGGCTGCAGTAGCTTTGGCTGTCTATTGCTCTGCCAAGAGAGCACACAAACTGATGGAAATCCTACGGTCTGCCTGAAGCAGGAAATACACTGCTGGCATGAGCTCATTTCATGTAGCATATTGCCTTCTTGGTCCTTTCAGGACATCTGGGCTTCTGGGAAGAGTGTCAGTGTTTGTCAAGTATTTCTGCAATTGCTACAGGGTAAGTGAAGAAGTCTGCAGCTGCAAGACTGTGGTTTCTATCATTAGAAGTATTAAACCATACTTTAAACTTTCAATTGGAAATTGTTTATAGAACAAGGTATTATTTTCTCATTTTATTTGATTCCTTAAAACATGAAGAATTTGCACTAAGGTTGTCAATGATGCACATGGACTCGTGTCTGCAGGTGTATGGCCTTCTCCCCTCTTTCCCCCCACGGTTGCTGCCATTAGATTTAATCCAAGAGGAAAGCAATGCAGAAATCCACACACAGGCACAGGTGAAACTCAAGGCCACTCAGATTAACCACAAAAGGAATTTTTGTACCTGTAAAATGCGTAGAGAACTAGGAGGTTTCCTATGATGCCAATGGAGCCAATAATAAGCACACACGTTCCTACGGTGTAAAGAACATGGCCAGGGATCTCTTCCTTGGTCACAGTGTGTGGCTGGGTACTCATGTTCAGAGCCTGAATGGAAAACAGAGGAAAAGGAAAGCATTTGGGGCCCTTAGTTCGGGGAACACATGCTCAGCCTGTTTGTATTCGCTTCCATGGCTTGTGCAAATCAAATACACACCTCAGAGTTCTTTTCATGTCCCCCGTAATCAAGCTTCCCTCAAATAATTTTCATAATTTTGACAGCAGACATTTCTCTTAAGAAAAGAGCAACAGAGAAAGCAGACTGGAAATGACAACTAAGGAAGTTATGATGATGATGTGAAAAAGGCAAAGAAGCTCGAGCATGAAACTCACTCTGGGTAACTGCTGCACTTTGGGGCACAGAGCTGGCTGACAACACAGACTGACAGCAACAAATAACCTGTCACGTTTTGGTTTTATTAGGAGCAATGATATCGAATCCCACACTTACACACATTAAATCCCCTGCATCTCCCCAGGTTCACTATCCACTAACTTAGAGTGTACAAAACCTGGGAATTCCCCATGCAAAAGAGAGGAGATGAGAGGTATAACAACAGCAGTAACACTGCCTGCATAAGAAAACATACATTAAATAGTCTTGACACCTTTCTCCCTGCCCTGGATCTTTAGCACATGAATAGGCTCCCTCTGTATTTTTTTTTTTTTTAAATCAAATTCAGATTTATCACTGGCTACACATTAGCTCACATTAGCATTAGCAACGAGAAGAGTCCAAATTGCCTCATGGAAATTCTTATTTACCAATTCACAGGCAGCTAAGTCTCACACTCACAATCAGACCTGGAGACCTGAGTCGAAGTTATGGCACCTTGTCACAGCTGGGTACCTGCTTCACTTCATCCCTTTTCTCCACTGCACAGCTCAGCAACATGTGGAGTGTGGGATAGGACTGATTTTGGCCCGTGGGAGAGCAGCTGAGTGACAGAACAGGTTACTATGATAACTGTGTGATGATAACCACTGGTAGTATTTAAGCAGCCATTTTTAAAATGATGAGCACACCCTTTCTTTCCTGTTGCTAGCTCCTAATCTCCCATATTGCTGCTTCTCCTTTCTGCCTTGTATTCCTCACTCATCTATGAAGTGCACAGAGTACAGCTCCCTTCCTGTACAACAGTCCCAGCTGTGGGCATTATCCCCCAACTCTGCGACACCGCTGGGGCACTCCCCGAGGAGGCTGCACTTGGCAATAGGGAGAGCCTGGTGAAGTGCATTGCACACCCTGAGTGTGCAACGGGTCTGCGGTGGAAATGCTCACAGCAAACTTCCCCGGACTGAAGTGATGTAGTAAAAAGCTATGGCTTCAAAGCAGGAAAGTGCTTTCAAGCCTTCTCAGTCATCTGACAGACTCTACCCTTGACAGGATGGCTACTGCCACTATGGCACTTCACCAGAGATCACATCACTGTAAAAGTAGGAAGACATGGAAGAAAGCATCTGCTGGTGCTGGTTGCACCAGTGGGCTGTGACACTTATTTCCAGTGCTTAGGCAGCAATAAAAAATGTCACTGTTTGTAGCATTTACCCTTGAGATGTAGTGTAAGAGTAGGCAGAGCATGGAGAGGTGGCCCAGCAAAGAAAGCAGTCGTGACTGTTTGGTGGCATCAGGCAGAACCAGCACCATGCTCTCAGAGCAGGGCTGCCTGAGCATGCCAATTGACCATATTAAACTCCTTTCCTCCTCTCTCAAACCCAATAACCTTAGCAGTGTGTGCACTGAATCATAACCCTGCCACATTTCTGACAATGCATACCAAAGAAGCTAAACTGGGGAGAAAGGGAAAGGGTTCATTTTTTTCTTCCTTTCCAGCTTATCTGTTAGGCATGCCAAGGATTTGCCCCTGCCTAGAGGTTTATTTTATAGAGCACTATTATATAAATGTAACTCAGGGCAAGTAGTACTTGCCTGTCATATGAATTACGCTTTACTTCAACATATGGGAATTCACTGTTGCAGAAATTCATTTGAGAAATGGACTATGAATTTCACACCCAAAGGTGTCTCACCTTATCTCTCTGCTGAAGAGAAGCTGACTTGGACATTTTGGCCTCATTTGCTCGTTTGTGGGTGGTCATCTGTGTCAAAAGCTGAAAAATTTCTCACATGACATATCTGTAAACTCAGCTTACAGTTTGCTGGCAATACTAGATGAAATAGAAACTATTGATGCCTACAGAGTGGAATCTGGAAGGCAATAAATACCAGGGATTACACAGAGTCTTCAATCTCAGTGAGAAGCTAAAGTGAGGGATGTTTAGATTACACAGGCTTTGGATCTTGCCTCCAGGGGAGTCCATGAAATGCCACGGCCGCTTCTGCTGCAATGTTAACAGCAGTTCGATAACTCTCAGATCTGAATGGAAAGACAGCTACTCATTCTCTCTGCTGGTGTTACCCTGAGAGCAGGATGTGGCAGGCATCCAAGCTGTATGAGATGGGGCAAGCTGACAAAGACCAAAAGCCATTTATAACACTGTCATTTGAATCTGAGAAGAAAATGTTTATATCTATGTATGTGTATATATATATATATTTCAACAGAAAACCTCAACTTGGATAAGAAAAATAATTTCATTAAACAGGTGGAAATTTTCTGAATAAAACAGGCTAAACCACTACAAATAGCTGTGGGCTAATCAAGGAGAATGTATACCTCATTTTACTCACATAATGTATTTCACCAATTTAGCATATTTTCACAATGGAAAACTTTTAAATTTAAAGATTTAAATACTCTTAAGGCTGAGAACTTAAAATCTACTCTGGTGAACAAATGCTGCTTTTCTAATGCAGACTCATTCTCCATACAACATAACATCCAGCTGGAGACAAGTAGCACTATCATCAAGGTTTTAGGATTTTTATTAAATTTAGGCTTTTCTCTTTTTCTACAGTGTCAACTGTGAGAAGTTGGGCTTTTAGCAATTTTAACTAAAAATCTAAATGCTTGCCAATGTAAATGTTTTATTGTATAAAGATGAGGGCTAGAAATAGGAAAAAGAAATTATAAGCTTAGTGATGAGCTTTAAGGAGAAGCTGGATTTTGCAGATCTTCTCAGAAGCTGTTAATACTCCACACATTTTTTTTTTTTACTCTTAGTTTCCCACAGCAAATAAGAATAAAATTAAATTATAGGAGAATATTCCAAGTTGCTATGAGTGTTTCTAAGCCAAGAAAACTCAAATAACTATTGCAAATTTTTCTAGATGACTTGGTAAGCAGGAGGGCAGCTATGTACAGCAGGCTGCATTCACTATAGACACTGATGAGTCTTACTTTGCTTTGCCTGTATTAGCCTGTCCTAGGACAAAAACGAGGTATGGTCAATGACAGCTGCCACAAATCAGCAAAAGATTAGTTTGTACTATGGGGAAGGTCCTGCCTTTTAGACTTAGTAAAGCACAGATTTTGTATCCATCTCACGTCACCACCAACTGCTAGAATACACTGTGTAGTTATACTTGGACTTCGTATTTCAGTCTGATCACTTCTATTTTATTAACTGCAAACTCAGACCCCTTGAGAATGCAACTGAAAAAACTTAAAAAATCAAAAGCCATGTTGGGAGAAGCTCCCCTTCTGCTGTTTCACGCTGCTATGGTGATGTACAGCTGACCTGGATTCAACACACTTATCTCAATTGTATTTATGGGTGTTCAGTATCATCACAGCCATGTACTGTAGAGTGAAAAGCCTGTTCTGTATAAGCCTCAGTCTTGCTCCTTCTCTTTAAAGATGTGATTTAACATAATGATAATGAAGGAAGGCATTACATTTTAGTCAACAAATATATTGAATATTTAATGGGTGAATCAAGTTTTCAAGTGCTTATGTGAGATGAGTTCACCTCTCCATTTTTCCCTCAAACTGGCTTTGCCTCCCTCCATACTTTGGTCTTGGGACAGAATCCTGAGCACTCTGCTGAAGACACATCCATTTCCTGAATGAACATTTCAAAAGCACCATCCAGAATGATCTGATTGTTTAAGTCAAAACTCCAAATGGAAATAAGCAGCCCACGGAGATGCCAGTAATTGCAGCAGGGCCAGCTTCTGGCGTATTTGCTGACCCTGTGCTCACTCTGTTGGACTCCTTCTGAATTAATGCTACAATCATTTGCATTTTGACTCTATGAGCTGTTGGAGGACCTGACAACTCACATAAATTATGATGTGACCTTACCCTTATATATGAAGCGACTACAACATCAAAATATATAAGCCCCTATGTGGCTGCTGGGAGGGCTTTCCTGGCAGGGTAGCTAAGAGATCCACAGGCAAATGGAGGGTAAACAATTAACAGTTGTCCCTCAACTATCTGGCAAAGGAAGCAGGCACCAGATATAAAAATAAACTTGGCCTATTTCTCCCAAAATAAAGATGGAAAACTTGAAACAGATGAGGTAAGTCATTCTAGGAAAGCTTTTGCAATTTGATTTTTAGTGATAAAACGATGGCTAAATAATTAGAGCCATCTGTTTCTGCTTTTCAGATGGTAAGATTAATAAGGAAGACAAAATTAATTAATTAACGCAGAAGACAAACAATTGTCATTTAAAAAGGAGGGCAAGGGCAGGTCCCCGTCAATAGGTAGGGGTAGAAACTGATGGACTGAAATGGTTGTATGATTGGCATAAGGTGGATATAAGATTATCCAAAGCTTTATTCACCCTCTGGTTTTGCTCATGGGTGCAAGCTTATCTTGTGGAAATGATTTACACTGAAAGAGCTTAAGGAAGGGCTTGCTTACATGAGGGATTAATGTGCACTAACAAGGGAATAAATTAGCAACATAGCAGCCTCCCTGTGTTGAACTGCTCCATGGATTCACAACGCAGAAGTCTGATTTGCTGTACAAAAAACTTGTCTATACTGTTACACCTGAAAATTTTACAGAAAAATACTAAACAATACTTAGGTATGTTAGATGAGATGGGAGAAATGCGAGTGTGGCAGCTAGCAGATAGCACTTGCCAAGTTCCTTATAATTTCACTGATAGTCTGTATAATCCAGGTAATTTCAGTATGAAGCACCGTCTGGTTTGAAATTACAACAAAATTTGGGGCTTAATGAAATATCTTGTATGTAGGAACTCTTGAAGCAGCAAACAGAAGGTCGCTGCTGTATAGAGACTATAATAGAACTAGTGATCCTCAGATATTTTACAAAACAACAACAACAAATAATAATAAACTAATAAACAACAAATAATAGCCAAAACAACAACTTTGCTTGTTCTGGCTGACAGTACTGTGTTCCAACACCATGCAGAAAGGTCAGATTAATCCGGCCCTCAGAAAGTCAAGTCAAGCTGTGATCATCCACATATGGGAAAGTTGCTTTCCTTATCAGCCTCCGGGTGACAGTTCTCTTCCACACTCGTTCCAGTCAGTTCACATGCCAAAGCCAGGAGCACTCAAACACACATTTACAGCGTGTATTTAATCAAAATGAAAATTGGTTTAGCAAACTGACTTCAATACACGGGACTTCAATGCAATCCATCCAAAAGCGACCAAGGAGAACAGGAACTGCCTGTGTATAACAGGACAAGTAGCAAAGTCAGGCATCTGCTCCAGACCAAGCCAAGTGTTCATCCAGACAGTTGTCATAAAATTTTGGGAAAACCTCGAGGATTTCTTCCTACAATGAGGTACATATCTAGTTGATTCCATTCCAGCAATTTGCTTCAGGGCTTCTGGCCAGTTGAAAAAAAGCACTGGATTTCAGGACACATTTGTATCCTTAAGGCCTCATGTTTAGCACAGCCTCTGCTTTGATGAGGTGCTTTCTTTCAGGCCCTTAATATCTTCTTACAAGCAATCTAGTGACGCATGGCTGGGGATGGCAGGAAAAAACCTCAAACACCCCTCCAAAAAAAATCCAAAGAGAAAACCGTCAAAACCTCATCGAGTTCTCAACAAAAGAATGAATCAGCTAGATACTTAAAGTAAGCATACTCAGATTTTTACATATCTGAACTAATGAATCAGTATAAGCAATGGGTATTAATAATTCAGATGTTTTCTATATTAATGATATTATATTAAAAAGACTCTCCCGAGAGTAACATAGCAATCAGTTGCAAACTATGAAACTGAAAAGAATTTAAGTTATAATATCTGTCTGCCAGTTACAGAGATCTCTAAGAGCATATTTTCATCTCTCTGGAGACTGACTAAAAGAACATTAAAATGTAAAGTCTTTTCTGGAAAGCACAGAAACATTGCTTTCTATGTACATCTTCAGCTACACTGCTGAAATTGGCGACAAAAGATACATTTGTTTTCGGAGCACAAAAGAAAAAAAAGAAAAATCCAACCCCAAATATCAGCCCAGCTGAAAAACAAGCCATTTTATGTTCCAACTTGAGTGCTCTCTGCGTGGTTTGGGAAGGGATTAGCAAATGTGAGGGATTACCCAGTGTTCTACAAGTTTTTCTATGGAGTGTGCATGCACAGCCCAGCTTTCTTTTTCGTGAGGAAGAACTGGAAAATAACTAGCACATTCGGTTTCCCTTCCTGAATCCATGCCACTAGAATCAAACCTTGAGGCAATGGACTTTAGTTTCAAGACCTGAAAATTTTAAACCAAGGTACCAAAGACATGTTTCCTGAGAACATTTCTCTTCCAGTATTAGTGTACTTGTATAATCCACACAGGTAACATTAACCAGGTCTTCACAACATTTTCATCTACAGAAATTTTACGTTCTATTTAAATGTATCCACTTCTAGTCTGAGACCTAAAGGAACCAAATTCTACCATGAATTTTTGAAAAACTAGCAAACAGAAACCCACTACCAGAAGCTGCTAACACTCATTTGAGTTGAGGGCTCAGTCCATCTTTCCCCTATCACATCTCACAGGCTTGCATGCCAGTGCAGACAGTTCCTTAATGTGATCCCTGAGACACTCACCATATTGTCCCCTTGGCCATAAATGGCACCAGAATTATCTGATGCTGTGTCCAAATGCACCTCAAATCACAACCCAAGCTGTACACGCTCAGGCAGGCAGCACACTGAACAAATCTAATCAATGCTGACACTGCATTAAAATTAGCTGGACTATCACAGTTCAGTGCGTATTTGTTTGGCCATGAGGGAACAGATGACTGCTGGCACAGTGCAACAACAAAGCAGTAGGTAGAAATCTCAAGATATATATATATATATATATTTGAGGGCCTTGGAGCATGCTAGTTAGAAACATGGGTGGTCAAAACATGATATGTTTGTTAAATCCTTCAATGTAAGATATTTAGCAGTCTTCAGGGAGAAGTTACAGCAAATATTTATTTTAATCTTATTATGCAGCATACGCTCATAGGTTATTTTACTCCCTCTGAACATCCTACTGCTAACTGGAGTTCTTTAATAATCTCACAAAGTTCACCAAAAGAAAGAAATCTAATTGTTCTATGTTTGCCACTCGGTGGTGAGAGTGTTTCGAACTCACTTGGCTCTGTAACCTTTGGAGATAACGTGGGCTCTTCATCTGAGCTGCTCTCCCTCCTCTGCCTCCTTTGAGCTCCTGTGGCTCATCCTGATCTCTTTTACTCATCCCAGGCTATCACACAATGGCTGTTCCCATTTCATCTGCCACAGATACCTCATACCAGCCTGCCCACCACACACCAAAAGCCATTTCATCATCTGCCACAGTTGGCTGATGACAAGGCAGTGCCACAGCATCCATGGCCTGCCTGGACCAAGCCCTCTCCCACTCCATCAGCCCCAGCAGCACAAACTCATTTCCAGGGTGAGGCTCACGCTTCACTGGATTCAATGGAAGTACATGCAGAAATGCCTGCCTGTCCATAGCTGTTGGCAACTGTCTTGGGCTGACTGTATGATACTGTATTCCCTATCGTCTGTTCTGTGCCCAGACATGAATCCTGTGCCTCTCTGTACCTTTAAGATAGAGCAGGGAGAGCCGGTGGAATTCCTTTGGCGCAGTGTTCAAAACACAGAGAAGCTTGCTGGCTTCTCCTGCCTGGCTGCTGAGCTTCTGCAGCAGGGAAAAGAGTTACATTCCTTTTGCTTTTTAGCTGGTTTCTTGTTCGTTAGCTAAAGTACAGAGCCCTGGGACTTTGGCTTCTTCTTCTTCTTCTCTTCTGGACTGTTCAGCAACACCAAAACGTCATCTGGGAGACCCTACACACCAGCCCGGAGGACCCCACACTAAACCCCAGCTCTGGAGAGGAGAGAGCCCCTCCCACAAAGGACTCTGAAATCTACCCAGGTTCTCTCCACAGCGAGAGGTTTCATTATTTAGCATTATTCATTTTTTTCCCATACTTGCGTGCACTTTACTTGTTAACTAGATAGTTTATTTTTTTCACTTTCCTCTGAGGAAAATTCTTTCTGAACCTGGTGGGGGAGGGATGGCTGTAACCTGCCTTCTATCAGAGGTTGTTCATTTCGGACATTCCTCCAAATTTGTCTCAAACTGGGACAGCAACACGCTGAAATTCTGATCCCTGCCAGTGGTTTCTGAGCTCTGCTCTGAGGTTTCAAAGAGCTTGAACATATACTCTGGCTTCTGGACAGCCGAACTTTTATATGTTAATTTAAAAAAATAATTTCTTCCTTATTGTTGATAGCTGAAAACACATCCTTTACCAGCCACCTCTGGCCTTATGTACCTTGTCTAGATGTTAGGAGTCTTTTCATTCCACTGTTCAGCTTCTTGGGGAGACTGACTCAACTGCTGCTGGAAGATCTGTGCATGGAAACTGCTCTGAGAAGAGTGCCCTGCAGTTTAAATAGATCCCATGAAAACATGTGTTTGTTTTTAAGGACTGTGGAAAAAAATCCTATCAGCTGACATTAGCTGACAAAGGCTGATTACAAAATGAAAACACATCCCAATAAATCTGCTAAGGCAAGATCTTAATAACTTTTACTAATCCCGTATAGTGTTTCTAATGCTACTTTTTAAAATACAAATAGCTAATACCTTTCAGCAATGTGGTCATTTGGTTCCTGCTAGGTTCTCTGCTCTAGACTTATTCTGTCACCTATGAAGAACTGTGGTGAATGATGAAGGAAGTACAAATAAGAATAGTAGAATTACACTTCTTTAACTACATTACAGCGAAGCTTTTTTACAATTTTTACTAGCTAGGCACAAAGAACTGTAGATTTCCCTCTCTACTTTTCACTATTTGAAAAAAAACCACTTTTTCTTCTGCAGGAAATATTCTTGGCTGAAGGCCTGAAACCAGAGACGTTCTTCATCAACTAGGGTAATTTCCGTATTTCAACAAGAAATTTTGGTTATGGGTGACAGGGCAGAGGGCAACCCAACTTCTTGATGCCATTTGCATCATTCCATCATGTACATTTGGGAACATGAAAACTGCTAAAAGCTGTCAGATCAGAGGTCCACTATCTCCAGTGTCTCACACCCGACAGAATCTGGCAACAGATGCTTTTAAGAGGAAGAACACAGGGAATACAGCCAGTGAACACTCAATCCGCTAACTTCAAGCACATTTGTGATATTAGTATGAACACCATAGCATCCCGTTTCTGTTTAGATCAAAGAATTGTCTGATCACTCTAAGCTGATGATTATTCTATGTCATATCTGCTTGTTTCTGTTTAATATTCCTCTATGCATGGAAGGCAGGGTATGCAGAAGGCAGAGCCAGACACTTCCCAGAGGTGAACAAGAAATTAACACAAAGAATGTCAAATAATGCCAGCAATAAAACCTCCAAAACACACAGTTAATAAACAAGGGTTTAAGCCATAAATGAAATTAAATATATTTCAGTTACTTGAGGACAGGTGGTCTGTCTCAGTAAACTGAAAATCTTCCTACCTACCTTCTGTTACTTTCACAGGAAACAGGGGACATCAAGAGCCAAGTGAACATAAATGCTGTCTTACACCCAGAGACTTTAGATAATTTCAATTTATAACCCCTGCAGAGACCACATTTCTTGCATAGGAAGGCTGCAGCTAAGTGCTCTACTTCATTTGCAACCTTTTTTCCTACTGTGGCTTTAAATCCTGCATGAAAAGAATGATTTCCAGGCTCTTAGGCATTTCACACCTATTGATTGCACGGGTGGCAAAACACCACTCTTCTCCTGTGGTGCTGAAAATACTCCCTGGTGTTTATCTGCACTGTTAGGTGCCTAAGCATAATGAAAATCTGGCTTTGAAGTATTTTATGACTACTTTTAGAGAATCTAACTGGCCCACTGATGCAATGTTAAGTCCAATGGCCTAATGCAATGAGCACAACTACCCCTAACTCTCTAAAAAAAGAGTAAACCAAGCTCTCATCCAGGAAGGAGATCATTGCTTTTCTAGTCCCATGGAGGGTGAAGAACATACAAATTTCTTGTGAATTTAGCATTGCTAAAGGAAGAGAAACGAACGTCAAAGGAACAAGTGAAACCGGCAGCTCCATGTACAACTAGAAATCTATGGCAGCACTGAGGGCATTTCAAAGATTGAAGCAACACTTGCAAATTAATAAGAAATTGCAATATGAGCATCATTAGAGAGAAATTACAACCATCAAAAGACCTCTAGATTTCTAAAGCACTAAACTAATGAAGCATGAATTGACACGGTGGAAATACGTGTCTATAGTATAAGTCAAGTCTGTATCTCTCAGAAAATTATCTCATGGCAATGCTCCTCCAGGGAGAAGAAACAGTATCTTACACAAAAGCAAGTGCCTTTACACAAAAGCAAATGCCTCCAAACCTTGGTTTGGAGAAGCATCAAGACAACTTTGATATAGCAGTGAGGGAAGCTTCATTCTTTCCCTCTCCATTGCACTATGTAACCCACGGAAAATAGGGATGATGCAGTTATTTTAATGTGATCTCTTGTTTTAATTCTACAGACCATTTTTCAAGACTCTGTGAAAGCTAACAAAAATTTTAGCACATCTATATTAGGAAACACCATCTTCCTCTCACCCTCATGATAATCTCTGGATATGGGGTGGATTTGAAGTGTCTTCTACATTACCTCTGCAACATCATCTTGGAATCAGGATGAACTACCAGAACAGAAAATCTCAGCACAAGGCAGCTCCCTTTTCTGAATTAAGAAGAAAAGTGCCATTTTACAGAAAAGAACCTTTATGTTAAAAAGCATATTAAAAAACCAGCAAAGTAATATGCACCAGAGAATCCCAAAAAACAAGCACAAGTCTAAAGAAGACCTGTGTCTGTCTCAAGTCATGTCCATACTAGATCTGAGCGCACACTGGACCCTCCTCTGTCCTCCCAGCTCTGGAAAAGCATTGCAATAAAGGCATCTCTCAATGGCAAAACAGATGAAGGAACAATTTGCTCGCAACAGCTGTGAGGGTAAGAGAGATATTCATTCGAGTTTTCTCCCTGAGTAAAAGCCCACTGAACCCAAATAGTTACTATTAGTTTCAAAGTTGCATTGAACTTTAGGAAAAGTTTATTGCTCTTAGTTTTGTTGTATCAAACACTGTGCTAATGACAGAGTGCAAAGCAATTTGACAGCCATGATTCTGAATACAAAATAATTCTGTTACAAATGGGTTATTAAACTGTTTTGAAGCATTACCCAGGACACCATCAGAGTGCTGCCTCCTGTGCTGTGGAGGAGGGACGGCAAACACCGCAGATCTTGCAGCCCTCCAGCATTTGAGCCACGCTGCCGTCCCTCACCAGCTGCTGAGGAGTAACTGACTGGCACTTACCTACAGCAGTGCCCTGGAGCTTTCCAAAGAGCCAGCACTGATCCACTAAGAGTCTCCCTGGTGCTCCTGAAGTACCTTCATTTGCTATCACTCAGCTTTGGTGCAGTGGTCTCTGCACCACCATGGAGGGAGGGACCCCTTACAACTGCGTGGTCACAACAACACTGCATGTTTCTATGCCATGCTGACCCTTTCCCAGTCATGGTAAAGTCAACTACATCATTCGAGTGTTTGCACGAGTTTCAGTACAGAAATTGTAGTAAAAGATATCAGGTATATAAGAAACTATGCATATTTTTCTTTCTTAGCAAAAGGCAGGTAATTTATGGAACACTAAAGTTATTGGCTGCAGAAAGTTCGATGAAAGTAATTTGCCCTTTTTATAATTAAAACTCAAACAATTTTCCTTCTCACTTGAGATCCAGTCCTTTTTCAGGCATTGCTAACTTTGCAAAGCTCAAGCCAAGTGTGCTCCTTCCTGTTGCTTTAGTAGGTCTAGATCAGCTGGAGCTTTTTAAAAGCTGCCCATTTCATCATGCAGCCAGCAAGGGCCTGCTTTCACCTAGTCAGTCCTTTCACTGGCAGCACAGCTGTGCTGATGGCAGTCAGTCCAGAGGGATCAGCAAGAATCAGAACAGTCCATCTCCCTATTTCTTGGGATTTCTGCTTAGGGTACCTTTCAGCTTTGCAAATGCTGTCAAACAAAGCTGCTGATAGCATTCCCTGGGCTGTTCTCAGCAGGATCAGCTGGTAACTCCCAGCTCAGACCTCACTGCAACAGGCTGGCCCAGGCACACGGGGTGATCCATCTACACAGCAGACCAAGCCTGCACCCTTGAACCATGCCCTGTGTTCTGCATGTGCCACATCACATTCAGCTACTGACCACCATCTGCACCAGGCATTTCTGACTGCTGAGTTATCTACCTGCTAAGCATGCTCTCAAGTCCCAGTGCCTACCAAAGCTGCATGTGAATTTTGAACACCACTTTTTTATTTCAACATTTCCCAGGGTGGCTCTCTGCATCACAGAATTTATGAAGAGGGTCTAACAGCATGCAATCAATTTATGCAAGTCAGCCTGGTGCTTCCTCTCAGCTGCATTATGAGTAGCTACTTAAATTCCCTGTCACCTATATACTAAGATTTCCTACTTTTCAGAGCTCAGAGAGCTTGACTTGTATTGCAGCTGCCATGTCTTGCAACTCCATGCTTCTATTAAGTTTGCATAACTTTGAAAAACTCGTGGATACATTGACACCAAAGGCTGAATCACCTCATGCAGTAACACTGCTTTGTCACGCCCTGGGGCTTGAGGAGTGTGACCAGCCTCACTCAGCCACGTGCAACAATATGCAGACACACGTCTCTGCTCTGGGTCCAGTTTGTGCACTGAATTCTACTTCCCACCTGCTTAGCCAGGGACTGCTGGACTAAGTAGACCATCTTCAGCTTCCACCCTCTCTCACCAGGCTGGCACCTCAGGGCACTGGAAACACAGGACATCCTAGGGGGAGATAATTTGCAGCCTCTGAAGGCAGCCAAACAAAGTCAACTAAATTTCAACTTTAGATCCCTTGATCAACTTACTTATTTGCATATACACATGTTTTCACACAGCTAAGTTTGTGGCAAGAGAAAGCAATACAGGATGTGAACTAGTTGAAAATTTGGTGACAGGGAACAAAACTTGGATTTCCTCAGAAACTTTAGAGAAAATTTAACAGCAAAAATAATTCAAAGGGTCACTGCGGTAAAGATGTGATTAAAAAGACAAACTGAAATTTAAGACCTTTAGCAGTGCCAGAACACAATATGGGTAAATAATTTGGAGTTATGAGTTACATGCTCAAATTCCTTTTCACTTGCCACTTATTTATTACTTGAAAGGACTCTGTAAAAAGCTTGCCCCAACTTTTTGTCTCACTTATTCCAGGACAATGACCTGTTGCAATGAGACAATGTCTGCAGTTTCCCTCCCAAGCTGCAGTTTCTCCCACAGCATTCCCATAACCTTTTCTCTTCCACTCTTCAGACTAGAATATTCTTGGTAGACTTCTTTGAATGACAGGGCTGGGCTGCCAAATAAAACTAATTCTAGACAAGTTATCAAAGATTCAGCAGTAAAGCTTCTGTCCTAAAATCTCTACAAAATATTGCAATGGTGTAAGGTTAGGGTATACAGGGATGAAGATGTATGAGGACAGAGGTACAAAAATTTTTTATATTTAGCTTGCTGATCTATCTCAGTCTTCTGCCTCAAATCATCATGACTAATTTGTAATGCACAAGAAAATCCTCTTTTCATTATGAATGTGTTCAAATAATCCTAGCTTAATGCATAAACTATTGACAAGCCTTTCTACAGCACTCCATTTAGGTCACTTTACATTATATTAATCAGTTCCACAAAAAAATAACAGTTCTGAAATCTGCTTTAGGACTTCATTTTTATTTTCTTTCTCATAAAAATGTTCTTGCTATTAGGGAGCAGATCACAATAAGGTTTAATCAATCAGATCTTGATGATGCAACAAATACCATCATAAGCAACCTCCTGCTACATCATCCCCTTCCACAACCGGTTTTCCCATCAGCCAAAACTCCAAATCAATCGTAAAAATCTAAACAAAACAGCACAAAGAAAATACATGTCCCTTTGAGTAGAGCTGGATCAGATACACACACACACACACACAGAGAAAATAAATACCAAAATTCACATTAAAACAACTTCAGTGAGATTTTCTTTTTCCTTCTAAAGAAGAAGCAATTCATTTAAATTATTCCTGAGAAAACAACGCAGAAGAGAAATGCTCCCTTTCCTCCTCCCTGCCCAGCTCCCACTTCCCAAGCCTTCCTCCTGGCACGTACTTTTTGGGCTGAGCCGAAAGCATTTCTCTTCCCTCTGCACATCTGCTCCGTGCAGGGCTGCCGAGCTGCGACTCATCCTGAGGAGCGCTGGAAATCCCAGGCTTTAAAAAGCCGCTCGCAAGCCCCTCCTGGGCTGCCAGGCTGCCAGCTCCGACAGTGATCGAAGCACAGCATAGCCCCCAGCAAGCCACATGGCCCGTCAGTCACCCTCACTGGCCACACCACCGCTGCTTCACGTGCAAATAGATGACTTGAAACAAACAAATAAACAAACCCCATCCACACCCAAATACCTCACAATTCAAAAAGAATACATACATACATATATATATATATATATATATATATATATATATATACATATTTATATGCATAAAGGATGGACACCCAGAGGAGCTCGTTTCCAGGGCAGCCCAGCTGGCTGTCTCTGCCCAGCCCATCCTGGCAGCATCCCGAGCCCCTGAAGAGAGTCGATACCTGAGGCTGTGCCTGCTGCCCTGCAGTCCCGAGCGGGCAGCCTGGGATGGAGGGCACTGCCTGGGATTTCTCTTGTGGCAACTCGTGCCCCTGGCCTCTTATGCTTTTGCTGCAAGGAGCCTGGCTCTGCCTTCCCTGGAACCCCCCTTAGGTGGCTGGAAACAGCAGCTGGGCACCCCCCGACTCCCCCCCTCCCCCAGCCTCTCCTGGCTGGCCAAACCCGGCTCCAGCTTTCCCTTTGCGCATCCTGTGCTCCATCCCCACGGCTCATGAAGCCCCTTGGCCTGGTAAGGGTGGCTCTGCCCTGCTGCACAAGTGAGCAGGCACATGCCTAAGCCATGGCTGGGTTTCTTGCAGGGCTGCCAAGGAACAGGGTATAAAACAGAGCCACTTCCCAGCAACTCAACCTGCAGTTACCAAAATGTCATTTGCAGAATACGGCTTAATATTCAAGCATCTCCTGCCACAGAGGTGCTTGAATAGCCACAGAAAATTTAGTGAGCAGCAGTGAGCGTGTCTCAGGAATTTCTTACCTCACAGCAACTTGTTGTGGTTGTAAAGCTGAGTATTTCAGAGGCACTGGAACATGATGAAAAGAGCAGGGATCTGATGGCAGGCATGCCCTTTGAGAGCCTCTCTCTTGCACTCTGGCCAGAAAGACATCAGGAAAGTACTTAGATTTCTATCCCTATATAATTTTTTTTAATGTATTAATATTTTCCATATACTTGGTTTCAGTGTTTGCCTTTTAAAAGGTGTGAATGAAAATGATGTGTAAAAATGCATTTTGCCTGGAGAAGAAAAGGTTCAAAGTAGTAGAGAGAGGAGTAGGAATTACAATTTAAATATAATTCAAGGAACTTACATGCCCCCTCCATCTAGGGCATGACAGTGGTCACAGCTCCTCAGGAGAATCTTAAAACTATTTCTGCCCATAGATTAACACTTTTAACTGATGATTTTAAAGATAGTAGAAATTGAACTACAGATATAAAACTTATAAGAATGGTGAACATATACCATATGGATGATCTCCAAATGCTGGAGAATACTGCTGAGCTTCCAGCCTAGGTTTCAAAACAAAGTTTACTTTGGCATTTAATAGCCCAAAGGCATAATGAATATGTTAAAATATAATGAACAGTCAGCCAGAACAGAAAAAAAAGACCTACTCAGTGAAAACACAATATGCTGTTACGCATTGTATTACAAAAACATTCATTGTCATACATAACAATTTAGACATCGGTACTGTTGGTCATTATTGCTTCATCCTTGGCTTTCATTCCTTACTGAGCTGCCTTATTTCCATTCAATCATTTGACCTGACAGGTTCTGCTTCCCTCCTCTGAAGATGCCCAGTTGTTAGCTGCTGTCTTCCACTGTCAGTTGCAGCTTGGCATCTTGGTGCTTTACTTTCTAGGTCCACTTGTTGACCTGGTCTGTATGATCTGCTGGCTGTAGATCTGTTTGGGAGTGAACTCCAGTTCTTTCCATTACTTTATATGCTCCAAGTTCAAATCCACCAAATGACACATACATTAGATATTGCTACAGTTACAGAGTTATTTTTTGGTTACCTTACAACTTTTCCATAACTATTGCCTTTCAGAGGAAAATCTATACACAATATTGGAGCTACTATACACATTAGTGATAATTTCAGAACCTGTTGATTTATAATTTTTTGGCTAATAATGTTTCTTATCTCCAGTGTGGTTTAAATTTTCTGTAAGGCAAGAGAGATCAAATGAGAAATTATCAGCCCTCTAACATCCACACAAGGGTTCCCTTTTTTCCTTACAGAAGTAGGTAAAATGCTAGAAATGCTGCCCTCTGAAACCTGAGACCTGACAAACTGCTCAGATGTTCTTTCTGAGGAACTGCTTTCTTTGCTCGTGTTGTTCATTCCCATGTCCTCAAGTTGGAGATGAAACTTCTCTGAGAACAAGCCACTACATACAGTACTTCACACACCTAGATCAAAATGAACCCAATCTTCTGTGAGATATTCTGATTAAAGCTAAGAACTGGATGCCAAAGGAAAGTTAAGTGCCAATTAAGGCAAATTTTTTCACACTTCACATTTGTTTAGACTCACAGGGTCTTGAATGACAATTTAAGTTGGCTCCACGAATGACAGTGTTTAGGTACAACTAAACCTCCAGCCAGAGGATTACTGAATTCCTGTCTCACACATCTCTCTTCCCTGCTCTCACACCAAGATTAGCTCTTCATTAGGCCTTTCTATTTCAGCTGTTTGTAATTAATCCTAGGACATGGGAAAATACAGTAAATCCATCAAGTCAGTACAACCAGACAGTGTTTGGACTCACTTTATGAACTGCACGTGCACACTTAAACTCACTGTGTGTTCAAATAAAAGCACTGAAAGCACTGAAAATCAATGCATCAAAATTAGTCACAGAAAACAGGTTGCTCAGATAAGTGAAGAAACAGATAAGGGAAATAACTGCCTAAAAAAAAAGGTCAGATAAAATGCCTGAGACACAGTCAAGATACAAGCACTAAGTGGTAGCAGTTCCATGTGTAGATTTAAAGAAACCAAACAAACATTAAAAAAAATGCAGGAAAGAAGTATTTGTGGTTGTTTGGGGGATTTTTAGGAAAATAGCATAGAGTGATCTAGGATGAACAATAGCACTCTACATTTCTATGACACCTTTCATCCCAAAGGTTCCCAAAGCAGTTGGCAAATTTAACAAATTGAAGTACATTATCCTCCGTACACTGGAATCATTTTATCTGTCACTAAAGGCATCCCTGCTGGAGCAAAAAGCAGTATGTGTTTAACAGGTTAGGTCTATTGTGACAAACACCACATCTAAGCAAAGCTACAGGGAGAGGATAATTGTCAACAGCTGGAACTAGTGTTGAATCCTGGATTAAGCAGTTGTTAGGAGAAGGCTGCTAGTATTTCTCCTGTTACCACTGGTGAGGATGACTTTGTCACAGATCTTGAAGAGCTGCCATACCCAGGGCAGGCTTTCTCCTGACCCAGCTCCTCAGGGCACCCGCCTCAGCATGAGGTGCCTTCACATGTCACAGTTCCCCTCCTTGCAACACTTGAGTGTTATATTCACCAGACAGAGCGAGAGCAGAGATTGACTGTTAACATCCAGGCATGAAAACAGACCCAGTGGTCAATCAAGAGGCACTGCACACTGAGAAATGTGGAATCATGGAATAGTTTGGGTTTGAAGGGACCTTTAGAGGTCATTTAGTTCAACCCCTGTGCAATTAGCAGGGACATCCTCAACTAGATCAGAGCCCCTTGAATGTTTCCAGGTCATTCATCACCTCTCTGGGCAGCCTGTTCCAGTGCTTTACCAACCCTCATTGCAAAAGAGTTTTTCTTGCATGTAATCTAAACCAACCACCTTTTAATTGATTTAAACAGTCAACTTTTATCTGAGCCTTCACCAAGGTCATCTTTCTTTCATTGCAGCCATACTTCTGGCAACACAGCAAGTGTCAAAGGTGTTTCACACACAACAGACTGTTCACATATGCTGCTTCCTAAGGCACATGGGTCTGACAACAGCCTAACCAGCTCCTTGGAAATCTCTGAGCACAGAGATTAGCAGAGCAGGCTAAATTCAGTTACACACTACTATCTATAATGGCAAAGGGGGGAGAATTGCACTGAAAAGCTCTTCCAGGCTACAGATTCAGTGGGATGGGAGCTTCACACTCCCTTTTTCCCACAGTCACATCAGGGATCTCAATCCTCTCTATGTCCAATAATGTCCATACACTTACGGCTACTGATGCTATGACCACTGAAGAGTAAAAAGCAAGATGAGTACGTCATGATTATTAAAAAACCCTGTAAACAAAACCACAAAAACTGGAAGAAAGGAGAAAATTCAATGAAAGCTAAACACATGGCCGCTGAACTGGTACATTCCAGCTTTAAAAAGAAGCAATATAACATTGAAATCCCTTTCCAGATGTGCTGTTGGACCAAAAGACTGTCAAAAACTGGTGGGTAGTCTACAGTCACATGTTCATTTTGGGATGGCACAAAGGCATGTTTGGAAATGTGCTTTGAGCTGCCGAATAAGGGACAGTGAAATAAAAAGTGGGAACAGAATTGTATGCCAATGAGCAAAATGGATTTATTCAGCAGTCCATATTTTTCACTGGTTTAAAAATAGCTACAAGGTTGATCTGGGAATTAGTCTTGGGACTGTTAGAAGCTGCTGTGCAAACACTCAATGTTGTCCTGCTGAGCTTCTGACAACTCTAAAAAGTCTCACATATTTCACATGGCAGCTGAAATATTTTAATAGCAAAGGAAAACAAAGTGTTAGCATGGGTCAGGCTAGCTGAGTGTGAATGAAACAACTGTAGAAACTTCAGGGCTTGGAAAAAGTCTCAAGAAGTTCCTTAGTCAAGTGCTTCTCAGGCAGGGTTAGTCATCATGGAAAACCAACGTTTTTTTAAATGCTAAGCATCTACACTATAAACTAAGCTTTAGGGTATGAATGCACTCAGTTAACTCACTCACTAGCAAAAATGTAAATCTGTACCAGTTTGACTCTTTTCTTCTCCACCCCCACTAAAAGAGCATAACCCAATGACAATGATTAACTGGGCATTTGTCTTTTCTTTCCACTTCACCTATGCCATTGCTTGCTTTCACTCCGAGAGGGAGAAGATGAAGCTACCTGAGGTGGTGGTCCCTGCATGAACAGGGGCTTCAGCATAATTCCTATCCCCTTCCCTCACAGAGGCTGACATCCCTCCTATTCCCTTATTCCACCAGCAGCAATCAGTTACCGGGACTCAGACACAACTTTTCTTCCCAGGCTCACCCTTACCCAGAGTCCTTCCCATGGAAAGAACAACCCAGTTGAGATCCATGCCCAATCTCTTTCCTCAGTTGAAGACATTCATTTTCTCAGGTACAGCAAAGGATTTTTAGCCACGGCTTATAGTCTTCATGGCCTTTAAAGCTCCTGCCTCCCAAGGAGAGGGTCCTTGGCACCAAGCTACAGACAAGGAATGTTATCTCTGCTGGAGACACAAAATGGCAGGAGAAGAAATGCAACTGTCAAAGGACCTGAGTGAGGAATTCAACTTCATAATGCTCTGGGGAGACACTCACTTGGGAGACAGGAATCTGGGCTCTTAGTTACCACTCCTAGCACTGTTATGTACCCTCTGGAAAGGCTGTTTGACCTGGAACGGAAATGGACCTGTCCTGGGAGAGGGACCTCACATCAACATTTTGCTACACCACCAATACTGTAAGCTTACTCAAAATACAACCTCTTTTACTTTCAACACTCAGTTTGAAAACACTTTTCATGATACCAGTGTTTTCCACAGGAAAGACATTCTGATATTTTACTAACTCACATTTTTTTTCTCTGGCCTCATTCAGTTACGGAGTTTTCTCCAACAGCTTGTGGAAAAACCCTAAAAGTCACAACTTCTGCTGTCAAAGTCATGGCAGTGACAGTCACACAGATTTTGTTGTTGTTGTTTTGCTATCTTCTATATTGAAGCTTTCCATTTCTGGTCAAAGGTGACTTATTTCTATAAACAGAAACATTTTCACACTTTAAATGTTTAAAACAAAATCCTTTTGTGTAAAAAGCCAGCCTGGAGAATTTCATCCTGGCAGCTGAATGCATCAGAGTCCTATGAATGCTTAGACAGGTAATGAGGTTAAAAAAAAGAACCCCAAATTTGGTATTGGCTCCCTATTTCAGACACTCTTTCTAAAAGAGACACCAAAACAAGGAAGCCATTATAGGTCTTCAGTTCCTATATGACAAAGGATGGAAGAATATACTTGGATGTAATGCAACTCTGACCCACACGTCCTTGAAGAGCCAGAGGGACAACTGCTACAATCCAGAAGGAATACACGTTAGGCAATAGCTGTGCTACTGCCCTGAACACTTAGCAGAAAGTGCTGTACCCTGTTAAGTGTTGGCTCCAGGGGCTGCAGCACAGCCCCTAACACAGCTCTGACAGTCCCTGCTGACACAGTGACAGGGGCTCTGTGTGCGCTCCAGGTGACGCTCTGCCCTGCTCCAACGATGTCACTTTGCAGAGCATGTCGAGGGAGGCACAAGTGGTGTGACCTTTCTGAGCTCAGCCCTGCCCTCACCCTCTCAGTGATCAGACACCAGTTCCAGCTTTGCAGGAACCTTCAGTGTGAACCATTCCCACCAGCCACCTTGTAAACCAGGGGAATTAAAATCCAGGTCCCACTAAAATTAAGGGCATGAGATAGCAATATATTTCAGAAGATCTCAGGATGTACTGTGATACAAAAAACAATACATAATTTCTTCAGCCATTTTAGGCCAAATAATCCTATGGTTTGAATTGCTCTTCAGATAACATTGCCCTAAAACACAGTCTGAGCCAGAAAAAAAGTGAAATTTAAACTACAAACTTGTTTAAAAATTTGGCTTGAGTCTTGACTTGAAGATCCTCAAGACCTGGTGACAAATACCAAAACCACTGTTGATTCTTACCTCAGAAAACAGAAGCAATAGTGTGCCAGTAACTGAATTAGATGCATAGTAATACATTTATCCTGAAGTGGGAAGAAACTTGAATTTCATCTCATGCTAGAAAAAGAAGCCATCACTAATACCATCTGGATGACAATCTGAGATGTGAATCTGAGACTGGCTTTCAAATGCAGGTGTTAAAGTAAAGGAAAATAAACCCAAATTAACTAATTTTTCTTTCAAATGGGATCTTCTTTGACGTTTTATCTTCAAAAATTTCAATTCTGTTCCAAAAAAAGAGAAGGAAACACTATTAGAAGCAACACCTCAGAAAAAATTCTGTACTTACATTCACTGGAGTTTTTTCTAGAAGAAAGAACAAAAAAGCCTGTTACTAAAAACTGTGTTCTTCCCTTCACCAAACATTCTCTGGTCTAAAATTCCTTCTCTTTCAGACTGAGATAATTTCTCAGCTCTCTTGGTCTAATGCCACATGGGTTCCTGTAATCCCTCTCCCATCTGGTACGGAAGTCATCAGGATGCACTTACATTCCTCAGCAAAATAGGTATTACTAAAACAATCCAGCACTTCACTAAAATGAAACATTTCAGACAAAACCCTTTTGCCTGAGAGCAGGGCATACAGATGAAGAGACTTGATGAGCACCATGAAAGCAGCTGGAGTGGGACTCGGGTGTCTGGGCTTCTTCGACCACCTGGTGTCCTCCTTCCCTTTGCAAAGATACTCCCACAAGTAGCTTTTTTCCCCCCAGTTCTCACAGCAAGCATAACACAAAGGTACACATTTCCTGAAAAGGAGACAAAGTTTTGCTTGGTCTATTAATCATTAAGAAAGAAAGGTTTGAAATGAGTTTTTTTGCCCAAACATTTGGTGAATAAGGGATAGGCAGAATATAAAAGTAGCTATCTGCTCTAGGTACTTTCAGGAACGGATACTCTTGCCCAAAGGTCAAAACTGCAGATGGAATAAGATATTAAGACAGCAGGGTAAAAGCAGATTTTTGTCAGGAGATGTGGTAAACTACACAGGACAACTTAAGGGACCATTTCATGCATGACTGAAAGAGATTTTGTATTTCTTCTAAACATTTTATACAGAGCAGTTTTTTTTTTTTTTTAAACCACAGTTTTATGTAGAAATACTACAGAAAATTTTGCATTAGAACTATAGGCAGGTCAGATCACACCCCCTCAATTTCTGGGTGTGCCTGCATGCATGTGCACCCATACACACACTTTGATAAAAATTCATTTCAATTAAAAAAACATTTCCCATTATAGGGAACAATCCTCATTGCTGAAGTTAACTGTACCTTTACTGATCATTTATTCCGGCAGCTGCAATTTTGAACTCTCCATCCAACTGCTCAGCTCAGGAAAAGGCTGGCCTACAGAAAAATAGCATTTTTTATTCTTTGAGAAGCATGAAGGGGTGTTAGATTGTAAAGTAAGCTTTGCTACAGTTAAACTCATGAAATATAGCAGCATATTATAACAAATAAACAGTATTAAATAAATTCTTGAGTTTCCTTATTCTCTCCTGGAAAAATACTAAGTTGCTTTTCAGTGAAAGCTGTTGGTACAAATACAGTTTGATTTTCCTCCTGTCAGTGTCTCCTTCTGCCTTTGGTCCCAAGTAACAAATCACTTTCCTCAAGTCAGAGAACCAAATTCTACTGTTATGTCACAAGCTACAATTTGGCTTATATATTTGTGTTAGGATAGTGAGAACAGAAGTTGGTTTACAACACTGATCTTCACACATGCATTAAAAAAACAGCTTTATTGTATTTTCACATTGCTAAGGGGAACTATTCTTGGGCACAAATCACTAGGATTTGGCCTTTGAGATAATTAGCCTTTCTTGTTCGAACTCTTTCACTCTGCTCACTTTTTCCCACCTAATTTCCAAAATTAAAAGTCTGCTCAACACAGGGCTGTTCTCTGCAAGTCACGGAATCAATTAGACTGTAAAAAACCTTTGAGATCATCAAGTCCAGCTTATGACCGAACACCACCTTGTCAATTAGACCACAGCACTAAGTGTCATATCCAGTCATTCCTTAAACACCTCCAGGGATGGCAACTCCACCATCTCTCTGGGCAGCCCATTCCATTGTCTAATCACCCTTTCTGTGGAGAATTTCTTCCTTATGTGTAACCTAAACATCCCCTGATGCAGTTTAAGACTGTGTACTCTTGTCCTGTCACCGGTTGCCTGGGAGAAGAGATTGATCCCTGTCATAGGTTAGCAAGCATAGTCCCGGAAGGGACGTCCTTGCTAAGGGGTGCTTACAGTTTCCTCTGGGAACTGATAGAACCTATCAGCTGGCCAGTTTGAATATGGACAATTCTCTAAGCCACTTAAAGTTGTGACCACCTCTGTGATCTACACTTAAGAACAGGAAACTCCCCCCCAAGCTCTCTCTCGTTTCCGGCGCTGGCACAGGTGGCTGCGGGCCCTGTGTGGGGGCCACCGGGCCCGGCCAGGCCCTGCTTGGGCCAGGCCAGGCCGGGCCACGGCCATCCTGGAGACATGGACCTGTTCCAGCCATGGAACCCCCCCACTGCCTTGCCGTGGGCAGCCGGAGCGGCTCGGCTCTCCCCCCTCTCCACTGCGATAAGAAAAATTCAACATTCCAGCTGCAAAGCTGCAAGGCCGAGGTGAGATTAACCCTTTTACTGCTGTGAAGGGCTGAAAACCTGAGGGAAGAGAGAGAGGAGATGCTTAAAGCTGAAATTCTGTTGTGAAGCTATGATATATCAGAGTATCCTGTTGTAATTTCATGAAGATATGGGGGGTGGAGTGTTCAGCTCGTAAGCAAAAGCACCTGCGCCGAGATAGGCAGATGCTGACGCAGCTGTAATTTCATGAGAAGTTTGGACAGGGAGAGATAAACCAGATGAGGACTTTTGCTCCAAACAGGAAAGGAGAAAACCTCAGTCCCTAGAGATGAACCAGATGAGGACTTTTGCTCCAAATGGGAAAGGAGAAAACCTCAGTTCCTAGAGATGCTCCCAGAGATAGTCTAACGATGAAGATGATGAAGACCCTTTGCTCCCAGGGAAGGAGAAGGGCCTCTGTTTTTGTTTCTGAACGGCTCAACCTTAAAATTGTACCCCAAAAAACTTCAAGAGTGGACCCTCGAAAGCAGTTGCGGGAAAAGCTGCAAGTAGGGGGAAAGGACTCACACGCAGGCAGAGAGACTCCTCTTCCTAAATGGACTGAACAATATTTGGAAGTGGGCAGCTGTCTCGTTGTGATAATGTTTTCATAGCATGAGCAAGAAGAGACTTCTCTTTCTAAATGGACTGAACAAGGTTATTATGGAAGTGGTAAACAGACTGAACATCTTAAGGGTTGTCTTTTCACATTGACAGTGGAAGAAGGGAGGAAGGTGGGGGGAGGAGGAGAATTCTGAAGGTGGTATAATTTTTTTTTCTTCTTTTAGGTCTATTAATAAACTTCTTTATATTCTTTCAAGTTTGGTGCCTGCTTTGCATTTCTCCTAATTCTTATCTCACAGCAGATAAACAGTAATGAGTATTTTGGACCAAACCACTACAATCCCCATGTGGCTACACCTTCCTTTGAGGATCACCTTTGAGCATTCTCTTCTCTAGGCTAAACACCCCCAGCACCCTCAGTCACTCCTGATAGGACTTGTGCTCCAGGCCATTCACCAGCTTTGCTGCCTTTCCCTGGACACATTCCAGCACCTCAACTGTCCTTCCTGAACTGAAGCACCCTGAACTGGACACGGGACTTGAGACCTCACCAGCGCCGACAACGGGGGAAGAATCACTTCCCTGGTCCTGCTGAGCACACAACTCCTGATACAGGCCGGGATGCCATTGGCTTTCTTGGTCATCTGGGCACAGAAATCAGCATCCTGAATAGGCCAAAATCTGCCCTCTGCAGCTGAGGCTGCATCTTCTCCCTTTTTCTGTTTCTTTCAACGCCTCTCATTTCAGACCTGCCTGACCCTGATTTGGTGCAGTGGGAACGTGACATGATGCCCAGGGCAGCACCGTGCAAAAGCCTACATCCTCAATTTTAGCCATGCACCGACTTGTTTTTATTTCAATGGAGAGGCCTCACTGAAGGCACAACATGTTCATTACCACTGTAGCACTTTATAAACAAAACATCAACCTAAGGATTAACTACATAAACATCTTGTTAAATTTGCTGTCGTTATTTCCTTGTGATCTGATGATAACTGCATAACATATTGCTAATACTAATTATTAGTCTTGACAGATTTGGCATATATCATGATTTCTATATTCGCTTCCTGGCATTAGCATTTCCCTGCTTCCTGATCCCCACTGACTTTGTGTTACCTAGAGAGCCTCCTGCTTTCTCCAGGGAATTCCATAGTTCTCTTATCTGATCCCACAGCTTCTCTGCATCCACATAATTGAAGTGGTCACTGCTGGACAGGAAATGTAAGGTTGAGTTGATACCATATTCTTCTGGACATTGTTATTCTGAGTGGTGCCATAAATCTCATGAGAAGACCCCAAGGGAAGATGCATCTCAGGCAGAACTGAAAAGAAGAATTAAAGTCAAAGAAGAGGAGTTGAAGGCATCTTTTGTTTCTTTTGTGGTGCAGCAATTACAGCCTCTGTTTAATCTGGTGTAATAGTTGTCTCATTAAAAGATTTACTACAGTCAAAACTGAATACATAGAACTGCTTTTGGATTTAGAAAATGTAACGATTTGTTAAGTATTTTTGTTTAAAAGAGGTAACTCAACACCCTTAACAACCAGGGTGTCAGCAAACTTCTAATTTTAGTTTTACAAATACTGCTCCAAAAATATCTTCCAAAAAACTTTTGGCTCCAAGTTATGAGAAATATGTATATAGGAAACTTAGCCTGAGATTTAGATTTAGTTTCCAAATCTATGGGGTTTTGGATGATTACCCTGAGAGAGAAATTTCTTGGTTAACTGAAATTTAAAAAGACTCTGCTAAACCTTCACTGGTTTGGAGAAAAGGATATTTGGCAGATTTTAGAGAGACGTATAAAAGCAGAATTTCTGAGAGTGAGCATGCCAGTGCATGTCCTTCACATTATATAGGAAGCAAAGTATTCCCAAAAAGAGACCAATAGTTTCCATAAGTTTATGGAATCTATGAGTTTACCATGTAGATTTATTTTGTACCTTTTTCAGAATGAAATTAGGTTCGATTAAGACCAAAGAAGTATCCATACATAATATTCTAATTTTAACCATACCAAAAATTGCTTAACCTTTTAGGGTATTACTACTGTAGTAGAAGTCAGATTTCCCAAAACATGCTAGCCTATATTAGCCAACAGATTTACATGGTGCTTTAAACCCTCGGGATTCTTGCTTAGTATAAAGAACAAGCAGAGTCTGCTAACAAAGCTAGTACTGTCTGTTTGTAAGTTCTAGCATGAAATGGTTTTACTGTCATAAAGTGGGGTTACACTCACCTACTGCTTTGCACTCACCCATAGCTCAAAACAGGAATACAGAGCAGCATGACTCAGCTGAATAAAATGGATCTGTGGTAATTTCACTGGGCTATGGAGAACTGCTGAAATGTGATAAACCTGTGAAAACTGAAGAGACAATGAGCTATGGAGCATTGGCTTCTCCCATAGTAAAGTGTCTGCCACATTTTGATCTTAAAATAGTGCCACTCTTCCAGAGGGACATTTCACAACAGAATTGACACCTTCCTCAACCCATGGTCCACCCTTCAGAAATGATACTTAGCTAGCTAACAGATATCCTCCCTTAGCAGAGGGGCTGCTGCAACAGTTCACATCCCAGTGTCAGTGCTGTATTTTTGTTCCCCAGTGCCAAAATGTCATCCAGCCTCACATTAAAAGCCTGCTGGTAAATCAAGGATAGAATCACTGTAAGTTTAATGTATCTAAACATGTATTAACATGCTAGAAATTATTTAAAAGGATTAATTTTTGCAGCCATGTTTGACCGTGTCAATACTATTTCAATTTGTCTTGCCCACTTAAGAACTCTCTCAAGCTGCCTTCAAAAATGTATTGACAGATATTTCCTTTACTTAACCTGTTGCTCATTTTCACATTTCCTATCCTGGCTAAAAATTTAAAACATTTCATTTTGCTTCTTAGTTACACCTTAGTCAGCTATGCAATGAAAAAATATCAGTGTGATACTGCAGAGATGTATTAATATAACCAACATTCAAAGTTTTGCTAAAAATCAAGAACTCAGCAAAGACTGAATATATCTTCATTGTGTCACATAACTAACCAGGAGCTCTTTATTTTCCAGGGAAGCACAGATTTTACGGGAAATTTACTGTATTAGACTAGAATATTTTTTAAAACTCAAAAACCCCCAAAAACCCCAACAGTAGTTTATTTCAGGTTGGCTTGTACAGAAATTAGTGTAATTCATTTTCCTGAGCTCTCTGACATGACTTACTTTCTGGCAGTTAAAACAGAAAACTACCTTTTCCTCTGTCCCAGAGGGAATATATTGACTCCCATTCTCATGCAGGGATGACATCACAAATATCTCTCTGCCTGAACTGCTTGATGTGTGGGAGTCACAGAAAAGAAGGTGATTCATTAGAAAATGATTTTGGGAAGGGAACAATAGCTCTAAGATTTTTTTTGCCAAAAGAATTCTTTTTCTCTTGGCCACTCCTTCAAGCCATTGAAAATGGAAAAATCTGGATAAGCAGAAAAGTTAAAAAGTGCCTTTCACTAATTCAAGTCGTGCATTTTACAAACTTTGAGTATAAGTATTTGTTGACATTGAAAATACTTCTACATTGGTAAATCCTTGATTTTTAAGAACTTTGATCCCCAGGAAAAACTTTGAAACATGAGCATTTTATATCAGCAAAGCTCTGCATGCAAATACCAGACTTCCTTGTACAGGGGTAAATTCTAAATCCTGCTTAGCTCTCATAATGGTCCCCTTCAATCTGAGACATTTCTGTAGCATGTGTCAGGTGAGTGTAAGTATTACTCTCCTAGAAATTCTTCTATTAATATTTTCTGCTTATACTTTAAGGTAAAGAACATTTCCTTACCCAGGCCACTACTCAATGATACAACTGCAGTTTTCTGAAGCCGAGATGCCCCTATTGGTCTATAAATCAAAGAAGTCTTTTAGATTCATTTATCAACTACATCCTGATTGTGCAAACACAAGTCTATGGGGAACCAGGTGGATGCAAAACATCCCCCTGGTTGAGAAGCCTTGCTCTCTTAAATTCATCTTGCCCAGGCTGGTGGTTGCACGCAAAGCACCATGGAGAAAACAAAACCAAGCCGCACAACACAGCAAAAGCAGCTGAGCAGCTTGAACTTCTTTGCACCTGCTGTTCAGTGTAATGATTTAAACCCAAGAAATTCGTGACTCCACTGATGTCTAACATTTCTGCAAAGTACACTGGTTGGTTTAACCATAAGGGGACACTGATTTCCCCATTCCAGCTCAGCAAAGAACTTCTTATGTGACCAAATGGTACAGAACCCATTGAATTATTGTCCCGTTTTCCTCCCCATGATATAAATCTGGCCACATCAAAACAACCACATCCCTGTTGCACTGATGACCCTCCCAAGACTGAGCTGTCACTCATATATCGCTAAGTCAAACCTGTCAAACTGTTCCATGACCACTAAACTAAGACCAATGACTTCACCAGTGGCCCCGGGCTCTAACAGGCAGAAAATAACATTGATCTTAATCAGATCAGACACCAGCTTCTCTCAACTCTATCGCAAAGTCTCTTTGATTTCATGCTTCATTATAAAATCAATTAATTGTTTCATTGCCTAGTCATTTTATATGTTTCTTATGGAATATATTGTGGTGATATTCAAAAGACAGTAGGCACTCAGGATATTTTGTATTAGCCACCCACAGTTAGAATGGAAAACAGCATTATTTTTAAGAGACGTGGCACATATAAACCAATGCCATGAATCAGTTCACCAGACCATCCAAAGTAGTGTGATCAATTGTACTGGCCAGGGGGCCTTTCCTGAGTGCCTAAAAGCCCTGTTTTCACAGGGCCTTCACAACCTGTGACAAGGAGACAAGTGCCATCCACAAATCCATCCTCAGCAGCACCTTCTGCCAGGGCACAAGCACCTCCCAGCACAAGAGCTCAATCTCCTCAGAACTGAAAGCAGAAACATCTTCAGCGCAGTGAGATATCTTAGAAGCTGAAATTAAGCATGAAAAACCAAGTTAATTAGTACAGACATTACAACATGCTGGACATGTGGAAAAGTTAAGCCACAATGAGTCTCTTTTGTGGCTGTGCAATAACAACTTAATTTTGCAAGCAACTTGTAAGTCTGAGTGGATGTTTATGGAAAATGGAATCATTCACTCAAGCGCAAGTTTCCTAATGAAGCTGAATTTTAAGGAAGTTATTTATAGTTTATTCTATCAAGCTTTTCATTTACATCTAGATTCAGTAAAGCACTTAGCCATGATGCATTTAAGTTCAAGATGCAGCTCCATGAATATATAATTAGAAACATTCATTTCAGACAAATGGGATTCCAACATTAGCAAGGAGGGGAAGAAGTTGTTAAGATTCAACCCTACAAAAGTATGCATATATCTTCCCCCCTGCAGATCGTATTTGCAAGAGATGTGGGCTGGAAGCTGCTTTTCTGTTTTTATATTAACTTTTGTCCCAGTTGCCACGGACATATTCCAAAGAGTAGTTTGCCTTAGCCTTCTTGATTAAGTGCTCCTATAACACATATTTGATTTTTTATCTTGGATTTAATTATGTGTGGTTTTATCCAATATTCCTTATGCTTATTCCTTGATAATCTGCCATGTTCTCTTCTGTGATTTACAAATATTACTTGGACATGTGTCTCGGTTTTGAAAGACAGGTGTCTGCTAAGGAAGGCAGAGGCCCCCCTTGAAGTGGCAGATATAACCCCTTTTCCCTCCAAGTTATTATACTTTGAAATCAAGAGCCTTTAGGCGAAGATGTGGGAAATAGGAATAACAGTTCTTTACTATATATATATATGTATATAACCAGTCAAACAAAACCAACAACAACTATGGCAGTAACAGCAATCACAAACCCAGTGCCAGCCTTCTCGGCTGTCAGGCCCTTTCCCCTCGGGTGCAGTTCCGCTCGCAGCCGGCAGGGGCGCTGGCGGCTCCCGGTGAGCAGGGCAGGTGCGATGGTTCCCCCGCGGCTGCAGGGGGCGCTCCGGAGCGAGCTCGGGAAACCCGCGGCTCTGGTGCTCTGGGATCCCGGGAAGGATGGAACAAAGGCTTCACAAACCCCTGGGCAGCTGATCCCGGGCTCTCAGGAACAGCAGGCTGGAACGGCAGGGACGGACGCAAATCCCGGGTGGCAGGCGAGATGTATCCAGATGGGAGAACCCCACGGAGGCCCAGGCAGGCAGGGCGAGCAGGGCTACAGCGTAGCGAAAGCTCGAAGCAGCAGCGGGGCAGGGCAGCCACAGCTCGGTCTCCAGCAGGGCAGGGAAAGCGGCTTTTGGGGTCCCGGCGTTGTTTCCAGCAGGAAGAAAGAACGGCCAAAAAGAAAGAAGCAGCAGCTCCTTTCTCTGCAGCTTCTCTCTCCGGACGCTCAGAGCGAACTGACCCCCACACCCAGGTGTAGACAAAGGAGTAGCCAGGCCCGCCCCACTCCCCTTTTTGTCTTTCTTAAGTACAGCTATTTGTCCCCTAGCAACATGCATATGGGAGAAAATTCCTTTAACAGGGAAAAAAAAACCTAAGACTAAACTAAAACCCCAACAACATGGCACAATGACATTAACCTTGCCCTACTTTTGAGGTGTCAATAATTGTCAGAAGCCTGTTTTGCAGCTCTTTTGAAACCTTTCTTTACTCATATGCAAGCTGTACGAGTTGCAGTCAGAGCTGAGCTTCACCCAGCACAGTATCCCACTTTTGACACTGACCACCACTAATTCTTTCAAAGAACATTCACCAGGACTTAAAAGAGGCAGATATGGAATAGCTTGCTGCCTATGGAATGATTTTTTCCCCTTCTAATTCAGAGTAGATTTAGGTCTCCTCTCACATTATTTTCTTATTTACTTGATATGATGGCAGCTTTTGACAGTTGAATAATTTCTAAATGCATAAACTGTTTTTTGGAGTCTTAAAGCCCTGGGTGTGTGCAGGGCATGTCCAACCACTCTTGGACACCCACAAAGGCATACCACTGTCTTTGTCAGGCAGGACATCTCCTGCCAGTCAGTCTGACCAGCCTCAGGGGCCTGGCTTCAGTCTGACAAGTGCCCTCCTGCAGATCATGGGAATGACTGGAACTGCAAGTGACTGACTGGCTTTCAACAAGTAAAGTAATATTTACACAATACACAAGTATTCAAGGGGGAAATATTAGTCTCAAACCAGCTTACAATATCTTATGGTTTAGGTGCTCCTCTGTCTTTTACACAGAAGCAGCTGAAATCCACAGTATTTCACATCCTCCCTGATAGGTCTGTGTCTGTTGGTCTGTTGGTCAGGGTCTCATTTCTATCCATTCCTGGAAAGTGATCCTGACATAAATTCTGTACTTCTTGTAGCTTCTTCACTACTACTCTGCTCTCCTGTGCCAGCACAAGGCCCCAGCAGCTGCATTTACCTGCATTGCTTACCTGTGAGAAATTGCCTTAATCCAACTTGTCAGGCCACAGAAAACCCCAAGTGTGTAAACTGAGGTCACGTGGAGGAAACTGTCCTGCAGCAGATATGTCCCTGTCCATGAGAGGAGCACACTGCAGTGCTTGAGTGCTGCCAGCCTGCCTTCAAAGGATGCCAGCTCACATCCAGCCTGTTCTGACCCTCCAAGAGGCCTGGTATATTTGGCATGTTGACTAGAGCCCTACCTACCATGTAGGAGTGGTATGTCAGTAGTGGGAGGCAGAAACAGTGTAGTAAATGCCAGCTGGGAAGCATTGGAAAACGCAGTCTGAAAGAACTAGTTTTACTTTGAGCACCTGAGGCTAGATAAGCCAACTTGACAAGTCCTTAGCTTCTGGAAGATGAAAACTATTCTTCTGGAATGAGGATAAGTAAACACTTGGACTCTCCAAATTACTGATAGTTTCCATTGAATTAGGAGGGATTCATTAATTTTTTAGAATTTATTTATTTAATCTATGTGCTGCTAGGAGGAACTTTTATTTAAATATCAATTCCCAATATTTCTCTGAGGCATAGAGGTCTAATATAGCTGGATTACTTATTCAGCACTCTTTGTTCTCTTTGCTTGATCAATACTTATCGCTAGAAATAAGTTAAAATATTTCTTCTGGTAAATCTATTTACAACACCACTTTCATGAACTTTCATCAGTTAGGCTGAATATATATATACAGCACTCATAAGCTGAGAATCACATTTCCTCATGTGTATCATCCACAATAATGTGAAACTCTATTTCCAGGCTCCTGCCCTCACTATTTCAGAATCAAAGAGTGATTCAGGACTCGCTAAATAACTCTCCCATCCTGTGACTAGGTAGAGAGCCACCAATTCCAAACAGAGAAAAGAATACTTTCAGGACTGTGCCCCAACAGGGAAGAGGAGAAAAAAAGAAAGCTAAGTGTCATAATGTCAGTGATTTTAACATCCATGAACTGTCTTCTCTACTCAATTTATGGAAAGCTAACATCACCATTTGGCAGTGCAAGGATGTAATGTAGGAATAAGTGGGTTCAAGTCTAACTTAATCATGAAGTGTTTTTTCCACATTTCTGTTATGTAGTATTCAAAAGTCTTATGCTGAGTGTTGAGAGCTCATATCAAGTGCTACAGAAAATGAGATTGTACAACACCTTCCTGGAATAAGTCCTACACTGGCATAGTTTACTTAGGAGTTAAAACTTAGAGAATAGCACAACTCCACAAACAGTTTAAGATTGTTGCTTCCAGTGAGTGTACCAGTGTGGGACTAGCCCAGGGCCACAAATAAATCTAAGGGACTGGAAGATCTCTCATACATAGAGAGGATGAGTGAGCTGGGACTGTTCAGCCTGGAGAAGAAACAGTGGATATACAGCAAAGCACATGAAATTCCATTTTCCATATACCATCAAGGATACACCATTTAAACAGGGAAGCTGGTAAAACACAGAAACAGGTTGTGGAGATGTTAAAAATCCAACTGGACATAGCTCTGAACAACTGGTTCTACCTGCCCCTGCTTGAGCAGAGTGGCTTGACCAGTAGATCTCAAGAGATCCCTTCCAACCCAAACTACTCTACCACCAACACCATAATCTGCAGCAGCAACACTAAAAAGTTATTTTATTACTGCTATGTTCCTGCACATGTAACATCATTTTTGGATGGTCTGTAGTTTTCATTGGGCTACAAGTAACTCCAAATAGTTCCAATCGATTACCCTCTAGTTGGGGATATTGTGAGGAAATGAGGTCAAAGATAGCTTCAGCAATGGAACAAACATATCATCTGCTTTAGTGGTCAGCTAAAGTGTTTGCAACCAAAGTCATAGAAAGGGCAAATCCTCTTTCCAGCAACTTGCTGTGCTAAAGAGCTAATCCTTGCATTGCCTGTGATTGCTTTCAGTTCAGTTCTCTGCTTAGGAGTAGAAGCATCTATGCAAAATAAACCCTGTGAAAAGGTATAAAGTGTGCTACACTTAGACAATGTGTACTAAAATTTGTTACCTTTAACTTTCCCCTGAAGAATGCAACTGAGCCACTGGGTAGCTAAGTCAACAACTGAACTTCTGCAGGTGATAAAATTCTACCTTGCTTTCAAACATTAACATGCACATACAGCTACTTTACTTACTACAAACTCTTATTGTACTTTTGTTCCAGGGCACTGCACTGTCTCAAGTAGGGTCCTTGAAGGCCTTTTTTTCAGAAGGTAACTGATCCATCTCAGGTTGGAAAGAGAAATGTCACTTTTCAGCTTCTACTTAGGATAGAAACCTCCACAGAGAACTCAGAAAAGAGGGATCCTTACCTCACTAGCTGGATTTCATCATATCTCGACTCTTCTCATCTCCTTTGTCATCAGAATAATGCTTGATTGTGGTAAGAGATCAGCAGTAAAAGGTGTAGGCAGACAATGCTGTTCCTCTTGCTTTTATAGAAACTTTCTGAAATTAATGTATATCTTTAATTTCAGCTACTTCAATTCATCAGCTTTCAAAAATTTGCAAAGTATGATATAACAAGAACACAAAGCTACTTTCATTTCTGAAATACTGTGGTAAGCAAGTCAGAAGAATTCTCCAGTGATTTTGCCATTTCTTTAGAGGAAAAACAAAGGTGCATTACTGGAAGCTTGTACAAATGCAGAGTTTAAAAAGTGAAAGTGACTTAGTAAGTTTACCAAAATCTTCACAAAAGTGGGAATTTCAAAACAGACAGTACTCAGCAAGGAGTATTTTAGGATGGAGGAAGAGATGTACAGAGTGTGGAGAACACATTCTGTAATGTTTTCTGCATGTATTTTGCAATGACAGAGAGCGTTCACCACTTGAGGAGACTCGATGGTTTCCACACAAGGCACAGAAGGAAGAGTTACAGCATCATCTCCTGTTGGGAAACACAGCATTGCAGAGAGCAGGATAAGGGGGAAATGTCATCTGAAAAGAGACAGCAGTGCCTGAGCTCTGGGTCTCTCTCTCAGGCATACACCAGGCCTACAGCCCTGCTTGAACACAGGCCAGGGTCATCTCTCAAATGCCACAGCTTTCACTCAGCCACAGCTGGGGACTGTGACTCTGCAACTCCAACCACCACCCTTCCAGGAAGGATCTGTCTGAGCTACTGAGCTACTGCCCTTGGCTGTGTGAGGGGAAAGAAGCAGCCCTTGCTCTATGTAGATCAGCAGGGAGAGTGAGAGGGGTGTGAGACAAGGTTGGCTTGGGTAACTTCTAGCAAATTTAGGAGACTACGTGGATGATTAAGAACTCCCTGATCACTCATTCAGACAGGTCATGAGGTCGGTAAATAGGCGAGAAAGCTGCCTGCAGGAAATCTGTCAGACTGACAATGTAACATTTAGGGCCGGACCAATACCTCTGGTTTATCTTTAGGTACAAAACCAGCCTGATGCAGACCTATATCTGACGTTCAACCCCAGCCTAACATCACAGCCAGCTCCTCCAGGCTGCTCCTCTCTTCCTGCTGCTCTCTGAATCAGTGGAAACAAAAGGCAGCATTGTCTGGGCAAGTGAATCGTTTCATGATGACTCCCAGAAAAGCTCAGCAACACAGAAAACACATGGATACATTATCTTGTCTCACTTTCTTGTCTCAGCTTCTCTCTTCTCAGTTTCTCACTGCACCCCTGCAGAAGTACAGTGATAATTTAACACACAGAGAGTGGGGGGAACTCTCTATCCCTCATGGGCTGCCATACACTCACAATTTTGATGCTTGGTATAAAATAGTATGTCAAATGATGTGCCAGCAGAAAGATATCACTACACAGGTCGCAACATCACACAATTTGCAGTTAAGAAATAATCTTATTAATAGAAACAGTAAAATTAAAACCATCATGGAGACAAGGACAACTTACACAGGTACTTAAAACTCTTGGAAAAAATTAATCTACATTTGCTAAGAAAAACACACTGATAAAGGCGACGTTGCAAAAGTCTTAAGATTACAGCAAATATTTTGGGTAAACATCAAAATACTTGTAGTTCAAGCAATTTATGTTTTCCCACAATTTTATGAGGGTAGACAGAATAGTCCAAAATATGTTCAAGACAAGAATTTTACTTCAATCCAAAGATTTTTTCTTTTCTGCATTAGGCAATGACAAAAATATCAAAGCCTACAACACTACAGACCTTGATTTTTTCACTAGGTGCCCTTCCAATTTTTGTTTTTCATTCTGCTAGCAGAGCACTAGCACCCAAACCCAGAAACTTTTCTGTTGAAGTGCAACTGTACTTCTCTCATCCTCTGAGTCATTCAGTGCTACATACAGCAAACATGAAGAGGGAACTGCTCTGTAAATATCACTGCAGTTTGTCCCTAAGATTTTCCATATTATAAAAGCAACAAGAACAACAAAGTTGTATACATTTAATGACAAAATATGTGTAGATCCTTTATAGTGTCACAGTCAGCATTGGCTGGATGGATGAAGTCAGTTATATGGCAGCATCTGTCAAAAGCTGGAGGCTTTTTGCTCTTGAATGTCTGCAGTTTATGCAGAAAAGGACAGGAGCAAATAATTGAAGGAACAGTGGTTGTTTGAACATATTAGTATTTCTCAGAGACTCTTATGCTATCTGTATCTCCTGAAAAGAACACTGGAAAGAGAAGGGAGGGAAGAAATAAACATTTTCACAATATCATGATTGACAGAGTACCAAGAACTCAAAACCGGAAACCTCCTAGGAACAACTCACCAGACAGGAATCTTGATCATTTCAGGCTTCTCTTGATGAGGCAACAAAAGTACTGATACTGACCTTGAAAGGCCCATCTCTGGCAAGCTGGAGGCATTTCACATTATTTTCTCTTATACTGAGAAGAAAAGAAGGCAAATCCAGAAATCCTGACAGAGTAAGCTCTGGTCTTCATATGAATTAAATCTCAAATCACTGAAGTTGATTAATAATTTTCACTGATAGAAAACAGTAATTGACTTGGTTGTATATTAGTTCATTTTACCCTGAAGTGACTTCCTCCAGCTATAACACTTTGCTCAGTGCTATCTCTGCCACTCTGGAAACTGTGTCATTATGAGCAAATATCTCTGGTTGTGTGCTGCTGTTGGACACATCTTGTCTACCCAAATGTAACAGGTACTTAATAATACCTCCAAATATCTCCCCCAAGCTAAAATAACCATGTTACCAGAGAAGACTGTATTTTTTCCATTTTGTCTCTACAGAAGCAACGTGAAGAGACAGTGCACTTTTACTCTCTCTTTCATAGTGACCACCATGTCTTGTTGTCAGAGTTGGAACATGGAGCACAACTGCTGTTGGGAACTGCGTTTTGATCCAGATCACCCTTTCACAACATGCTACCATGGCTATTTTAGGCTCCCTGGCACCTGAGAGAAAGGAAAAGGGCAAACACCCACAGTTCTCCAGATCTGCAAGAGGAGATTCTGAAGCCAAAGGCAATCCCTGTTGTTCTCCCTGAAGAACTTCTCCCAACTGATTCTCATTCTAATCGTTGCTGGTTGTTGTTAATTTTTAATTAATTTTGCAGTTTACATCTGTCTAATGCCAAACAAATGCTAGCTCCATTCCCTTCTGCTGCACTTTAAGCCACTAAACAAAAGACTTTGCTTTAATGTATTTAACCTCTGGGCCTGCAACCACTGTAGAGAAGTACAAGACAGATAAAGTAAAATATTTATAAATAGCTTTAGAAATGGCCTCCAGGTCTCTGCCCCTAGCTTTATGCTTCTTTGCTTTCTATGGGCAAATTAGGACTGCAGCTGCCTACCACACACAGTTACCCGGGGATTTGCACCCTGAGCTTCAAGCCACTGGAAGCAAGCATCCTTAAAGACATTGCCTGCAGGTCTGAACACAGCATCCCTGCAGAAAAGGACGTCAAGGAAAGGCTGAGGCCAAGGATTGCACCACGGGGCAGGGCAGCACGTGTCAGCTCAAGTCCCTGAGAGCCCCAGCCAGACAGAAGTGTCACCTCCTGCTGCGTGTGGCTCATGCACAGCACAGTCACATCATCTGGCAACACAGGGGTGGAGCTGCACTGGTGCAAGAGCTTCAGTCTGCAGCCTCGGAAACCACCAGAGAGATGAAAGAAGCAAAGAACAGAGGAGACTAAACCACTCTTATCTACCTTACTTTTTCCATAGCCAGTATAAAGTCAGACAAAGAACACCTGAGTAACTTCCACTTAAGCACCTCACACTATTGCTAATTCAGGGAGGAGGAAGAACAGCTAGCAATCCAAATGTGAGATTGTTTTTACTTTGAGAAGCAGAACATGCAGAGTCCCCTTCTCCTTAAGCACAAGAGCACAAATAAATCATTTTCTAGCTCATAAATTCAAGGCAATTTTCTATTCTGTTAATTTTGTAATGACTTCCACATTCCAGCTTCCCTGGTTTTTGAGTTTAAATTTGTTTCTGGTACACAAAGCTTTACCCTTTCTTCCTCTTGTCTCTGCAATAAGTTCCAAGAACTACCTCAGTCCATAGGTGTTAATTCTTCCTGAAAATTAATCCTTAATCAAAGGAATCCAGTGTTTTAGCTAGACAAGTTAATTTTTCACCTGGTATTTTCAATAGATTTTTTAAATATATATTATACTTCCTCTAACCTCCTTCACCATTACCAATACGCTGGGGACACTGTGAGCTTCAGAGGTGGGCTATCTGTGGAACTAAGTTCTGTCATGTGGACACAAATGCAAGCATTCCCTTTGTGAATTTATCTTGGATTTACCAGTACTGGTTTCCATTCTGATTAGAGCAGTTGGTGCTGGAAAAGCACTGCTGTAGCCATGGGACAACAACACTAAGTCTTAGACACTGATCATTTTGTCCCACTTGCTTTGACAGATCAGCCCCACATACTTTTGGGAGCAGAAGACTTCTCCTTCAGCAATAATTCAGAAAAGAAAAAAAACCACCAACAACAAATCAACCAACAAAACCCCCCAAAGCCACCCCCCCAGCGCAAAAAACTAAAAGAAAAAAAAAAAAATCACAAACCAAACCAACCAACCAACCAAACCCAAACCCAACCACACCAACTGTTTAAACCATGTTCTTCTTAATCCACTTTAGTTTCCTTGAAAGCAACTGTGATATCGAATGATCCATTTCGTGGAATTACAAAGGATGGCATGAAGAGATTGGGGTTTTTTTAAGAAGTCTCAAATTTCAAAATGTTGAAGTGAATGATTTCTCCCGTTTCATCCCTCCAAATGCATATCTGTAAACAGCTCCTCTGCCTGCTCAGGGCTCTCTTGGGGGCTTCCTAGTGGGACCACCCAGTACTTGTACATGAGATGAAGAGGCTTCATGTTTTTAAGAAGGTTTCCCTTTAAAAGCTTTTATTTGCTTGTTAAGTAACACATTTGTCTAATGTTATCCCTGCTGAAACTGATGTGGATGGAATCAGGCAGACAACACGTTACATTACATTATGAGTCAACATTTCACTAAAGGCATTGACCGACTTCTGTGAATTGCAGATTATTCTCCTGCTCATAAAGCACATCTGATTCCTTTACGTAGTTGTTCATGCAACGTGACACAACTGCAAGGGCCCACTAGGGGATGAGACCTCGTGATTTACCTATCCAAATGTAAGCAGACAGCATCTCCAGCTTTCATCAATACTTTGGCCACATGCACAAAACGAGGAACAAAGCTCTTTTATCTTCTGCAATTTGTACACAGTTATTTATTTCTTAACTCTTCCTTCCCTTTTAAACAGTGATAACAAAACATTAATTGAAGTTTGAAAAGCAGCTGATCAACTCTGACTTGGTCATGTGGTTTTTCATTTCCACTACAAATTTCTGTGGGATATAATGGGAAACAAAGCATCAGTACAGAGACCTCAAATGGGTAGAGGTCAGCCATCAGCTGATATATGAAGGACCTCCATTCAGTGTCTCTATGCTGAACTGCATCTTCTGAATAGATGAGTCCTCTGGCTATTCATCAAGAATTTTTACTTAATTGTCAGGTATGCATGTAACTCCCCATGAGCTGGGAAGAGTGTCATTGCTCCTCTGCTAAGGCAGAAAAGTTATTGGGATAAACGCATTCTATAGGGTAACTGGCTTTTTAAACCTTGGCCAGTTTCTCATAAATAGAAGTGCTAAGATAAAGCAAATAGTCTGCCAGCTAGCTCAGGACTGAGCATTACTTAAATGAAATGCTGAGGCAAATGCACTGGAAAAGGCAATTCCAAATGCTCCAACTAACTGAGCCATTATGATCCTGCCCAAATTCCCAATGGCAAAACCAGCACCTGAGATAAGAGCCCACAAGTGCTTATGCCAGCTTCACGGGACTTTGGTTCAGGGTCTTTCACATAAAACCACCTGTAGCTGGGAACCTTCCTACTTATGAATAAAGCCAAGAGACCACTTCCCAACATGAAGAACAGTGTCTAACAGACAGCTCTTTATGGCTCTCCATGTAGTAATTTGAAGATGAATCTTCCAGCTGATCCTTTTCACTGTACACACAAAAGCTCCCTGCTGCCAGGAGCAGAGGAAAAAAAAGTTATCAGCTAAACTTAAACCTCTAAAATTGCAGGCTTGTCTGTAGTTGATTGCTTCTCTAAGCTGCTCTGTTTCAAAAGCAAATCTCATTATTGCTCGTGTAATGATCTCATTGATCATTAAGCATGGCCTTTTGCTAGAGCTACAGTGACACTGGAAGGATATTTGCTTAACAATGGATACTCTCCTTAAAATGAGTGTGTGACCCTTCTGTAAATTTTTAACAAAATATCATAAAAAATGTAATGGAATATGCATGAGCAGGGCAAACTGCACACGTAGGAACATGCTTGTATTGACACAGATGGTGTTTTCAAATACACTAACCTTTTTTTCTATTTCAAATTAGAAAAAAAAGTCAACAACAACATTAATTCACAATAAACTTTAAATGTGTCAACTTTTCAAAAAATAAATACTTGGTATTTTCAATATTCTCCCTGGCATTTCTTCGGTCAAGAGTGTTTATAAACTTAAGCTTCAAAGGTCCAACATTAGGTCTGTCTGAAGGTGTATTTTTCTGGCTGAATTTATTGCTTGCTAAAAGAGAAGGCAAATTGCTGAGCTCTACTACATATAAACATAAAAGATAAAGCACCTTTGCTGGGTTTGCAGGTCTAACATTTTGCAGGCCTAATATCCCTCATTACGTGGCTTAAAAATTATGAAACTTGTAATTATTCATTTTGCATATCTTATCCTAAGTGTTAGTTTGCTCAAGTCTCTAATAGCAGCATAGCACTGTAATTAAAAATAAAACAAACAAGGCAGGGGTGGGGTGAGAAAATTGCTAAGGAAGTGAACATGATCACTATGTCTAAATTTCCAGTGAAACTTCTGCCTTGAGTGGATTTATTCTCTTGGACACACAAGGAGATGCACTAACTGCAGGTGACTAGGCTTGATAAGATGTGGAGTGCAAGGCTTGTGGAGTGCAAAAGTCAACTCACTATGAAAAATGGTTGGAATTTCCTTCCCAGCACGGAAAATTCTGCACTGTGGCAATGTGCTTACTATGATTTCAGCTCTGGGGAGCTGGCCTCTTACTGTTCCCAAAGCAAGGTATCAGGAATCGTGGCTGTTTCTCCTGGCACATGCAGTAAGCAAGCTACCTCACACAGAGACCTGCAACAGAACACGGGTAGCTTCATGAAATGCTACATCTTGTTTCAAACCTTCTGCTTAGCTCTCAGCTCTCAGGCACAAGGTGGAGCAGCAAGGTGGGGAAGGTCTGGTCACAAGTCAATAGACAGAGTGATCCCATAACACTTAGGGGTCACGAGGCAGGAGATCTGCCTGGAGCGTACTGATCCCCTAATAGCCTGTGAATGCCCTGAAAGGGACATCTGCCGAACTAAATCTTGGATTTAAATTTAATCCATGTGACTTCCTCTGCATTTATCTAGGGCTTTCAAACCATGAGAGCTACCATGCTGATCAAGAAAAGAAATGTGTCATTGAGTTAATGTCTTCACTTCCCTGTATAAAATACACAGAAAACATCCTTTCACTGACTTGGTGATTCCACACAATCACCAGATATATGCGCACAGAGTTGCCCACGGGGCTCAGCTGACTACGAGAAATCTGAATGTTGCTCCATGGCCAAACAACAAAGGGGCAAGAGGCCAGCTGCTGAGTCCTGAGACTGCAGCGCCTGACTGCAGCGCCTGCCATTAAGGTGTCCCTGCAACCATTCCTGGAAAGGAGATGAATGTCTCTGCACCCAGCTTTTATACATGTTTCATTTAATACATCATGATCTTGACTGGTTTGCTCTCCCCACCCTGCAGTTTCCAGCAGCTAGACAGAGGTGAAAGACACTTTAGGCAAAGAGCCTCATGTAACAGATCCCAGCCTGACTGCTTCATCGAGCAGTTCAGCCAGTGTTTCATGCTGTCAGCAGCAGTTGCAGGATGAAAGGGAAACAGAAAGGGAGAGCTTAATCTGTAAGAAATCATCAGCAGATGAAACCGAGGTTAGATCAGCTCAGGGCATTACTAACTCCATTATTTTGAAACTGTATGCACAATTCACTTCCCCTTTTAGAAAGCACAGGAATTTATTTGATCATTCACAGTCATTGAGTTGAATCTGGCAGAATTACTTTTCCTTTAGGAGAACCTAGTTCACGATCATATAAAGAGCTGTACTCAGCTTGAGTAATACGTGGTCCTGAGCACAGCCTCTGTAATTCCCACTGTTTGCATACCCACACTCCTGCCAGACCGTAAGGTGCTCAGAGATAGATAGAAGTAGCAACATGACAGATCTAACTGCTAACGTGCATTACTCATGGACACAGTTTGCATGAATCCTTCTTCACTGATGCCAAAAAAACCCACCCATCAAAACCAAGCAAAACCCGAAAAACAGTTTAAATCACACTTGGTACTTATGTAAAAGGCTTAGGATTTGGGGTTTTTTTGATGGTGCTGGTGGAGGGTTTTGGGGTGTTTTTGTTGGTTTTATATCTGACTATCCATTTGCAGCTATTTGAGGCATTGTTCTATAATTAGATCAAATGCTGTGGGGGTTCCCATTAGTTAGAAATCATCTACGAAACACATTACTTAGCTTGTTCCACGCTTTTTACATTTAGAAAAAACACCCATCATCTGACTCAGCTCCTCAGTGCCTGTCTTTATTATTATTATATTATTATTATTATATAGATTCAAATGGCACTTTATCACTTTAAATTTGCTTTGACCACAAGCCAAGAAATTCCAGCACTCAGTATGTTCTACTAGCCCCAAGTCAGCAAACTTGCTTCTTATCATGAATGATGCATTTGCCGGGGGTGTGAGATGGGGGAGGAAGAGGCGTGCAGGCGGTCACGGGGAGGGAGCTGTTTGCATATTAAAACCCGTGCTCGAGCACATCAGCCTTTTCCCTCCGAGGTCGGGGTCGGCGCTCAGAGGGACTCCTGTGCACCGAGGAAGGGACCACGTATCACCGCACCGAGTGAGTGAGTTCTGTTTCAGCTTCGCTGCTGCTGCAGCCCGGCTCCTCTCTTTGCCCTTGCTTCTTCCGATCCTGCTCTGCCCTCCCTAGGCTACCGCTACAGCGGTTGTGTGGGAGGTTACTCTGTCACATTATGCTGCGTGTAGAGCAAGTCCTGAGAGTACTTAATTTTGAGAGTTTTGTTCGGTTTCTTCAGCCTGACTCTGAGTGGTGCTACCGGCAGTGAAGAGCTCCATACGGTGGCTGCAAGTGTAACTCAAGTATTCTGTCTATGAACCTTCTTTGGTACTTACGGGCATCCTTAAACTGCCTGCTGCACTTAGGGCATTTGTACAATCCCATGCACCGCTAAAACCAGACTTTACCAAAAGTTATGAACTGCTTTTCCAGAGGAAAACAGGCAGATCACTGGCCCGTTGTAGAAGCAAGCCCCTGTTCCTCATCAGTGCCTTGCGCAGCCAGTACTGAGCTACTTTGATAATCAGGCTGTGTGTCAGGGTACTTGCCAAAGAAAAGAAAACGTCGTCAGCAAAGAGTCAGAGTGAGGAAGCTCTGGGCATTCTGCAGGGAGTTTTCAGTAAGTGAAAACCCATGTCAAACCAATATTTCATTTGATGTAAAGGCTGACTAAAATGCCTTCACTTACATAACCAAGTTAAATCTAGGCTAATGTCAGAGAAATTAGATGAATATTAAGCAGCACCAACCAATTATGCTAGGTCATTTTTGTGCACTGTTCTGTTCATTTTTCAAATTCCTGTGTTCTAAACCAATGGATTAATGTACTCTGGTCCTAATTCCCACCATCATTCTATAGAGAAAAACCCCCCTGCATCTGCTTCCACTGCGTCCATTTTTCTCCTTATCAAAACTCGCAGGGTTATTTGTTGTTGATACTTGTCTTTTACTTCAAAATGATACTCTAAATAGCCATTAAGGACTTTTTTCTTTGATCCTAACTGCTGTCATTTTCCTATATACATAATCCTCCCACACACATTTCCTTTGTTAAAAGCCATCTCTTGTTTGCTGTTCATTTCAGACTATCCAAGCAAAGAAACTGTAGCTATAAAGTCTCTTTACTGGGCTTCTGTACTCCTTAGAACTGTTTGTAAACACTACTACTGTTATACTCAAAAGTTGCAACGTTTGTAAAGAAAAAAAGACACAGAGGTCTTTTTTAAGTTTACTGTTGTTCATTCTTTTGTTTTCTTTAATCCAAATTAGAAACCACCTCTCCCTAAATATGCACACATTGTGTAAATTACCCCCTGATGCAGATGCATACATGTCCAGGCACACAGTCAAACCTTTTTGTATAGAAATAAGACGGAAGCTCTCCAAATTTTAAGCTGAAAATATACACAAAGTAATCCTTAAAGAGTTCTGGGTTTGTGCATGAGCAAGCACATTAGCCAGCGCAGCACGTTCCTGTGCCACTGACCACCACGCTCTGCTGCTCTAAGGGTTTGCTCCTAACATTTCTCGTTGCTCTGTCCCACACAACCTTCTCCTGAGCAGCTGGAAAGCAGAAGCAATTGAAGTTGGTGCTCATTTTCAAAACACCTTTGATTGAAATCTCTCCAGAAGGTAATTACACAGCCCAGGAGCCACTAACATGGCTAGTGTTGGGCTAGCAGGGAGCATGCCCTGTCACAGAAAGTTACGCTTAGTCATACCTGCTGGAGACTTATCATATATCCTGCAAATCTCAAACAGGTGAATTTTTTACCCTTTTAACAGTTAGTCCAAGAAGGGGGAGGAAGAAGAAAGAAGGGGGAAAAAAATCTCCCAAGTCCTACATACACATTTCAAAGTGCCACCACTTTGAAGAACCTTGTTTAATCTCAAGTCAATCTGCTAAAACTCCCATAAGAAAAGCTACAACAATGAACTGAGAAAAACTGAAATGCCTAATTTTGAATCTCTCTAGAAGTAGTTAAAAATACAGTTGGAATGACCTAGTAAAGAATAAAGCATGAAATGGAAGAAAAGAGAAAACAAGGACATTCAGTGATAACAGACAAAGTGTACTGTTTTATATTCATAGCAGATGCAAAGAGGGAAGGCAAACAAAGGTTTACGCTGTCTCACAAGCTTAGCTGATGTGTCACAAAAACCAGTGTGTGACATGTAACTGTATGTCTCAGCCAAAGGAACATGTTTTTGTGCCAGGCACACAGCAGTTGGGACTGCCTCGGAGCCAGACTAGCTGCAGTCTCCATGAACGATTGGCTGCAAACTGTCTCTCAGAAAGTACTTTCTCGTTAAGTGTGGAAACACACAGGTCAGGGCTTTACATTCTGAGCAGTTTGTGATGTAACTCAAGAGTCCCGGATGTTTATCACTTATGGCCAAATCTAGGTCCTGAAAATACTTGAGATCTGTATCCCAGCCCACTGGTGCCTCCCAGGCATGGTGGTCCATGCAAGGCACTGAAGAGGAGAGCAGGAAGACAGGAGGAGTTTGTGACCAGGACACATAGTGGGTGGTACTGGAGAACTCTGCATAGTGAATAAAACCTTTTCCAGTCAAACCTGTACCTGCTACAGGGATCATATACAGTGCTTAAAAGCCTATCTAATTCTTTCATGCCTGTAATTTTGGGGTTTTTTTAGCAAATTACACAGTAGATTCACAACATGCAACAGGTCAAGAGCAAAGTAGTTTAGACAAGCAGGGGGAAGGATTTGGTGCTTGTACTCCCTCTTACACATATACACACACTCATATCCACACGTGGCTGGGATAGAAAAAAAGACCATTTTTCACAACCAAGGAAAGATGTTAGGTGGCTAAGACAGTTGTTACACAAATTATTGTGCTGGACAAGCTTAAGAGGTCAGAAAATGGACATGATTCATCCTGGAAAAAGCAGCTGGCTTTGGAGAGCCAACTAAACAATACAGAACAACATCACTCACAACGGACCTCTGAGCTTTGTAGGAATATTGAGAGGTCATGCTGATTCATCTGAAGACTGCAGAGAGAGATGCAAGGCATGAATTTCACAGGGATGACTAGTGGTTGGCAAGCAGTAAGATTTAGGCTTTTGTTCTACCACAAAATGCTTCTGGGAATTCTTAAAACATTTGATGTGGAAATAAAAGACTTAAGTAGTTTTTCCTGAGAAATTATCCTAACCACTCTTTTGTATCTTTCCCAAGATCTCTTGCAATTTTATTTACTAGTATTTCATGGTCTTGGGTGTGCAATTTATTCATCCAAAGGAGGCTGCACAAAACAATTTCAAAAGTTATCTATATAAAACTGGGACCAAGTAGATGCAAATCCAAAGTGTGAGGATCAGACAGAAGGCAAAGTCACCACAGATGCTCAGGCCCTAAAGGGAAGGTGTGGCAAGCCAGGCAAACTGAGGACATGCTGCTAAGGTGGGTGAGCAAAGCCCTTGCCATCACCACTGCCTCCTTAATCCTGCTCACATGTGAGAGCTCCCTCATTCACTTCAGTTCAAACAAACGGGGTGAACTTCAGATATCTGAGTTAATTATTACCAGTTTGATTGCAGTTGCCTGAGGTGCAATCACAAACTCAGCTCAGAGAAACCCAGTGGGCCCTAGCATTCTCCTTCCACAAGTCTTGACAGTGGACACCCATTCACTGCCCACTTACACTGGACTCCCACTTTCAAAAAAACCCTTTCATATTTTTCTTATCCTCCTCTTTCACTGATACATTGTGGTTATTTCTCTAAAAAAATTTAGCAAAAAAAAGTGGTGGGTTTTTTTCCCCTGAGTTCTCCAAGGGTTTTTCTAAAATTCTGATTTACCACATCAGCAAAAGAAGCCTGAAGCTTCCACAGAGAGATAATTGCTTTAAGGTCTCCTACAGCTTCTTTTTTTAAGCCCACATATTGACAGATCAGGCTTTGCTCAGACAGTAGAGTTTTACTCATCAGGTCACTTAAAATACTCATAACCATTAGTACTATTCAATACTCTAACAATAATGCCTTAAAACCTCTTCTCATTTTAGGATGCTGATTTCCCCCACAGGTCACAAACAAGCAGCACACCAGGTGCATGCACATGCAAAATCCTTCCAAAAAAGATTTTATATCTATATTATGCTTGAAGCGATCCATGTATCTAACCTTGAAAATCATGCTTAGAAGTATCAGGCCACAACCATTATATTTGGAATTTGTTACTTCAAAACTTGACCCTACACCCTACACTAACTGCACATTTACTTCAGATGACTTCTGTATTAAGCAGAAAAGGGTGCACAGATTTTTTTCTCTTTTCTCTCCAAGGTCCAGATTCCTATCTGACTTAGAAATATAAGAGATCAAATTCAAATGCTTATTTTCTGTAACTGGGCCAGAGTGGGAAAAGAGATCATCAATTTTCAGAAAGAGAGCTTATGTCAGACTGAGAGCTGACAGGAAATAGAATTACTTCAAGTTTTTAATTTTATTTTCTGTCAAAACACATACTGCTGAGAAAATCTTCCATTGGAAGACTTGCAGTCTTCCATCAATCTGCCAATATTCTCTAATCCTTCCCCCCAAAAGATGGACAGAAAATTTCTTACTTTCTTTGCTAAAAAATGAGTTAATAAAAATATCTTTTGGCAGAAAAAACAAACAAGCAAGCCATCAAATCATTACTATTCTTGGTTTTCAAAGGCTGAGAATATCTCTTAAATCTCTAATATTTTTGAATCTGTGCTAAAAGCAGGAGAAGTTTATGCTGAAGAAAATGAGCATTTTTCCTTTTTTTTGCTGGACAACAAGAGAAGACCATCTGATTCTTCAATTCTCTTTTTTTTAAAAAGAATCCCAAGGTCATTTACTTCCCCATTCAGGCAGCACCTCACATACCTCTCAGTTTTTCCCAGGTGAAGCCACAAGTTGGTTGTGTTAGTGTTACATACATCCGAATAAACAGCTTGGATTAAGCCAGGGTCTTTGCCCGGCAGAGTTGCCAACCTTCCTTGCCAATGAGGAGTCAGAAGGTGGCCAACAGTCACCCCAGGGCTGGTTCTTGCTAACGAGTGGATTTCTCAGCATCAAACTTTGCTCTCCAAAAAAAGGACAAATGCATCACTATTTCTCTCTGTAATTTCAGCTCAAAATTTAGACAGAAAATATTAACACAGGGAGTCTCAGAGAATAATTTTTCACCCAAGAGAAAAAACTGAAGGCATTCCTACAGCAACTAATTTGATCAGTAACCAGGAGGAGAGCAGCACCACACCTGCAGGCAGGGCAAGGCTGCTTCTCAGATGGCTTCAATCTTTTCAGCACTGCTCAAACAGGAAAACATAAACAATTATGCCTTTTCCTCAAACTTTCTGACTGTTATGTTGGTTAAATAAAAAGGAAGAAATACTTCACATTAACATTTTTTATCTTTCCTACCTTGTGCAGTTTTGCAGTTTATAAAGTTACAGCTGTGGAAGCTTTTCTTTATTTGCCTTCTGCAGTAGCTGTTTGAGTCTTGTCTCTCTGGTTCCTACCTCTGAAATCTGAAAATTTAAACAAATAAAGGCAGAAAGACTCACTTGGACAGTTAAAACATCATTTTAAAATTGAGGAGAGAAAAAGTTGCTTTAATGCTCATCTCTCCAGGCACAGAGATAAGGAATTCACATATATGAGAAGGACAATAAGCAAGATGGGCAATTACTATTCCTAATGTTTCTCAGGTGAAACAAGGCAGACTAAGTCTTCTTCCTGGTTAAAGATTTTTCTTTGTACTCTATAAGTAACACAACTATCCCCAATCCCTAAGGAATAGAAACAAAAATCCACGATTCATACTTCAAAAAGTCAGGTCACTCCTGAGATGACAGCCTAAGAAAGATTTCTCCTTTAATATGCAAAGACTCTTTTGTCTGTATTTACAGAGACCCAGCCAGCTCCTCTCCTTTCCTTTTCTAAGTTGAGTATCCTAGCTGACATTAGCACTACTTCGCCCTGTCACTGGGAGTAAGGGAGACAAGAGAGAGTCTTCCCTCTGAAATCCCAGCATTACCATTAATGGAAAACATTCACCTGACACTATTTTAAGACTTCAAACTGCATATGTGACAGAAATACATGAGTAAACATAAGGATTGGGTGAAATTGCAGTGCCCCATTCACCCCTGTAAGACACCCAAATCAGGCTGCTGGGTGTGCATCTGCTTCAAAACTTGCTTGATTTTCAAGTCAACTTTGCAGAAAATTTTCATAAAGAAACAGCAAATACTTTGAAAACAGCACTAGAGAAAAAACAAAAGAAAGAAAAATGCCCACAAAGCTTCTCACCTTTGGATAGAATAGTGCTTAGAGAAGGCACAAACTTCATGAAGCAAGATTCTTCTTGAAAGAAAGATAGCTGTAGGCTTACGTGAGTGGAAGCTGATTTGTTTTTATGCCTTCATCCTGTAAAATAAGGAAAATGGAATATATAATCAGCTTCAGCAACTCAAACACTCTGAATTAATATAGAAGCTTAATCTTACAATAAAATAAAGAGGTGTTCATTGACTGAATCATCACTCCTGAATCATCGCCATGCTCTGGTTGCAATTCAAGAGAGGACAATGACACCTGGCAGACAAAGACCTCCAGCTCCCCCTTTTTGGCAGGCTCGCAGCCAGGGCAGCATTGTGTCAGGCACTAACCGTGGTGCTTTCCGTAAGTGACTCCTAAATTAATGAAGAACCCTCATGTTAAATAAATATAAATACAGTCCAATGCATCATCTTTTCCAAGCACACAGTTCAAGTCCAAATTTTTAGAAACACCCAGATGAACCTTACCTCAACCCTACTGGTCTTGCTTCGTGAAGGGAACAGCTGGGCTTTTTTATGTTCTCTAACAATGATGAAGCAGTAAGGCGAGAAAATCCTTAATTTCTTGCAGCACAAAGTACAGTTACAGGGGACTTCGCAGCACAAGCCCTTTGTCAGACCTCGGATGCATGTGAACACATAGCTCAACTTAGCTGGCTTTTTCCCCCTCTTCACCCCCAGCTTAGGGAAAGTTCTCTTCTGCTTGTCACCTCAAATGCTAATAACCTTACACAGGAAAATGTAATTATGTGCGGCCTTTTAAAATTGTTTTTCTCTGGATTCGCGTACTAAGTATCGGCCCATTGTCGCGTTCCACTGCAAAGGAATCGTGTGGGGTTTCTTCTAAACAAATTTCTCAGAGTAAATAAAGCAGAAATGCAGGAAATATTACATCTAAGAACTGTTTATTGATAACAAAAGCCAAGTGTTCTTACCAAAGGTGGATAAAAAAAGAACAGAGAGGCAGGGCAAGCAGAGCAGCAGGGAGAAGGCGAGAAGGGGCAGAAGGAGCTGAACCTCCAGCCAAGCCTCCTGCCCCCTGGAAGGAAGTCGAGACGGCAGGCCCCGGGTATGGCGCAGATAACTGCGTTTGTGTGCTAAGGCCCCTCCCATAGTCCCATCAACCATCGGCTAGACTGGGGGAATTTTTCCCTGGGAGCAGCAGGAATTTCACCGCCCACAGCCCAGTGGTGGAAGTTTTCTCTGCCCTGACTGACTGCCAGGAGAATTACCCCCAGAGCCAAAGCTTCCCACCATTTTCTACAGGCCTTGTCCACTTAGAGACCCTAAAATGGCGGCGGTCTCTGCCCCCCTCACGTGTCCCAGCTGCCTCCTGCATGCGGCACACATTAAAGCTCTGTAGTGATTTTCCTCCCCGTGTCAGAAAATGGATTTATAGCAGAAAACCTGGACAATGTTAAGGCATAAATAAAAGTTAAATTGGTTCCTCACACGCATCCAGGTTTTGGTGCCTGTTACGAGCCTGAAGAATATTTTCTTGTATTACCTTGAGGGGTGGATTTTCCAAAAGAGAGATGAAGTACTGTTCCTCTAGAGAGCCCAGCAGAGTTTTGGTGCTTAATTTTGCTTAGGCTGGGCTTGCAGAACCAAACACTGTCTAGCAGAGGCTGCCTGCTCTGGGTACACACACGAAACTCATCCTGAGCAGTGTCCAGTCTGCCCGTGCTTTTTCTCTTCTGTACTTCTGCTGTCCGAAACTCAATATTTCAGTTCGCAGAGAATGCTGGTTCCTTCCTGGGCTCTACTTTTTAACTCTAATCCTGCTTGAAGTTTTCAAATTGATTGCTCAGTCCTGCTTCAACTGGAACAAAAGCATCCCAAGTTCATCAGGAAATACAGTATCTCCATAAAGCCACAAACAGTTTTAAATGATTTGAAATCTGTCCTAAAATTTTTAGACACTTGTAACTCCACACTGATTTTTTGACTCATGAGTATAATGGTGGATGCCAACTTCACACATATTTGACATTCTCTCAGATTTCCTGTTTGATTTTGTCACTGAGCGGTTCCAAGTTGAATTTAATCATGAGATCCATTAATCTGCTGTTTAAAGGTATGTTAAAGCCAGTTAAGCTGGCTTTCAGAAAGTCACAAAGGAAAGCTAGAAAATCAGCTAAGCAGGTCAACAATTTAAAGCTTTAAAGTTAAATTAATAGTAAATATAAAGCTGTTGAGTTCATGGCTTTGAAATCTGTATGCAATGAAACTGGGACTGAGGTGTCAGGAAAATCCAAAAACGCCAGAGGTTTATGTCCAAAAAGGAGACAGAGGAGTCCTGCAACTTTATTCAAATATAGGGAGGGAGTCCACTGGGGCACACGCCCACGGGGTTTTCTCTCTCAAGGTTTCGGAGGGCGCAGCCTCCTTTTATCCCAAACTCCCGGCCTCACGTTGCCCTCTTCCATTCCCCACTGGTTGAGGTACTAGGTAGGTACCTAGGTCCCGAACCACCTACTACATATTCCCCCCTTGAACCTACTATTTTACCCCAAAGTTCAGAAGTTCAGGCTTTTGCAGACCCTTGTCTGTTTCGGGAGCCAAGCTGTCTGGGCTCTGTAACAAACCTGCTGCCCAAAGTTAGTAGAGACATTAAATCCCATTTCAAAGATGTTAACACCCATACCTTCACCCATCAAATTGTTTGTAAAGACATTAGCTTTCCTCTCAGAAGTGCTGTCAGTGTAGGACAGGGCAGGTGTACAGGGCTGTCCCAGCCACGTATTCATCAGTAAGAAATTGGAAAAACAGAGCTTAGATGGCAGGTTTATTGGTGGAAGGTAAATCAGCCCCCTCCTGTCTTTATACACACCTGGCTTTGCAATGAACTCACCTGAACATATTTAATAGCACTAAGAAGGTGGCTAAATGCCTGCAAGTCCGGATACTGAGGTCCACCCACCACCACCACCTTTCAGTATTTTTAAGCCATGACTAGCCTAGAAAAAAAGAAATAATTTTAAATAGTTTTAAAGATTTTCCTGTTCTCCACCTCCAAAAAAATCCCCAACATCTTCATCCCAAAAACCAGCTCAAAGACACCAGATAGATCTTTTTCCCCTAGAAATGACATTTTTCATTAATTCAGTAATTCTGCATGGTTTTAATAGTTTTGATTTTCCTTCCTGAACCCCTTCCTTATAAAAAACACTGGAAAAATGAGGTAAAGGAAGACAAGGAAAAAAAAACCCTAACATCTTACTTTGTATGTTTGGCAGAAAGCTATTCTGAACACAACCATTTCTTTCATTTAGAAACTTATCTGTAATTGTTTAGGAAGCACTACTCCTGACATTTCACAGTAAATATAAATAAAAAATAAAACCGACAAACATTTACAAAAACATGCTTACAGTAAAGCTATAAAGGCTTTCAAAATGTCAAGTATTTTTGGTAAACTCCTTGTGGAGTTGGTTTTGGTTTCATTTTTTTTTTATTCATGGATGGAAAAAAAAATCATAAGCTTAAAAGTGCATCACCACTACAAATACTTGGTTACTCCTTACAGCGTGTTCATTAGAAATTTGTTTAGCTTTGCTTTAGACAACTCAAACAATAGTTTCCGTTGCTCCCTTGACAGACCAAAACATTCCACTGTCTACCACAACAGGCAGAGAGACTTGCTGATCATCAGCCAAAATTCCCAATTCTTTACATCACTTCACTACTCGACTAGACATGTCTTTGTGTACAGAGTGCTCCCACAGCAAGGATTAGGCTCTTCCAACACACTCACCTACCAGAATGTTTAGGCTTCAGCCAACTCCAGCCCTCTCTCTATATGGCTGTCTACTTCCTCACAACTGCACCTTAAAAATCTACTGTTCTTGTGCTTTTAAGTGCCTTCCAGCTGCCAGCAACTATTTGCCAACACAGGGCTAAGCAGGCTAGAGGCAGGCAGGAAACAGGAGCCATGTGTGAGTGGTGCAGCAATTTCAGGGCTCTGGGACTGCTATAGATGTTTATGGAAAAAAATCTATGGACGCTCCTAAAGAAGGGAAACAGACACTAAGTCAGTAAGTCAGACTACATCAGTAGCATTTGCTTGTCTCTAAAAAACTGAAAAGTAAGACTTAAGGTTTGGGGTTTTCTTCCCTTTGGCTCCTGAATCACTGTCATGAATCTCAGATAACACATGCTCTTTGAAATATTCTATTCCTTGCTCTCAAATGACCACACCAAATCAGAAACAGGGACAAAAGGGAAGAAAATCCTGCTACAATCTCATTCTCTCTTCTTACATTAACTTTGTCGACATATAATCCAAATTCATAGCATATAATACTATAGTGTTTTATTATATACTCAAAAGAGCATACCAAGTAATAAATCTGGGTACAAAATTGGAAAATGGAGCAGCCAAGCCCTGCCACTTACCTAAAACATGCTTGAAAAACCTGGGATTTTCAACATTTCTCTCTTTTATATTGTGCAAAGGAGCACACTTGGCTTAATAATTGTAGTGGTGTGTCTGTTTTGGAGCACTTGTAGATACCTCCATTGGTAACTTTCCAGCTCTGTTCCTGCTTCTCTGCTAGGCCATCTGACATGAAAAGTCTGCATTCGCTAATAATGCGAATCTCCATTCATTAATAATTCACTTCTGAGTCTGCTGCGTGCTGTAGGGGAACAGATAACTTTCACAATGAATTAAGCAGCCTCTAGTGGGCTCATTTGCTCTGCTTTTTTTTTTTGTTTTTGTTTGGGTTTTCTTTTTGCTTTTGCTACTTGGAGGACAGAAGGTACGTGCTTTGACTTTAGAGAAGCAAGCGTCAAAAGCAGTTTGCTCTTTTCAGTGTGAGTTAAGTGTAAGCTTTTCTGTTTCTGAACGAAGAACTTCTCCATCTAAAATGGAAGCTGATGATGTATCTCCTTAGGCACATGTTTTCAAGGCAAGATGGCTAAACAGGCGGTTGTTTCTATTGTGAGATTATGTGGTAGCACTTACTCATTAAAAAAAGAAAAATGAGAGTTCCCTTTTTGTCTTCGTGCAGATGATCGGTGTTCCAGGCTTTCTTACTAAACATCTTACTTTTCTTGCTTTCTTACCTAAACATCTATAGCTCTGATGGATATAAAAGACTGGTAGATGCAGTGCCTACTTTAAGGCAAAAATGAGAAAAGGTTTTCCTTTGGGTGAGGAGGCAGATGGTTGTTTTACTATCCTTCAGCCAGCACATTCAAATCTCAGCTGAGCTCTCTTTTTAAAGTGCTATGTGTAAATGCTTACCCTTTGGTTTAAAGCAGCCTTATCTGTTCACCTTTCCTGTACCATCCTTGCTGTACAATCAAACTCGCAAATACTTTCTTTTGTTGCCTGTTATCCTGGGAAACAAATAGAGCCTTCCTGTTATGTGACTCCTAATTGGAACTGAAGGGAAAAAAATAAATCACATGAAAACCTAAAAAAGTAATTTCAAGTTTCCTTTTGGCTTCTGTACAAGAAACTGAAAATTCAATGATGATTTTCTCAAAGCGACACTGTAGCCTGGTTTCCATAGCAAATTTTTCTTCTAAAATAATTTTTGTGCAATAGGTTACACAACTAGGGTAATAATTGATGCAAAAAATCACAAGAGTTTGGTAATTCTCATGATTTGGTCTTGGATGAAGGTCTCCATAAGCAGCAGGGGCTGAGCAGAGCAGGCCTGAACAAAATTGCTGCTCAAGATAACAACTATCTTCTGGTACGGAATATGATTTTAGATTTGAACCCTGGGAAAAAAAAGGCAGAAACCCCTTTATTAAAAATGGCCTGAACTTGGAGTCAAGGGAAATAAATGAAAGCTGAAAGTTCCTAAGACATCTAAAAAAAAAAATCAAGCCAGCTTTCTAGAGACACACAAGGAGGAACTGCAGGTTCAGCTCTCCTTGTCCCCATCTGTGTGTGCTGTGGCTGACAAATGCAGAACAAAAAGGTGTGAGCAATGCAACCATTACAAAGTACAACACACCGTGGCTTGGTGTAATATTTCCTTTGCATTGTACGAGCATGTCTGTCAAAAGCAAGCAAACAGAGTGGTTTTGTAAAAAGGGAGTTGAGTTAACCCTCTCTAAAGCAACTCTGTCCCCCCTCCCAGCAGGGCCCAGCATGCCGCAGTACAAGCTCACCTACTTCAACCTGCGAGGACGAGCAGAGATCAGCCGCTACCTCTTTGCCTATTCGGGCAGGGAGTATGAAGACCACAGGATAGAAGCTGCAGACTGGCCCAAAATCAAGCCAAGTGAGTAGCACGGGTTCTCATAGCCAAAGTTCCGCTAGAAATGCTGTCAAAAAGAAAAGCAATTGAAGAGGTACCTGTATGTTTCGTGAGCAGAAATACACCTAATTTCTGGCTTTAATTAAAGCTATGCGAGTTTTAAGGTGAGACACCCAAAATGTCACTGCTGATGCTCTCACAGGAGACCGGATCCAAACCTTCAGACAATCTGAAATGATTTACCTGCTGTCAGCCAGCTGGCCTTTTACTCCTGATCAATTCAGTACAGCTTTTGTGTACCTAAAGAAAACCAAAGGAGTGCTGATCTCAGTTTCTCTGGATAATTTGATCTCAAAGACCACACCTCAGCCTTCACCCTGGGTTTAGAAAGCCAAATAGGAAAGAAGTGTCAGGAAGGACACTCCTTGCAACCTGAAAGGTCTTCAGAGAGGAAAAGTGATGAGAAAACAAAAAGTCAGTTGATATAGCAAAGAAAAAACAAAAGTATCAAAAGAGGTACTAGAAAATAATTATTCCTTAGACCAAACCCTTCCAGACCTTCCAGAAGTACCCTGCAGGCTATTGTACCCCATTCATTTCATGTCTTTTAGTTTAAATAACCTCTTTCCAGCTTTTAAAGGTATTTGTTATTGCTGTTCATTAAATTAGCCTTAGTTCAAATGAAACAGATCTTGAGTTTGAAGACTCAGGGTGTGAAATCAGAGAAATCTATGTCTTCATTTCATGGATTAGGCCTGTATTTGGCTACATGGGCTATGACTTTCACATCCAGAATGAAGAGTAATGCCTTTAGTTTAGGGAAAAGACGCAACAAATGCACAGCGTGATTTCTGTTAATGAAGCAATGTTTCTTGATAAGCTTTCACACCATTTAGTAAGCCCAGCCAGCAAGCTACCAAATTTTTCCAGGGTGCTAATTTTGTAGGTTTGGTCTTTTCTGTTTGCAGTGACTTGAATGATAAACACCCAAAACAGAGCTGTAATCCAAGTGGCCATTGAAGCCTTCAGTGGTGCTCAAGCCTAGAAAACACTGGCAAAAATCCACAGAGAGGAATAAGAAGCAGTGGAACTGGGATGTTTTCAGCTAGGAATGACTGCCTTTGGAAACCTTTTCCTTAGGAGAGCTTAAGCCAGTTGACCACGTGGTACAGCTTATTTCTCTTTCACTGCAATTCTCGGGGAAACAGGGTAGAAACTAAAGGTGAGATTAAGAATTCAGATGACCTGAGGAAAGCTCTGCATAGGCTTTTCATACTTAATTACACACATATTCACACATATGCACACTCACTTTTGTCCTGAAACAAAGTTGAGCATATAAGCAAACTATATGTTTATGTAGAGTTTTGTATACTGATTTCTTAAGTAAGACAAATTAAAAAGACAAAGCATAATTAGTCACTTAAAGGGTGCAGAGGCATTCGCATTCTAGGACAAGATGTTCTAACAGCAGAGCTATAAGACAAGGTAAAAGCATTGCATCACTCTTTGAATATTGTTGATGATCCCCGTCTCTGAACAGCACAAGAAACAATGCAGGAAAATTCTTCCTATGCTTTTCTTCAGTGCTCACTCCACAAACCTCCCAGTGGAGCTTTATGTATACAGGACTTGCTCACTACAGTGAATGTCCAGCTGCAGCACCATTACCACAAAAACAATGGGAGCAGAGACACCCTAGAAATCTTAAGCTACGCAATTTATAACTGTATTGGCTGCATTAATGGATGTTTTTGTTTCCCTTTCTGTGCTCTGAAGAGTTTGCTAGCAGGCTTACCAAGGGTTAATTAACATTTTTCATTTTCTCTGCATAATGGCTTTTCATAGCAGCCTCTATAACTGATCCCTAGATGAAATTCCGCAGCAGATAAGAAGTTTAGTAAAATGTGGGGGCTGCCACTCTAAGATTTGTGAAGTCATCTGTGCAAAATTTATTCTGGCCTAAGAGTTCTTTGAATTTCAGGCATCTGTAGACACCCAGTCAGTCAGTGGATGGGAACTGGAGTGTACCCTGCTAATGGACCAGGAAAACATACACCTACACAGAAACAGTTTGGTGTATATCTGAAAGTGCTGTCACATCTTATGGCAGCAGGCTAAACTTTTGCTTTTCAAATCTCCCTGAAGCCTAGCTCTAGCACCAAAGTAATGGTGCCATCTGCCACCACGGACATCTGCATTACAGACAACAAGCAGTTAAAAGGTTTGCCAATTAAAACAAGAGTAAAGGTTTCTTGCGTGCATAAGAGTGTAATGCTGCTTAAGTAAATTGTCTGGAGATCACCTAGCTGATGACTACCTCCTCCTCCTTTGTGAGGTGTTTCTCATGGTTACTCACAGTATTTCCAGACAAAATGTTCTCCCACAGGCAAATCATTCAGCAAAACACTGAATCAAAGGTAGCAACAGGGCTTTGGAATAAGCAGCCTTAACTACAAGACCTATAGCCAGTGCCCCAATCTGCCCTAGGGCACCTAAACCCTGACTTTGCAGGCTGTGACTCAACACGAGAAACAGTTGTCTCCTGGACAGGGAGTAGGTTTGTACAAGCTTTGTGTGCCTTCACACTACGAGTGTTGCATACAGCATTTCTCTTATGGAAAACAAGCCTTACATTCTCTGCAATCCTGAGTTTTCAAAATGTGCCTCAGCTTTTTCCACAGAGACGTGTTTTGAAGATGAAAATGCACCAGGGATCAGGATGCTTGCCTGCAAAGTTAAACTACTGCTGTGTTCAAAAAGTAAATGTGAAATGAGATCCATCCAACCCATTGCATATACAAAGGCATAGTTCACTCTGCTGAGAATTCTTCTGCACCACTTTCATTTTTATCTGTATTCAGATCTTTTATATAAAGCTTTTTTTCCCCTCTTACTTCTGCTGAACTGGGTCTGCCTTAGAAAGAAGAGAAATAAAAGAATAGACTCCAGTCAGTCTCATCCTGGTGAAAACCAAAGGGCGGTAAGTGTTTAGCAATGATAAAGGATAAAGCATTACAGCTGCATTTGACATGCCAGTAGTTAAAGTAATAGCAATTTAGTACACAGCTTATTTTGTAGCCCTCAAAAATCACCAAAATTGGTCCAATTAATTGAACTAATTACATAATTATATATTGAGGTGAAATTAAGAAATACCAGACAAATTACTATGCACACTTACATACACCATGTTTGCCGTTACCCACTTTCCTATGAAAGATCTGGAGCCAGTTTTGACTGCAGTCTGCAAGCACAATGTGATGTCCCTCTTTTTAAAAACTTCAAGTATGATGAAGCAAGATAAACAAAAAAAATACTTAGGGAAGAAGCTTGGACAAGAGAACGCTTCATGTTTCTTGAGCTAATAAGGAGAACAAATTGAATAATTCAAGGTTGTCTAAGAGCACAAGGAGTCAGGTCTCTGAGATCTGAGAGGATAAGTTTGCTTCAGCAGTTTTCTCAAAAGTAAAGTAAGATTTTGCAACAAATACCAAGCCAGCCAAATCATCATACCGTATAAACCAGGAAATACTGGCATTATTCTGAAGAAAAGACCTAGTTCTGTAAAACTGATGGAAAAGAGAAAATCTGTGCCTAAAGACCAGTGTGCAGAAAGGCCATTTAGAAAGCAGACTTGCAGCTGCTGCAAGTTTAATTTTTGACCTGAATCAAAGAGTGCGGTGGGGTTTGTTGTTTGTTTTGGCATTTTTCATGTGGCTGCCACCAATAAGCTGCAATCCTAATGTATCTTCAGGCAAATAAATAAATCCTCCCTCCTGGAAATACCATCCCACTTGATTTTGTTTACACCTAATGGTGCTGTTGTTGTGTATGCAAGGAAAGCCTTTTATAAAATAAGAACTTCTGTTATTTGGATTATACATGCTGAAATTAAAATTTCTATAACTCAGCATTTCTTTTCTTCCCTTCTGACACTAATCAGATCATCTTTGGCAAATTTTCCAGTTGGTGATTTTGGGCAAGGACTGCAGTTTATAATAAAAACAGGTTTAAGGAAGCCAGTGTATAAGCATTGTCCTGCTTTAGCACATAATTTTAAAAATCAGACAAATATTAAGCAGCAGCTTTCCATAACTCTTCACTTTGTATAAGTGAATAATTATTTTAACAAGTAAACAAACTCATTCTTTACAATTCCTTTTGAACAGACTGACTTGCCCATGCCCCCCTTTAAAGGGTAATCAATTCAAGATCTACAATAAGCTCATACAAGATCTCTATTTCCACACAATGGGCTCCTCACACAAAGCATCATTGCACTGACATAAATCATGATGCAGCAGAAAATCCCCTGTAATGGTGCACTAAGTTACCATCACCTTAGATATTAGGCTGGCAGGCAGCAAGAGCTTTTGATCTGTATCTCCTTCAAGCAACTTGAAGCCAAGACAATAACACAGACTTTATCATCATAGCAAAGGAGGCTTCTGCTGTACTGATGGCTGTAAACATGCCATGAACTGTTTAGGATGTGCAGAATGGTGCTTGAAAGGTGCTTAGGAAACCTGATGGACTAATGGTGCTGAAAACACTCCCAAGATAACAGGTGTTTCTCAAGATTTACCTGACAACAGACAAAAATTCCTCAGGGGAGCAGTTGCCCTGCTTCCTGAGTGACTTTCTGCTATGTAGCTCTAGCTAAAGTGTGTACATAGCTATCTCTGGGTAAAAAGTAGGGCTTAGCAAGAACTTCCAAGGAGAATATGAGTTGTAATAGCACTGAACCTGGGCTGAGATTACATCAGAGCATCCTCCTCATCATCCTTTTCTAAAAGATTCAGATTCCAAGTACCTCCAGCTCTGGGCCTACCATTTTCCAAGTGCCTTGATCCTCTGTCATCGTAAAAAAAAAACCAACATATTTCATATATTTCTTATTAGAAGATGCAAAGTATCTCAATACATTTGTTTCTCACGATCCAATTTAAATATGAATGGATAGGAAAAGCAGTTATAGTCAGTTTTCAAGGCAAAGGCAAGGCAAACTTATTTTGACACAGATGTTGTAGTAAGAAATATGACTGTGACATTTATTTTCCCCTATATTTGACTAATCCAGCTGCCTTATTATAGAGCCAATCTAAGCTTGATTACCAAACAATTAATTATTCTGCTTTTGAGCAATAATCAAGTGCTTAAGTACAGGCTGCATTGCATCAACACCATGGACAATTACAACATGGGCAGGATGAGTCATGGGCAGGTCAGCACGGGGCAAATGGGGGAACATTTTGGAGGGACAGAACAGAAATGAGCAGAAGAAGAATAATGAAGAAGTTGAGTGAAAATGGAAGAAAGAGGCAAGGGAAGGAGAACGTTAAGAGCTGTATCTGCGCAGGGGAGAAGAGAGGTGAGAAGCACAGCACAGCACCAGCAGCTGACCAGCCTGGATTCAAGGCTTGGACAAAAACTGTGCTCAGCTCTGTTGTGTTTCCCCTCCCTGTCCCTGACAGAGGAACAGTCCCACAGGAGCACCATCCACTGGGTTGTGGCCAGGAGGACGAGTGAGGAGCTTGTGTTCAGAGGGAAGGCCTGAACACCAGTGAGAACCTACAGGCATGGCAGGACCCCAGCAGCTGTCACAGCCCTTTGGGACTTGCTGGGGTGGAAATTAATTAAAGGGATGTCCTTGCTTTTAACACACATCAGGCCTCATCTCCCCTACTCAGCACCCAGCAGAAACCTTTATAAACACCACAGTTCTAGTCACAAAAGCCAACAAAAACTAAAGTAGTATGAAAAGGAATTAATCCAATTCCTAAACACTGCACAGATACTTTAGTGAGATCTTCCTAAAATGAGAAGAGAGGCTGCAGATCAGTCTGATGACTTGTCCTCTGTCAAGGTTTTCTTCATGGCCGGTGTAGTCTGTGCAGATTTCATTCCAGCATGAGATGCAAAAAAACCAATAAATAACCAACATAATATGAAAAGCAAGAATTTGCTGATAAAAGTTCAACTTAAAGAAGACTATGGGTTTAGTTATTAAAAAAAAAGGCTTTTTAAAAACCCTGTTTCTTTTTCCAGTCAGTTTTCGATCTAAATTTGGAAACCAGCAAACACGTTCGCAGTGCTTTGTACTTCAGATGAGCAGCAAAGCAAGCGGGAGCTAAATGGGAAAGGTCATATTTTGTGCATGTCTGAGAAATGACACTGTTTGCACGACGACAGCAATAGATTTTTCTGCTTTTCCTTCTCAAAATTTATTTTGAGTGGGAGTTGGAAACATTGTAAGACAACATTGTTTTGAAAAACATGGAAAGGACATCATATGGATACACAAGGGTTTAAACTGACGTAAGTACCGAGCAGCCCCCAAAACGATCAGCGTTAGAGAAAAACCAGCAAAGTGACACTCACATCCTTCCAGCCTGCACTACTTTGGCATTACTGCTCAGCTGTAATTGCTCCCCAATGGACGGTGTTTATGCCTTGCCCCCATGACCTTGATTCTACCCAAAGAATAATCTCTCTCACATGCCAGCTTTTCACTTGCTTATCTGAAGTAGGAGCCTGGCAGGAACCGATTTAACTGCTCTGCTTATCTGGAGTCACACAAACCATGCTTTTCACCAAAACTGAGAAAACTTCAGCAGGTTTAGTACCATGCTTATACAACGGGGCATTTGGGCATCTCCTCAACCATGTCAGTGAGCAGAGTTGGGCCAAAAGCACCACAGGAGGTCAAAGCAATCCACAGAAGGCCATATCCATGAGTCTAAGAGTAACACTACTTAAATCCATGTGCAGACAGGTTTCTGTTGTAGCATGGAGCCCCTGAGGACATGGCCTGGATGTGGTTTTTGCAAGAGGCAAAGTTTCTAGTGGCCACATCGAAGTCATTTGTCAAACCCCAACCTTACCTCCAACAATCATCCAGTGTGAAGGCTCCTTACACCCTCCCTTGGGATGAGCTGTGTGACACAAATCTACCCCCCTCTTCTCCAGCTGGAAAAAAGAAGATTCCAATTTTCAGAGAAAATGCATTCTTCCCCATAACAGCCAAACTAAGATATACAAAAAATTTCCTGGGAAAATCGTTATTTTAAGTTAAAAATGCTAAAAGATACTTTACAACAGGTTCCTAAAAATTTTGGCCATTACATGAATTTTAGATAACATTTCAAAGGAAAAGATTCTTTTTTCCTAAATTTTTCCAGATTGAAAGCACAACTTTATAAGCCATTATACCTTCTCCTTAAATATGAAGGAAATGCACTAGAAATATTTTCTGCCCCTTGACTAGTCTTTGTTATTTTCTTCAGCTGTAAAACAGCCTGAATATCTGCTGTGCTTTCTGGTGTTCAAGCATTGCATGCCCTGCATCTAAGAAGAAACAGCAGTTTCTTAAAATTATCTGCACAGCACAAGTGTACTTTCTTCAAACCTCTTAGAATTGCACTCATTTACAGCTTATTAACTCAATAATCAACAAAACCAGTGTATAATTGGTTACATGTACTCTATCAGCTGGGAAAAAAAAAATCTATGATTACGTAAAATCCCATTTTTTCCCCTCTTCTTGATAAGAAAAAATTAAATAGCATTTGGAACACAGAAGAAAGGAAGGAACATCTATCATTTACCATCTTTTACCCTTTATAGAGTCCATTGTTCAGTAATGATAGCAACAGATTTACTGCCTCCTAACTAAAAAAGCCCAAGTCTCATTATAAATCAAAACATAAATACTTTTGGACATTATGGGACAACATACAATGAAGTCTGCTCTCATTTATTAATTTCATAATTGTATTAGGAATCATGCAATTGTATGTACACAAAACAAAGCTGTTGTTGTAGATTTCCAATTGCCAACTGTTTCTCTTTCAGAGAAGAATAAGCAGGTCTTAAAGAAAGTAGCTCAGCACTGAGAAGGAAGACCTTCGTAGACATTACTCATGTTTTCAAGGAATGAATAGCAATTCCCTTAAATTCAGAAATGACCAGATTCCTTAGAAACAGAGCATGAGAGATGACTACCACTCTGCCAGTCAGCTGACTTTGACACTGTAAACCATGTTCTTCAGCTGTTCAGAAAGATGCTTCCCTCCTTTAGCTGTAATCAAGGATTTCTTAAAAAAAAACCCAACCAACCAGCCCCCCCAAAATGTCCATAGAAACAAACTGGCTTTAATTTTTCTTGTAGTGACCCACGAAGTGACACATCAGTCAAAGGTGGGATTTATAGACTTCTTCCACTGTATGTAAACACAGCAGCAAAACTGTCTGTTGGTTTCCGGATGAAGCAATCCCGGTTTCACAGTTTCCCAACCTGAGCAGTGAGTGACAGTGTGTTTTGACAGCTATTGCCACAGACTGGCTTAGTCATATTGACCCTGCCAGAACTGCATCACCCCATAGCATTCCTACCGGGGCCTCCAAAAGAGGCTGCTTAACTCCTTCATGGGGGCAGCTATTATCCCTGCTCTGGCTGCACTTTTGCTGTCCCCTCTTGTCAGGCATTGTTGTAGATCCCTGTGTGGTCTGGGGGGATCTGGAGCAGGCTGCAGGCTGACCACACTGGCACATCCAGCAGTCACACCTGCTCTCATCTCCTCTACTTGTGCTGGCCTGAAAGATGTGCTTTACATAAGCAAACATTGTTAACATCTCTGCTGCTTTGGAGCAGTGATGCTCAGGGCACTCTGCACCACCAACCCACAGCACAGAACCAAGGCTCTTCTCATTTTCATAGCCAGAGAGCTTTTCTGTTAAACATTCAGGGATACAACTTGTCATCTCTCGATGATTCTCAACGAAACAAAACATGGACTTGCCGTGACCTTGCTGCTCTCTGGATTATAAACATTTGAAGTCTTCTGCACAAGAAGTCTATTATTGCTTCAATAACAACCAGCAGAGCCTGCTTTCTCCCTGGGGTACAGCAGCTAATGCTCATTGAACTCTCTTGCTTCTGCTAGTCATCAGCATCCAAATTTACACTGACTTCACACACTTCCCAGTGTGCTGAACTTAAGGAAAAAAAAAAAAAGGTATCATGAGTGCTGTGTTCAGATACAGGAAAAAAAAACCAAAGAAAAAAGGCACAGAGGAGTCCTGGATGTCTTGTGCAACTGCAGAATTCATGTTGCAGATCAAGATTTGACATCTAAGATCCCGTACTTAATGTGATTCACACACTGCATGCTAAACCACAGAGGAGCTGGCAGTGCTCGTCATTTATGAAGTTGCCTGCTATGATCAGCACTTGCAGTCACGTACTTGGGGATAGCATCCTTGGAAATGCAGACATTTACAGTTCCCTCAGTGAACAGCACCAGGTTCCCACAAGCAGATTCTCACTGCCCTAAACATGACAGTTTTGCCCAGATTAAGCTTTGCTCCAAGGTTCCAGTTCCATTTTATATCATGCCAGCAGCTTCTCTGAAACACAGCAAAACAGCAGTCCAAGTTTCCACGTAACTACGAAATTAATAACAGAAAAATAAGATTGATTTCTTATCTCACACTCCTTTGCAGATATCCACGACACCTGCTTAGTTTTTCTTTCCCTATACTTGAAGTCTGGAGGCTTCTTCCCCGTAACTGACTGAATTTTTTTTGAATGCAAAGCCACATCAGCTAAATTTGGGTATCTTTTCAGCATTTGTAGTTCAGTATGAAAGATATATTTGTCTCAGTGATGACTGCCAAGTGAAATGCCCTGTCATGATGTAAGTTCTGAAATGCAGATGCTTCTCTGAATCACTGCTTCTGAATTTAAAACAACCATAAATTTAGAACATCTTGCAGTCTTTGCCCAATCTGTAGCTTCATGCCCCAGTTGGATCCTGCACTACGAAATCTTCAGTAGTACTCTACTTAACCTTGGCAGTCACTTTCCTGGGGAGGAAAAAGCAGAGAGAGAAGGAAAGACTAATATTCTGTGAAAAGTTCCCCTATATAAAGAACTCTGGATGTATAGGAGCATATTTGGCCTCTGCAGCACAAAGCTAGGAAATAGGAAATGCAACACCTGGTTTCTATGCTATAGTTGCCTTCATGCAGTGCAATCTGATTACATCCTTAGCCTTTTTATTTTTATTCCATTCATTTCTCCACAGAAAGAGTGTGAAACTGTTAAGTGCTGTAACAATGCATACCCTCTGAGTGGTAAAACTACAGCTGTCACAGACTCCCACTGTTAATGACTATGATTTAACTTTTGGTTGTTTTTTCTTTCTCCTCCAAGCTATCCCATTTGGCAAACTCCCTATTCTGGAAGTAGATGGAGTTATCATTCACCAGAGCCTGGCAATAGGAAGATACCTTGCCAGAGAATCAGGTAATGTATCTTTGACTATTTTCTTTCTCTCTTTTGAACTCACATTTAATGCTCAGGTAAAAATACATCCACAGTAAAAATAGAAACAAACCAACAGCTTGGCAAGCCTAACCATGCGGAAGTCAACACCAGCATGGCAAAAATGGAACCAGTGCCTGGGGTTTGGGCTGACTTCTCCAGCCAGTACACTTTATTCATTATGTCTGCATGACAGAAAGCACATACCTGTGGTTTCCCTAAGGCTGCCAGGGCAGTTTCCCCTAAAGCTAAACCTTGAGCTGCCGGGGTAGCCAGAGAGATGACCAGGAGGAGGAGGTTTTGGAAGCATTAGAGATTATCACAGCAGGCAGAGAACTCTGAAGCAGATTTAGGCAACAATTCTGGGCTAGCAGAGAGATTAGAGGAGGTGGTGACATCACTTGCATCTTCAAATACTTACACGCTGTAGAAGTACACAACCAGTTAGATAAAATGATATAAGACTTAGCAATGCAAGTAATCAAAGAGAGTGGCCAGGCTTTGCTTTAGGTCAAAAAGCTTTCATTCAACACCATCTGCAAAATTGGTCTGGCTGAAGGCAGATGTGTCCATGGCATGCCAAACATCAGCAAATTGAAGAGGGGGGCTGGGAAGCGAGTACTATCCTACTTTTTTACACTGTGAGCAAATTGATGTAGCCTGCCTTTCAGAATATCTCCCATTTTCTAACTGAGGAAAGAAGCAGAAGTTCACAGCATTATTCTTCAAGGCACTAGCACAGCATATTTTCAAGCATGTCTGCAATACTCTGTTCCTGCCCATTTCCTCCAGCTTTGATACAATTTACTCCTTGCAAGAGAGGAGGATGAGGAAAGCCCACCTGGTGATGAAAAACAGTGGGAAAGCCTGCCTTCCACACAAGATTCCTCCCTCCCTGGCTCCTGTTGGGAGGCTGACCTGGAGCCATGCTCCTTTTGCAGTCTGAAGTTCGGACTTTTTTCAATTGACTTGCACCAGTGACAAAGGCTTGGGATCTGGAGCACAGTCAGACCATGCTGTGCTCTTTCCAGCATTACTCATGCTGTCAGCAACAGCAGGAAAAAGAGCACACATGGAAGGAAAAAAATATCTTTTCAAGTTCATTGTGAAAACTTGCTAGTTCTGCCACTAAGTCAGCAAACATGTCACTAATCCTTTAAAATTAAGAAATGGCATTTTTAGGTGCCCAACACCAACAAATTTTAGCTGAAGGATCACAGAACTTGAGGCCCAGTAGGAGAGGCACAACCTTCACCTTCAAAAGCACAAAGTTTCAGTAAGGGAGATGACCTGGCAGAGGTAGGGCATGCAGTTTGTGATCCAAACCTGCACAAAGGTGAAACATAAACACAAGTCTGTGAAGTGAAAGTGAGGGAGAAAAAGTAGAACCATTAAGGGAACTGCAGGAAAGCCAAAGAACTACAGGGGAGAAAAGCAGATTTGTAAACAAGACAAAGTTTGGCTGACGTCCCTGATTACAATGAAGGAATAAAAAGTAAGTGGAAGGGGGTGAAAATGTTCTGAATGGGGCTGAATGAGGACGGTATAGGGAAAAAGAAGCAGACTTTCACAGGTGCACTTTTGGAGAACTTATTGACCAAAATGTAAAGACCATGAGATGGAGAAGGACATTGAAAGCTGGGATGGGGAAAGATTAAAGGAAAGGAATTTGTGCTGACCCTCACTGAATGTGCCAGGACAGTGGAAAGCAGAGAGGGTAAAGAAACAATGTTCAGGCTGTGGGCTCAGGTACTGGATAGAACAACTCACTGCTTTGGATGGCTGTAAGAGGCCAGAGAAGGAAAAAAGCAAAGGTAGATGAGATGGCACCTGGATGCAAGGAGTCAAATCCATGTTGTTAGCATCAAAAAGACCTGGAGAATATGTATTTTTATGGAAATGTTCCCAGAGTTTACCTTTGGGGCATCAAAAACTGCAGCTGACACTGTCTCTAACCTCCCTTCATATGCTGGCTTCCCACAGGTCTGGCAGGCCGGACACCTGTGGAACAGGCTTTAGCTGATGCCATTGTGGACACCATCGATGATTTCATGACGCTGTTCCCTTGGGCAGAGAAAAACCAGGACGTGAGAGTAAGACAATCCCTAATTTAAACAAAGACAGCAAGTAAGCCATGACCCTGTATCTGAGCATCTCCTCTTGAGACACTGACGGGTGTCAGCCACTGGGTCCATCAGCAAAGCTGGGCCTGTGGAGCTCTGTGGTTCTTCCTTGAGGCTGATCCCACCTCCTCCTTCACCAGGTTGTTTTCACCCTTGGTGGAAACTCTGAGGCCATCATGAGCTGCCCCTCACTAGTGCAGCTTGAACCAAGGATGTGCCTACACCAAACTGCTCTTCAAAAGGGCAAAGATGAGACACTTCCACCCCAGCTGGCGCTGTGGAATTCCTCTCTCTTGTCACGAGGAGCCTGTGCTCAAATCTTTCTGCCAACTCAATAAGATAAATAGCCCCATCCCATCCTTTAGTGCTTTTGCATTTTGATTTCCTCTAGGTGTTCAATAAGTATCAGTCTTTAATAACCAGCTACCACGGACAACTGCTTGTCAGTCAGCAGAGTGGTGTAGAACAGTGGGCACTGCTAAAAAGGGCAGGTAGCACAGGACTCACTGTGCTCTTCAGATGTCACAGCCCACCTTGGTCCTCTGCAGTGCTTTTGACAGCAGGCTATGGTGCCGTCAATGGCTACTTTAACACACCGTCACGGGCTTGTCCTACAGCATTTGGGGTTTCTTTTGGCATCAGTGCCTCTCACCAGAATCCCAAAAGCAAGCACGCAGATCAGTTGCTGGGGGAAGAAGGCGATGAGTAAGTTCACTCCAGCGTTACAATGGCTCTGCACAGCTCTGACCTGAGCAGATAACCACACCCTCTTAGGGAAGTGGAGGTGTAACAACAGGTCTCACTGTAAACTGCCAGTGCAGCCACCTTCCATTTATTCAAAGGTAGCATTTCTGATCATTTAGTGTATCTTATTGCAGAGACCACAGAGTAAAAAATGGTGCCCCAAACCATTAATAATAAAGAAACAATACAAAACTGCTCTGAAATCTTGCAGGGGGAAATCTGAAAGCATATTTGGAGCTTTAGTACTTAGAAGTGTGAATTACTTACATTTCCTAGTGATTTCCTAAAGTTTCCTAGTTTGGGGAGGGTAAGTTGACTCACGAGTTTTAATCATTTCAGAAGAGCCACACTCCTGCTGATGTGCTGGTGCAGAGGCAGCACTGCTGCTCCCCCATGGGGAAGCTCCTGTTGTAACTCCTGCGGGTGTCCCAGCTCGTACTCAAGCACTTCTCCAAAAAAGGACCCAGATCGTGTCACCAATGATTAATTTAAACGGGAAGAGCTGGTAGCCAAGTCCTGTGTGCCCATCCGCACGTATGCATGCAAGGTTATGTGCTGGGGCCAAGTATGATGGGGAATTTCACTTTCCCAGACTCTCCCAACGCTGTCCTCCCTCTCTCCTCCCGGGTCCGCTGCCACCACCTTGTGGTCGAAGTGGCACCTCATGGTCTCACCAGGCCAGGTTTAAGTCAGTTACACGCACTGAAGTCAGAACACCTCCCCAGGCCTGACCAGTGCTCACAGGAACACACACCCCGGAGATGGTGAGAGGAAATGTTATGCCGTCTAGTCAGTAGCAATGAGAAATCAACGAAAAGTAGGGGAGCAGAGCTGGAAGATGCCTATGGAAGCTCCCTCCGTGCCAGGCACAGACTCTCCCTTCACCCCACATTCCCTAAAACACAGCTGGCATTGCAAGAGCTTTGCGCTCACCACAGCAAAGCTCCAGGGCTGAGATGAGCAGGTTCTGCCACTCCAGAAGAGTGTTCCCATCAGCTTCTCAGCTTGGCTGTGCACTTCTGTAGTTGGGGAAGGTTGCTACCATCACGACCACACAATAGTTTGGGGTTTTCTTTGCAGGGTGAAACAGTGGGGAGGGGATCACTTACCTTAAAGAAAGGAAATACTACAACCCAGGGCACAGATATCAGATTTCTGGACTGCAAACTCCTGGCTGATATTTGCAGTCACCTCATCCAGTTACTAAGCTCTTAACAAAGAAGAAAATTATGTCAAATCTTCAATCATGTCCATAGAAACAGTGGTTTGATTTCAGCCTGCGTTTAGGTTTCTGACTCTTCCAATTTATTTTTTCATTAACCTCAATTAAAGCTGTAGAAATAATTCCATTCCTGTACACCAGTGCTTATTTACCCAAGCCTATCTTCCTCCAAAATTAGGCCAAGCACAGTAACTGCACAAATTGTGCCACATGAGTTGACCAGATGACCAGATGGTTCCAGCAGTCTGCAGTCTTAATTGTTTCCATGCAGGTGAGAAGAGAAAAAAGAAGCAGTTTTCCACTCCGAAGAAAACAGCTTAGCCCTTTTAAAAAGCAGCTTAAATACTTTCTGCTATGGGGAACAGCTGGTGGAGAACCACCACCATCCATAACCTCATGCTTCAGCCATTAACACACAAATACTAAGGCCTGAGCCTTTTGATCATCCTTTAAAAACACATTTCAGTCGCCTCAAATCTTATTGCTGTGGAGACAAAAAAAAGCAAAATAACATGAACATTAAAGTTGAGAGATAAACCAACCCCAGAAAAAGTTCAAAACCCGTATTCCACGTCTCACATGAGAAGGGCTGATAAGCAAAGATAACTGTCCAGCATCTTACTGACAGCATGGAAATGCTGAGCACAAAGGATTCTGGAAACATGAGACCACACACTAGAAAAGGTGACATTCAAAAGGGTCCCCCAAAAATAACTATGAGACATTAGGAATATATTTTATAGCGGGATTCTTCCTGAATCTGTGGCAGAGCTCCTGCCTTGCCATGGCTGGGTGGCTGTCAGCACAGAAAAAGGAGCAGCATCACCACAGACATCACGTCAGCCTCGAGGAGCACTCCAGCATTCATTAAGGGAGCAGTTGGCTTTAAGTCACAGCTCAGCAGGCCGTGAATGCCATGTTTTGGTATCTAACATTAATCTTTTTCATATTTCAGCTTTCTTTTTCATTGTAGCCAGTTTGGTTTGTAACCGGGCAGAAACACCAATTTAGTGTAGTGGTTTGGTCCAAAATACTCATTACTGTTTACCTTCTGTGAGATAAGAATTAGGAGAAAAGCAAAGCAGGCACCAAACTTGAAAGAATATAAAGAAGTTTATTAACAGACCTAAAGGAAGGAAAAAGAAAAAAATAAAATCATACCACACCTTCAGAACTCTTCTCCTGCGCCCACCTTTCTCCCTTCTCCCACTGACAATGTAAAAGGACAACCCTTGAGATGTTCTGTCTGTTTACCACTTCCATAATAACCTTGTTCAGTCTATTTAGAAAGAGAAGCCTCTTCTTGCTCGTGCTATGAAAACATTATCACAACGAGCCAGCCGCCCGGCTTGGTTCTCTGCTCGCATGTGAGTCCCTTCCGCGACGTGCAGCTTTTCCCACAACTGCTTTCGAGGGTCCACTCTTGAATTACTGGGGTATAAATTTAAGGTTGAGCCATTCAGGAACAAAAGTTCTCTTCACCCATCTCTGGGAGCATTTCATCTCTAAGAACAGAGGCCCTTCTCCTTCCCTGGGAGCAAAGGTCTTCCTCATCTTCATCTCTAGGACTATCTCTGGGAGCATCTCTAGGAACTGAGGTTTTCTCCTTTCCCATTTGGAGCAAAGGTCCTCATCGCTTCCATCTCTCCCTGTCCAAACTTCTCATTTGCCTATCTCAGTGCAGGTGCTTTTGTTCACAAGTTGAACGCTCCACCCCCCATATCTTCATGAAATTACAACGGGTACTCTGATATATCATAGCTTCACAACAGAATTTCAGCTTTAAGCATCTCCTCTCTCTCTTCCCTCAGGTTTTCAGCTCTTCACAGCACTAAAAGGGTTAATCTCACCTAGGCCTTGGAGCTGGAATGTCGCTTATCGCTGTTGGTTACATGACCTCTGCCAGACAGCAGGGCAGCTTCAGCTGAAATCTTGGCCTTGGCACTGGAAGAGGGGGGGAGCTGAGCTGCTCTGGCTGCCCACAGCCCTGCTATGGGGGGGGGGGGGGGGGGGGGTCCACGGCTGGAACAGGTCCATGGACTCCAGGATGGCCGTGGCCCGGCCCCCGCACGGGCCCGCAGCCACCTGTCCCAGCGCCGAAACGAGAGAGAGCTTGGGGGGGTGTGTCTGTTCTTAAGTGTGGATCACAGAGGCGGTCACAACTTTAAGTGGCTTAAAAAATTGTCCATATTCAAACTGGCCAGCTGATGGGTTCTGTCAGGTCATAGAGGAGCTGTAAGCACACCTTTGCAGAATATCACTTCCGAGACTATGCTTGCTAACCCATGACATTCTTAAATGAGAAAACCCCAAAAATTCAATTTTGCTGACTGCTTACACATTGGTGAGAATTTCTGTGTTTGTTTCTTCCCCCAGAAAAAAGCATTTGATGATATTCTCACCAACAAAGCACCTGAGCTACTGAAAGATTTGGATGCCTTCTTAGGGGATAAAAAGTGGCTGGTAGGGAATTCTGTAAGTATAATTCTTGTTTCTCCCATTCCAATCAGGTTGCCAGAAAAATAAAGTAATTGACTATTGGTGAATTTCTGGGTTTCATGTCAGGCCATGAAGCAACTCTCCCCCCACATTTAACTCTTTTGTTCTTACCAATACACAATTGGTCACTCAACTGCAAAGTGGAAATTGTTTTCCACAATATTAGAAGTGAGGCAAACCAGGACTAGGATCTGCATTTTCTAAAGCAGTTCAAAAGTATGTTGACACAAAACATTTTAAATGCCTTTGAACTTGTGAAAACAAATCCATGACTACACAGAACTCTGCTTATCATCACTGACTTATAAGGCAACATAAAAAAAACTTCTATGAAAACATAGTACCCTTTTTTACCCCAAACTGTTTTAAGCACTTTTCTGCAGCACAGTTTCAGCAGTAAAGACTAATATTGTAATACAATTAATATTTGTACCAAGGGCTTTATTTTAACCAATATTTACTGAAGTCAGGCTTTGCATTGCAACCTAACAATTAGCCCTGTAGTAACAGGCTTAAAAAAAATACCCAAGATGACAAGTTAAACAAAACAGATAAATTCACAGTTTTTTAGAGAATATTAGTAGTCCTGGCTTTTGAGATTACCAACTAAAATTTACTGCTTTTTCTCCTATTTCCACTAGGTAACATGGGCTGATTTCTACTGGGATGTGTGCAGTACGACACTTCTGTCCTGTAAACCTGACCTGGCAGACAAATACCCCAGGCTTTTGGCTCTCAGGGAGAGAGTGCAAGCACTTCCGGCTATTGCAGCCTGGATTCAGAAAAGGCCAAAGAGTGTAATGTAGACCAGTTGTTCAGAAAAACAAATGCATGTTCAGTTTTCAATATGACAAACATCCTAAGTTATTAACTTCAGAATCATTTATATTAATTTCAGATGGCTATGCTGTATCAAATCAAAATCTACCACTTGTATTCACTTCAAGAGAATCTAAAATACTGATTTAGTTGAGTAATAAATATTGATTCACAGAAGTGTGGTTTCAATCACATTCCCCCTCTACTAACACAATGATTGATCAAACCGATGAATATTTTGTGCACTCTCAAAGGGATAAAAGGTGAACAAATCTTCCTGAAGAGGTGCAATCTCAACATTTTGCCTATTTCAGTCTTTCAATCTGGAGGAAAGCAAGTTAAATAGAGAGGGCAAACGTGTGGGACACTAAGCAAAAAAAAATATAGAAAAAAAAAAAATGACCCACTTAGTCAATAAAATTCAAGGGCCTGAAAAAAGTGCTTGAGAAGCTTGAGGTTGATGTTGTGCCCCTGAAAGAAACCCAAACAGAAACTTCCAGAACAACCCAAAAAGCAGTTGCACAAAGCTGGTGCCCACACCAGCACCAGTTCTCCATAAATGCACCAGCTGCAAAAACATTCAACAGCTCAGTATCTCTGCCAGTAAGCAGGAGACACAAACTGGGGGCTGGTGGTGGCAACCAGGTTCAGGACAAATGAAGGGTTTGTTCTTCCAGGACCAGAGAGAAGGCAGGTGGAAATCCTGGCAATGTGGATGGCTTGTCGAGGCAAGTGGTTTACAGAAACTCAAGGGGAGACAAGTGCCTGTGAGAGGTCTCTGCTGTGTGGTGTAAGCAGATAAACCACAACAAACTTGGGAACACTCTGGGCTGGAAATGGCCACTGCTGGGAAAGTAGTTCCCTTCACACTTGCTTTTCCCTCCTACCTTTGGTATTATTTAATTGAATCATGAGTGACACCAAACAACGCCTGAGAGAGACAAGTCAGGTACTGTCAGAACAGAAAGCACCAACCTTTACTCATTCCAATCTTCACCTGCTTTGCAACTCCTTGCACGCTTTGTTCTGGCTCTTCACACATTTTTCCTTCTTTAGCTCCCACACTCCTCTCTTCTTCAGCAACTGACTTCAGAGAGAGTGGCTTTGTGTTTTTTCCCTTCTGTACATCTTTCCCAACCAGAAAAACAGAACCATAGAAAAGCTGAGGGACCTCTGGAGGTCATCTAGTCCAAGTCCATGCTCACACAACGCCACCTACCTAGACCCAGCTGCCTAGACTGCATCCAGTTAGTTTTTGGTTATCTCCAAGGATGGTGACTCTGGGATCCCTTGAGAGCCCCAGCTAAAAAGGGCAGAAACAGTTAGAAGGAAAAAATGCCAAAACACACATGAGCTTCACAGCACCTAAAGACAGACATTGACCCCAGGGGTCTACAGATGTGATTGTTTGAGGAGTAACCACTGCTCCACCAAACTACATTAACTGATCCCATACACATCCACACCACCACACAACCCACCCTGAAGGGCAGGGATCTTGTTTCAACCCACATTTGAACGAAGCAGGTGAGGACACGAAGATACAATGGGGTAAGAGTTGGGTTAGCGTCACACTTAACAGATACACACAATCTAATTAGCTGTAGCATTAAACACCTGTGGTTCTCCGTTAAATCCCTCTGTTTAGTCCAGCAGAACCAGTGGAATTAAAGAAGCATGGCAGACAAACTGATTCTTACCCATATCCCTTCTCAAACAGTACAGTATAGCCTCACCTTATTACAGATGTGCGTTTTGGAACAGACAGCACAGCCACAGAATACTTCTAGGAAAAGCCAAGCAGTCTAGTCCACACTTGGAAAACAAGTTTTGGAAAAGCTTTAATTTCCCATCCATTTTGAATTTGCAGAAATCATGTACAGTTTACCAAAACACCAACAGACTTGACCAAACCATTTGGCAGGAGTTCTGTTTTTACAATCAATATCCTCAAACCACTGTAATTAGAGTATAATGACACACTGGTAATTAACTACTAATATTGACAAAGCCGAGTCAGATCAATTGGAACACTCCAGCTGGCTTGAAAGCTGCCTATTTGATTTGTAACATGCACATTACCATCCCCTCACCTGCCCCAAATCACCACAACCATGAAAACATTTTGTCAATCTATGGAATTTTATTTGAACAAGTTGATACAAAACCAGTACGGAACATCAAATGAACCAAAACAAGCAGAAACAGACTCAAGCATTGTCAAATAAGGCACATATAAAAAAATCTACACGCGGAATCCAGTGAAACAGACAGTTTATATATATATATTTATATATATATATATATATTTGGAGGTAGAAATAATTACAAAAATACTGACAAGTCTTAAGCAGTAGCAGATTTGTTAAAACAATTACTACTTAGGTCCCCATTTTTAAAAGTGATCTGTAAAAGCTTTATTCAGCATCTGATGTTGGCACATTTGGGCCATTTATGCTTTTAAGCATCAAAAGAATGCTATTGGTGTTAGAAATTTTCAATATCATGAGCAATACAATAAAGAAACTACAAAAAGTTATAAACGTTCATAAAACTCCTGGTCAACAGTAATGTAAGAGTCCTTGGGGTACATTGTCACCTTTCTTCCTTGAAGTTCACAACATATTTACATTTTAGAGACCCATTGAAGCTTTTAATAGTGTGGCTATATCTGCTGGAATGGTTCCTTCTTCTCCTGAGGAATAAAAAACAAGCATTAGTACAGCTTAAAATATTTCACATAAACAGATAAAAGCCTACGTCCCCCAAACTGTAAAAAAAATCCTCTGCTTGTAGGACTTGGTCACTGATTTCTGGGTCAGACTCAGAGGGCACTTCCAGTCAAATCAAAGAATAATCAGCAAAAATACATCTTTCTAGTTTAACATAAAAAGACCCCAAAAAACAAAAGGCTTGTCTGCATCAAGAATCTCCTTTTTTTCAGAGCAACATCTTGCAGCAGCTTTAATTTACTTAAGTGGACATCATTATGTGCAAGACACCTACCTGATTCTGCTGCAGTCATATCTTGCTCTAACTTCAATTTCTGTTGGCTGATTTTGAGCATGGTTTCTTCAATAGTCCCCTTACTGATGAGCTTTATGACTTGTACTTCTCTGAAAACCACAAAATCGGAAAAAATCATTTTATAGTTCAGACTAGTGCAAAAGGGAAGGATGTTATGTCTTTGCTCAGCTGGCTGGGGTTTAAAGCGAGGATAAGGAAATGAATGAGAGGGCAATACAAAGAGCATCTAGGTTTTTCTCTGGAATAACTGTGCTCTGTATTGCCAGAAAACATGTTTTCTCCTGCACTCCCGGCCACTGCAAATGTCTGACAGGCAGAAAAATCTCTGTTAATATAAACAAGTCAAATTCCCCCTAATTCCATGTTAGAGTTGAATACAGTTGAAATTAAACACATTCTATGGTTTCACTCCTTATGATAGGGTGGCACTTAAAAGCTTAGAAGTCTCCTGAAGAGAACAAACAGCTTGGCCAGGCAGTCCCAAAGACTTCAGATCTACCATGGAATAGTTCCCAGCACCAGAAATTTGAGAATTATAGAGAATTTGAGAGTTGTAGTGAACTAGAAAAAAGAGGAGAGTGTAAATAAAGGTTTGTTCTGGCAGCAACATGGACTAAGACAATTACAGTTCCTAGCTCCCACACAACCCAGAGCTGGTTTACACAAGTCTCTGCTTAAAATTTTCAACCATAGATACTGTCCTTTTAGTCTCCTTTGAGAGCTTGCCTCCAAGAAAACCCAAGCATTATAATTAAAAGAAGTCTTACCGTGTCTGACCTACTCGGTGGCACCGGTCTTCTGCTTGCTTATCGTTGTAAGGGTTGCAGTCAATGTCATGAAGGATAACAACATTGGCCGAGGTCAGATTAATGCCCAAGCCACCAGCTTTGGTTGACAGAAGGAATACAAATATACCCATATCTGTATTGAACTCATCTATCAGATGTATCCTGCAGAACATAAGACACCATGAATCAGGCCTTGGAAAAAATACCACACTGGCTCCAGAGCTGAACACAGAAGTTGGGATGATCTTTTGGAAGAGAAGACAGAGGCACTGCACAGCAGCTCCAAGTCCAGATGTTATGCAGCAGGAAAAAGGGTACCAACAGTCCTCTGCAGTGAGCAGAGAAACATACTGAGTGACAGACAGATGGATAGCAAAGAATGAAAAGAGGCTCAGAAAAAGATTTTTGATGATCACAGAACACAAAAGAGCCAGCTGGAGGACGAGGGAAGACTGAAGTACATGAAACAAATGGGGAGGCGGGGGATTAATTTCACTTCATGACTGTCTTCTGTACCAACTGCACATACAAAGGCAGGAACAGACATCAGCTCTACATGGGAAGTAACACCACAGCAAGAATGACAGTTTTTTGAAATGAAGGAAAAAGCATCCAAAAAAATCTTCAAAAATTCTTGAGACAGAAACCAGCATAGCTCAAACACAAGAAAAGCACTGCAACGTTTTCAGCTACAGAGACAGGCAGAATGGTTTGTCCTAGAGAAACAAAAGGGTTTATCTGCCTATTGTAAAAGAGATACACTCTACTTGCAAGGAATAGCTACAGCAATTATGGCATGTTGACACGCGAACGAAACACATCAGGAACTGCTGAAGATGGCTGATTTCCATGGCCAAGACTGTAACCCCACCATCTAAACCCCATCTTTCAGCCTTACTCTTCCTAAGGTGATCTGAAATTCAACATTAAACGCCTTCCATAGACAATGTCTAGCAGCCACAGACTTTTATACATTGAAAAACAAAGGTAAAGGTTTGAAGTCACCTCCCCTTCTCCAACACATTCACTTTCTCTCTCTCATTTTTGGCAAGAGTCACATACCGCTCAGAAATCTGCGTTTTTCCATCCAGCCTAATGTATCTGTGTTGCCAGTGTTTTAGGAAAACTTCCAAGATGTCCAGCATCATAGTGAACTGGCTAAACAACACAACTCTGTCACCCTAGAAAAGACAAAGCAAAGCAAAAATGTAAAACACGTCAACTATCAACTACAGAAATTCTTTATCGGTGCAAATATCCGATTTTTACTTTCACTGAATCCATTTTCCAAAATCAAAGACTAAGCTGAAATTCATCAAGTCCGGATTGACTTTCAGTAAAGATTCCATATCCAGTCTTTCTGCTGCATTAACTCACTGTCATTGCAGTAATATTTTAATTACTTTGTACCTTCGTGACTCAAGCAAATGACATTTCAAATGCATAAATGACCCATTACTCCATCCAGAAACATCAAACTATTTTCATTCAAAACATGAAATATTTCAATTTAATATAGAGAGTAGCCCTGTTTTGTCTGAAATAATCAGATACACAGCACCCACATGTGCAAATTCAGGATACTCTGAAACATTACAGCACATGTTTTTTTGTAAAATAAACCTGCTTGAATCTCAGGGCAGGACTTAAAGCATGGGGCCTCTTCTTACCCTTCCACTAGCCTTTACATTATTCTAACGTAATACAATCTTATTCAATTGCCAAGAGAAGGTCCAAGTCCCTGAGGTGTGAAAATGATGCAAATCCCCATATACTGATAAAGTAGTTAACCTGGGCTGAATATTCTGAAACTTGGAAAACTGGGAAAGTTTATTTCAGCGGTCTCTAAAGTGATGTGCATACTCAGGGCTGCACATTAAAAGTTGTAAGTGTTGCTTTGCAAATTACGTTGTAATACTCCACAGCAAAGCAACTGGGTTGCATAGAGAGCTGGCAGATATTAACCAGTTATTTAGAGCCACTCTTTAGTCAGGAAAAAGCTTCAGCCATCTGCAATACCTTCTCTTTAAGGTCGGAGAGAATGCGTTCCAGTGCTCTAAACTTTCCAGAATCCAGGATCTGATCCATGTCTAACGTGAAGTCACTGATGTGAGAATATTGCTTACAAAGCACATGCAGCTCAAAATCTGTCATTACTGTCATATCTTCAAAGATAAGGTCAGGGTTAGCATCACAATGTGTGGGTTCCTATTAGCAAAAATGAAGGGAAATAATGCAATACACAATCTCACCAGAGAACTAAAAACAAAGCCACCACACAGTAACATCCATAATCTCTGAAAAAAAAGTAACACTCCTAGACATGGACAAATGCTAGAGCATGGCTCACGCAAGCAACAGAAGATGAACTCTCAGCTTCACGTTTATAGGAGAGGATAATTACTTCACAGTTTAGCTTTCACAAGCACTTGTACTGCCAAAAACTTAAGAAGGATATGCTCAACCTCCATAGCAATTACCTACTTCCCATCAAGCCCTAAGACCTTTTACCCTTTTATCAGACCTCTTCCCCTGAAGACACATTGCCTAAAAGGGAGGTCCAATCTTTGGGTAGATGGCAGAAGACATGGGAAGCCCAGCCCAAGATGTAGGGTGGGTAGAGGGATGCCATGCCTGGAAGAAAGAGGAAAAAAAAGCCACATCTGGAGAGTATGATGGTATAAGTGGTAACAAAAAGGGACAAAAATCCTTCATAAACCACTGGGTCACTTCTTGCTTCTCCCCAACCTTGTCTGGCTTAATTTTAAAACAAAGCTGAAGACTACTCAAAGCCAGCTCCAACTTTTTTAGAGCACCTGCTGCACACAGATTTTTTTTTTTTTCTATTTTAGAAAGAAGCAACAATTTTCCCCAAGCTCCTCAGGCATTAACCCCAGACAAATCACAAAAAAAAAAAAAAAAAAAATCCTTATCAGATCAATACTTTTATGCCTTCCCTATTTTAGTTCTGTACAATCTAGATTTCTTGCTACTCAGAAAGCTACTAAACTCAAGTGCCTACCTAAGATTTTTTCCATAAACACTTTGGCTTTAAATTTTGGGGTGGAGGGAAGAGGTGCTAAGGGGGAGCTAATGAAAAGGAGATGACTCCAGACCCACAACTGTTCTCTCCGTTCTAACGATACAAAAATCAGCTTTAAATACATACAGGGATTGATTAGAGCACTGGATAGATGAAGAGGAATAAAAAGTAGCAACAATGAATTAAGTTTGGCAAAGACACACTTTTCACCAGAAGTCTGACAAGAAAACAAACAAACAAAGAAACAAGTTTGCATTAGAAATTCTGAGAAATGAAGGATCGCTTCTGAATCTCATCCTCTTACCTTGAGCATAAGTGTGGACATTGTCCTGAGTTTGTCATTCGTGTAATACTGACGATGCAAAAGGGGGTGATTGGCCATTTTTCTAAGTTGCATCATTGCATTTCCCATATCAGAGTTTTTCTCTGTAAACAAAGAAGGAATCTTTGTACTACTACTGAAAATAACTATCTCTCAGCAGAGCTTTATTTGCAAGAACTCAGTTTGAAAATTCACCTATTACCTGAACTTCAGAAAAATTCATAGAAGGGATATAGACAGTGTATGAGCATTAGACATTTCTACAAAGCAAAGACTTTGTAGTCACATTCAACACATCTCAGCATGAAAAAAATCCACAAAAAGGAAACGCAGCCCTTACATACCATTACTGTTAATAGTTTTCTTGAGCTTGTTTAAGAGAGCAAAGTACAGTTGTTCCTGTTTCTCAGACATGGCACAAAGTTCAATGAGATCTTTTTTGGGAGGTAGTTGTTTAAGGACCTAACAAAAAAAATGATACCAGATAAAACCTGTACTGTTGTGAATCATCAGTAATTCTGCACCGTCTCACAGCTGTTAAGACACTCTGTTCATTCTCCTCATCCCAGCTCCTTTCACTGCTTGCAACTTCACTAACTCGGTTAGCAATTCAACTCCCATCTTGACTTGGATTATACATCAACCTCCCCACCAAGTAATATGGTCTGCACACTCCAGAACTGCATGAAATAATATTATATGCAATGCCTGGAATCTACTCCCCTGCTAATCAGAGTTACCCTCTTCAGACCACTGAAGTCTGCAAGCACCCATTAACGTTTTTTTAAGATCAGTAAGTAATTTCACCTCATATTATACTCAAAGATTGGTCTCAAATATTATCAGGCTTTTTGATAACACAAACCCATCATTTTAAAGATAAAATGTTACCTCATCTTTTACTCTTCTCAAGATGAATGGTTTTATTATCTGCTTTGCATGTGCTATTCTCTCCTTCTCATATATGCTTTGTTCTTCAGCACTCTTCTAAGGAAAACATTGAAAGAATTCAATTCAAGTGTTAAGCTTTCAGCTGCAACACCACCACCTTAATTTCTCTAACTTGAAAACCCCAGCCAAAACAGACATATTTGACCTGACCATTAGTATTCCAAGATATCCTGTTACAAGATATTTTAATTTAGATGGTTTATTCAATTGTTTCATTTTCTAGATTTTCAAAGTCACATTACCTGTTTCCGTAAGATACCAATAAAACAGAAGTTATGCAGCAACAGCAATCTTCCAGCAAAAAGAAAAGAAGTTATTTTCAATAAGAGAATTCACAATACTCACTGTTTTTGAGGAGAACATCCTTCGAATTTCACTTGTGCTACTGCTGAACATGTGAGGCATGACAAAGTTCAAGAGGGACATCAATTCCAACAAATTATTTTGAACCGGAGTCCCTGTTAGCAGCAAGCGATTCTTGGCCTGTTTGTCCAAAGTGGAAAGAGCAGCGAGAAACATTCATCAAACAGACTAAAAACTATTATTGGCAAAAAAACCACAGCTATGGAGAAGTGAGAAAATAAGCTTAGTTTAAATTATAACTATTTAAACTTATTATATATTTGGAACTCATGGAGTAATTTCCCTGTTAAGTGAACAAAACTGTTTACAGAACTGTGGGTAACTGTGCACCAATTTAAGACAATTAAAAAAAACATTCCTGGATCTATTAGGCTTTTTCTCGATTGTTCTGTCTGGGCTTTGTTTTGGTTGTTGTTGTTGGGGTTTTTTTTGTTGTTTGGGCTTTTTTCTTCCTCTTAATGACTGTTAGTTGTTACACCCATATCAAGTTCTCTAATGTCATACAGTACTTATGCACAAGTTTTGAATTTCAAGTACAAGCAGGTTTCATTGCTTAAAGATCAGCTCTTTAAAAATGCTTTTGATGAAAAATTTTGAAAAATACGTTTCAGTAAGTGATCTTAAGTTTATTATTATTGTATGAATACTACAGTGCTAGATCGTAATATTCAGAGAAAGAGCTGTACTCAAATCTTTTGCAAGAGTCTGCTGACTCAGGCTGCAAGCCACAAGAAAAAGTATTTTCCAGCCAGCTCTTCTCGCAGAGCTCTATTAGAGCAGGTCCTGAAATACTACAATGGTTCAGCACAAGTAACCAAAAAAAGTAGCATCTTTAAAATCTTTACTACTACGGGATATAACTGGGAATCTGCTGAACACTGAAACTCAAGCACTACCATCATTGAAATGATGCTGCAGGAAATTTATTACATTTCTTTGGGAGCTTATCTCCCTGCAAGAGTTCACAGTGCAGGAGCCACTCCTTAGACCACACCAACACTTAAATCCACTTGCATACTGCAGTTTCTCTAAAATTATATGTATATGAACTTTACAGTTAATATTCTATTTTCCCCCTGCTTGTAACTACAAAACAGAAAACCCAGGAGCTGTCCCCTCTAACCCAGCAAAAACAAAACCTCTTACATTAATTGTCATGAGGTGCTGGTAGCGGACAGAGCTCATGTTCTTGAGCATATGACCTTCATCAAAAATTGCATAGTTAAGCTTCAGCCTGCGGAACAGTCCTCGATCATCTGAACTGCTGATTGCAGAGTTGTACCTGTCAGCGACAAATATCACTTGCATTTAGTCCCTCTCTGAAAATGAATGTACTGTTACTGTAATCAAATTAAATTCTCTAATATTGTTAAGAGTTATGGAGAGAGTGCATGAGGGGCAGTAAAACTGCCTGGTTTACTTGACTGAAGTAACCAACCATAACACAGTTTATTACTGGCAAATGATTACAGTTTACTTGATGAGCGAATGCTCTCAGTAACACTTTCTAAAAATCTGCTAAAGCCTATTACAATGTAATATTATCTATACATGCTGACAGACACATATCTGTAACACCTATGACACAGTATCTCTTACATAATAATAAAACCCTAGTTAACTATTACCTGAAACCCAACTCCTAGAACTGTCTGGTTTCTTGTACCACTAGAGGTCAGCAGGACCTCACTAAAACTCTGTAGTTTTTTTTACTGTACTTACGTAGTCACAATCACATTGAAATCAACAACTTTATTATGAATGTCCACCCTGAGATGTTTCCTGTCTTCTTGGGATCCTTCAGAAGGACAAAACATAAAATGAGTAAAATTACATATATTTATATACATGCAACAATTAAAGATGCACTCATCAATAAATCTGTGTACTTAAACAACTGTCTTAAAACAACACTTTCATGAGCAATTCAGCTTTTCTTAGACTGACCGCACAAGCAATTGTATTACTGGATTCATTTCTTAAATGGATTCCTCACCATAATAAAAAAGGACATTCAGTTCAGGACACCACAGATGAACTTCTCTTATCCAGTTATCTGTAAGACAACATTAAAACAAAACCCAAGTCATTTATACTTTATTATGTCTTAAAGTTTCACACCTCAGCATTAAACCAAACATCTGATTTCAATGCAAATCCCTTTAAATTCTCCTGAAGGTTAAGAAACACTGTCTTTAAACTGGAAAACCAATAATATGTAAGAAACTGAACCAACCCCAACTGGGCTTTTGCTAACTCTTAACCAGCTTGCACTTTAAACCCCTAAAGAAAACAGGTCTTGCACACTCTGTAACCATCTGTGAAATAAATACAATGTTTAACTTTGCAACTCGATTTCCTCCCTAGACAGTTAATTCCTCAGAAAGCACATCACTTCATCTGCCAGTACTTGCCTCCAGAAGTATGTCATCAGGAGAGACGGTGCCTCTGGGAGCAGGCAGGGGAGCCTGACAAGCCGGGTGTGCAGCTCCAGGTGCGCAGCAGCACAGTGGCCACAGGCAACATTACTGTGCTCAAGGGGAAGCTGCTTGACAGCCAACACAACTGCTGACCCCCAACCGCAGCAGAAGGGAGACCCTGCTAAATGCCACTTGGGAATGGGCTGGACCCAAATCAGGGCTGAGGAGACGCCTCCAGAAAAGCGTCAGGAAAGCTGCCAGTAGACTGCACTGCCCAGGCATTGGCAACCAGCCACTACAGTTCGGACTTTAAGACTGACTTCAGGAAAAGCACCTTCATTCACATACTTAGTACATCTCAGGTTTTAAGTAATATATGCATTATTAAGAGTTGTTTTTAAAAAGGGAGCTCCAGTGGCGTTTGAAAACACACTAAAAATGGAGATTTCAAACTTAAGTTGAACAACTGGAAACTCTTCTGATGTGTCAAGAGAAATTTCTGAAGCCCAAGTAAGTATTTTATATTAAAAGCAGATTTACTTTCTAAATTCAACTTGTTACTTTCTCCTTTCATTCAAAAATATCCAAATTTAACTCCATCAAGAACCATTTTCTACTCAACTTCATCAACTTTGCTGACATTTCATTCCACCATACTCTTCCTACTTTCAACTGAGGCCATAAAACAATGAGAACACACAACTAGAAGACAGACAGCCTCATCATTTTGGGATTTTCATCTGCTTTGACAGATGCTGCGCAGTAAAGAGGAAAAAAGACAGTGAATGTTTAAAATGTCATGAAATCTAACCCTAAGCACAGCCTGAAGACTAGGAAGTTCAGCCAACATTCAGTAAGTAAAGAGATTACTTGGCTACACAAGTTCAAACTGTAACAAGCAGCTTTATTTTTTTCGAAGCATACAGATCATCTAAAAAAGTTCCATGCTAAATCTAATTAATTCAGAACAAGCATGCCTGCAGTATGGTCTGCATTCCAATTCAGATCACCTAAGGAGTTGAGTACCACCATAAAAAAACAAGTTTTCCTTCATTAAATTATATTTGCTTTACAGTATGTCCATGATTGGTCTGGGGTTTTTTTCTAACAAAAATATTTTTGAAGCTTGTAACTTACCTAACGTTGAAGCTGGCACAACTATCAAATGGGGACCTCTATTGCCCTCTTGGTAGAGATAAGCCAGAAATGCAATAGCTTGAATTGTTTTTCCTAAGCCCTAAGAGAAAACAAATCCATTTACACAATCTGTAGGACATAAAAGTGTTTTGTACGCATAAGACAGCTACAGTGTAGTGAAGGCCCAATAAATATTAAAACTTTGATATGAAAATTTGTTCTGTTTAGCTAATTTTAGAGAAGACAATTCCTTCTTAAGTAGAACCTCAGTCAAACTTCATTATCATTTCAGCTCAATATTTGAACAAGGATTCATCTTTTCCATTTATGAAGTTTTTCATTTTAGTTCAATATCATCCCTCAAATCATGGTCAAAAACGTACCTTCCTGAACCAATGGCGCACAAAAATGGTTACTTGGAAACTAAACATTTATTACCATTTGAGCCAGTTGTACAAAGGATATTCCAGCTATTTCTGAAGTAGAATTTAATATGCAAATCAGATTTAAGATAAGCCTACATTTCCACCAACACGCACTCTTCCTGTTTTCTACATCATGAATTTAAAAATTTCGTGTATCTACCACAGAACACACACATTCTTACTAACATGAAACATAGAGAAGTTGAGAAACACTGCCTAACTCATAGCAAGGCAAACCAATGCTTTCATTCATGGTTCATGAGAAGATGAACAGCAGCCAGGATTAAAACAACAGACCACAAATTCAGCAGCTGCATCACTAAGATTTTTCTGTTGTACAACTATGGGTGGTGTCAGCACTCAACAAAACCTCAAACCCATAAGCTTGTCTCTCTCTTAGCTCAAAGTTGATGGGGAGTGTCATGAAAAGAGATGGTGGAAATGCTGCTTCTGGAGAAGCACTGAATGTTTCTACCCATTTAATTTTTCCTGTATTATTATCTGCCTGTTTTGAAACTGATGGAGAAATGGAGAAAACAGGTGCTCACTACACTAAATGCTGGACAAGTAGAATGAATTTTATTTTGGGGCCAGGAGCTGTTAAAATCCATGGTTTGAAAACAACCTGTTGTGGTAGAAACTGGCTCCACTGCATCAGAAGACACCATGTGACTTGTAATTGTCAGTGTCCACAAATTTTAGGCTACTTTTGATTTTCAAATGGAAAGAAGGAGTTCAGCAGCTTCTAAGATCTTGGAGAACTATTTGCAATTTAAGATTACTTATAATCTGCTTTAGGTTTCTAGGCAAGGATTTAACAAAGTCTTTTTTGCAAAATTTTAATCATTCTTAAATAAGCCGTTTGACACTCACCATTTCATCAGCCAAGATGCCATTCAATCCGTGTTTATACAGCAGTGCTAACCAATTCAAACCAATCTTCTGATACGGCTTCAGTTTCAAACTGTTAAAAATAGTCAAGCTTATTACCACCTTTTATTTGTTTCTCCATGAAACACAACTTTACACTTATGGTAATCACCGAATGGCAAGTTTAACATTGCCTTTATTTTAATGCCCTCCAGATCTCCTTGTGTAATGAAAACCACAAACTTTATTAATCAGTCACCTGTACACAAACTGAGTTGCTTGCATTTTCATAGACCTAAAATGATCAAAGTGAGTAACACAAGAAATACTTTTCTTCTACAATCAGTGATACACAACCAGATAAAAGCAGCTACAGAATCACTCTTTTTTAAAATACACCATGAATTAAGTGGCATTTTGCAGCTGCATTCCTCATTTTGCTCTGTTGTACAATTACTGTTTGTGTCAGCACCAAAGAAAAACCCAAACCTAAACATACAACACACAAAGCACACTCAACAGCGCGTCACCCAGTCCAGCACTTTTTCCAAAGAAGAAATGTCACTGACGTTCTTCCTCCAAAGACTTCTTGCTTCCTCCCAGGTTTTATTCTCACATACATGAGAATCCTTTTGCTGTTTACTTGTAACAACACCCAACTCTAATTCAAGCTGCTACTTTGGCCAATCCCAGTACAAGCCTATGCTTCCTAACCCTTAGGATAATGCCCTCCACCATATCCATATCCATATCCATTTCCATTCCTCCTAAGCTCTCTCTTTACTCCTAAAATCTATTTGGAGAACCTTTCCAATTTTGAAATAAATCCTCGCCCACAACACATCCCTGCTGCTACTCCCACTGGATACAGAGTTTCAGATTACTTTGCACATCTGAACTTCCTGACCGAGGTCTTTCATCCGGCTGATAAACCTTCCCAGTTTGCCCAGATTTGTTCCAATTTAGCATCTTTGAAATCTAATCCCATTTGAAATCTGTCCCGTTACAGAAGCAAGTTTGTTTGGACTTTTATTTGAAATAAGTTGACAACTCATGATTCCATTGCTTAAGGTTGGCTGTTACATTCACCAGAAACTGCAGGAAATAAAACACTGTTATAATTTATGTTCTTATCCTGCTCACCAGCTTTCCTGATACACTTAAAAAATCTGTTAGATTCTCGCAAGTGTTGCACATCACTGAGAGCTAAGTATGAAAAATCTGCAACTCTACTTTCAGAAACTACATTTTTGAAAATCCCGGTCTTCAAGTACACCTCATTGTCCAACACCCTTATAAAGCATAAAAATGAGAGATACCTGCGATTCAGAATGGAGGGTTGCTCTATGTTCCATCCACATCCTCCATCTCCAGTAATCCTGGTTACCTGTTTTGTCAGTTTATTGGAAATGTCTTCACATTTATTCATGAGCTTTAGAACCACATCCCTCTCCTTCAGCAGTATCTTGCAGTTCCACACTATATCTTCTGACAAACCAGTAGTCTTTGTCATTTTTGTAAACTGCAAAATGATTAAAAAAAATTCTGTGAGTAGTGGTAATAGCAGCAAAGGTGCTGCAGTGAAAATCCACAGCTGCTGCAGGCAGTAATCCAAGTAGGAGACAGCAACAGCATTTCCATCTTCTCTCAAAACTTCAAATACTCCTTACATCTGGCCCACTGCAAACTGTGTGAATCCACACTGAAGGTCATCACTGCAGCTCCCCACAGTGCAAGAGATAAATTCTCTGAAGAGTTTCTAATGTAAAATGCAGGCACTTTAAACTCAAAATCCTCAACAGGAGGCAACATACAGTGCAAAGCCAGCTTTGAAGGCCAGGCACACTAACAGAACAAAACCCCAAAAGGAAGGAAAAAAAAGCACTCATTCTCATTAAGATGCCCTTTTAAACAAACCCTATTAGATACTAAAGATGTAGGATGTAAGCATAACGTAGGCATCAAGGCAAACAAATGAACCTATAATGAAGGTTACTACATTTCACTATGGGTCTGTCTGGGGCTCAGCATTACTTGGTTCCAGTTCTAACTCCACCACAAAGGGCACATTCAAACTAGACTTAGGCATATAAAAAAAAAAAAAAAAAAAAAAAAAAAAAAAAAAAAAAAAAAGAACAATAAGAAGTTTCCCAAAACTACACCAGGTTTTCTGTGGCCACCAAGTACTGACAGGACAGAGAAGCCTTACTTCTGCCACTTGCTTCCTCAAGTCCACACTAGTTACTTTGTATTTCCTTCCTCTAAACTTCAGATCTTCATCTCAGTATGAATATTCTACATGTCTGAGCCAAGCAGCCTGAAGCTGTGTCAAAACAGGCCCTTCAGGCCCATCAATTTCTCCTGAATTCCATGTAGTGCCATCTGCAGAAAGTGTAAAACCTACCACTAAATATGTTTCTGGGGTAATATTTATAATGACAGTATTTTCACAAGTAGTTATCCCTATTTCACTGTAAAGAACAGATACCTTTTTTTGTTTATTAATGGCTTTAAAGAATTGAAGAATACAAGATGCTTTGGATTTGCCATTCTTATATTAAAACAGAGGTAATTTTCACACAGAGTTTTCTGAATTTTAGATCAGGGAGCTGTTAAAATTTACCACAAGACTCCATATGCATATATCCTCCAAGAATTCCTTCCATAAAAAAGGAGTCATATGATCCAGTTATTATGTGTTAAGCAACTCACCAATTTTGCCACATTGCAGAGTAAAAGCAAGTTTTGTTACGGTGAAGAGTGTAACCAGATTGAATTTACAATAAAATAAAATTTTAAAAACAGCTTTCATTAGAAAAATATTGAAAAAATAAATGGAGTGAGGCAATTACAGTTGGGGGATATGTTTGTTTTGTTTCTGTTTTTTCCATTTTAAACAAACCCCAGAAAGTTTACCAACACTCATAGGTTAGACCAGGCTAAAATGCACATGTCAACACCTGCAAAGTTTTCTAAATAGACACCTCTATTTAGAAATAAAAAAGAACACAGTTTTTAATAGGTGTCTACAAAAATTCAAAATTTGTTTTGATGCCTAAAGCTTTGGTTGGCATGAATAAAAATCCTGTAATCCATAAGTAAAGGTGTGGAGAATTGAGCCATCTGTTATTAAAAGAAATGGTATTGTTTCATGTCAGCACATTAACATCAACGTCCAAGTTGCAACAAGAAATACTTCAGCCACTGGTTTGCATGTGAAACACAGGGTGTTACCCTGCTCAGAACACAAAGCAGATCCACGGGTGGCCTTTGCTTTCTAGAGGTTCTGACACCCTCCCAAGTTCACCTTTTTTCAAATGAGGCCCAAAAATGTGAGACCATCATGGAAACTGAACCCATGAGCTTCCACGGCACACCTGGAATTGCCACACCAGCATATTCTGCTTGGGCTTACTTTACACCACTTGCAAGATGATCTAGGCTCTCACTTTAATGCCTAAGGGTGAAAGGCTCAGCCTCAATCAACAAACTCCAGTCGCACTGTTAAGCAGTTTTCCTTTTCTAACCTGATGCATTTGCTGCTTCCCTTCAGCTGGCTTTGGTGCAAGGCGGTTGTGGAGTTTGGGTTTTGTGGCAGTTTGTACATGCGCAGCCAAACAAAATGAGATGACAAAAAAGCTGGAGCTACCCTCGCTTGAGTCTGTATCTCCTAGCTCATATACTGCTGCAGTGTACAGAATATGATGGAGAAATACATCCACCACTGACAGCTCAGTTCTCCCATTCCCCCAGAAGTGATGTGCTATGTCAGCATTTCTATGTAACACTTTCCATCAGCTTTACTTGTGTGTATTCTGTAAGAATTTCTACAGACATCGTTTAAACCACAGTCTTTAAATGCTAAACAAGACAGCTTATTTTGTGACAGAGTAATACTGTGAATGACAAAAATGAGAGGATACAGCAAATCTCACAGAGATACATATATTTTTACACTAAAAGGAAATTCAAATAGGTAACAGTTATACACCTTAAAAATAAGAAGCTGAACAGCATTAAACCCTCTCCAGTTCCTCTCCAGCTTTTACCAGAGCCAGCAGGAAATTGCATTGGGCACACACAGCAGGCCAAGGAACAGACCACCACCCCAGACCCCAACACCCCAGCTGAGCTCCTCTGGGAGCCAGTCTTGGCTCTGCCTTCATTCCTTGGCACACACTGAACCCTGTTGGAACCCTGGGTTCTGAGAATTTCAGCCTTTCAGTGCTGAGAGGCAGTGATCCTCAGAAACACGCTGTATTCGATCCAAAACCCTGGGAAAAGCTTCCTAAATTGTGTGATAACACTGAGGCTGTTGCTGTGTAATTAAAAGTTATATCACTGGGTGAAATATGCAGAAATGTAGAAAATTAGGTTTAGAGGATATAGGTAATAATAGGTTGCAATATGGAGGATTTTGGGTGTGGATTTATGTCGTCTTCTTTCTCTTTCTTCTTCATAAATCTAGGGATTATGGTATTGCTTCAGAAGTTCCGCACCACAGGACATGAGAAGTTAGTAATTGGATTGTAAGTAAAAACATATTACTTAGCATTTCATAATTGGTTAATTTAGACTTCAAAAAACCTTGGAAGTGAGAACTCATGGCCATTTTCCACCCTGCCAACTAAGAGGCACACACTGTGCAGCTGTATTACTGATAAGATATAATAAACAACTAAGTCCGAACAAGAATTCTTGATCTCCTGCATTTAAATTCGAACTCTGAGTAAAAGAACTCGAAATACAAAAACAGAGAAAACCAATAAACCCATGCAGGTACTGCCCTTACATGACTGTGCTCTCAGCCTCTCTGCTGAGAAATGGTGCTGAGTGCTGCAGTTTCCAACACTGGTCAATGCCACAGTTTGGAAAACAGAGCACTGTTAAAATATAATTAAGCACCAACAAGATTTTAGAGGAGTGAGGACGGGGCGAAGGGCAATTGGTGCCCAGAAGTTCTTCCACCAAGGAAAGAAACCATGCTGTCTGCTGGCCCACAATGTGTGCCAGTGGGGCATCACCGGGACCTCAAAGCAAACAGGAGAGAGAGGTGAAAAGCCAACACAGGGGATTGAGGGGGGACCTCACTGCAGTTACAAGTTCCTCACAAGGGGAACTGGAGAGGCAGACACTGATCTCTTCTCTGTGGTGACCAAGGACAGGACCTGAAGGAATGGCCTGAAGCTGTGTCAGAGGAGGTTTAGGTTCGGTATCAGGAAAAGGTTCTTCACCCAGAAGGTGACTGGGCACTGGAATAGGAGCCTCATGGAAGTGGTCACAGTACCAAGCCTGACAGAATTCAAGAAGCACTTGGACAATGCTATCAGGCACACGGTTCATGGGGCTGTCCTGTGCTGGGCTACAGGAGTTGGGCTTTGATACCCTTGTGGGCTCCTTCCAACTCAGAATTTCTAATACTCTGTGAAAAGACCCACCAGGAGAGGAGGTCTCTCTTAACAGCTGTTGGTTTACTACCTCCTGTCTGTCTAGAGGAGGTATAGAGCATAAAGCCAGCACAGAGCAGGCCTGCACTGAGAGAGAAAAACATGGCTGTGCCTCTTGCACAAGATCTATGTAACATAAGACAGCAGACCTAGACAATGGGACGTGAACTTTTCTCTCCACCCTGTCCTGCAGCTTGGTCTGATTCTTTGCTTCACCTTCCCCTCCACAGATGACGACACTCTTGGAGCTCATTCCTGCCTCTCCTCCTGGATGTCACAGCCATGCTTTTCTGCTGACCATCCTTTAGTATGTCTACCACTCATCTGCTCCTCCTGTGTTCTAATGCCCAATTCCCAGCAGTGCAGGGCTGCCCCTCATGATCTCCCATCTGCCCATCACACCTCCTCTTATATCTCAGCTCCGTGCTTGGGCTTTGCAGAAGCACCTGGGCCCACCCTTCCAAAGCCTCTGCCTCAGGAAGCAGTGTGCAGTTTTAGGTTGTGAATATGACAAGCACTGAGAGAGGTGCTCTCAGAAAACACATCCCAATTTCTTTTGTTACCTACTACTTTCCCTATGCACACGACGTACTCTGGAGAGAGGGCACCAGTCCTTGCACACTGCACACCTTGCTCACTTCTCCAAGGAGACAGACACATAAAGCCTCAAGGACATATCCGAGTACTCTTTATGCAAGTTGGTGTTTGAGAGGAGGTTCTCCCAGCCAGTCGTGTCCAGCACTGAAGACTGGATAAAACTACCCTCCTGGAAAATGTACTTAATCTACAGTGTAGGCACTTCTAAACTGCCATATAAATTAATCTTTGTGAGCAAGGACAATTTCAGCTCTCTCCATTTATTTTGAGAGCCACGTCTGCTGAATTATTTTCTATGTATTTTAAACATTCCTAGATCAAGTTAAACATTTGTCTGAAATATCTACTCCAAAGAATAAGTATTTCCAAGTGTTCTTATTAACCTTATGAGCTTATGAAATTAATTTAAATCCTCTTGGAAACAAAATAGCTTAGTCCGACTTAAAAAGATTGTCTAGAATAAAAAAAAAGGCATTCTCATTTGTGTTTTCCTGGAATAAAACAGTCAATTTACAAAACAGCAGGCTTTAGTTTTAATCTCAGGCTTAGAGTCTTAATATCTTCCTCAATTCTAATAATGAACAAGTGGTAACAACTTGTAGTGCTTTACATTGTGTTACACAAGATACCATTACAGTAAAAAGAGACCTTAAAACTAAGCCAATTTCTTTAATGCTGTAACTGAATCAGCTCTCTCCATTATTCTAACCACTCTTATTAATTGGTGGGAGAAACATTGGATTACTGAGCTACTGGATCTTTATAAACAATTAAAGCCACACTGATACAAAACATCTGCTAAAATCTGCTGCAAATCACTTCTATTCTGGGCAAGTATTCACAATACTACATGAACATGTGGCTGCTGACAGCAGCAATCTTCATGAAAGACAAATTTTGAATTCAAACAGGCCCATGCAGCTTTTTTTTTTTTTCAACTGTAAAATATTTTACACAGAGAAGAGCAGAAGAGCCCTGTAGCAAATACTTCTGCAAAGAATTAAGCTCAGGCAAAATCCAACAAGTTTAGAAAGGAATAGCTGCACGACAGATGTTCTGTGAGACGCCAAAGGCTTGGGGCAAAACGGATTTCTTTTGCAGCATACCTGTACCTTGTATTTTTTTGAAGTATCGTCCTCTTGTCTCACCCCCCCCCCCCCACCTTGCAACAAAACAAAGATCATTTTGTTTTCCTTAAAATTCTTTTTTGTATCCCTTACTGTTTTGTGGTAAAATATTTCACACACAGGATAATAAATGTTATTGTTTTACACATATTGAAGAAGTTCTTGCGTATGTCAGTGGGGGGGGGGGTGTTTCAGAATGCACACTGATGAAAAAAACACCAATTACTTTGTAAAAAGGCCTATGCACAGTTACTGCTCTAAAATCCAAAGCACTAATAAATTAAATCAAGACAATCTGCTGTAACGCACTTCAAATTTCTTACCAGCACATTGCTCTTAGCAGGTTTGATGTCTTGCAGTTAACTGAAACCGTATGAATGTGAAGTCTACAAAAAAGCCATGGTAAACATCTGAAAGTAACAACGCAGCGACAGTAGATAATGTACTTACCCACAGATATCCTTGTCCCTTCTGTGGTGGATTGTGGCTTAGCCTTCTGCTGCTTTACCTTTCATTAACAAAAACACAGCAGCTCACTCCACTAAAAATGGCTGCATTGCTTAGCTAGCAAAACCATGCTAGACACTAAGCTGCAGTAGAATAAAGGCACAAAAGAAGAAGAAAAAAAAAAGAGAACAACCATTTCTTGCCTGAAACTGAAAATATCCATGCTGGCTTCTTCAATCATGGAGCTATCCTGCAAGCTGCTGCTTCTACACAAGCGTCTGCAGTAAAGGTCCTGCCACGTTCTGCCCTCCTGCATGTGTTTTCAGCTACAAGAGCTCAGAACAGGCTAGCAAACACCTCCTTCTTAAGTGAAAGCTCCAATTTCTCCTTCTGCTGTGAAATCAACCAACTTTCTATGCTTACAGAGTGAGTGACAGTAATGTCAGCCAATCAGCTTGAGTTTTCCAGAAAAATCACCCCTTAATTCATTCAAAATCAGGTCATATGACACTATTTGAAACGCTATTGGCTTAGGAGGAACATAGCATTTTAGCCTAATGAGGCTAAGGCCACCCATCTAAGCCTCTCTAGGCTGAAGCCACCTTGACTCTAGGCAGGCTGGGGATAGGAAAGGAAGAATGCAGACCTACCAGAGCCTCCCAGCTGTTAAAGGGCCGGAGTGCTATTATCTTCTGAGCCTTTTTCTGAGAACACTGGGGAATCAGAGTCAGTTCGCTCAGGGAAGCATCCTGCAGGAAGCTGAGGATTTTCGCTTTGTAGCCATCCTCCATCACTTCATCGCCGCTGCTGTAGTCCTCATCCAGGGAGCTGCCGCCATCTTCGGAAGCGGACTCGTCCTCCATGTGTTCTGTTTCTCTTTTAGCGCTCCAAATGCTCCTTTTGCCTTTGTCCTTTTTCTGAAAGCCGTTCTGCTCTTTCTCAGAAAATTTCTGCTTTGTCTTCTCTTTACTCTCATCACTTTGGCTCTCGGTGGAGGCTTCACTCCAGTCAACAGCTTTCCTTTTGGGAGGAAATTCTATGCCTATGCACGCAACACAGAAGGCAACAAGTCAATGCGTATTGGTTAAGGGCTGGTGCAAACACAAGTTGTTCTTCCAAAATAAAACCAAGAGATCTGTAAAACACAGTTCTAGTATTTAATACACAAAAACTCAACAGCAGGTGTTATGAAAAGAAAAGCAAATCTGTATAAAACATGTAAATAGCTCCAACTGTGAGTGTAGGATAAGAAAAGCTAATTTGTATAATGCTCAAATAGGAGAAGGTTTTAAGTATCTTAAAACAGAGATGATGAACATAATGTAATATTTGTGAGCTACAGAAGCTCTGAGGTAAGAGCAAACTGTTAAGAACTCTGATGTATCCTTAAGATGAGATACTGGTCCCACTGCATTTGACTGCAGAGACGTTAATTCTGCTGATTTGAGAAAACAATCCTTTTTTTCACCAAGAAAATGATCTATTTTTTCCTTTTTAATGCATTATAGTACAGTATTAGAGATGGGACAACGAAAACATGCACTTGTTAAAAAAACTCAAAGAATGAGGCATCTCCAACCAAAATAACTCAGCTGTCAGAACAGCTGAAACAAAAGTTATTTAACAAAGCACAAGCAAGTCGTTTTCAGAAGTGCCTTGCATGGGTTTTGATTCCCTCACTGGAAGACAGCACTTGCAGTGTAGAAGTTTCTCTTCTGCCCAGTCCCAGCTTGCTACTGACTGAATCCAACCCTGACATCTGCCTTCTCAGAAGCAGCAGTAAGGACTCAACTTCCTGAGTACTGATAGCTCTCTCCACTTGTAAATAACTCAATTAAGAACTCTGCCCTATCCCAAGAACACTTAAATAGCTGATACAGAAAAGCATGCACATATCTGACAGCTGTGTAACACACTGAAAAGTAATCAATTCATTAAATAGTAGTTATAACTCGCAGATTTACTTGGAATCACTGGGTTTGCTCCCTGCCACATTTGAAGTACTGGTATTTACGGATGGGTTGCATAATTCAAGGCCTATTTCTAGTATGTTTCTCTCCTAGAATACATTTTACAAGGACAAAATAGCATATATCACTTGTTACCTATGCAGTTATCTGCAATTACTGGTTTAGAAACCAGTAATTTACAAATTAGTCCAGTTAAAAAACAAGCTTATTTTTAAACAAGCAGGAAGGGAGCAGGTATCAGCTTTGACATTTATCAAAATATATTTTAAGATATACCCATAGGTAATTAAAACTTTTTATGCCTACCTGTATTAGCAGGACAAAGAGATTTATCCCTACTTACAGAGCAAAAGATAAAAATACAGACAAATTTATTTTCCTTCTTTTATCCTCCCTGTAATACTAATTTCAAGTACAAGTGCAAGTTTCTAGGCATGTTGCTGTCAGGACTGTCATTGCTGGACATTCAAAAGTATTTGTATCACAAGTCTGTTTTGTCTCAGGATAAAATGAATTATAAATCTGTCTTTACCCTCCTCATCGTCTGCAAATATTTTCAGGGCTTCCAGTGCATCATGAAACACCCAGTTATGTTCCTGAAGTACCTCTCTCAGCTCCTAGTGAAAAATAAGACATTTGGCATTGTGGTGAGATAAGCACAAGCTAAATTACTGTGCCTAATAACACCAGGCAAAGAAAACCCCTGAATTTCAAAATCAGGCGATTCAAAATAAAGGAAATCAAAAGGAGAAAACCCTTCAGTTAATCTTTACACACTCAGTTTAGGCAGAGCTGCGCTCCACTTTTGAGAAGCGTAAGAACACACGTGAACAGGCTTTGCTTCCAACAGTTTAAAGCTCAGTACTTGATGAGCAGTCGCTGAGAATCATCAGATACTAAACTAAAACAAAGTGAATGATACATTTAGCAGTCTGGGGGAGAAGAGTGAGAGAGGGAGGGATCACTTCCCCTTGCATTATTATAAAAAGTCATCAAATTTGACTATGCTAGGCCTGTCATAGGGCCAGAAATGTAGGAAGAGAAGTTCTGTATAGTCCTAACCACATCCCACTGCTCTCAGTTCAGGACAAGCTACATTCTAAAAGGAGGAACAGCAAAAACCTTCCTACCCTGGGCTCTTTCCAAAATTGCTGCTGGTAAAAGAAGTGTTTCATATGGACTATCAACAGCTGCAGTTTTCTTAAGAAGTCAAAACCTGATGTGCCATAGGGATACATCAGCTCACCTCCTTATCCAATCCAGGGAATGTACCTTGCAACTTCTTCACAAGCATCTCTTGCCTCTCCCATTGTCTTTTGGGTTCTGAGTCATCCAGCTATGTTAAAGAAAGGTAGGTTTAATATAAAATACAACTACAGAAACAGAAGAAAACCTCATCAATATTGCTTATCCTTTAAAGAGCTACTCTAAATGACAAAAGCACATAAGACAAATTCAAGTTGAAGTGATTCCTCATACATAGTCAATGATCAAAGAAAGACCAAAACTGTCATAAACATAGAAAATGCCTTCCATCACAAAAACTGGAACTCTTTGCTTGATAAGCATACACAGTGCCAAGTTCTATACCAAAAGACAGTTAATTTAGAACGATCTAGTTTATATTGCTTTAAAATCAAAAATTGTTAGTAATTCTAGATGATTTTAAGGCAGAAGAAGTCAAGGTTAGCAATCAGATTAGATTACTAAGCACGCACTGTTTAACCCACCAAAGCCTATGAACATGTCAAATGGTGTGCTTATATTAAGATTGATGGGTTAAAAAATCCCCAAATATTATGTCACAGCATCATGGAGTCACATCAAAGACTGGTAAAACTTTTCATCAACAATAGCTTCACTAACAGCTACTATCAGCCTGCAAAATGGAAGTTAACAAGTGCCAAAACTTCCACAGGCCACAAGCTGCTCTGCTTTGTACTCACCACACCAGTGACAGTGTGGTGTGTTTTATCAGAAAATCCAGTTTCTTCCTAGAGCTTTGAATGCAAAGTGGTTACAGAGCTACTTGTCTACAGCAAAGATACCAACAGGCTGGATCAATGTTTACTTTGCGGAAGGAGCACAAACCAGATCACCCAGAGGCACTCTGAGTAACAGAGGACATCATTCCTTTCCTCAGTGAGCCTACAGTGTCACTAAGACAGCAGCTACAGTCCATAGAATAGCTGCCCAAGTATGCTCTGGTCTTGAGAACCAGAGGGAAAAGCAAGACTAAAAAAAAAAACCCTGCAAGTTCTCACTATAGTTCTCTATAATGAGTTCTAAAAACCCATGTTCCACATTTGTTTTTTCCAATTCTTCCCCTCTTAATTGTAATGAAACTCTCAAGAACAGAAAACAGGTTGATACATGAAACCAGGTCCAGTGAAGCATTGTTTGCTAGGCTGGCTGGTTAAAAATTCACTAAAGTCTCCTTTCATAACCAAACCCAGGGTTTTGGTGAGGAGAAACACAAGCCCAACTCAAATCTCTCTTTCAGGAAGAAGGGGACTAAACTAAAAGAATAGTAGTCTTTTTGCTTTAATGGAAAACCGTGTTTTCTTTATTTGGTTCTGTCTGAGGACAACATTAGCCTAAATTTCAACCCAGTCACCCTCCTTCATGCAGCCTCCAGCACTTATGCAGAATTTCCTTTCTCTACATAAGTGGCTATCAAGGATGCCTGCTGGGATGCCTGGGAGATGGCCTCATGACAGCACTGTAGGACTGTGCAAATCTGCCAAATACCATCCTGAATAGCCCAGGATCATGACACAGTTCCCATTTATTAGCAGAGGTCAAAGTAGTCAGTCCTTTAAATGTAACCAATTCATTATTTTTAAAGATTTTTTTAAGTCATAGTTTCAAATATATAAGCAACATTACTTCTATAACAAAGAATAGCAGTAGCAAAAGATGTTAACTTCATGTGCTTGAGGAAATACAAGGAATGACCTGAGGAGGCAAAGTGATCCAAAGCCTGTAATTCCCACTGATGTTCACAAAAACTGAATGGTACTCAGAGCCTCACATACTGCTGCCTGCCTTCAACCACTTCCCCAAAGCAGTGAACTGGCTGGTGTGATACAAATCCACAAGCACTAAAGAACAAAGCAGGTAATTCCAATCAAAATACCGACAACAAAAAAAGTACAAAAATCTCATTCAGATGGCAAGGTCTGATTTAACTGGATTTTCTGATAAAACACACCACTGTCACTGACCAAGTCAGGTAATTCAGTTTATTTTACAATGCATAAAGAGAAAAACACAGTACTTACATAACTAGCTTTTGACTTTTTTGCAACTTGCTGATTTTTGGTTTTGCAATTTGTGGGAGAATCTCTTAGTTTCCTTTTAGCAGAGGCAGCTTCAAAAAGAAGTGAGATGGAAGAGAAGATTTAGCTCCTTTTGTTAAGTTCACCCCATAACAGCAGGGTATTTCAATTACCACAACAATCTAGTAGCTACTCGTTACCTGCACAGTGTTTACCAGTCTCCATAACAGTTTCCTACCACAGACCACAGATACACTGAAACTTGAAACAAAGCAGCTGCTTGAATGTACAGGTTTATTTATCTCTAAGTTTTCTTTAGCAGTCTGGCAATTAAGCAAGTAATTACCTCACATATAACAATGGAAATAGCATTTTATTATTCTTTTTTCATAACTAACTGCAACATGCTTTTACACACAAGTTGCATAAAGGTGTATCTGTCTCTGTTTTTATTCAAGCTGGTATTTCTCCCAGGCTGAACCCCATCTGTGTGCTGGAATATGTACATCACTGCCGATCTGGAAAGGCTGATGACTGATTTCTGGCTCAGATGCACACTGGAGCAGTTACCAAATGCTTTTCAACATTAAATCCAGACGTCTGAAAGAAAACTATGCATATTAAGTCTGTGATAACCTTATCACTTACAAATAGTCCACATGAGCCGTAACTTTCTATCTTGAGCCCTGGTGATTGTCAGGAGATTATCATCTCAGCATTAAGGCCTGCCCAGCCAGGTGCACTTTCAGACTGCTGCTGTGCACAGCTCATGAAGGCAAGAACATGTTACCAGTATTTCTGCACACCAGCTTGGCTTGAAGCAGCATTATCAGAACAAATTATTGTGACAATTCCTAGTCCATGATCTGAAATAGTACTGGAAGTTAAAGCTTTTCTGGAACAGTAAGTGTCTGCAGAGCTTTGGGGTCTGATACCAGTATCTCTAGCCAACCTCCCCTCCCAGCCTGCCCTGGGAGACCAGTGAATAAGCACACTCAGACACACACACACACACACACAAAGCACACCTGCTTTCCAGTCCAGAAGACTGTCTGGATGATCAAAATAGTTTTAGCTCTGGAACATTAAATAGCTGTATTTTTGCACAAAGAGATATTTTGTGTGGAAATACTTCCAAATAAATTTTCTACTCTAGTCATTCACTCTGACATCAGAGAAGTGACATATAAATATTGAAAAAAAAATTATTAAAACATCCCAAAGAAAATTAAAGTACTAGCAACTCATCCTCAAATTAAGGATCTAGTAAGAGATACTAGAAAACATTGTCAAGATTTTTCCAAAGTCTATCTATTGATAAAGACATATATATAGGTAAAAATATCATAGAATCCTAGAATGGTTTGGGTTGGAAGGGACATTAAAGATCACCTAGTTCCAAAGCCCTGCTGTAATCAGGGACACCTTCCATTAGATCAGGTTGCTCAGAGCCGCATCCAACCTGGCCTTGAACACCTCCAGGAATGGGGCATCCACAACTTCTCTGGGCAACCTGCTGAGTGCCTCACCACCCTCACAGTAAAGAATTTCTTCCTGATCTCTAATCTAAATCTACCCTCTCAATTTGAAGCCATTCCCCCTTTTTCTGTCACTACATGCTCTTGTAAATAGTCCCTGTCCATCTTTCTTGCTCAAAAAGCAGTGAATATCAGACAGATTTACATGAGGCTTCAGCTCAGAAGCACCTCCACTGCCTTCATGGTTTTTCAAGATGGACAGCAAACAACCCCAGAAACAAATCACAAGCAACAGGTATTACTGCAGCTTCTCATCTTTCACTCAGACACGTATTTTCAATGTGTCACACCTAATCTTCATACCTTTAAAAAACTGGCACTGTTTCTTGTTTTAGCGCTATACAACTGTTGAATTCAAGCTATAAATACAAGTTTTTTGTCATTTTGAAAGGACAGAAAAATTCAAGGATATCATGGTCACACTTTTTCCACAAAGCCGTATCTTGCCATGACCTCTCACTGTCAACATTTCACAACATGTAAAGCATATCTCAAATTGACACACATAAAGCAGATGTTCAGTAGTGTCTCCATTTTTAAAAAAATGTGTCCAAAATGAGGTGATTTATACCATCACTGCCAGGCACGCTTACTCCTAACTAAATATTTTATACAACAGCTGTGATTAGTGAGAATTTTGCTGCCAAGATTCTTCTGTGGGCTCATATTGAAAGGATGTGTAACAACATTCTTAGATCAACACAAAAATGGCCAAAAGGCAGGACCCACATACCAGAAATCAAAGTGATTTAGTTCAAACACTGTGAACGGCAACAAAGTTTAAGGATATATAGCAACTTAATTTGGTTTAATATTAATCGAAACACTTGAAAAAGAATCAGTCTTCCAGGAACAGCAGCACGCAGTGTATTTCTCAAAACATGCCAGCCTTGTTTCCTATTGCCAGCATACAGGAATTTCCACCTATAGAATCTGACCATGCACAGTGATAAACTCAAAAATAGTTTGGTTGGTTAAAAAAACCCCATCAAACAACACAAAACACAATAGCATCCCTTCATTCAAATTAGCCTGAATGTTCTTAAAGCTTCTTAGAAATTGTTAAAAATCTTTGCACTTTTTATAAAAAATAAGAAAATTAAAATATGGTAAGTACAACAGGGGGAATTAAATAAGCAAAAAATTTTGTACTTTAAACATAGGAGTAAAACAGTTCTCCCTCAGCATATGCTTCCACGACACATTGGAACATACGCTTCCTCCTAGACATACTGCTTCCAAATCCATAGGATACTGCATGAAAAGATGCATGAAGCACTCAGAACAACTAAATAATCAAGAGTGATCATAAATAGCTTTTTCCATAATTTCCATTAAGATCTCTCAAGAAAACCATGACTGAACAATAAAAACAACTGAACTATAAACAGATGGTTGATCTGCTTTCTATAATACCAACATTCCACTCTTTCCTGACCAACTCCAACAAATCAAAAATATATTAATACTAGACAAGACTTAACCCCAGACTTGAGTGATGTCAAGAAACAAACCCAAAGCCCAAGAATTATGACCCTTTTACATGTCTAACGCTTACAACACACTCCCATAAAATGTGCTGGGTTTTTTGTTTTGCTTTGTTCTGGTAACAGTACGAGACGGCATAAATTGAGGTACAGAACAGACACCCCTAAATAGGCCCTGAGGGTTCAAAAGCATGGTTTGGGTGATGCTTTGCTAGAGAACCAGGGGGATCTGTCTAATGTTTAAGACTAACAGTTCTTGTTCAGAATTACAAGCAAGTCTTGAAAACAACCTGAACAAAAAACTGTGACAGGCCTTGATACAAACAATAGCTACTTAGTAAGGGCTACATACTCCAGTATATTTTTTCCATACTACCAGACTGCTCACCTAGAACACTTATTATTACTACTGCTAACCCATTACTATCTGCTTCAAGTTCTGGGCAAAGAAGCAACCAGCAAGAACAGGAATCACTTAAGAACCCACATGCAAAGCAATCCTGAGCTTCACAGAACAAATTTCCCTTTTTTGTTTGATTTATGGATTTTGCTCCACATCCTCTTTTCGTCTTTCTCCCTGCAAAGCCAGTAAATTCAGTTTTGTGTTACTACAACAAACAAACAATACTGTAACGTTGAGCACAAGCTTTACCACTTTTTAAATACCTCCCAACCAATTTCACTGAGTTAGCTACAGCATCTAAAGTTTGGATTTTGCTTTTGTTTGGTGGGGGTTTTTTGTTAAACATACCTTTGTCATTGAGCTTCAAACCAGCAGCTACTGCTTCATCCATTGTGCACGCCGATTCTATCAGCTGCAAAACAAAAAAAGGCAACTGCTAAGTGGAGAAACGTAATCCAGCTGAACAGAAGACATGCTGGATCAGTGGTGACTGAAAAACATTTAAAAAAAAACCCCAAATATATATGTATTATAAAATCCAAGAGCAAAATCAAGAGGTACCAAATTAGCAGGACTGATCACACAAGCTGTATTTGGAAACACTTTAAAACACATGCTGGAAACATTTTTAATACAATGCCATTTATCATCGCTTTCTTCCCTACTTCACAAACATAACCGCCAGATTTACTTAAAAAAAGCCCACAAAAAAATGAAGTTATGAGGAATCCTGATTCCCAAGTATCAGCCCACATTTGGAAAAAACATTTTAAAATTTTGCTCTAATGGCACAATTTCCTTTTCAAAAGGCTCATGATTTTTCCTTAACAGCCTTCATCAGTTGTGTCAGGTTTGACTGGATAGCCTGTTCCAGATCCTTCATGAAGGAACAATAGATTTGCGATATTCCTTGGTCCTCCTTCAAAAATATCGCAGCTACGTAACTGCAGAAAAAAAATCTACACAGCCTCCGTTTCCTACAAAGTTCTGCTGATACAGGAGCTATCTTGCATTCTGCTGAAAACAAACACCATCAGCCCCACATGCTGCTCAGGGGATAAGTCACAAAACAGCAGTCAGACACACTTGTTCTAGCAAGTTACTAAGCTCCAATGAACTTTTATCAGCTTTGAATCAAATAAATTCTAGGCAGCCAAAAACTGAAAAAAAAAATACATTCTGGATATATATGTGTTAATTACAATGTTCAGAAGAAAAATCCAAAAATTGCTATTTGCAACTCTTTTGTTCTTCCCAAAATAAATGGAGCCTAAGCATAAAGCTTGATCCACTGGGAAACAAAACACCCAGCAAGAGCACCAGTAAAACGTCTGTATTTCTTCAATGCCACTTCAACAACCAGGAAACTTTACAGGTGAGTTTAAACACATTTAGCTTTATAAATTAAAGCTAGTGAAAACCTAATTACGTACTAACATTGAAAAGTAACCTTGTTAAAAATACCTTGCACTGTACTAAAGGTATTTTACTGTAATAAGCTACCATATCTCACTGTACACTGGACAACGGCCAAGAGTTATTTCACACTGACATGTCAGCATAATAAGAGTACATCACAGTAAGTTCAAACCTACTCTTTGCCTCGCTGGAAGGTCTAAAGCATTTGTGTGTCAAATGTCATAAACGCAAGGACGCAGAGTTTCATCTACTGGAGAAGATGGCAATGACTTCACTCATTCTGCATTTAATCAGTTAGCTCATTCCAACAACAGCAGTTACCAACAGTTATCAACTGAGACAGCCATAATTAAGCTTAAATGTCACAACAAAGAAATACTTGAAATATTTTCTATACACTGGAGCTCACTGTTGTTGAACGTACCTAAAGGTGTTTATTTAAAGTGTGTGTCTGTATATTCATTTTTATACATACCCAAGTTCCCATGTATGTGGAAATGTTACACAACTGTACTTCACCTAAAATGTTACTGTTACCCTTTTGCTATTAACAAAATAACAATTAAGAGCTGCACTGTATTTGCATGGCCAGGTTTGATAGTGGCAGGGGCCACACAGGTGGCTTCTGTGAGAAGCCACCAGAAGCTTCCTTCACATCCAAGAGAGCCAGTCAACTCCAAAACAGTCTTGCTGCTGGCCAAGGCTAAGTGCATCAGTGACGGTGGTAGCACCAGTAGGTAACAGTTAAGAAGGCTGGGGGGTAGGGAAATGGGGAGGAACAACACACCTGCAGCAGGAGAGAGGGAGAATCCATGAGAGCAAAACAGCCCTGCAGACACCAAGGTCAGTGAAGGAGGGGGAGGAGGTGCTCCAGGCACCAGATTCCCCTGCAGCCCGTGGTGAAGCCCATGGTGAGGCAGCTGTACCCCTGCAGCCCATAGAGGTCCAAGGTGGAGCAGAGATGCACCTGCAGCCCACGGAAGACAGCACAGCAGAGTAGGTGCATGTCCAAAGGAGGCTGTCACCACATGGGAAGCCCCCAATGAAAGCAGGCTCCTGGTAGCACCCATAGAGAGAAGGGCTGACATTGGGGCAGGTTTGCTTGTGACCCTGTGGAAGGGACCCACAATGGAGCAGCTTGTTCCTGAGGGACGGCACACCATGGAAAGGCATCTTACTCTGGAGAAAGGGAAGGGTGTGAGGAGTCCTTCCGCTGAGGAGGGCTGATGAACTGACTGAAGTTCCCATATCCCATTCCCCTCCACCGCTGTTGTGGGGGAAAGGAGGTAGAGAAAATCACAAATATAGTTAAGCCCCAAAATAAGGGAGGGGTGGGGGGAAGGTGTTTTAAGATTTGGGTTTATTTCTCGTTACCCTACTCTGATCTAATTTGTAATAAATGACATTTTTTCCACAAGCTGAGTCTGTGTTGCCCATGATAGTAACTGGTGAGCAATCTCTCCCTGTCTTTATCACGACCCATGAGTCTTTCATTCTATTCTCTTCCCTGTCCAGCTGAGAAGCAGAGTGACAGAGCAGCTTTAGTGGGCACCTAGCATCCAGACAGTATTAACCCACCACAAGACTGTACCCTGTAAAGAAGCCAGAGGCTTAGAAACACTGCCTACAAAATCCTAAAAATTAATCATCAAAATAAATCAAAGAACTGAGCATTATTACTTTTAATAATTCTTGGTCACTTCTTTGGGGAAAAAGCTCCTTCATTGTTTGCAGCTTTGAGTCTCTGGTATCTTCCTCTACATCCTCCTTCACAGCTGGCTGCTGATCCCCACCATTTACAAGTGCCAGCTGGGGCAGTTCCTCTTCAGGCTGGTCATCATCATCAGACTGTTCAGAGCTACAATGTACGGGGGAAGAAAAAAAGAATTAAAATTTATTTGTTTTACTCTACCAGAACATTGTTGTAAACTAAACCCAACAGGATTGCATAAAATGCCTTTAGATGCATTCAGTAACACTGAATCAACTTGTATCCAAGGGATACCTCTATTCAGGACAAAGTCAGGCATGTATTAAGTACAGTCTCCTCTTTGCACTAAACAATTTCCACTTGGCAAAGGGAAGAAAAAAGGAAGAACGGACCAGGGAAATACCACAACTTACCCTCATATTGTTCTATAAAAGATTACTTGATAATTTAGCAACAACCACCTTAATACACTTCATCATTTCAGCTACCTAAATTACATCAGACTACCCCAAGTTTATCTCAAACCACTTCGCTAGTGTTTATTTGCCCAACAGATACACAGATGTGGATTAGGTTCTTTGTAAACACTCTCCAGGTACAGTATTGACTCTCTGCTCTAGTTCTCAGCTCACTGAGAAAGAAAATTCAAAGTTCCTTGGGCAGCATCTTAAATGTATAAATATGGGAAGAGCCTTTCTAAAAAAAGAGAATGCTCTGAATTTACTGAAAGATTGATTATTAGAGCTAATCTGCAGGAAAAGCAACCCCTACGTATCTTTCAGGATACTGAGTTGCACAGATGGGACTGAACCAAAGCACAGGTCTCCCATTCTCCTTCCTTCCATAGATGTGTAAAAATCTCATTTTCTGAATGAAAATTAATTGAACTGTAAGGAGTTTGTCCTTTTATAGGGATTTCACCATCAGAAAGGCTTGCCTGCAGGTCTTTCTACATACATGTATGTCAAAGACTAAAAGTAAACCTGGTTTTCCTCACTATATCTTTCTTTAGCAGCTGCAACAGGCAGACTGCAAAAGAATTCTGGAAAAAAATAGTTACACGCCACTTACATAAAAGATACAGATGACTGCTTATCATAGAATCCTTTTCTCCCTTTTCAAAAGGCACACACAGCAACATGGACTCCCTGGTTGTTCCTCTTAAGAGTAGGGAAATAACAAGAGATAACCCAAATTCTTCTTCAGTCCACCAAGGCACTGAGTTGTAAGCCTCAAAACATGAATCCTATTTCCACTTTTAAAAAAGTCTTAATGAAACGTCATATTAAAATTCTATTGGCATATATCTGATCTTTTTGCCTTGATAAGGAAGAAGGTTTCTTTTACAACATGCATATGAAAAAGAAAACCAATCCAAATGAAAGTGGTAACACTGCAATTATCCTATCCTTTCCTATCAGGGAATAACATCTAGACACTTGTCAACAAAGCCAGAGTTGCATACATCATAAATCTTGTCCTCTGTGTATAATCACATTCTTATCAAGCATAAAGAAACACTCATTTAACTGCTAAGCAACTCTGACCCACAAAACCTTGTGTTAGATTCTGCTTTTTCTCTGATAGACTGCAGACAGTGACTCTCTGGTAGCAAAATTTGTGGCACACTTTCTTTTAGGAAAGATGTGTTTTCTACCCTAAACTTTCTGCTTTCTGTTCGGTACCTTGTTCAGAATGAAGGAAGCTGGGACACTCTGCAAAAGGGAAATAAAAACCGAAAAAAAAAAAAACCCACAAAACCCCCAAACTAGGTAACACATGCACTAAAATGCACCATGCAGACACTGAATTGACTGATTCTATGCAAAGCCAGAATTCAGCACAAACCAGAGCTCCTAAGCCCAGACAGAACCCAGATAAGTCCTGCCACAGTCTCAATTTGTTAGCTCAACCAGAACAGCCACTTGTGAGACAGCTCAGTGGGTTCTGCACACATCAACCAGCACCTGAGCCAGCACACTGGGCCAAAGTGTCGGGCACTGAGGCGCCTGGTGGCTCCACGGGAATACTGAAGAGTACAAGAGGATGTAGCCTCATGTTCATCAATCCCACTGGGAGTCACCCTGCTGTCCATGCCTCACTCCCAGTAATCGCAACTCAGTATAGGAATAGCAAGCACTGGCTCTGCAAGTTGCATCCTGTGTGGCTTATCAGCATCAGCTCTGCATGGTACAAAACCACTTGAACTTCTTCCAGGTGGGATTCAGCCCAGAAGCAGAGTAACTACATTTACACAGCACTGCACACAAGCCAATTTGATACATGCAACCAGCTGGCCATCTCTGTCTCCTTACACAATCTACAACTTAAATCACAGGCAGAAACAGGAGCTCACTCGTAACTGCTAATTTTTTTTCTCCTTTTCAAGTAGCTACCTTAAGTTGAAACTTTGACGGAGAAGTACTGAAAAAAAAAGACACCACATCAGAATTTCAGGTAATAGCAGCAGAAAAATGCATTATTTCACTTCTGCTGTAAACTCCCAGTAACTCCATGCTCTGTGTAGGACTGAAAACCTGACAAGAGACTACACCTGTTAAGGCTGCAATTCCCACAAAAGTTTTCTGCAGATTAATTCAACCAGACTATCAAAGAAACAGGTTAAGCCATCTTGTTTTGCTTAGCACAAGAACATCTAGAGGGCACAATTACCACACAGACATGTAACTAGCAGGGGTTCCTTTAAACCATTTCAAATGGCTGCAGACGTCTATCTACATCTTGTCTCACCAGCTCTCTCAACACTGCTTTTTTAGCACACACCCAAGTGACTCCTGCACAGTAACTCTTCCCTCCCAGGGCATTCAAAAATATAAATTTCCAAGTCACTTAGGAAAGAAATAGTTTTCCTCATGCATAGGAAACACACCATGCAACTCATACTTAAGTTTACCTCAGGAACTCAAACTACACACTGAAGCTCTACTTGCTTCCCTGTCAAATATAGTTTCATATACAAAAAAACCCAACTCCAACAGTTTAAAATTAGTAAAGCAAGTGTTTTATGGTAAAGTTTTCAAGTTGCACTAAAAGGATTTCAAAGGAGAAAGGCACAAATGTATAAATGAACAAAAACATCACACGTTTCAACATGACAGAACTCCTCCCTCTGAAAAAATGATTTAGCTGGATACGTCTTCCCTGAAAATCCGGTAAAGTTTAGTTAGGGGCAGCTGAATCCCAAAGAAGTAAACCAGAATCCAACCTAGGCTCTGATTTTCAATTCAGTATTTCAACTTAGAACACCCCATGGGGGTGCAGAGACACTACAGAAAGCTGGCTCAAAGCATACATTACGGCCGCCTCTGCCCTCGGAGCCTGGGTTTCTTCATCAGCAGTGACGTTTCTTGGCTCTTCATCCTCGCTGTCAGAGACGTCGTGGAACTGCACCCCTCGCTGGCGCTTGAAATAGGACTCCTTCATTGTCCTCTGAGCTTCAGGAGTTTCTGGGACAGTGGAATACTCTGTGCAAGCCATTTCAATAGGAGAAAAAAGAGGAGACAATGACTTATGACTTCAAATATTTATTTGTACTTAGAGCATCAAGTAGCTGTGATTTCTTTCAGAGACACAATAGCCACTTAAAGAGAACTCATATTCTTATGCATGGAAAATTCCTGTAAGCTGCATTCCTTAAAGTGGGTACTTACCTGGCAAAGGATCTTCAGCCCTCTTACATCAAACAAACAATTTTTTACTACAAAGTTTAAGAGAACACATATTTTAAGTTAATGGCTACTTATAAATAAATACATAAATAAACTTTTTTTTTAATATAAACTAATAATGAGCAAATTCCTCTGAACTACTTCCAGGCTGATCAGAACACGGATAGAAACATTGGCATATGACTGAAGAGAGAAAGATTGATGCACAGAGCAGAGAACACGACAGCTGCAGAGAGCATTTTCAGTATGAAAGAAATCTCGTGGAAAATAAATTTAAAGTAACTCACTCTGGCACCACTGAATGAATGGAAAAAAAAGATAAATCCTAGAAATACAAGCAATTTGCTGACAAAGGAAACTGTGCAGGCTTTGAAAGGAAAAGGCACCCAATAAACTAAAAAAATATAGTACCAGATGTTACAGAGAACGCTACAGAAAAAGAAGACAACGACTTTAAAAGGGAGCTTAAAAGTGATTAAAGGGATGAAGGTGAATGTAACTCCGTGTCTATGAGGAAACATTAATAAGGGTTCAATGACAGTTCACAAAAGCAATCACTGAAGACATGAAACTTCAGGTTGCTAAAGAAGCTTCCCTGTCCAACCATCCAGGAGCCACTCTGGCAGCACCTGAGCTGGCACCAAGACCCCTTTGGAGCTACACATTCCCCACTCACAGAGTCACACCAGGTTTCCCAGAGCAGTCTCCGATGTCCAGATCCCCAATATCCTTTAATCATGGTGCAGTAACAGAATCACAGCTTGAGCTGGTGCCTCTGAGGAGCGACCCCAAACAAAAAATCCTGGGCTTTTACACCCTCACAGTTTAAGTGCAGGCAAGTCTGGAGTCATCAGCTCCTGAGCGTCCGGACCCCTGGCTGGGCCACAGGTACCCAGGCTCTTGGTTGTGCAATGGGTCAGCAGTTCCTGGCTCTTGGGGCTGGGGGCTCTCCCCACCCACACTGCAGCTACACACTGAGCTACTTGCACTGAACGGATTCCTCAACAAGGTGACCTTAGCCACACACAGGAAAAATCGAGGATAAGGGGCAGGAAAGTCAGCTACAAACTTCTCGGAAAGTTGTGTTTTAGTGATACTACTGTCAGTGTAAGTCTTCATATAAAAAGATCTTAAATCCTCATAAGGCAAAGAAAGCATCAGAGGCATCCTCTTCTAACACATCCATCCTTTCTCAGGTGCCTGTAAACCAAACACCAGTGGTGCTCCTAACTCTGGGACCACAATTTTGGCTGGGAGTAAAGATAGTTTCTTCTGCCTCCATTCACTAATGCAGAAACTTGCTGAGTCAAATTACTACAGAGTGTGACATCAGCTTTCAAAGCTGATTTGCCAGCAGACACTAGACACAGATGAAGCTAGAATAAATTCATCTGATAGTCAAATGCAGGAAGGAGCTATATAGTGTTTGATTCTTTCATCTGTGATAAAAGACCTAATTTTAGTTATCATAAAAATCTAAACCTTTTCTATCACTTTTAAATCACAATAGAGGATTATGGCAATGATTTTTAGAAGAGGCAAAAGTCTCACTTTGCATATTAATCTTGTTATTTTGAAAAGCCCATTCACATGTAAATCTAGGAAAGCCTAAAAATTATTAGTTCTGAAGCTGTAGTACACCGTTGCAAGACAGACCTCCCTGCATCCAAGACCAACACATTAGCAATGGAAGCTTCCTCAGCAGTACCCTCTTCTACCTATTTTAGGAAGGAGATGTGTTGTCCTTGATGCAGTTGCTTCATCTGAAAACCAAGTAAGTTTTTAGATGAATACAGGAAAGGAGCAAAAGTGACCTTTGGGAACATGATGATGTTGGGTTATCAGGGCAAGTGCTATCACAAAAGGATAGAAACATGAAATGCATTAAAAAAATGTGACTGAATATCAAAACAGGTCTCTAAGAAACATGAGAATTCCACTTTTATTCTGAATTAACAGAACCGATCAAGGCAGTTTTCATGGATCCTTACCTTGTAGGTTAGACTAAATTCTAAAGCAGCATGAGACAGAAATGACAAATATTCATAACAACTTTGCTAAGAGACATCCTTACTGAATTTTAAAACAAAACACAAGGCAATTTTACAAAAATAGGATGGTCTTCTAAGTAATTTTACTCTTTACAGTATAAACCTTGTCTAAGGTTTACATTTAAATAAAAAGAGTATTTACTGTTTCACTTAGTGATTTCTCATTTTAGTTTTACTTTATTTAGCAATTATTGTCCAGTCTTCATGACAGCTCCTAACTCCCATACCTGTAAAATGTCGAGTTACCTGGAAAAAAAAAAGCATTCTCCCTCTCAAAAAAAAAGCCCAGTCTTCTCCTCTTCCTCCACCTACTTCACGGAACAGAGTCCCTTACTAAGTGGGGGAAGCAGAAGCCACACATGCAATAAAGAGTCTTCATAGTTAGAGCAAACTGTAACCTTGTAAAGTAGTAACAGATTAAAGTTATTGCCACAACATATAACTGTTGGAGGCAGAATTTTCTGAGTACAGGCAATTAAAAAGAGCTATTACGGAATATCTGCAATCATAAGACCAGTATTTGACTCTAAGGCCAAAAATAGGAACACTCATAAGTATCCCTATATGCACACATTAGCATCAAAAGCAAAACTCAACAACCAATTTTTGCTATTGTAAAAAGAGAATACACAGCCCTTTAATTCTAAACATAACCGCCTACACAAATCATACATCACACTCTGAGAAAGCCAGCTTCTTCTCTCCCAAGTGAAAACAAAGATAAAACCAAAGCAAAAACTGAGGCAATACTTAGAGGCTTACCACATTTACTAACATTGTCCAACAAGCATTGTCAAACAGAAGTAATTTCCACCTAGTTTTGGAAAGCAGTATCAAGCACATGCTACTGAAATCTACAAGCTAGTAAGTATTCCATTTTCAAAGGGAAGTCTTTTCCATTGGCTAAAATAATCCTAAATGTCAGTATTACTCTAAGGTACTTCTTAAAGAGGCCCTTTTAAAATGATGATTACTTCAACATATCTTCCCATGAACCCTTAGAAAACTGCATTAGGTACTACAGTCAACACTTTTTTCCAGAAATTCTCTAAGCAGAATTACACTCTATGAACTGAGACATAAGCAAAACACAGGACTTCCTCAGATCCTAGAGAAAACGACAACAGACAGAAAAAAAAGAGCAGTCCCAGCGCAAGTGAACTCTCAGCATTATAATCTCAACGTGCAGTCATTTGGGATACATATTCAAACCGTACAGAGAGGATAACAACAAAATCAACCATCAACAGCAGGGTTATATATTGTAGTTGGATTTCATTTACAACTTTCATTTCAATCCACTGTTGAAGCTTTGTAAGCATGCTTTTTGAGATTTGAATACAAATCTCACTTTGTATGTTGGCAATTATTCCAATTTGTGCAGTTCTGGTACAGTTCTGCTCCATTTCTACAACTGTGTAGAATAATCTCATTATTTTAGCACACCCAGCTATTTACATAATTAAAAACATCTAAATGAAAATTAAGCAGATGTTTCACTGTTTCATTAACAGACTAAGAGAAACTATTCAGTAAATAATATTAATTTGTATGGAAAATTGTAGTAAGCCACTCCAGTGTATTTTTCCAACTTTTAGAAATATTTTCAGATATAATTTGGTAACTGTCCCCAGAGTTGGTTTCCATCCCTCAGTTAAATGCTGTTCAGAATTATTCCCTACAACCTGGCTGCAAAGTCACCGCAGGCCTGTGTAATTTGAATACAGACAAGTGTACAACAATGACCAATTCTTGTGGCCATCACACCACAAACTGCTTATTAAAGCATAAGGGACACATGTTCAACACAAAGCAACAAGAACCACGACCTACAGACATAACTGGGGTACAGAACAATCTACTAATATTAGTTTGTTCCAGGAAAACAAAACCAAAAAAAAATAGCTAAAAAGATAATGGTGGTTCATGACACAACAGACATCATCTGACTATATTTTTTGAAGATGGATGACATACATACAATCATATCACTTTGTTAGATGCATATTTCAGGGCACTTGATAAAACACAATTCAGAAGAAATCTCTCAGAAATTACACCAAACTGTTTGTGCTCCTGAAGGAAAAAGTCAGATTTCTAAATGCTTTTTACACACAAACTGTGGTTGCACGATACCAAAGGAAATAGAAGAAAACCCCCGAGTTATCAGCTATTTATAGCATTTTTGTTTGTATAAGTGAAATAAAGATCACTCTCCTCTTGTTTCCCCAGTTTCTTGTACCAGTATTTTGTTAATGACTCTGTCTTCAGAAGAAATCTGAGTAATTGTTGTCCTCACATGATTCATTGAGCACTAGGGCAAGTTATTTTTGGTGAACTTGGTGTAAACTGTTTCTTGTACAGAACAACTCCATAGCCTGACTTGCTGGTGCAGTTAGCAGTAGAGAGCACACAGTGCCATAAACTCATCTTTGGGCCTTCTCCATGACCATTCAACAATAACAACAAAAAAGCTGACTATTTTATTTGACCCGAAGCAAGAAAAAATTCTGTCTTCCTGACAGTAATTAGGTAACAAGGAAGACAATCAAAAAAGTGCTAATCAAATTTAGTCTTCTCTATTACATTTAAGTGCCTCATATAATTCAGACAAAATCTGAGTGTTCTATTTTTGGTTAACTTCTGTAGATGTAGAAAATATGATTTAATTTCTTAAAAGGTTATTAATTCTTTAAATAGGTTACATAACACTGCTGTGCAAATCAGTGGGAGAAGAAGTCATTAAACCACTTGATCTTCTTTAAACATTGAGTATCGGTGAAAGATGAAGCATCATATATATGCAGAGCACTGCTATTACATCTCAATTTTAAATGTTAATTAGTACCCCAGTTTTCCACCAGCATCTGCATCCATGGATGCTTATTTCAGTTGGACACTTGCTGTAATTTTGCCTGCTCTTGCACTCTACCCTGTTTCACTGTTAGCCACCACCACCTCCAACTAGTTTTCCTCTCAACTACTTAGCCTTGCACTACAGTTCTTTTAGGCTGCCCTTCATCTTTTTATTACTTTGCATCTACCCATCTAAATTGGGTATTACATCCCTTCTCCTCCACAATCCTACCTCTGCAGAATCTAAGCCAAGGGAGACCAGCATTTTAAAAAACAAGCTCTAAAATTTGTTGGCAATTATGGTCTAGCTACATGCTTACACTGACAAAGTCCACAGGCAGATTAAAGGAAGAAATATTAAAATAAAGTAAATCACAAAGACAAATAACCAGCCTCCTCCATTACTTCACAACTACATTTGCAGTTCCAAAAGGGCCCCTGCACTCAGTAACTCCTCCACAGCACAAGCCAATGATTTACCACAAACAGGAAGAGAACACCTGTTCCAAAGTGCACTTCCTCAGAGTGCCCACTTTTCCATACGAGCATTATAAAGACACATGTGCAGAAGCCAGAACTAACAGTTGCTTGCTTCTTCTCTTAAGTTCTCCCTGTCCCCAAAACATTCTTTGCGAGTGGACAGGTTACCCAATTCCAGACTGGCAACTTACATGCTGTATATATTTTATTTTTAACACAGAACACTGCTTACTATTTACTAATGCCAATAGAAGAGCACTCCAATCAACTGAAAACAGTCAACCTGCACTAAACCAATATTCAGGGAAGAGTAAATATCCATCTCCTGTAATTCTGACTTGGCTCAGCTTTAAAAGAGGAACTCCTTCTCGTGCATGAAAGTTTCTCTACTATTACATAGATAAGGTATTGTGAAAAACTGCCTTGCACCAAGAGAAAGTCATGTGCAAAAAAACGTAGTTGAACAACATCAACATATATTGTTGTTCCATTTCTGAATAAATGCATAGTCAAAGTCTGTCTGATCTCTCCAATAACACTCTTAACTTGACAACTATAGCAGAAGTTATATGGAATGTCTGAGAAGTACCAAATAATCAGCAGGAGATGCTGTCTGTTCTTCAAATCTTACTCCCTCAGTAGCAGGAAAGACCTCCTGGTGAATGTGATTACACAGCTGACAGCGATTTCAGTCATTAGTATTAACCAACAAATCCAAACAGGAGCAGCCAAAGGAAACCAATACACTACTACACAAGCAAGTTTTTGACATTCCCATGAAAACTCCAAGCTTTTGCCCATAAAGAGTACGAACACTACTACAAAACCATTAACACAGTCAGCTTCTGAGAATCAGTAGCAGGTCTCTCAGCTCTTTACAAAAGCAGGCCCGAGTGAAAAGAAACCGTTCTCTTTCTTTTGAATTTCACCTGTGATGCTCCACAATGCATTAGCCAAGGACTCTACGCAAAAAGCTAGAGTCTAGTGTTGCACCATCAGACAAATAAAAGCCATTTCTTCCTTGAAAACCCTGAGGTGTCAGCGTAAAATAAGTATCAGTAAATAAATTTTATAAATAGTAAAACATAACATACTTTCAATATTTAATCTGAAGCATCTTCACTCAGTTAAAAAAAAAAAGTTATTTCAGGTTACTGATTTGCCTGTAAATACACAGGTTCAATCAGGCCATACACTACTACAAATGACGAACTTTTGTGGAAATTGTTGTGAAACGTGTGCACAGAAAAAACACATTTGTAGAACACGCAGAGGGGGTAAAAAAAAAAAACCAAACAAAGGAACACCAAAACAAAAGACAATTACTTTATTTCTAGAAATTAAGTAGTTACACTGCCCTCATGCTGCACGCAAAACACCTGACTCACCAGCTCTCTCCGTCACGTCCGAAGCCGGAGTGTCTGGCCTGCTGTCATCCGTACCTTCATCCTCATCCCCTCCAGCGGCACCAACCGCGGCAGCAGCGCCAGGTGCCTCCGCCCGGGCCGCCGGCGGGGATGGCGACTCCTGCTCCGCTCCCTTCTCCTTCCTCTCGAAGCGGAACCGGTCCAAATTGTAGAGGCTCATATTCTTAACCTTTCTGTGGGAAAAGCCAGAAAGAGGACACAGCCGGTAGGGCCCGTCTAATACGGATCAGGAAAATGCTGGCGAAGAGACCGGCCGGCGCTCCCACAGAAACGCGAGGCCAGCGACGCTGTCAGGCAGCTGGAAGGCTCCTACCTGCCCATCCATCCGTCCATCCACCCTCTCTCCCTCTTCCCCGAGCTCCCCTGCCTCCCTCCTCCTCTCACGGCGGCCGGCGCCCCCCGGGCACGGGCGCCGGGCCGCACACGCACCTGTCGCGCAGCGGGGCGGCCCCAGCGAGGCTGGGAAGGAGCGGCGGCGGCCGGCAGGGGCCCGGCCGGCCCCCGGGACAGGAGTGTCGGCCGGCGGGAGGGCGGGATGAGGGCGGGATGAGGCCCGGCGAGCGGGAGTACGACGCGCTCCCCTCAGCAGCGGTGCGCGGGGCTGCCGGCGCGCGGCGATGACGTCACAGCCACTCCCGCCAATCGCCTCGCCCGGCCGGAGCGTGCGGGCGCGTGCGCCTTCGCGCCTTTTCCCTCGAGAGCGGCGGGCGCCGCGTCCCTCAGGGGCGGGGGCGGGAACGGGTTGCGGCGCTAGCGGGGTCCGTGGGGTTCTGGAGGCTTTGGGTTTCGTGTGGCTGCCGCCGTGACCAAGCAGATTTGCGGGTTCCAACTCCAGACATCGCACAAATAACGTTTTTGATACCAAATCATCGCGTGTTCACACCCCGCCACCCCCTTCCAAGCTGAAAAGTTTGGGTGGAGAACCGCGAAAAGACCATCATGGGAGAACTGGAACCCTAAAACACGGGGTCATACAATCATAGAATAGTATGGGTGAGTAGGGTTCTTAAAGACACCTAGTTCCAGCCCCCCTACCCTGGGCAGGGACATGTTTTGTTAGACCAGGCTGCTCAAAACCCATCCAGCCTGGCCTTGAGTGCTCCCAGGGATGGGGCATTCATAACTCTTCTGGGCAACCTGCTCCCGTGTCTCACCACTCTCACAGTAAAGAATTTCTTGCTAATGTCTAATTTAAACCTACTCTCTTTAAGATTGGAGCCGTTCCCCCTTGCCCTGTCCGCTTACATGCTCTTGTGAAAAGCCCCTCTCCATCTTTCTTGTAGACTCCCTTCAAGTACTGGAAGGCCACAATTAGGTCTCCCCTAAGCCTTCTCTTCCACACCAAACAATCCCAGTTCTCTCAGCTTTCCCTCATAGGAGAGGTGCTCCATCCCTTTGATCATCCTGGTGACCTTCCTCTGGACCCGATCCATCAGGTCCATGTCCTTCCTGTGCTGGGACCCCAGAGCTGGATGCAGCACAGCCGGTGGGGTCTCACCAGAGCAGAGCAGAGGGGCAGAATCCCCTCCCTCCCCTGCTGCCCAAACTGCTTTGGATGCAGCCCAGGACACGTTTGGCTCTCTGGGCTGTGAGTGCACATTGCTGGGTCATGTCCAGCCTCTCATCCACCAGCACTCCAAAGTCCTTCTCCCCAGGGCTGCTCTCCCTGTTCATCCCCCAGCCTGTGTTGGTACTGGGGGTTGCCCTGACCCACTTGCAGCACCTTGCACTTGGCCTTGTCAAACCTCATCAGATTGCCATTTACTCACTTCTCAAGCTTGTCCAGGTGCCTCTGGTTGGTAGCCCATCCTTCAGATGTTGATTTAGGGCAGTTTTCAGCTTAGGTTCCTCAATGTGTTTTCAGCATTATGTTCCTTTGGCAGAATAGGTGGGAAAACACCTCCTTTTGCTGTCTTGGGTAAGGACCTGCTGCCATGGTGGATTTCAGTGGCTGTGTGGTTGCAGGGTACATGCAGCTGGGTCTGCAAATGCACCTGAGGTTACCTGGTATTGCACAGAGAACCTTACCGGGGATGAAATGGTGGCCTTAGATAGTGAAGTTGTAGAGAGGTACTGAAACTGCCTTTACACGTCTGGCCTTTCAAATACCAGCCACCTGTGAAATAAAGTGCTTCAAGTCCTGGCAGAAATGAATAAGCATTATACTGGGGACCCAGGTGCAGCAGCTAATAAAGGCCTTCAGGGGAGATTATGCTAGCTAGCAGAAGAACAGAAAAAGAAGCCACTTCCCCATCCATCATGCCATCTCTCTAGTTCTGGGCTTGCAGGATGTTCCTTCACCCTTGAAGTTATTTGCCTTTTAAATTGCAGTAGCCAAACACCTGAGAAGCAAAAGGATTTGGAGGAAATCAAGCTTCAGTGAAGATGTCTTGCTTTCACATCAAACATTAATCGAAAATTTGGAGAACAGATGAGTTTAAATTTGTTGGAATCTCTGTTCTGCTAATCTGAAATACAAATAAGTGGCAGTGTAAACGGAACAGAAGAGTGATTTTGCCCCCAGAGGTGGATGCCAAGGCACAGGTGGATTTGCAGACTGGCTGGTGTCTGAACAGTGCAGTTCAGAGATCATCTGAGGTTATCCCCTGAGGTTATCCTCTGAGGAGGACTAAACTGTGCTGGAGAAGGAGTACCTGGGCTAGACTCACTATTGACATATAAAAAGGCAAGAGATCAAGGGCTTTCATGCAAAGAGCAGGTCAGAGTGAAAATGGGAGAGGGTTTTGCCTGTCAGCACAGGCTCAGACTCCTACCAACTTGAAATTCTACCCACTTAAAAGGCAAGTTACTCCAAAAATGGGAATGAAGAAGCTTGTAGGTACATCAGATGTAAAGCTGGGTGTGGGTTAGAGGAGGAAAAAGTTTGGTCCATGAGGACACTTTTACTTTAGCTCAGGGAATTTGGCTCCTTCTGGGGACCTGATAACCATAACAAGGCTCATGAGCTGTTTTGCAAAGCTTTAGTACTGTTGTTAGCACCTCTGGTGTGCTTGCCTCACACAAGGTTATTGCAACACATATGAGCATCTGAAGGTTAAGGACTTAGACCACTTTTTCCATGAGGAAAGGATAACAAACTGTGCATGTGATAGATGTCAAGTTACATAGTTTGACTGACTTGGAGGACACAGTCAAACAATGTTGTTAAATGTACAAAGGGGCTGCAAGGCTGCAAAGCTGAAAGGGTAATACTTGAAAAGTTGAGAAAAGAAAGATGAAACAGGGGAAAGTGAGTGTAAAGGGGAGCATGCACTCAGGTCAGTCTGTGTTTGTGACTCAGCAAGACAGTCAGGAACACCAGTCTTGGGGGAAAAGATAAGAAAAAAGACATGAATTCCAAAACCTGGAAGAAAAAGCAAGTTCAAGATAAGAAAACAGTGAAAATGAAGGGTACTAAATAGAACACTCCAGAACGTGCCAGATTTTAAAAGCATCGCATTTACAGGAATTAGCATGAACCTAGAAAATGCTGCTGCAGACTACTTCAGTTTTTGCAGCACTTTGAACTTGAAAAGATTGGGTAATTGGTGGTATTAGTATTGTTAACAAGCTATCCTGAATTCCTGGCAAGCAAGGCAGGCAAAATGTCTTTTTTGAGGTCCTAATGACTGGTTAGACAGCTCGAGCTTACTGGAGAACTGACAGATTGCTGTCTGCTATTGTTTTGAAGGCTGATTTGTGAGATTTGGTTTTGAAGAATGGCAGCAGAAACTTGAAAAGAATCTATTTATACACAGAATTGCTTTACATGCAACATTAGAGCTGTTACATTTGACTTGTTTTTGCTTAAGACACAGTTTTGTTGCTATGCCAGTGATAGAGGAGCATACCAGATGGTATGTGGGCCTTCAGAGAACTTTATGAAGGTTTATAGATCAGTGATATATAATAATGGCCCAAACACTGAGAGAAGTAAAAGAAAACAAAAATATCAGTTTAAAATCACTCATTTTGAAATTGATGCAAATTGAATTTGCATTGTCTTTAGCAGAAGGAAATACAATTTTAAGGGTTTGATAACAGGAGTTAAAACCTGGGAGACACAAAGAGTCACATTCTGTGTTACATTTTGCAAATTGGCAAGGCAGTAAAATTGTTGTTCATTAGTAAATAATCAGCCAAGACAAAATGTGTCTATAGCCATTTCTGACAAGTCTCTGTTGTTTCAATTATTGCTCTTTCACCTTTGATTCATGCCCTTTTTGTGCCCTGTCACTTCAAGCAACTTTGTGTTAGGGGAAGGTTTACCTCACCTACCACATGAGAACCCACTGAAGTTGTACTGTAGCATAGAATCAAAAGGGTCTGTGGCAGGAAAATGCTTACAGCACTTCTGTTGGGGCTTGCCCCCAAACATTGTATAGGATAGGTGGAAAGTGTTTCTGCTTTGTTGTAAATGGTGAGCAACAAGACCAGCTGTCAAATACAGATGGGTTTGTGCTCGATTCTAAAAAAAAAACCAAAACCCAAAAAATTAAAAATTCTATTAAAATGTTGAAACGAATTCAGCTGCCACAGAAAAAGTGACAAGAGTTGTGTGTAGCACATGATGTTGCTCTAGCAACCTCATCATCCCTAAATATATGAATATCCAAACTATTTTGTTGTGAGAGCTGCGCAGTCATGGCAGAGTAAGGCCTCAGGTTGGAACTGTCTCTTTTCTCACTTACCCAAGGGTTTTTTCTTTTTTAAAGTCCATTGCATAGACAGGGTTTTTTTTCTATTCAGCAAACAATAAAAACCAATACCCTTTGGGAAAGAATAAGAGAATAAGGCTGGTTTTGTAGTATGACAGGTTTTAGATTGATATTACTTTATCATGATACTTGGTATCATTATTATGATACTTGGTATTATTTTTTGTGTGTATGAAGATACTTTAAAGCTGTCTGGTGTGGTTCATGTTTTCTGGAAACATGAACCATTCTACTGCTTTACTACCATTCTAGAACATTTCTACTTTTGTTTTTTTCCTCACCTGAGGTTATTTGAGGTAATTTATTTCCAGTACTGTTATCTTGAGATTGAGCTTATGGTATATGTATTTTTTTGTTGTTGTTGTTTTACTTGTAAAAAAGTAAACACATTTTAGTTTCTTGTTCTCTACTTCTCTGAAGTAGTTATTTGCTCTTTTGAAGTTTATATGTATTTGATTAAGAGACAAGAGAGAGAAAAACTTGAGTGTAGAATTTCAGACATTGTGCTTGCTACCCATGTCGTTCATTTGGGCAAATGTTCTCTCAGAAATCAAGGTAACCATAACCAAAGGTCTGGCTAGCTCTCAAAAGGCTGTGACTTGTCAGAAACTATGCATCCGTGATACTTCTGCTGGGTTTTTTTGTTTTAACTTTCAGGTGAATACTACTTACGCTTGTGTTGTGGATAAATCTGCCTAAGGCTGGAACACCCGTTTCACTGGGACAGTGGTGGAGTTTCCCATATCGTTCTGCTCCCGTAGCAGATCTCCCATGCAGAGTTCACCACAGGACTGCAGGCTATCTTTAGATCCTTTTAACCATTTCTGATAACACATAGTTATGGATGATCATCTGCTGCTCAATTTGTCATCCCTCAACACCCCTGATTTAATGGCCTCCTACATTTCCTGAGCAGTTAGAATCTATATTGAGTGAGAAGATTATGCTAGAAAGGAAAGCAGTAGTTGCTGTCTATTTAACAAGAGTTAAATGAATTTGAAAATATGCAGCTTTATCGGAATCAGTTTTGCATGAAATGCTGAATATGTGACCTTTGGAATGAAAAGAAGGGTCAGAAGTGTATGAACATACATCATTATCGAGGATTTTGTTTGTTACCTGCATCTGAGGCCTCCCATAGTGTTTGCAGACAAACCACTTTTTTTGTTTCGAGGAACCATTTTGAGAGGAGCATAACCTCAAAAGTGCAGGCCAACAGGTATTTTTTACCTCCTGAGTCAATTGAAACAAACACATTTCCAGTGTGTGCTTCCATGCCTAATTTTTGGCTTACTTCTATCAGGCTACAGTGCTGTAACTCTCCTATACTGTGGCATTTTTGACGTTGTGTAGTACAGAAACTGACAGTTAAAATGAACAGAAAATTCGGCTTCTGGCCCAGCATTCATATAACTGTCCCCATAATTCACCAAAACAATGTCACAGGGCTTGCATAAATACATACACAGGAGCAAATACATATTTGCACCAAACATTTTTACAACATCATTTTGGTTTTGGTGGTTTTTGGTTTTTTTATTGTATTTATAAAACCTGATCCAGCTATTTTTCCCCAGATAGTTTTGAGAGAGAGAAGGGCTGAACTGGACTTCTGAAGGAGTACCTTTCAAGAGCAGAATTTGTCCTTACGCAAATAAAATCTATTCACTAGCATGTTATTAGTGCGTAAGCAGAAGCAGAGTTCTGTCATGTACTGTTCTGAATCTCAAAAGAACTGGAGCAAGGCATATACAATCTTTCATTACATACACTTATGTGTTATATTTTTTATGTGTTTAATTAATGAATTTAAATTCTAAAACCTCATTTTACTCCAAATAGAATACTAAAAGAATCTTTGCCTGCACTGGATAAAAAAATAATCTAATCCTAAAAATGGCTAGGCCAGTTATTTTTCTAAGAGAAAAACTCAAATCATCTTTTGAGCTGTTTTTGTACTTTCTTCAGGTTTCTTTATAACCTACTATAATTTGTTACTTCAAATATTGATATTTAAAAGCTGGAGTAATGGTTTTTGTAAATGCACACAGAAAGAGAGTAAGTACAGGTACACTTGCACTTCTAGGATCAGAGTTCCTTTCTTCATTTCTGTTTCTGTAATCAGAACAATACGCTTCGTTTCATTTTATTTTGCATTCAAGGAAAATAAGCCTCGTTCCTAAAAATATATCTTGATATAAGAGAAATATTTTTACTTCCCGTTTCCAAACTTGAAAATCTCATTAAGAAGCTATCTTTAAAACTTCTGGATTTAGAAGGGTCACACAGGTAAACTGGGATTTACATGACATTTTTTAACTGCTATTTAATCTAACACTGTCATATTATTATGAACGTTGCAAGAAAGGATTACTGTTACTAGGCTGCATTTAACTGTTTGCGCACAGTAAAAGCTTCACACATTTGGGGAAAGGATGACAACTTCCTGTTCTATCTGTGTAGTGAGATTTTATATTTACTGTAAAGTGAAAGATAATTTTCAGGGCTGTGACACAACCAAGCTTGAAACACTTTTAATGAGAAAGAACTAATGCCAATAAAATGCCAAGAAGTTATAATCACTTAATGCACACCCACACCCTCACCCCACACACACACCTAGGGAGCAACAGCCAGCATGGATTTGTGAAAATGGGCAACGTCAAACCAATTTAGTTTGTTTTGGAGCAGAGCAGGAAGGTTTATGAATATGGAGAAAACAGCAAATGTTATCTGTGTTGACTTCAGTAAGGCTTTTGGCAGCATGTAATTATGACATATCCATAACTTAGGATATCCTATGGTATAGCCATAAGCCACAGAAACATAACCAGATCAATTTCCAGAACTGATTAATGGCCCAATAGTGAGTGGTCAGAATAGAAGAATTTATCATATGGGGGTGGGGGTGTTCATGTGGCTTCTGTCCAATCCTTGTATTTACAACCCAGGTCACAGGATGCAAACTGCAGATGACACCAAACTGAGACAGGACTGTAAACATGCTGGAAGTACTGCACTGAACTTAAGATTAAAATCCAAAGTGATCTTGCAAATTTAAGAAACTGTTAGAAAATGATTATGCAACAGCACAAAAATCACTGTTCTATACAGGATCAAAAAGGAAAAAAATAAAGAGTGGCATAAATACAGATAAAACAGATGAGGAAAAACATAGCCTACATAACCATTCTTCTGCAGAAGCATAACTGGGAGTGATAACTGGCCACACCACTATGAAAAATGGAAATGCTGTGTTTGGTTGTACTAAAACACTACATCCCCAAGACTGCTCTTTTCTTTGAGCAGACCTGTTATGCCCAGTGCCCAGTAAGGCAAGAGCACTGTGTCCAGTTTGGGGTATACAGTTTGGGATATACAGCTTTATTGTGGCTGGCAGTTCAGAAACCACCTCTATTTATTCTCATTTCTTGAGATCATGGCTTTTAAGGAAAAGTTTAATAAATGGGATGTGCTGAATATAAAGCAGAGAATACCAAGGGGAACATGTCTGCAAGTGCACATAAAAACACTGCAAGAGGTAGACAAACATCTGTCCCCTATTTTCATGAAAAACAGAACATGTAGTGATTGCACTAGGCTTAAGCAATTCTTTCAAACCACAGAGATAATTAAACACTGGAGTATAACATCTGGTGAGATTGTGAATTCGTCATCATTAGAAACTTTTAAGAACCAGTTAGGCAAACATCTGTCAAAGCTGACACAGTTATAGTTGATCCTGCCTTCGGGCAGAGAAAGAACTGGATAATCTCCTGCTGCCTCTTCCAACTACGTTTTAAAAATTATAATTTCTCTCTCTTACTCTGTTTCCTTAGTCTGCTTTCCCCAGCTCCCTAATCTGTTTTCTTGTACCCAGTTTTGACAAGAACAACATGGGACAACTCAGAAAGTCATGCAGACCTCATGGAAGCTTTCTTTAGTTAAGACTTTCAATTAATTTTTTACCGTATGAGACAGAAATATCACATGAACAAGCCCATGCAGTTGATTTTAATACATTACAGTTTTCTTTGGTCAATATGTACATACGTCAAATGAGAAAAAACAATGTTTGAGTCTATTTACAGTATGAGTTGTAATGAGACTATCAGGGATGTAACAACTCCCCAGATTCCCAGCTCCTTTTAAGGTAAGAACATAAAGAGGGAAGAGGCAATGCTGAATAAAGGAGTGGATCTCAAGCTGTGATGAGCAAGCCTACAGGTTCTAGAGGTAGATGCTACTGCCTCTAAATACCTGCTGCTTCTTCCCCCATGGTCTCTGCCCCTCTGTAGCTCAGGGATGAAAGGAAAGACAGGCCCATGACTGCATGGACAGACTTCCCAGGCCCTGACAGTGACTGCAGCTGTTGCTAGGGTCAGGGATCCACTGGTCTGCCAGGGGCTGGGGCTGGCAGGGGTTCTCTTATCCCTGCTGCCAACCACACTTTGTGATGAATGTCAAAAAGACAGACAGACAGACAGAAAACTGTGGCAAACGTGGAAATGGGCAGCTTTCCTTCTCCTGTGATCCCACCAAAGCCAAGCGCTGGAGCACAGAGATCACCCAGCCAATGCATCTCCAGCCTCCGAGGTGGAGAAATCAAGCTGATAAGCAGTCCATAAAGCACCTATCAACCAATGGACATGATCCATATAAATACCATGTTGTCCCTGGTTTGTTCCCATACAGCATGTTTTTAAAAGGCCCTCTCTTTCACTGTGGGAGCCAGCACAGGAGGAGCTTAGCATCACACAAAATTAATCTCCAGAGTTTTTTCAATTTCTGACTGTTCATATTTGCTTCTTTTTGAAGGGCAGGGCAAGGGGAATGGTTAATAAGGGTTTCTGAAGACTTGCTTCACCTTTTAAGGCTTTGTTGGCATTTTCAATTAAAACAGAATAAACCTTTTGGGATGAAAACAAATGTGCCTCTTAATTGGCATGGCACATTAAGCACAAATAAACACAATAGATATTGCCTGCATAGCATAAGCTATTTACTAAGTATTCCCTAGTAAGTACTGTGGTGCCTTATTTTCTAACTTCCTGTATGCTGACAGTTCCGTTTTCAGACACTCATGAAGTCATTAACATTTTTGTCACTTCTGTCTTAGCTTTACAAGCTAATGATTTTAAAGTACATTCTCTCCTTTAAAAACACCAAGAAGAATAAAATACGTATTTTTAGGCCTTTCTCTTTTCTGGGGATATTTAGTAAAACAACTTAATTATGACAGATTTTTTTACTGAAGCAAGGCAACTCCATCGTCTGCATGTCATGAGTCCAATTACTGCTCCACTGATATTTTGAGTACCACTCTGAAGAATTCTCTCGCCATTTCTATCAAAAACAAAGAATGACTTGTGTCCTACATACTGACTTACTAGCGATTTTCATTTTGGGCAAAAATCTCATCATCAGACTAATAAGAAGGGAGAGCAGGAGCCGGGATGTTGCTGATTTAGGAACCAAAGCAAGCTCATTTTCCTGGCCACCAGGGGGAGAAAACTGCCACCGACATTTATAAAGTGCTCAAAATCAACTTAAAGATGAAACTTTTTTCTCTCACTCAGGCTTTTTCGGAGACTTAGGTCCTTCAGTTTTCTTACTGGATTATTTATGAGAAAATTATAAGGTTTTTTTCTAAACTACTGTAAACCCCCCACTGGAATACAATTTTACTTAATTAACAAATGTAAAATAATTTAATTATCACATGGGTCATGTTCTTTCCTTCTGTTAATGTTGCATGCTACCATATTTTAAAGCTAATCCTATTATTTCTAATGGGACTGAGCGCACAGTAAGATACAACTCAGCCTAAGTAAGTACAGAAAAATATTGCTGTAAGTGAAAGGAACAAATCTGTTCAAAGCAGGGTGACACAGGGTGACACACACTCACCCCTTGGCCTAGTATAAACTCTGAATAAGAACAGAAATGTAAAGAAAAAGAAAGAAAATGCATTTAACTGTTGACTCAAGGAGAGTAATGTGCATTCAAATTATCTTCAGAATGTAAGGAAAGAAGTTTAGGGGGCTTGCATCTTGTTGGAACAACCAATAAGAATATATCTGAGATTAAATGGTAACAACGCGAGTCCTTCATGTAGTTACTTTTACTGATATTGTATCTTGCATCTCTCCTTCTGAGCAGGTATTCAGCATGATTTCCTCACATATCGTCTAATGTTGTTTTTCCATACATTTACATTCATTGGGGGGAAAAAACCCATAGAAAATAGGATTTATGGCGCTAAAGCAAGTTCCATGAAGGAGCTGTTTATAATAGAGCTCGACTTTTTAAGTGGCACCTGATCAGATTTAAGAGTTGCCATGAGTTTTTAACCACAATTAGGACTAAATCTGAATACAACTTGCAGTCAGGCACACGAACTTGGGGTCAGGACGAGGTTTTGGGTGGTGTATAGGCAGCCTTCAGCCCTGCTAACCAAAAAGGCAGAAGTGATGCAACAGCTAATGTCCACTAGATGCCAGGCTTCCTTTGCGGAGCAGAGCGGTGGCGCCGGCTTTCCACACGCTTTATACCGATGGCCTCCGAGGTCTCCTTTTCTCTAGTGCTGTGGACAGAAGCTTTAGTGTTTAGCACCAAATCCTGATCCCGTTCAGGCTGCCTCTGGGTTTAGCACTGTTATCTCTCACAAATTTTTAAGAGAAGCAAAAGGCTTTCCAGAAGAACTAAAAATAGGAATTATCACTAAGAAGAATTGGGCATTTTCTGAGTCCCTCCTTTTTGCACAAGCAGAAAGCTCCCAGTGAAGAGAATGGGATGAGTTCTGTGATTGACGTATTCAATCTGCAAACAAACCTAGCTGAACAGCGGCAAAGAAGAATGCTGGCTGCCTCCTGTGCTCCTGCTGCCATCATCAACAGGTAGGTGACCTCCAACCTCTGGCTGTCATCAAATAGGCCAGGCAGCAGCCCAAAATATTGACTTAAAACGACATTGGGGCAATATTTGCTTTCTGATTGTCTTGCTTCTGTAGTTGAGAGAGGTTTGCAGAGTGCAAGCATCCCTCTGTACGGGGGGAGAGGGGGATGGTGGGCCAGTAGCTGTCCATCAGTACCTGGGGCAGAGCACACTCTATCTCTCATGGTGGACCAGCCAGAGCAGCAGCAGGACTGCACACTCCTCCAGGAGGTCAACAGCTGTTGGCAGTGCTTCCCCCACACGCTGGCACAAATTCAGGCTTTTCTCTTGGGATTTGGGTTACCTCTAAGAAAATGGCAGGGCTATTGGAAGCCACACTAGCTCCAGTTTCTGAAGAGACCAAAGTTGTGTGGTGCTTGTGGTCTTACTAAATGGAATGGTCTTAGTAAATTCTAATTAATCTTTAGAATCACAGAGTCATTTAGGTTGGAAAAGACTTTTAAAATCATTGAGTCTAACCATTAACCCAGCACTGCCATGTCCACCACTAAACCATACCCACAGATGCCACATCTACATGGCTTTTAGATAGCTCCACGGATGGTGACTCCAACGTTTTCTATTATATAGGCAGCCTATTCCTATTCTTCACAGCCCTTTCTGTTAATTTTTTTTTTATAATATTTTACATTTTTTTTCCTAGTATCCAATCTAAACCTCCCCTAGTACAACTTGAGACCATTTGTCCTATTACTTGTTGTTTGGGACAAGAGACCAACCCCCACCTGGCTACAGTTTTCTCTCAGGCAGTTGTAGAGAGAGATGAGGTCTCCCCTGAGCCTCCTTTTGTCCAGGCTAAACACCCCCAGCTCCCTCGGCTGCTCCTCACAGGACTTGTGCTCCAGACCCTTCACCAGCTCTGTTGCCCTTCTCTGGACTCACTCCAGCACCTCAATGTCTTTCTTGTGGTGAGGGGCCCAAAACTGAACACAGGATTTGAGGGGCAGCCTCACCAGTGCTGACTACAGGGGCATGAACCCTTCTCTAGTCCTGCTGGCTGCACAATTGCTGGTATCTTAGTTCAGCTCAGTATTTATTTGCTGTGAGTAGGCACCTTAATTTTAAAGAAGTGGTCGCAGAAGAAAATACTTGACTTGAGTAAAGGCCTCTGGCAAGTTAGAAGCTACATTAGTTAAATTGTTAACTTAGAATATTAACTACTCAAAAATGACTACCTATATTATTCAGAAATTCCTTTCTTGAATTCAAAACAGGACAATGGATATGAAATCTGTCTGGAAACTGTAACAGACAGATTAATTTTTAAAAATCACTACCAGAAAATAATAATAAATGCATAACATACTTGCCTCTCTGCAACCAACACAGTTTCATTAAAAAAAAAACAAAAAAGAGAAACTTTTTGATTCATTCATTAAAATCAACTTTGGCAAATGGACCAGTTTAGAAGCATTCAGTATCCATGTTTATTCTCTCTGCCCTCAGATTTTGTCTCTGTGGGCCCTGTGTAGATTTGTGGTATGATTTGTGAAGCTCCTACAGACTCTGAGCAGAGACCAAGGGGTTTGAGAAAACCACTGAGTGAAGCAGTTCTCTGCTCACCTACCACCTCTCCCCTATAATCCTGCCGTACCCTACTTGCTGGAAACAATTAGGGGAATAGAATAGGGCGCTCTGCCACTTTGCCTGTTGTCAGCCTCCCCGTTGAGATCAAGTTGCATAAACGTTAATGGTCCTGCTCGTCTCATGCTCAGCGTCGTCGCATCCCTAAACGCCGCAAAACTTTGGGCTTCAGTCAGAGCAATCAACGTATGTGAAAGGATTGCTGTGGTGTAAAACTTTGTCAGCACCTTGAGCTGGAGCTTTATTTTAGAGCTCGATTGTCCTAGTGAGCAAAAAGAAAAAATGATGAAATCGGCTACTAGAATCACATACAGGAGAAAATGTTATTCCCTACCCACGTTAGAGGAACCAGCCATTTTACACTGGGCAGATGCTCGCAGATAGAGACATTTCTTTATTCATGTAACTCAGTGAGTGGTAAATGAGGCATGCTCACAGAAGTTATTTGGGATGGAAATGAGTCTAATTAGTCTATCCAACTTAGGGGTAGCACTGTGAAGCAAGTCCGGGGAAGCTGGGAGTTAGCAACAGAAACAGCAGTGGAGAAACAGAGTTATGTGCTTTCCACAGTTAAGCAGAATATTTATTTGAGGTTTCATCTGACAGAATAAACAATAGATAAGGGGACAGTTCAAGCAGGCAAACATTTCTAAGAAACTAGCTTTAAAACATTCTTATTTTAATTGCAGTGTCTGTAAGTAGCCTCCTACATATTCCTGCCTTAGTTTTCAACTTCATGATTTGTTGTACAGTAAATAGTAAAAAGCTGCTCAGTTACTTTAGAGCTTTCTCAATGGAGCAGATGTGCTCCAAACTTAAGTCATACCAATAAAAATTGGTGTCTTTTGAGGTTAGCAAGGGCATAACGGCGATTTTAAAATAGGCTGCTAGAATATGTACATGTATTTTATGTACTGACAAATCTTTTAATCTGAGAGAATCACATCTCGTAATGAATCGCATTCTTGGAGTGAATAATTCAGCCCTTGACGCCAACCTCTGAGGGAGAATATTGTGGTCATGGTGTCTGAACAGTGTGGTAGCTATGGCTACCTATATAATTCTTAGCAATGGAAAAAAAAGTGACAATGACATTAAATTTAATCAGGTTCCCCTTTTCTGTGGTTCCCACTGGGATGAGCCACTAGTGTCTTGCCTTAAATATTCAAAGCCTTCAAAGTTTGCATGTGTTCATATACTGGGACAATATCCTGCTAATACAGAACAATGGATCTGTCATGTATTTCTCCTGTGGGTAGCCGTAAGTCTGAATTTAGTTAGTATAGGGTATTATGATTGCTGCTTCTTTAGTGATTGTCTTTACATTAGTCTTCACTTAGAAGGAAGAAGAGCAGTAATGAAATGTAGCAAAAATACAATGAACTTGGCTATTTTGGTTTGGAAATATGGAGCAAAGGACTGTGTCTTCTTAAAAAGATCCAGCTTTATTTCCAGTCACACTTCATCTGATATGAATGAGCTGGTACTACATATCACATGGCTGAATACATTTGGGAAACATGACCTAACATATATTTAGGAAAGAGAGCTTAGAATCAAACTAGAGTAGTTAAATGCACAAATTCTTTGAATTCTCATTTGGCAAAATTCATTAATTCTTTTTGTATTTTGTTGATAAAGCTGTGAAAATGTGACTTTTATTAATTAATATTTACTAGTGCAAGAACTTTCCTTAATCTGCAGTAAAAGTCAGTAGTGAAAAAGTTGAAACTGACTAAATATTTGTGAGTATTGATTTGAAGCAGATATTTTAAAACACAGTCCTTGAAAACCATTTGCTTTGTTTATTTTTAAGTGGGAAGAGAAAAGAAGGGCATTTTTTGCTGTTAATTTGGAGATAAAAATTTCACAGCAGGTAAATGTGCCACAGGGAAAACTGGTGTCTGTACAGTTAAGCACATTTGACAGAAAATTTTTCTCTCCTTTTGTATTTCTTTGGAAAGTCCCTGTGACCAGAAAATTACCAGATCTGTGATGATTTAATATTTTCTCTCACTTTTTTTGTAGCTTAATGATGCTTATCTCTGTTTGTCTGGCATAGTAAACCCAAACCTACTCTTAATACTTTCTGAGAGCATCAGAACCACGAATTTGAAAGCATCCCTAGTAAGATGTGCCTTCTCTCACACACATACTCATGAAGGAATACTGGTGAGTGAACACACTGCCACAATTTCCACACGGAAATAAAAAAAAAATACAAAAAAACCCTTGAGAAGAGGTGGCTTCCTCTGCACACCACGTTCTTACAAACTTTATCTCATTAGATGATTGGAATGAAAACTAAAAAACTGCCGCTCTCTTCTACAGTACAGTACGTCATAAAGGAAACAGGATGTCAGCCACCTTTATTTATTTTTCTAGGTTATTATACAGTCATATATGCTACTCATGATCTTGCTGCCTGAATGCTTCTCACAGTTATGATGTATTTATGTGAAAGAAAAATAAAATCATTTCTCTTTTCCTTTCTTTGCTTTGTTCATAACAGAGCAAGCACACAGCTTTATTACCTATTTGGTTATTATTTACCTATTTGGTTTAGGTAATTTAACATTAAAGAATTAGATATCTATTAAGCATGTAGCAAAGACTGCATGCTTTTATTTTTACATCATAAAATCCATTCTGTAGGGAAAAAAAAAAATCCGAAAAGTTTGTTTGAGCCAGTGCAGTTTGCATTTTAGCTAAAGAATCAAACTCCACTGATCAGGACCATCAGTCTCATCAGCCTCAGTCCCTGAAGCTGCAGCACACCAGGAATAATCTAACAGTAGAACCAGACATTTAATTTTAGTTGAAAATAACAGCATCTTTCTAGGCACAGTCTGTCACTATGGGATTACAGAAATTCTTGCCCAAACAGCAGCAAGAGCAGGAGCGTCCATGTTTCCCAGACACACTTGCTTTCTCTGCTTGGAGATTTTCTCCAGGTGGGATGCAGGGACTCTGGCCCTTTGTCTAGGTCTTTACAGGCTGCCCTGCTTAGCGCCAGCCTCTTGCTCTGAATGCAGATTTCACACCAGTGGCTTTTACACATGCACAGGCTGACGACACAGCGTGCGTGCAGCAGTTCCAGTTCTTCCCCAATTTAACACACGCGTGAAGGTTGGATGTCTCAGGCTCCCCGTGGGCGTGTGCTGCAGAGCACATGCTTCCATCCAGGAGACATCAGATAAAAAAGGCAAATCTGCCCAAGACTTCTGGGTACCTTCAAGGATGAAGAGAGGAATGAATTCAGCTTGCATGAATTCTCTGTTCCTCCTTGCTCATTACCCAGATGTTCTTGGTGATGATTGCCCAGCCCTGCTGCATGTGTACAGATTTTGGGTTGAGATCCCTCTACATTTTAATCCTGTGTTTGGTCCTGTTGTATGAACACTGATTCAGACTTTGATGTATGTTTTAAAACATCTATAGGACTAGTAATCCCATTTTATTTTTCTGTTTTACTTATCATTTTCTGTCAACCTCCCCTGACTTAAATCAACTTATCCCTCTTACTGCTGCTTCAAAAGCTTTGCTTTACAGGTTGTATCACTGATATGATAACGTCAGAGAAAAGGAGAATAATCACCCCAAGCCCGTTGGCACCACAAAGTGATGTCTGGTCTAATTAAGGCCTAATAATGGGGTACATCTTAAGATAGGAAACAATACAAAGTAAGTAATGAAAAACAAGTTTTACCCCTTGCTGTGTCACACTTGTTAACTGGACAGTCAAGTGCAAGAAATGACACCTGCTTTGACAAAACAACTTTTGCATCTCCACAACAGAGACAACCAAATTTAATCTACTTAAAGGAGTGCCAGATCTTAAGCACAGCAGTAGCAAATACCTGATTAGTAGGTAGCACATTAAACAGGTCAGTAAATAAAGGGCTGAGCCAGTTGGTTTAAAATTACTGTGCATGCAAAACTGGCCAGAAGTTTCCAACCTCTGTCCTGCTCCAGGGTTTCCCTGAGAGCTCAGGGATTTAAGGGGAGTCAGCTCAGCTTTCTGATCTGACTGAGGCCTGGGAAAAAAAGAGTCATTTCACATTTAATCTCAATACGAGTATTTATTGTGCTTTCTTTCATCTGGGTATTTTATGAACATTTAGAAACACAACAGCTAGTCACTGTGCCTTAAACAAATATTTTTATTAGTATTTCCCCCCGGAATAAATAAAAGGTGAGTTCAAAGTAAATTACTACTAACAAAACATTTCTTACCCAGTCTCATAGCAAACCTACAAACTGGGACACCTAGATATGATAACTCCTGCTGGTCTATATGTTCTTAGATGAACCCAAAAGGTAAAAAGTTCTTTCCCCACAGAAATTGCAGGAACTCCTTTGGGAGCAGGTATTACAGAGGTTGAGAGAAACAAGAGTCTTCCAAGGAACTGATGACAACAGGAGGGTTCACCAACAGCCAGCAATGTGTGAGCACTGCATTTCACACCACAGAGGTGCCAAGAGGAGTCAGCATAATCATGAGAATATTTCATCAGAAAATCACTGTTCTCTCTTGCCTGGACAGATCATGTCGCTCATGGTCAAAGCACCACTCTTACCTGCCTGATGATCATTAATTGATAGACAGTTGTCAGAACTAGACATCTGAGAGAATAAATTTGTCATAGAAGCTTTTTTTCCCTGCAGTAATGTGTACCGATAATACGCACTGGTAGGCTTAGTTGTCATTTTAAATTGAAGGATATACCAGGAAAACAGCAAATTACAGAAAGAACAAAATTACTGTAAGTGGGAGTAGAAAAGCAGATTGTGACAAAATGTTGTGCTCAACACAGAGACAAAAATTCAAATGTTGGCATCTCAGTTTGAATTTTGTCTGAGATTCCTACAGCAATTACTAAAAGCAAGCAAGAAAGCTACCATGATCAGTTTTTTCTAAAAAGTAGTAGTGGACCAAGAGAGAAATGTCGGGAATTTTTGTCCTTCCCCCTCCTCTTGAAAGCCAAGTCAGGATCTTAGCATTAATGCAAAAAAGTTCAACTTTCTTTGTGCATGTAGGGAAACGATGATGGTGCCATCCTGTGTTTTCTTTCTGGTTCCAAGGTTAGATCCTAGTGCAGGGCTTTACATATGGATTTTCCAAGTAAGTACAAACTTTAAGGGATGTTTAAAGAAAACAGCTATGAAAACATTTAAACTACTTTATAAGTAGGGATAGTGGGGGTCATTCTGCTATAGCGTGATACCTAAACTTAGGTTTGATGCACGTTCTGTTTCCTGTGATTACAAAAAGTACTGCACATTATCACTTCTTCATTTAACACTTCACTTATCTTAAAATTGCTTCACTCTTTTATCATCATAGCTTTTAACTTCAAAGTCTTGAATGGTCCAAGACTGAAATGGACATCAGTGTACATATATTTAAGCTCTAGAATCTGTGCATGTCTGCATAAGTATATATTATATATATTATATTAGTATATATAAGTATATAATGTATGATATTATATTATATAAGTATATACAAGTCCCAGTATATCAGCTTCACTCCCTGCATTTTCACAAGAGAGGCACAAAATGTTTTAGATAAGATACTGTACGTGCTAAAACTGACAAATGTGAGCGCCCAAGAGGTAAAAACAAATGAGATGTACACAGCAACCCCTTCCAAAGGACTGCAACAGAATTTAAAATAGTCACATCATCAATAAAGCCATTTAAGCTAGAGGGAAGACTGATCATCTCAAGATTTGGTAGAAGAGCTGTGTCACTAAATAACTTTACCAATGGATAATAAAAAAACCCAAACAAACAGGAAGAGCCTTTTGAATCAAGACAGCTAACAAGAGCTGAGGGATTGTTGCTGTGACACAGGATAAAACTAACTGTAATACAGATTTCAGATTATGTGGTTAATAGGCCACAAATTAACACTTTTTTGCTTCAAATGCTAGTTCCTCCAAACCTGTTGCAAAAAGCACACACATACTCATACCCCCGCTATCTTGCTGTATTTTAGATGCAAACTCTATCATGAAGTCTTATCTGGGTATGATTAAAATAGCAGTTGGCCAAAATTGAAAGTTTTTTCTTTAACTTTCTGCATTGACCATAGGGAAACCACCTGACTCCCTTTCTGAGGTAACTAAAGGTACTAGTTAGGTACTAACTAAAAAAGATGCTGTTACAAAGTGAGGCTATGTGGGCTTAATGAAGGTGTGGCTTTTTATTGCCCAATTTTCTGGATCCCTGTGATAGCTCTCCAGGGGGGAAGCAATATAATAAAAAGGGTAAGCTGATACGGCCCTTTGAAACAACAATCTTCTTAATTGCTTTATGCATCTCTCGCACGGGCTCGCCTCAGGGGAGCACACCCTGTTGTCAAACAGCAGGTTCTGTAGCACAGGTATTAAACGCTGATTCCAAAGGGCACCAACTTGTGTGTGCCCAGCAGAGCCCGGCTGATCATTTATCAGCTCAGCACAGGGGTGATAAGGTTATTTATCATCCTGTGGCACAGCAAAGTTAGCTGTAGATAATTCTAAAACACGCTCCTGCAAATCAGTATAATATTTATATTATTGAGTGTCAGGACCATGTTAAGACTGGGGCATGAGCTACATATCTGAAGCCAGGGATGTCCTCCTGAACTAACAAAACTTCTGACCTGGTGGCAGGTGTGTCCCTGTTTAATATCATATATCCCTTTAAAATGGGGAATAGCTCTCCTGAGGTGCTATTATTGTTGGGTATTATTGTTGTCACAAACTGAAACGTACAGCGTGACGTCTGTGGAGCTCTCTTCTTGGGTAGGATTTGGTGACAAGCAAATATTCTACCTTTGTTATTATGACAAAGACTCACTGTTCTTCCCATTGCGCTAAAATAAACCAGCCAAGTTGGCACAGTTGGGTTTCAGATTCCAGGGGACAGTGAGTCTCACTTGGGAGAAACTTTTTTATTTCACAGACTGAGGGACACAGACAGTATCAGTTGGAGACACATTGATTCTGTTTTGTTTTCCTGGTATTTGTGATCTGGCCTGCAAACTCTGCTCCCTTCACAAGCCAGTCATTCCCGAGCTTATGGGAGGTGTAGCTTCCTCAGTCTCATCAAGTACTAAAGCCCCATGCTTGCCACTGTTATATGAGGAATTTTTAGTGACAGTGTTTGAATTAAAAGAATCTGTGAGAAATCTAGGAACACCTGAATAAGTTATGAACAATTAACGCCATCAGATTAATGAAGGATCAAAGGGGAGAAATATCTATAATATATTGTGATTACAGGCTAGGGATAATTTAATACAGTTGAAATTCTGCTTTATGCGGTTTGAACAGATGCCACAAACAGAAAAAATAATTTACAAAACCCATCTGGGCAAATACAAACAGCACTGTCCTTCAGGAGAGTAACAACTGGCATATTAAGACTCTCACATGTACTTTTGCCCAGTGATTCTAATCAAACTCGTAACTTCTCAGCATAATAACCAACTAGATGACTGATGGCTGGGATACATTTGCACTGCCCACTGCTGCCCATGGCCCTGCAGGGCTAAGGCAGCCCTGGTGGGAGGAGTGGATTCTGCAGCGTGGTGGTGGGCAGCTGCAACCACCAACCTCCTCAACCTTGCACTAAATGTGCCTTAAAGGGAAGGGGAAAAAAGTTTTTCCTTTTCATGATGGGCCCTTGTGAGACTGAACACAGCATCTCTCTTTATTTTTTCCTTTGAGACTAAGAAAGTATTCCATGGGTGCTTCTTTCTGGCCTGGGGAAAAAGCCTCCTGAGAACTGCATCTTAAGATGACCTGTTCAGGATTGGTGCCTGCATGAATGGCAGAAAAAGCTGTTCCCACTGCTCCTGGAAGCCAGAAATAACATTTGCACTCTCCAATGAAGTAAGAGGGCAGAGCTGTGACTGAGTCATGACAGAAACCTTCCTTAATTCTTTCGAACAGACATTTTATGCCCCAGCATGTACATCAGTTGAATTCTGAAACATTTTTTGCAGCTTTCTTAATTTGCTTCCGCACATCATCGTTCTGTATCAAATGTTCATACACTCCTTGTTCCCAAAAATATTTCCCTTTTTTCATTCCTAATATACTTACTAGTGTAAATTTCATTGAGGAACAGGGAAAAATTTTCTTAGTGAGCATAAATAGAGAAAAATATCATTCTAAAAAAGGTGGGCTGTTAAAAACTCACCAAGGACTCACTAAAAACCATAAGGATTTTTTTTTCCTTATTTTGTAATTGAATGTACTTGCAAACAAGCTAGCTTTTTTCTTCCTTTATATCACTACACATTACCAAAAATGTGTTTTTTCCTATATTCCTATGAGCTAATCAAACTTTGTCCTATTAGGAATCTTTGATCTATTCCTATATTGTGTTGATAGTGTGATAGAGCAGACACTTATAGACAAAGAGTGTGGCATTTCTCATATTGTGCCTATCCCAGCCTTTGAACTTGCAGCTTTGAAAAACAGGGGTGATGTAGAAGTACAGAGAATCTGTGTCAGTCAGGCAAAATTACCAGTCCGAGGAGTTTTGCTTCTTGTTAAAGTGCATTGACTCTCTCCGGCCCAGCTTAGTGCTTTTGTATGATGACAGGGAAACTCTTCTGGGTAAATAATAAATATTTAGTGAGATTGGCTGCTTCAGTATTTAGGTGCTTGAACATTTTGAAATGGAATAGGAAAGAAGGGGCTCAGTTTTTTCCTTATTAAAGTTCATGCCTTTCAAAAGACAGCTTGGACCTCCAAAAATGGCGAACACAGAGCCTGGTGACTTTCCTGACAATCCTTCTGGTGGCTTTCAACCTTTTTACCTCTGCAGGAGCGCCCCAAATCGCGGAGATTAATGTGAGAAATGCCGGTGCCGAGCGGCTCAGTGTGCGCGCAGCCCGGAGAAGCCAGGGCACCTGACTCCTGCCCGCGGCCGACGTTGATGGATGTCCCCGCGCAGCGCCGGGTTCAAGTGCTGGGATTCCTGGCGCACAGGCCGCGCTCCGCTCCCCTCTCAGATGCCCTACCGCCAGCTAATGGGGCGACACGGCGCGCCAATCCCCAAGGTTCAGTGTCTGCTACTTGGGCTCATTACAATTAGTCAACTTGATATATTGTTTACAATTTACACCAAACAAGCTTGGGGCTAATTATGACTTAGCTAGTTTGTCTCTTTGATGTCAAGATCCTCTGCAGGAGGCCCAGCTACTGAGCAGCAACTATGTTTAGTCTCAGGCACAGGTACAGGGAATCAAAATGGCCTTCTAATTCAACTGTAGCCATGCAAAGTCCTCAGGCACTAAGAATTATATTAGCACAGCTGATAAACTTGCTGCAAATAGATTTATTTCTACATCCTCTTAAGACACCTGCTATCCAGGAAAGCAGCGATTAAGAAAAGAAGCCGCACGGCTGTGAATTTCAGCCATTCCTTAGGGTGTTCAGACACAGCGAGGCTTCATCCACACAAAATGCAATGAGAGACATACAAATATTCCTTCTTGGCACTGGAATTTATGGATTGTTTTCCTGGTTTAAGTTGTATCATCATGAAAGCTGCTGCATAAAAGACAGATGGCTTGGCCCTTTCATGTAGAATTCTAGGTTTACTCCACCATTATGTTGCTAAAACAATGTTGTATAAATGAAAGCTACGTGATCAGATGCACCAGTGCATTTAATATGCAATTCCAGATCACAGAAATGCATCAGTAATGTTTTTAAGGGAGAAACTAGATCCAGTCAGAATTGATATAGGAAAGTAAAGGGTTTCCAACAGAGCATGGTGCTCCTTCCACCAATCAGAGGAATGAGCCACTAAAGTCCCCTTGGACACCACTGTCAGATCACTGACCTTGACTCTCACTCACACCTTTGGCACTGGGTGTATAACTCATGCTAGAACCAATTATCCCATCAACAGGCCCACAGCAGCAAGAAACGTTGTGGTTAGAAAAGTCTATGGTCTATCATACAGGCTCTCTTAACAACTCCTAGGTCAAATCTGTGCATTTTGGAGCTCAGTTGTGGGTTGGTTTTTACACCCTTCATTTATTCAGCTCAGCATAGGAAAAATGTTTCGTACTTCTTTTAACTCAGTAGCAGCAATAAAGGAGCTGCAGCTTGGTTTGAACCAAAACTGCAGTGCTGAAGTGTCACCAGTGTGGGGGATGGAGAGACTGAATTCACTGGAAGAAGTCTCATATCTCTCCCTAAAAGGTTAAGTAAAATGTAACGATAATAACTTAGGATTTCCTAGTAAACTCTACCATATTCCTGAACAGTAATTCTATCAATTAGTACATAAGTATTTCTAAAAAATGAAAGATGAGTGCAAAACAGGTGTTAGAAAGAAACTCTGTAAAGTCTGATTTATACAGTATGTTCCCAGCAACTTTATATTCCTTTATCTCCACCTGCAATTTTCTGTAATTACAGCAAAATTTGCTTTACTACTGAGGCAAAATGAGGTAATGGATGGGATAAAAATTGGGATCAGGAAAACATTAAAGTAAGAGTGGGTAATCAGACAAGATAATATCTGTAAATGCCACTTTCCCTGCCCACCTATGGAAGTAACCACTTGTGAGCAGTAAGGGTTGAAGGAGAATCATAGCTAGCATCCCTCTACAAAATACCTTGCCTGACAGAAATCAACCCAGTTCTGCAGACCTTATTTTTAAAAGCTATTTCAGTTGTGGACTTATCCCTTCAAGCGTTAAGAGATATGCCTCAAACTTGCAGTCTGAAATTAGCTGCAAACGTACCCCACCATTTTGACAGCCAGTCAGCTTGTCCACAGAGATGGTACTAACTGCAGCTTTCAGACCCTTAACCCATCTCTGCTACACAGAGCAACCTGCAAATTGAAACACCAATATCTGAGAGAGTCCTAACCAGCTTCCTCACAAGCACAAAAAAATAAGCTTTCTATTGGGTCCTTTTGGGGAATAGCACAGGGAATTCAAACTCCTCACGGGGCCCAAAGTCCTCCTGAATGCCCATGTGCATATATGAGAAGATAACTGCAATCACAGCAGCTATGTTCAATATGGAAAGAGTTGCAATGCAAAGTTTACCAGTTACAGATGGGATTTTCTGTTTCCTTTGAAGCTGAGGGACCATTGTGTGGCAGCAATGGCTGCTGTTATCTGCTATCTTTATGCCATTTGAAAATCTCTGACCTCTGCATTCCGTGTGTCATAAAAAGAACAAAGCAGTGAATATTGATTAATAAAAGTCTTTGACTCTACCAGCAAAACAGTTACAAGCACTGGGAATTTGTTTGAGTTGAAGAGTATGTCCTCCAAGACTCAACACCTCTAGTTTCCACTCTTGTGACCCACAGGAACCTGCTTCTCTCTCCCTCCACTAAGTAAATTTACCTGGCCAGGTATTGTATTTCTGTTTCTCCTACAATGGAAGGATAAAGTTAAGGGAATGTTATAATGCCTTTACAACATGAAAACCAGTGGTGAATCTGAGCCACCTGAGTCCTGTCTCTGCAGGACAATGATAAATGTCCGCCTGAAGTGCAAAGATCAAGTGCTGGGAGAGCAAGGTCAGATGCTTTACATGACATCTAATGTGACTGTCATTTCTCAGGCTCGGTAGCCAATGGAAATGTGGCGACAGGATGAGCCAATCACTAAGGTACCACGTCTGGCATTTAAATAGAGTGCAGCAATTCCAGCAGTGCCAAATGATTAGAGATCTAATTGCCATTGTCTAATGAATTCCTCTGTGGTGTGGTGTGCGTGTTCAAAGAAAGTGTAAAGCAAAGTCCAGCAAGGTACTCCCACAAAAAACACATTTTTAAAAGATTAAATTCTGGTTTTCTACTCCTAAATAGTCTCATGAATTAATAAAAGGTTCCATACAGGCATATCTATAAATAATGGACGACCATTTTGCTGTTTTATTGGGAATTACCTTTCTACGCATTCCAACATTTGGCTCTAGGGAAATACCACTGTCTGTATTAAATGCCCCTCCAAGATCATGAGAACTGTACAATTCAATTTTTTTGCTTAAAAATCGTTATCAACTTCTTTTCTTCAAAGAGTGTATCGCCTTTTGATTGTTTCAACATACCAGTAACAGATACAAGATATAAACTATCTATTAAAGGAGTGGAAAATATGATTTATTGGGACACTGAAGACCTCCCTGTATTCAAGTTAAGGTGATTTGGTTGCACCCTTGAGCACCTTTGGGGGAACAGAAATTTGGTGACAGATTGCTCTTCGGTTGATTTAACTCAGGCTGTTACACCATCCTGTGGTGTCATATAATGAGGGCAGCTTGGGTAAACTCATCCAGAAAATCAGATGCCCCTTTTTAAAATGGGATAGTAGCTAACCAGCCACACAGTTCCCAAAGACAGTCATCACCTTTGTCTTCCTGCTGATGTCTCAATACAGAGGGAATTTTTATTTTCCAGAAAGCTATATTCTCTTTTAAAGAATTGCATCCAAAGTCAGGCAGTTCAATGGGCTGCAGCGGTGTGATTCCTGTCTGCTCATGTAATCTAAACATTCCCACTTGGATTCATATTTTGACACTGGTCTGTGCCACCTCCCCTTAGAAACTTTAGAACTGTGAATTTGACTTGTTCCTATTCCAGAAAACTACAAAAGTCATAACTAAAAGTGTCATCAGCTGAACATCAACTGAAGGGAGGGTTTTATCCACCACTGAAATCCACCTTTTTCATAAATGGAGAAGTCTTTAAGTGCTTCTCCACGTCACTTTCTGATCTCCTCCTAAAGGTCAGATAAAGTAAACAAATGTAGGCAGATAAAGTTGAATGTGTAGGGGTCTGAGCTTTTTTGCAGATCCTGTGATTGACAGCTAAGGCCTTGCACAGTGACAGTGTCACTTGAGAGACCCTACACTTTTTTTCCCAGGTTTTCTGCAGTCTCTGGTGTCACAGGGGGACAGCCCCCTGTGGTAATGCCAGGCTCCTCGCTGTCAGGGGGCTAAGACCTGGACTAATTCATTGCGGTGCGGTTTAATTAAACTGCACCGGAGTTGTTTCCCTGGTAAAATAAGTGTGGGAAGAGAATGTGTGTCAAAAGAGACATGCCTCTTACTGTGTGTGCTTTATTGTTACACCACAGCTAATATATTGTGGGAATTCCCATGGAGTCAATGATAAACTATATTATCAAGCTCCATAAAATAGGCATTCTACTAGTGAGGGTTACTGTAGCCCACAATTCCATTAATCCTCCTAATTTATTATATTATAGCTGTATGTGAGGTCTCATAAATTTATTATACCCCTTTCATCTTGATAAAAATGCTTGTTTCTCCTCTCAAATAAAAACCCTTATTATTTGTTGTGTCTGTCTCTAAAAAATAAATGTATCAGCCCCTTGCAAGAAAATATGATTATTGGCTGAGAAATGTAAACTGCATTTGACATGTCTTCTGACATAAAATTAAAGAATTTTATTAAACCTTGCTTTCTGAGTACAAAAACCAGTATATGAAGGCCCATTGAATTTTTATTTGCTTTTGTTTTAGAGCATTGCATTCTCTTTTATATATATATATATATATATCTCTTTACAAGGTTTTGTAATTTAAAGCCACAGAACCTGCATCTGTCAGCTTTGCCTTTTATGAAGAAGGCAATTTCTGAGACTCAACATTACATGTCTCTTGGAAATTGATGTGGGTGGCAAATAAAATCATTGCCTCTTTCAGGGCCTTTCACATGAGTAAAATATTTGTTGATAGGTTACGTTGCAGTAGTCTATACTGAAGCATTTGATATATGCTAATATATGTGCTATATTGGGTAAGTATAGATGATGAAAATAGCAAACTTTTCCCTAAGAGCTTGTGTTCCTGAAGGGGGTCAGAGTGGCCTCTGTCTTTCACTGGAACGCAATGGGTGGAATAGAAATCTTGCATCAGCCACGATCAAAAGAGAGGAAGTCCTCTGTCATGGTTCAAAGCAAAATATGAGCATCAGTGGAGTCTCACAATGAGCAGTATCAGGTTGGACTGGGGAACACAGAAAAGGCCGTGCTGGTTCAGTCCAACGGCCCCTCCAGGCCAATGTCTCTGATAGTGGCCAGAAGCAGGTGCTTAACTGAGAAAAGGGCAAAGACCCTCCCAGCTACTATCTCAGGCTGATTGCAGCTCAGATTTCTTGAGAGTCACGTGGTTTGTCTTATTTGCTCATCCACCATGGACCTGTCTTTTGAACATTTCTTCATTCTCTTCTTGAACCCTTGCAAACTTTTTTAAATCCACAACATCCATGCACCTACTTTGAGTTGGGGTGAAAAAACCCGTCCTTGAGGTAATTTTTACCCTGGTTTGTCTGTGATTTGAGCACCCTCGATTTTATATTAGATGAAACAACAATCCCTGTCCATTCTCTCCACACTGCTCCTTACGTTGTTGATCTCTACTGTCCTCCCACTACATCCCCTCGGCTGCAAGCTGAAAAAGTCTAAGCCTGCTCAGTTGTTCCTTGTAGACAAGCCACTCCTTGACCACCTACATTTTAAGAACAGGATTTCCTCAGCCTCCTGGTTTTTTTTTTTCCTTTTTTGGATTCTACTTCCAGTTATCAAATTACAAGCTTTGTTATGTCATGACCATCCTCTAATCCATCTCTCCTTGCAAGCTGAGTGCAAGAAAAGCTGCAATACTCTTAGTAGAGCTTTACCCTGGAAACAGCTACCACCCAAGGTACAGTCACCGTCAGGAAACAGTACCAAAATGTGGTTCCAAATCCCAGTTCAAAGGTTTGAAGCACAAAGAAGTGATGCTGAAATCCTACTGAATAGGAGACTTGCAATATATGGAATAGGGTAGCCTAAATCGATCAGTCAAATGTAAACTTCCCCCAGGCCACATTACAACTAGCACATCATGTGGATCTATAAGTAGTGAAAAGTTGCTCGTGTTAAACATTACTTTCAAACATAAGCAAAAAGGCTGAGGGAAGAATTTTTAAATTTTGTGATGTGGTCTGAAAGGAGGAATGGGGGAAGTGCAAGAAGGTGAAGAAATGCTCTAGGCAGAAACTCTATTGTGAAAGAAGATTCAGTGTTATCTCAAAAACCACCTAATTTTCTCTTTCAACACAGTTTCCTGTTCCAAGCTAGAAAAAGTCTATTATTCCAAAAATCGTGAAGCTGTTAGAAGTGTCTGATTTGGTATAATTAACTACAATTCAAGGAATGAACATGAAGCAAATGGTTTCATTGGGAAACTGGGAAGAAAAAGAGTATTGTTTTCCAAACAGCCTGAAAAATAAAAACTGGCAGGTATTTCCCAAGCACACCTTTGCCAAAATTCTTGGGGAAGAAAATGATAGATTTAAAACTGCATTAAGAGTTTAACGTCACAAGTCTGGGTAATTAGTAACCACAGAAACGAGGCTAAGAGAGCAGTGTCTGGTATCCATGCTGGTGCTTACCAGGGCTGTGTGTATGGGAGATGGGAGGTGGAAAAAGCTCCTGTTCCTCAAAAGAATTGATAGGGTTTGTCATTGTAGGGGAAAAATTCTTTTCCCCTCAAGCTGTTTAAAATAGTCTGATGAGAGTTGCTTTCTATAAATCTTTATGAAAGCCCTCCATGTGTGGAACGTGCAAATCCAAGGCAGGACTCAATCATTTCCATACCAATTTGCACTACAGAGCACGTTTGGACAACACTACTAAAAGTATCAACAGTGGGACTTTCCTGGCAGTGAGAGAAATAAGAATCTGGTCCATATCATAAAATCTGCCTCTCTCCACAGCACCCACTTAACTGCACCAGGATGCACTTCAGGACTCTTAGCTGCCTTGAAATGACATCATGTTTGGTAGGGAATGAGCTCCCAACTGGTGCCATTTCCTGGTGTGGCCACTTTTAGACTGTTTTGTGTCTAAAAGCTTCTGATCTCATAACAGAAGAAAGAACTCTTACACATTAAACCAAGAACATGTCAGTAGATTTAAACTCTTAGGCCACATTTCTGTCCTAGTTCTGAAACCATGATGCGATTCACCTTCCACAGCTGCATTCGGCACCACAAGATAGAGAAATAGTTGTGGAAACCTGAAACAGATCATAGGCTGGCTGGGCCATGAAATGTGATACCCTTTGCCTCAACTCTGTTGTTAAAATTTCAACAAAAATTGTAAGGCTAAATCAGAGTGAGATCTTAAGCACAAAGCTGGTATATCTTGGGACAGTGCTTCATAGAGAAATTCACTGTTCAAGTGGCAGCATTTCACACACTCTTCTTCCCCTTGACCCTTTCCTTTGTGTCAAAAGATGGTCTTTGTTCTTCAAATAAATAGATTGCTTGTGATGATTTTATTGTGCTGAGTTGTTTTCTCAGTTAAGGAAGTCCTTTTTCATGTTAGGTATGGATTTCTACCTGCCAGCAGATTGCAGATTGTTTCCTACCTAAAGATGCCTGGTTTTTAAAATGCACATATCCATATCCTGCTTGTAGTGACAAAAAAAAAAAAAAGAGAAAAAAAATCCCTATGAGCTGGCAATGTGAGACAGTCTCTCATTCTGGAGTGCAAAAAAATGACTCTTTAACACTGAAAAGTCTTCAGAAGCTTATGCTGCATTCTTAAATTTATGGTCCTATTTTCAGTATTTCACTTAGTTGTATTTAGCAGCCAGGTGATAAAGACAACAGAAATCTTTAAACCTCTTTACAATTGGTATCCTCAAACATGAGCAAATTTGTTCTATACTGCATTAAAATTATGCATTTCACATAGGAAATTGATCCATCAGGATTACAACATCAGAAGTGTGCTTCAAAATCAACTTAGTACACTAACCCTTAAATACAGCCACAGTTTATGACTCTCACCTTAACAGTCTTTTAAGCAGTAGGTATTTGCCACCCAGCTGGAGGATGGGTCACTGCTTTCACAGAGAACTTTTAGTGCCTGTGGGTTTTTTAATTTTTCCTTTTTAAGATATGTGAAATTTAGTTCAAGATTTTGACTAGTCAAAGTCCAGTACTTGAGGCAGAAGACGCATGGACCCAAATATGACATTTTATCCCACTTAGCAACTTTTATCATGATGCTAATAAGATTAACACACCCTGTTATTAATGGGCATTGTCTGATTCTTGTGGGATTTGCTTTGCTCAAATACTTTGAGATACCTGTGTGACCACTGCCACCACTGTAAAATGGCAAAGGTCTTCACACAAATCAAGGCTTTGCATTTTTCTGCTTTAATACAAGAAAGTGCTTCAACAAATAGAAAATATTTGGCTTTTAAAGCCAAGCTGCATAGGTTGGAGGAGTGCATGGACCCTCACTGACCTGCCTCGGCTAACAACTTACAGACAGTCAGTTTGTACACACTCCACTAATCCCAGATACAGGAGTTATGCACAGGAGAGGGTGTATTATGCACATAATCCAGTGCAGAGATAGGAATCAAATTCAAAAAGGCATTTTGGACCAAATGCCGACAGAAGCGAGGGACTGAGGCAGCACATGGATGTGGGTAGGAGTACTTCTATATTAAAATTAATGAATATGTAAAAGCAGGGAAAACTCTGTCGCACAGTTTTCTACAGGTCTAATTTAGGAGTAGAGCTTAGAGGGAGACTAGAACCATGTGGAGACTGAAGCTCTGTTTTCTCATGAAAGAGGAAGGACATTTGGTAGGATTTACTGTGCACAGGTACAAAAGCACAGTTAGTGATTTTCACATGGGTCAGAAGGAGAAGGCAAACACACATTTTTCAGCGGTGTTTAACTCAGATCACTGAAACTTGTACATTATTTTTCTTATCAGAACAGATCCTATTATTAGTAAAATAACTTAGGAAAATGCATGCCATTCCATTTTGTTAGCACCCCATAATCTGTAGGCTCTTAGGACCCAAACTGAAATTAGAAAAAAAAAAAAAGATAAATAAGATGTTCACAGAATTGATCCATTTTTATCAGTAGGATGATTTGATGTAGTTGATTAAAATTGGAATTAACCCGCCATACAAGAAAATTTTCCTTAAATTCTAGTGGGCAAGTATGAATCCATCACATGTGCATCCTATCTTATTGACACATTGAGAAAGTACAGCTGCACAACTTGTTCAAGAATAGAAATGCACCAACAAACTAATGAAGTTACCTCCAGTCCAGACAGCAATAGGAATCTCAAAGCTCACCTCAGATACAAATGTTTGGAAGAATTGATTTGAATCATGGCCAGAGAGTTGACACTGAAAGGCACTGTGGGGAAAGTGAATGCTGACAAAGAGAACGTTCCAGGGAAACAAGCAAGGTTCCTTGTTCTGAAAATTAAAGCCTCTGCTCTAACTTGGCCAAACTCAGCTGTAGCATCAAGGGGGGAGAAGGGATGATGCAGGCTAATGGTACAACTTTTATATTGCTTTCTATTTGGAGTCCAAAAATTTAGTTGGGAAAAAAGATCAGAGTTTTACATGACTTGGCAAGGAAATGAAATGTGGGCAGAGAGGTGTGTGGGCAGGGAAAGGGTCCAAATATGAATTACTCTAATAAAGTTAAGAAACAGTTCATTCAAAGTTCTTCCATGTTGGTTGGCAGCAGTCCTGCGTTTACAGCATGTGGTGAGCCTTGAAATTAAATAGACTCCAATGACAGCAATTGGAAAAGGTTGTTCAGTCTTAAAACAAAAATAAAGCCATTACTCTGTCTGGAGGAAAGTCCAGGAGGGGGAAAAAAAGGGATGAGAAAGCTGTACAGCTGGTCAAAGTGAGGAAGAAATAAAATCACAGGACACAGATTCTCAACCTGGGAAGTTGTTTTCACTCTGCTTCCATAGGGACTTTATTGGACTTCGATTTTTTTGCAGCACTTCTATAACTTGCAAGCACTCTTGTCATGGCTAATACCTAGTGACCAGGTATCAGAGCTATCAGAGCTGCTTCTTACACTGTTTTTCGTCATTTCACCCTTTTTAAACACATTTTCCCAAATGCACAGCTGTGCCCTGTGGTAGGTCCATTGGAGCTGGCTGCCAATACCTGTGGCCAGTATGGGTCAGTCTCTGGCCTCACCCCACAGAGGGCGGAGCCCCTCCAGCCCCACACTGTCAGTGCCTGGGCACCTGTGCCCAGTACTCACAAAATTTCAGTGATAAGGCTTAATTAGAACACAAACCCCTCCCCCCCCAAAACAGAAAGACAAACCAACAGAACGCCCCAACAACAACAGTTAAAGAGATCATATGCCAAGGGACAGAAACCCAGATACATATGTGATATGTAACAAACAACAATTAAAGATTAGCATATAGCAAAGGACAGAAACTCATTTATATCTATATATATATAGATGTGTGATCTCCCTCCAGCACCTCCTGCTTTTCCCATGCATGACTGCTTGCAGTCCAAATTCCTCCTAATAACTTTAAAAGGGGTATGTTAGCACATTTGCCATTGATAACAGACCAATGCAAAGGAATTGAAAATGATACTGCAGGTTACAATCTCGCCTCTTGGCATTCAGGGAAACCTCTCCCAAAGGCTTTTTTAACATCTCTCTGTGAGCCCCAGTCCCACTGGGGAGAGAAGGACTCGCTGCTGGCAGGTTGTGCTTGCCTCAGGCAGGATTCATTCCCATTCTCAGTGCAAGCACAGCCTGCTCTGCAATAACCCCAAACCCAAACACACCCAAATGCAACCCAAGTCCCACTAGACATAAATTTTACTTTCACATCTCCAGCCTGCCGCCGGGGCTGGTAGGAGCCTTGTGTCTACACTGAGGATGTGCTTCCAGGGGGTGGTGACAGCTCTCAGAAGAAAGCAGTGACTGAAAGGGGAACATGTCAGGGGGCCCTGTCTGACATGGACCTTAGCAGCATGGGAGAGGTTGCAGGGACGGCGGAGGGAGTCAGCGCAGCCTGGCAGGGGATGGGGCAGTCAGCATTAATTCTCACCCTTAGACAGAGCCTTCTACCAGCAGCTCGAATCAAAAAGAAAAGTTTGCTTTTAAATCATAAGGAAAGTTGCTGGGTGTTAAAAAAAAAAAATGCCCACAATAAATGATGCAAATTACATTAAAGCAACATTTGAAATAGACTAGGAGTAATACACATTTCTGATCGAAACAAAAACTATTTACCTCAGACTGCTTACACACAAACCAGTACTTTTTGATATCAAGTCCACCTTGTCCTTTGACGGTTTATGTATTTTACTGATTTGTTTGAAACTCTGGTTGGGGACTGTTAGGAATTTGCTGTAAAACAACGTTACAGAGATCAGAAACACCCTGGGTGTTAAATAACCAAGGGCACCACTTCAAGCCTCAGGAACAGCCTAAGAAATAAAATGAACATTTTCAAAGATAAGTTTCCTATTTCTGTAACTAAGAAATGCAAATTAAAGTCAGAGATTGTGTCCAGTGTATGGTAAAGAGCTGAAGCTCAGCTTTTACGCGTGGATTAACTTGTGTGATTGATCACCCAAGTCAGAGCAGTTTTGCTTCTGCTATGAGCTGGCTTCATCGCTTACAGAATTCAGCTTTGCTGAAGTGAGAAAAATGACAATCCACAGGTAACAGTTTAACCAAGCCATCCACACTCTGGAGAGAAAACAGGCAGTGAATGTGAAGGCAGTGTCCTTCCATCCCTTATTCCCAGGATTCTTTGATCTCACAGACAGAGCGGGCTGGGGAACGGTGGCTAGGGAGGATACACACTCCCACATTTATCCCACAGACACACTTGCTGACTGAAGAGCAACTAGCTTTATTAATCCAGCTTTGAATGGAGAAGTCTGAGTGCAGTTCCTTTGTCCTTGTTTTTGGATTTTGGGGAAAAACACCAATGCAGATCTAGCATTCATAAATAACACTCTAGTAACAAAACAGTAAGCAAGGGCTGGTGGTTTTCTGTGGTTTTGTCTGAGAATAGGGGGAGCTGGCAGGCATTTGAAATAATAATATCTTTCAGAGGTGCTCTTGAAGAGTACTAATATGAATTGGCCTCTGATGAGTAGTGAAGTACATACAGGACTTACTTGTCTGTAATGATTTGCAGCACAAATTTCAGTAAGTTTTAAGGTCAGGGCATACTTGAAATATGGACTTATTCTATTACAAAGTTAAATCAGAACAAACCAACATTTTGTCAAGGAGCAAAACCACCCATATTTTCAACGCAAATTTTTGGTAAATTAATTGTAAAACAACTTCCAGAACACATATCACACTTGCTCATATAGGCAATCGAGTGGTGAATATCTTCATTAAGTGCAGAAAACAGTCTCAGTAGGGAAACACTCCTAGTGATGCTGAATAAAACCCCCATTAAAGCATATTTCAGAGACATACTGAAGGTGTAGATTTGAGTATGGCTCACATTACCACATGCAGAAAGCCAGACTGAGTCCCAGGTTACCAGGCTGGTAAGACCTGAACAGGTCTGAGATAATATCGCAAGGTTGCAAGGGAAAAAAGCACACCACCTATCAGCTATCATCTTTAGACAGTATCTAGAATAAATCAAAATAGCTCTGCAAAGGGCTTCATACAAGCCTCCTCTGCCACAATGGTGTAAACACAGGAGAAGTGGCAGGAGAAATTGCACAACAATCTGGAAACCTGTTGGGAAAATAAGCAATTAAGAATAAGAAGCAGCTGTCAGTCACTGGCTGTGCCATGAGGTCATTTCTGAGCATGCCTTAGAGATCTATGTGTCATATCTAGCATCTCCAAGTATTTTGCTTGGCTAGAGAGTTTTAAGGACAAAAATGCAACCAGGAAAGTAAAAATCATGGTCCATCCTGAATAATAATAAAAAAGAATCAATCCAGATTCACCAACCTGGACACTTTCCAGACATTTCCTATTGCAAACCAAAATGAAAGAGAATTGTGAAAAATGTTACCAGGAAGAATTACAGGAGTGGTAATTCTGATCATTTGTGCTCCATGGACATACAATCCTTTTAGAGGAGTAAGGGAAGGGCTACCTCTGGAGGTTTTTTCACTCTGGCAAAACCTGGTGCAGGTAACTCCATGCTGACTTCTGGATTTCTCACCATTGTGTCAGCTGGACCTCGGTAACAGCAGCTCATTTTACAGGCAGCTTTGGGAAAGATCTGTCAGAGTTAGTCTTGCAGGCACAGATTGTGACACTCTGTAAGGTCTCCCGGGTTGTCTAGCACACAAATTGCAACTGCAGAGCAGTTATTGTTAAAAGACAAATCATGATTTGGCAATGTGTTGAAGACAAAGAACAAGTAATTGCTTGTTTTCCTTATGGACTATAAAACAGAACTTTAGGCAAAAAGTGTCAGTTGCCATTAATTTCTAGCTCAGTCGATGAGAAATCTTTGTGGCACAAAGTGAGTGTGGACCCCTGTCAAAGTGCAGTATTTTCTCTTGTCTGTTTAAAGATATCAGAGAGGAAAGTGCAAAGGAGAAATGCCCCTAAGGAAGGCCAGATAAGCTCTGCTCACATTGAAAAGAGCCTGGAATATAATGTGGTACCAGCTCTTCGAGCCAATCTTTGTGCAAGGAAGTCAACATTAAGGCTTGAAACGGGAAACTGAAAGAGGTCACTCTGCTTTTATTGAGCTTTTCCTTCATGTCAAACCAGCGGGTTGTGTGTTATACTCCTCACGGGTCACTGAGAGCCTATCACAAAGCCTCTCTGTTTGGATGCCATCCCCGAAACCTCACCAGCCAGCAGAGCAGAAACACTAAGGTAGAGCTACCGTCCAAAAAGCTTCCCAGCACAATAGCTGCTGCTGTCATGGCAGGACAATAAAGTGGATTTTATGCTGGTATATTTTTCTCATCATATGCATGACAGAAAGTCTAATGGGCCTTACTAGTTTCTTAGTGGCTTTTAAGGCCCTATAAAATAGCCTACTATCTGTTCGATCTGTGTTCTCAAGACGTCTGCCTGAACATCAGAGAACTCCAGCAGGAGCTATGTTTTTATTCCCCCAACCTGCAGGGAAGAGATAAGCTAATTAGCTGAGAAATTAGAGAGGGAAACTATTAGCATCACAGAAGTGAAAACAAAAGCACTATGAGAATTTATAGATGGGGAAGACCTACCCCACCTACTGCTCTCTAAGGTCTGGAGGGGTTTTGTTAACGTACTCTTTATTTTCCAGGGGAAAGCAGTTCCTGCCAACAGCCATGGTAAGAAGGGACTTCTTTAACATTGGTGGAGAAACCCTTTACTCTTCAATAGTCTACTTGCAGTTGGATCTCTGACTCTTTATGTAGTTCCAAAAGGAGCCTAATTCCAGAGGACAAAAAGATTGTGCTTCAAAATTACTGATGACGGAGGCTACAGAAAGATTTAACAAGTAGAAGGGGAGATGCTTCTCTTCTGACCAATACATCATTTCTGGCCACTGAAGTCATACCCCTATCCCTTCTTTCTCAGCAGCCTAGGATTGTCCTATGTCAATTCACTTGGTGCCGTCTCCTTGGGACTGGTAAATCCTCATCCTCCCCTGTATCCATTGTTACCCTTGATTCAGGACAAAGTACAAAACTCATTAGTTTTTCTCTCTCAGTCTTGGTTATACTGGGCTGACCAACTGCAACTGAGTCCGCAGAAACAGTACTTCAAGAACAGAAGAGAGATGGATTGCATAACCTTTTTGCAGCATAATTTACAAACTTCATTCTTAGAAGACAAAGAGATTGATTTTTTTCTCTTTTCCATTTTACAAAGATCCAGATTCACTGTCTTGCTTCTAAACATATTATTGAAAAGCTGCAAATAGGCAAAAAAAAGCATAGAATCAGGATAAATCCGCCAGATATATCACACAAACCAATCATGTATTTACAAAATCAGCCATAAAACTCTTAATTTTTAACTTCTTCCCTGAGTTATGGCTATCCTCAGGATGTCTCCTGGAAAGATACCCTTGGCTTTAAACACTGCAGAAATCAAGGGTGAAGGTAAGAAGGAACAGAGAGACAGGAGCAGACCTTGTTCTCATAAAGTCATTTCTCTCAGAAGTTTTATTCCTAGTTCTGACCACAGTTCCTTCTGACCAAGGAGATCACCTTTCCTGTCACATCTCCTGGTACATCTCTTTCCTGAGTTACTTTCCAGAAGGTTCCAGACCTCTAAGGGAGAGAGTACTGCCAGATCTGCTCCAGACTTCTCTAACAGCTCTTCTTCGTGACTGTTCCCGTGTTCCCTTCTTGCTGCTGAAGCAATTCTCTTTGTTCCTCCTCATGTCTCACAGAAGATGCATTCCCATAAATAGGTAAATACCAAACTCATTCCTTTTAGGAATTTAAGCCAAGTACACTTCTGAATAAATAACTTCCCCCCAATAGAGCCTTTCCTGGAAATTTCTATGCATAACAACAAAATGAATGGAGCCATCAGTGCTGTGTCCCTTTCTGCCTGATGTTTCTTTAAATACCTTTCCTTAGATATGTTCCCCATATCCATGCTCCTGGAATCCCTCGTGCCTTCATGTGGTCCCACAAATGGAAGCGACCATCTAGGGAGCAACATGCTCCAGAAGCCAGTTCACAGAGGGAAAGACACTGTTTTGCTGCAGTAGTGAATTTGGCCACAGGGTGCCCATATACGCGCCCCACCTCTGCTTCAGGCTAAATGCGCGTAGAGCGCTGTCTACGCTTTGCACAAGACAGCTCAGGGAGGTAATTACCAGTTAATTTTGCGGCTACATGACGGCTACTCCCTGTGTTACTGTATCCAACAAATCCCTGCAGCTGCTACCAGGGCTCTCCCTGCAGCCTCATGAAGCAGGTCACAGGCAGACACCCACGGAAGCGGAGAGACATCTCGGTTTACCCAAAGTACCCAGGTCAGGAGAGATGAATATGCATCACAGGCAGCCTTTCCTGGTGCACCCAGGCCCATTTTCAGGACAGAAAACACTTGTTTTAGTACCTAAACATATGTATTACAGCAGTACCTGGCTCTGTCACAGACATCTGGGAACAACCTGACTTCCTGCACTCCCCACCCCTCTCCTATGCATTGCAAAGACATGGGATTATGTGGCCCAATGTCCTACAATAGTCCCTTTGAAGGACATGTAAAAAAGTGGAAGTTAATAAAACTCTCTCAATACCCTCTTGAAAAGGCAAAGATTTTCAGCAGCTATTAAGGCTTCTTCTGTTGACTAGTACTTCCACTGAACAGATATATATTTACATAAACATTTTGTATATTTACTGGTGGTCTTGAGAGACATAATACACGTGTCACTGAGGTCAATAACATTTTAATTCTAAAGAATTTTTTTTTTTTCAAATCCACCTGGGAATGGTTAAAACAGGATATGGGGCTTTTATTCCTGCCTGCCTGCCTTCACGAAGGCAGCTCCATTCTCTGCTGTACACACGATAGTTGCTATGCATACAGATAGAGCCCTAACAATACTATTCTGACATTTAAGTATTTCACGCTCTGTGCAGGACAGCCTGTTTGTATTTTTAAACTTGGTTCTTGGGCCAAATGCAAAGAGACTACTGTGTGACTCTGAGCTTATCTTCTGTACTCCCATCTAAAAAGTTAATGCTTGGGTGTGTCAGGTATCACCTGGGGATTCAAGCAAGAGGCTTTTTGCAGTTAACCCAATCCCGTGACCTGCTCTGAATTACCTTTGATTTGAAGGCAGTTTCATTAAGTACCCAACTGCCCCTTCCACTAATTGGAATCAAATTCTCCTGAAATGTGGGTGCACAATAATTCCTATTTTACCTCCTTAATGGCTCTATACATACTCTGTTACACCTTAGAGCAGAGGTACTGGTGAGACACAGGTGGAGAAAGTTGTTTTGTTGTGCTCACCTTCTTGAATCTGATTTTCTTTGCTGAATGTTTGCGGAGTAGCAGCATCTAGTTAATCTGGCAGTTGTCTATATGGAGGCTAGTGCCTTCTCATCAGTAGGCAAACAATTTATTCATTACTGGTTTCTGTTCTACCAATATTATGATAACAATCACTTTTGCTTATCTCGCAGCATCTGGAAAAGGAGGGTAATAGGCATTAGCTTTGTCTCCTTTCTCTCATTACTGATTGAAAAGGTGGCATCCAACTTGTGTAAAGAGTGGTGGCATGACTGCCTTGGGGGCTAAATAAAATCTAATATATGCCCTCAGTCAAGGGCTACAGTAGGGTCTTGTATTGATCCACAAAGGAACTGAGCAGGTGATAGAGGTAGACAAAACAGCAAATTGTACTAAATGGCATAGGCAGTGGCTAAGTTATCAGCTGGGGTTTAGGCTCTGGAAGAGATGATCTGAGGGATGAAAGGATTACTGCTCCAGACACACTGTGAGCCAGGCTCATCATCCCACCCCGGGTAATTCCATGCTGTCCCTGTATTGGCCCACAGAAGGCACAGGCAACTGTGACTGCGCTGACACGACTCCTGCAGTGCCCTACAGCATCCGTGGGGTCAACCCTGCTGCTGCAGCCAGGATCAGCTTCTCTTGCAAGTCAGATGACTCCATCCCTCTGCAGCAATGCCTCCTCAGCTGTAGCCATGAACTATTGCATTGTGCAGAACAGGCAGCTAGAGGAGCATTTAAGAAATTATGTTTCAGAAAATATTTAATGCAGCATCAGTGACATTTACTTTCAACAATTTACCAAGTTATAACTGTCCTATAAATGCTTAGTTATGGCAAGAGTAAATAGCAACTGAAAGAGGAGCATCAACTGGAATTGAGCCTGGAAAGCTGGTATGTTTCTAGTCTCCATCCTTCACTATACCTGCTGATTTTGTCACTGCTGTAGTTACAGAGACCTGTGCCACATATGCCACCTCTTTCTTGTGCAGGCTGACTTGCCCACTTAGGGAATGGTGTTTTTCATAGATATCCCATGTTTTACTTCCACAACTGGTGCAGAGACAGAGGCTTTACAACAGAATCCCTTATTTTTACCTAGGGGACATATGGACATGTATGTACATGGCAATTGTTATAATTTTGCCTCTCTAATCATTCCTTGAGGGCTGGTGCCTTTTGCTTACTGTCCCCCAGGTTTTTTGAAGCAGACAGATTACTGGTTATGTTTAAGATACACATTGGATACAACTTTTGGTAATTGAACACCACCTCTTGAAAATGCTGCTAGGAATTGTCCCCAGGGTGTTTCCTCTGGGACATCCTAACTCAATTTTTGTGATTTAAAGGTTCTGTCTAGTTCTTTTAAATATTCCTTTGACGTTGTAGTGCTCTGCTTGTAATAGATTTTTATTGCCCTATATTGGGTTTGCAGAGTGAAGGTAAATCTTTTGTGATGTGATTGTGCTACCCCAAACTCAATATTGTTCAGAGGTCCTTCATAACTCTCTGGTTTCACTGCAACAAGCGGGACAAATTTTCATTTTTACTCTTTTAGGTTTTTATTCTCTGTTCTGAAACTCTTAGGGACAATATTTACTGGCAATGTCTAGTGCACTTTTCATGAACTGAGAACTCAAATGCCGTGGTGGGACTGCAGTTATTCCCCCATCTCAATTTACAATATACTTAGGGACAGAGAAGGCAAGAGAGACCACATGTGAGTCCTGGCATCTTAGAGTAGTATTCCTAATAGTGTAGAAAACAAAAAAGCTTCCAGTTCTGGTATCAAGTATATTGTGGCAGTTCTTGCTTTAAAAATACATAAAGTATAGATTTTCATATAATATCCCCAGCCTAATTCCTTATAAGGGTTCTATAGGTATGGGAACCAGCTACACACCACAAAAGCCTGGTAATCAGAACACTAATGATCAGCAATCAGTAATCAGGTAATCGCCCATCAGTACCCTACACAATATATAGCTATGCTTTTTCCATACGGGATCTGTACCTGCAAATGTGTACATAAACACACATACAGTGGAAAAGTTGCTTTTTTTTATGTCTGCCCAACTGATTTTTGTGAGAACCCTTCCTAAATGGATAAGTCAAATTTGGCAAGCATGATGTCAGGTTGCACAATACAGGTCAGGAAGCCTTCACTCTTTGATGCTACGGACCCAAAATATCTCTGAGTGCACAAGTCTCTGGCACAGGTCTTGAGTGTCTTCCCAGGTTGCAGGCGTGCAGTCATTGAGAGCAACTGCCCTGCTCCTGAGAACTGTCTGGGGAAAGGAGAGTAGCCCCAAGGCCACTTTTGCAGTGGTCTTTGCAATTGCGTTACAGCGGGTGTGTGTGACAACCCCACTTCAAGGGCACCATCCCTATGCTTTCTCTTGTTCATCACACACCTTGGGAGAGGAAGGCTCCCCTGCTGCCCAATTCCCTCACAGAGGTTTAAATAAAACCAAGCAAAACTCTGGAGGCAGATCGCATTTCTTGAATGAGGCAATCAACTTCAAATTTCCTCTCACTTCATTTTCGAATATTTGGTAATGGCAGTGCATGTAGAATGGGGGTTTAAAATTTTGTCAGAGAATTAGTATATTTTTGCATGAGAATATCTTCATTTTGCATTCTGCCAAGTAGCCTCCTAGACAGAAAAATAAAGACAATTCTCAGCTTACAGAAGGATTTATTTAAACATCAACTGCTCCCAATCTCTTCTGTTTTTTTCAATGCTATGACCGCTTTTTAATGTTCAGGTTTAATTTGTAAAGCCACTCTGACTGCAGAGACAGTGTTTCTTCTGAGGAAAAAGGGAGCATTCTTTTTTTCTCATCATTGTATTAGCAAAAAATATCTGTACTGCCTAGGGCTATTTCAGAGAGAGACTCGACATTTATGCTGGTTAATAAAGCAAAGCAAGAAAATAGTTTATCACTATTGTGTAGCTCATCTTGTTTCATTTTGGTTTTCATTTGGGGTCTCTTTTTTTGTGTGTGCACATACTTCTGAGGAGGTAGGATTTCATTACAAATGCTAAAGAAAACCAATCTTAATTAGTCTGAAACACATCAGTAAACTCAAGCTTGCTGGCTCAGAGTCATGTAGTGTGAAAGGCCGATACACTGGGGTCAGTCATGGTGAGTTAGTGGTTTAGTAAGACTCCCATGAGTCTACCTCTCAAAACTATAAGCGGTCAGCAAGACAAAATAGCCTTGATCAGCATTCAAAGTCATGCCTCTCTGGACAGGATGGTTAGCTACAGTTTTCTGCCTACTAATGTTGCAATTATTTGTGGTGCCCTTTGTATCCTGGGTCTCTTATTCTAAAATGTTTGGCTCAAACTCTTTTCCCAGGTGAGTGCGCTTTGCCTTTCTCTCAGTTAGAAGTCCTTTGTGAGATGTGACTTTTACTCAGAGAACACGATCTGCGACCATTTAATGAGACATTTTAGGCTAAAATCCACTCCAACATTCAGGCAGACACCCCCTGCAGTACAGGCAGTGATGGCCAGGACAACAGATATATCTATAGTGTACCAAAGACCTTGGGGTGAACTGAGCTGAATTTCACTGAGACACTCAAAACACTTAGAACACAACAAAAAGTTGTTGATTTTTTCTGTTGTTCTGTCTTATGTTTTTTTTTAACATGCTGAGCTGAAATAAAAGAGATTTTGGACTTGCTGGGAACCCTTTCAGGAGAGTGGAGAAGGGCAGTCATCAGGAAACGGAGAAGCCAGTGAGCAGGGAAGTCCCAGGCTGAATGCAGTGGGGGTGTCTGGTTTGGCACTGTGGGCCACTGTGTTACAGAAGGGGATATTGTCCTCACTCAGAACAGTAACTTGTCCATTTCAGATACTGGGAGTCTGTTCCAGCAAGAACAAGGGATTTAAAAACAAAAGTATCTTGTGGGTATAATTTCTCATTTGGTGACTTTCCTGTGGTCACAAAACCGAAGGTATCTTGGGAGGAAGGATTAAAAGAGAGAGATTGCTAGGCATTTGGAGTAGAGGTTTGAAAGCAGAAGTTTCAAGGCTATTCTCAAAAATTCTAAGTTCTGCAATATTGTGAACTGAGAGAAATGGTATCAAATAAATAAAAAAATCAGCATTGCGAGACACAGAGCAGCACTGCAAAGCTTTGGCACCTACAGCCTAAACAGACCCAACTAAGATAAGCAACCACAGAAGTATTCCAATTCCAATTCCATTTTCCGAACAAAAGGCAACACACTCACCAAAAGAAACTCCAAACCACAATGTCCTTGCATCCTCAGGAGCTTCTGCTTCCCCTAAGAAGGCAAAGGAAGAAAGGGCATGTTCTGGTGTTTCTGCTGACATGGCCAAAGAAACCACAGAAACAGCTCTGGAGAGACTTCAGGGGGATGCTTATTGGATTACAAGAAGCTGTCCAAATTACTGCAAGGAACAGGGTAAAACTGCAAGGGGCTATTGGAGACAATCCCCAGCACAGCCCAAGGGAGTTGGGCTCCTGAGCAGACCAGGAGAAAAAGGGGCCCCAAGGCCAGGTTTTCCTATTTCGTTGGGATTTTTTTATGTCTGTATCTGTGTGGAGATCTCTCTGGCTGATGTTTAGCTTCTTTGTAGCGATTTTATCGCTGCTACATAACACATCCCAAGGCATTAACAAAAGAATAAAACTTCTGGGACAACCCAGCTGATCACCAGGCTCTGATAGGAAGAGGTGCCATCATCTGTCTTTTAACTGAGAGCCTTGACTGAAAGGAAGCTGGAAATAGGAGGCGAGGAGCCAGTGCCCAGTGACATTTCAGGCACCGCAGGAGGAAGATCACCTAACGCATTTTGCTTTCTTATTGTTAGCTTTGTCTGCTGCCGAGGTACAGGTGCTGGTAGGTGAGATTTCCTAGGGTCACTCCCCCTCTTCACACTCTGCATTAACTCCTTCTCTGCCCCATGGTGACAGCTCTCACACACCCCATCTACAGCACTTTGAGAAGTTATGTGGAGAACTGACAAAGAATTCAAAAGAAAGTCTTCCAGTAGTAAAGAACTTGGAATGGAAAAAGTACGCTGAAAGCAAGGAAAATTGTACTCTGAGTCTTCACAGAGCCTGGCTCCTTTGGGTCACATACACACACTAAAGCTTAGAGATGTCATCTCTTAAAGAAGATCGTAGCTTAATTTATACAAACTGGAATTTCTGAACCATGAAATTATTCTTTCTGCAATGAGTAGCAGAGAAAGAAAATCAAACATCATCTTTCCCTCCGTTCCATGTCCTTTCTCCCCCTTCCCCAGACTTTGTGGGACGCGTTTTTCTGAAGAGTTAAACTGGGTGTTTCTCAGGGGTTTACAACAGGCATAACTATTGCTGAAAAACAATCTGATACATTCAACTTAGCAAGGCCCTGCTCTTTCCCTCTAATCTTTCAGCAGGACCCAAGGGAGGCTAAAGCTGAGATCGGCCTATTCTCCCCTCGAACTTTGATTCACTATTAAATTCCGCCTAATGACGATGACTTTGCCATCTCACGTTCATCAGCGGGCCCTGCGCAGAACAATGAGGGCCCAGCGGCGTATAGAGGGACATTGTTCCTGCCTCCTGGGTGCTCTGTTTGAGCAGCATCACGTGGAAACCCTCACAGAGAAGGGACATGTAAAACCAGCAAGGAGTATTACTCTCCAGGGTGCGACGGTAACTCAAGTCGTACCTTGTGCACAGGCGTTTGTATTTATGTGATCTCCTGTTGAGTTTAGAAAAACAACAACAAAGCCTACAAAAGAAGAATGTATAAGGAACTACCAGACAACTTGGTGGAAGGTGGCACGCAGGGCTGTGATGGAGGAGTCTTGTTCACGTCTGCTGACCAAGTGACTTAATGACCTGTGCTAAAATCCTTTACCTCAGTTTGTACACCTGGGCATGGCAGAAAACAATTTTTACAGCCTTCTAAATCCCTGATTCCTTATCTGTTTATAAACAGCACATCCTTCAGCAAGTCAGCATTTTCCCCATCACTACTAAACACTACACAAAAATTCACATTCAGATTTCTGTGCCATTTTACGAAAGTGCCCCAGCCAGGAGCAGCTCTCGTTACTCTAAATAACAACTTGGTTTTCTTTCCTGTCCTGAGAGCTTATCAGTTTCTGAGATTTCCCAAGCAGACACATGTCAATGTATATCTGCTGTGATAGCCACAGGGTGCCACACGGATTGTGCCATGGGAGGCTGTACCCACAAGGTCAGCACACACAGCAGCCCTACCCCTGGGGTTGGGGGGCAGCCAGAAGGCCAGGAGCTGGCCGAAATGCTCTTCCCCACCTGCATTATTTCACCAGGTACCAGCCCTATCGTTCTGTAACAAGCACAGCAGTTCTCTTTTGTTTTCTATGTCCCTACACAAGGCAAGAAAACAACAAAAACCCTGCATTTGCTAAACTTGCTTTCCTTTTCACACACTGTAACTCTTCCACTGCTCTGCTCCAATAAATAACATTACAAAATCATTGTAAACTCTCTGGAAAGCTGTAGTCCAGGCATAAAGAATTTTTTATGTTAGAAATTACTAGAAATAAGGATTCTGTGTCTTTGCATCATTCCCTTAATTGTCTCTTAAAACAACCCTACACCTTTAACAAATTCAATTTCATTATTTCAAATATTTTTCTAAACTACTACAAATCTTTTCTAAACTAGTTTAGTTTTTTATTCAGTGAAAGATATACAGATATTCAAACTAGGTGTTTTTTTGAGCTGGTGCCCAAATATGTTAGTTCAACTTTTACCAATCCAGCTCAAAGAGAATCCACTGCAAACAGGAGTCATGTGCCCTTTATTTACCTTTCTGCTCTTTTTCCACTAGCAAACACATTTTTAACCATTCCATACAAGACATCCAATCCAAAGGAGCAGTTCAGTACCCACTGACAGCAGGAAAGCAAAGTAGAAAATGAAAAAAACCAACCCTATGCCACATATCAGAAAGTGTTAGAAGTTTCTCTGCTGGCACACATGTCAGCCTGACTCAGGAACACAACCTCTAAAGTCATACTAGTGTCAACATTGCTTAGGGTCAAATAAATCCATTCCCCAGGGCAAAACTTAATCCGATTTTTCTCACAAAGGTGAGATTTTCACTTGAGTCACTAGAATAAACAGATGCAGATATCAAATCTGGTACTTGACACAAATTTACTGAAAATCAGATATTAACAGCTTTGGAGAAGTTTGGTATACAGTAATTAATGTCCAGAATAAATGATCAGAAATAATTGGTGAAAATAGAAGCTTATCCAGATCACTAGAATAGCCAAGCTTGAAGCTACCTGCTCATTTATGAAAGGACTTGACCTAGGTTTGTATTCCATGAGGGCACTGAAATTTGTGCTCATTAAAACACAAAATACTGTCATGATATTACCCTCACAAGGGAAGAGAAACTGAACTTCAAAAGCTGGCACTTTTTTATTATTGTCTAAAAGGTCTTTCAGTCCTTTTTCTGATTATACCAACAAAAGAACAAAGAAAGATCTAAGTACTGGCAAAGAATGTTTTAACCCATGTTCCCATCAAAAGGAAACAAATTACTCTGCCCTTATCTGTGAAAGGAGATCCAGTCCCAGAATAACTTGGCCTCATGCAAGGATGTGCCCAGTACCAAAAAGGAAAGCTTCAGAGCAAAAAGGAAAACTTTTTGGCTTTGTAATTATTTTTATTACCTGGTACGTTCTTTTCCATATCAGGCACACATGTTAGGATTCGTTTACCTGAGTGGTCACAATTTATTTCCCTTTTTAAGACAATGAAAAAAAGTCTCAGCTCCTTTTGTGTGCATCTCTCAGCCATTTTGAAACACAAGCCACAGCTCTCCTGTGGGATTACTACTCAGGTTTGTCCCTTGGTTTATCAACCAAACTTGTGAAGCATTGGCTCTGCCAGCCTCTCACAGATGAGCCCCTGCTGCCAGTGGTGGGGAGTTTCTTCCCCACCTTCCCTGGGACAAGCAAGTCCCACTCTCATTCCCAAAACACCCTGAGTTCCACCCCACACACTTGACTCCCAACAACTTTGTAGGTGGCCTGTTATGGGTTTCACACCAAAAATTAATTCCAGTATCTTTTATGGAAGCAGTGCCCCATCCAGACTTCCATTCAGCTCAAACCACCTTGAACCACGGTAACATCCGGACGGGTCATTTTGACAGGGGCAGAAACTGGCATTTCTTTACTACATATAAATATCCAGGCAAGAACTACTTATAAGAAATAGATAAATCTTTCCTCAACTCCTAAAACCAACCCACACTGTCAATTACATTCCCACAGTTACTCTGAAGCTAGTACAAGTAACAGACACAGGAAATCCTGTTGCTGGTCCATAGGAACCAATATACATTTTATATATAGGCCACTTGTAAAAATTATCTTTGAACAAGATATAACTGCTTTAATCAAAAGTATTTCTACTATTATATTTTTTCATTTTCCTCCTTTTTAGTTTTGGCAGAGGTGTTTGCAATCAATAATTATTTCATAAAGCAAATGTTATTTCACATACGAGGTAAATTTCAAATCTCCAGCTGGCCTATTAATCACAAAAATCTCAAAATCCTAAACTTTGGGTCAATTGTTCACTGTGCAAGAGAAGCAAAAAGATTGCTGTAATATCATGTTTTCTTCCATCTTTCACTCATCTTTCAAAACTCGGATGTGAATGGATTTTTCCCCTCTCAAAGCCTCTCCCCTTTAAATGCTTGTTGTCTCTACCACTGATCAAGTTTCTGAGAAATGACTTTACGTAAGAGATTGAGCAAGATAAAGTTGCCACATTTCGTTTTATCTTTTTGGTTGAATTATTAGGACTTAAAGTTGTGGTGACAAGACTGCTACCTTCTAATAGGCCTTGTTGCCATGGGAGTGGGCTTTTTGAAAAGAGCAAGACCCACGGCCACCAAGACCTTTTTTACTATTATTTCCATCCTCGGCCAATACAGAAATCCTTAGTCACAGACAGGAAAATGTGGTGTAGTATACACAGTAACACTTGCTGACAGCGAAAAACAAAAGGAGTGGAAACTAATACTGCAGAAAGCTGAATTGCATCACAGCCTACAAGCAAAAGCATTTCTCTTCTGTAAAAGAAATTCTTTGTGCATCCAAACAATTCCCTCGCTCTGGGACTTCTTCAGAGATAAAAAGGAAAGAAGGCTGTCATCGTACAAAGTAGGCATTCCAGACCTGACAGGAATCTATTTTCCTCTGGAAGAAGAAAACACTATGCAGCAAAAACAGGCAAACAAGCAAAAAGAACCTGCCAGTGGTCCACCAGCTCTGGTGCCTGGCCACCACCTGCACCTGGAGTGGGATTAGCCACACGGAGATGATTAACAAGGGAGGATTGCTGTTCGTGTGTAGAGGGAGACCTGCTCCTGCCACCCCCATACAGAGAAATGGCATCATTCTGATACAGAACGATTAAAGCCCAGATGGTGAACTCAATCTGGAATCGCCCACCAGAATACAAAGATCAGGAACAGGTTGGAAAACTCTGGTGTCTTCCTGTAGACAAAGGTTTCACAGGCTTGATGTCTGCACACAGTCAAATCTTTAATTAAAGAGGTCTGTCAGGTAAAGCACTAAGTACAAACTGATTTTGGTGATTTAGTACTTCTACACGGCTGAAAATTCTGAGATTTGTCTGCAGTTCAGCACAGCACCCTGCAGACTGCTGGTGAGAGAGGGGTAAATGGTGTGGTGGCTGGTGGACATCATAAACAGTTTGCCTGTATGACAGATATTCACTATCACTTTATTCACAGCTATTAAAAAGAAAAATCAGTTTTATCAATAACAAAGAATTCTCTGAGGAAGATACTAATTTAGCTGCAGTCTAAGACAAAACCAAAAAAAAAAATCAGAAAGCTAGAAAGGTATATATCCATGGATCTGTGTAGAATTGATATGCAGCAAGTCACCTCTGCCTCCTGTGTCTTCAGAGGTGATTGCCTTGCTAGAAATTCAAGCCCCACAGCTGTGGCAAATGCTACTCCCATTCTGCAGTGCAGCTCCTGCAAATTTGCTACCAAGTCCTCTGAAACAGAATTGTACGCAATGGTGTTGCTACAGTTTGTAGTAGAAGAGATTGTTTAGGATGTCACCAAAGGGCATAGTCCTGGAGAAGAATTTAATTGGATGAAATTACTGCTAGCTGGTAGCATGTTATAGGAGCTCCAAGAACGTGCAGATCTGTAGGTAAATGAAGTTGTTCCCTTGATGCATCTGTGGATCTGTACTAGTTCAGTACTTTGGTTTAGTACTCTGACCTGAGCAGGTGACTTCGAGCAGCCTTTATTTCCTACAAGCAAGCAAACAGCTGCGCTGACATGAGAGAATGTTTTTACTTGGAGAAGTGAGCAGCTGAGGCTACAGGTCAAGCTGGATTGTAGGTTCTGGGTGTGGGTTCGGTCTGGACCGGGCGTAGACGGACGGTGACGAGAGATCTCTGAAGTCAGATCTTGGAACATGCGGTTTATTGCAAAGGGCGTGGGTATAGGGGCACTGCTTAGAGCTGCCAGACGCAGCTCTGAGCAGGCCCAAGAGAGCAAGAGAGTAAGCGGGTAAGTAAAGAGAGAGAGAGAGCGAGAGAGAGAGGAATGAGAGTGAAGAAGAAGTGAGAGAGAGTGTAGTAAGAGTGTGCGAAGAGTGTGAGTAAGAGAGAGAGTGAGAGTGACTGAAGTCCTGGTTACAATACAATAAATCATCTTCTGTACTGAATATTCTAATTGTCACTAACCAATCTAATACAAGATACAAATCCTATAGCATTTACATATAGCCTATAAGAGTTCTTATATTACCATAGAGTGTTACATCTTAACTTCTAAAAACTACTCTTTGGACCCCTTCTGCTGAGCTAGTAGGGTCTGCTCTGACCCTTGGACCTGCCTGCAAGCAGAGGGTATTGTTCAATCAAGAGGGGATTACCTTCAGTCGGCCATACCATTGTTTTCCAGTTGTTCAGTAACTAAGACTTGGTATTTCAAAAATGGCTTTCATTTCGATGTTGCCTGTAGTTTTCATATTCCCAAAATCTTTTGTCAAGCAATCATATTTATAAGGCTTTCCTGTTTCATCTTCCCTAACAAGGATGAATCAAGACATCTCAGCAGCTCTGGAGAATGGGCCAGAGCGAGTCTCCTGGAGAAATCAGGAGGCGGATATTGATGGTCCAGGGGAGGGATCCAAGGATTGCAGGGGTCTCTAGACAGGGTGGTTTCTTTTCGTTTCCCTTCCCCTTTCCCACTACTGATCTGCACTGTTCCTGCAACACCCTCCTCCTAATCTCACGTACAGAACACCCATCTCAAGGGGATGCCTGCATTTGCATTTACATCCTTACAAAATGCTCTCTTCATTCTCAGGCTTCAGTGCATCTCCCAGTCACTTTCAGGCATCTGCCAAGTTTTTCCAAAAAGGGTTACTAAAGGGTTTGGGGCTCAGAGGAAAGTAACAAATACATTGTTAAGCAAAGGACTGGGACCAAAGGATTTTCTACTGCTGCAGCCATAGGAAAATGTACATGGTAGCTGTTGATGTTCAGGATCAAAGGTGAACTACTGGTATTGCTGTTAGATGTTATATATATATGACTAATTCTAGTTCATAATGAAACAACAAGCTGTCTCTGAATGCTTGTTTAGTGAGTTTATGTTTGGACTCCATGATCTCAAGGGTCTTTTCCAGACTAAATGATCCTACAATTCCTTTCTATGGTTCTGTGAATGTTTAATCAAAAAGTGCAAACAAAAAGAATAAGGTGAAATAATTCTGATGGCTCTCAGGACGTATTTTCAGAATACATTAAATGTGCAAGCAAAATTAAGTTTCTGGGTAATATTAAAGAAAAACAAATAAATAAGGCTTATGAAACATAGATAAGTCACTCAAAACATGTTGAAGAAGGATACACATTTTAAATATGAGAAGATTGTATAGGAAGTTGAGGACTGGTTGGACCAGTAAGATATTCACTTGCTGAGGTATTTCACAGTTCTCTACTTATTCTTCTACTACAAAGAAAAAAAATCAGTTCATTTCCTGGAACATCTCTACATATAACATTATTTCTTATATGCACAACATTTCTCTTCCCACTATTTCATATTAGAAATACTTACTAATATCAACAAAATGCCAGGACTTTTATTGAGAGACACTGGGAGGTGCCTCTAATCCTAAATTTCATAGACATCACTTCAATTTAATTTATGTAACAGAAATGTCAAGTGTCCATGAGAGTGGACCTCCTGGGAAGCACTCAGAAATGTAGATGTAAGGCCCATGCCTGCTCCTATTTAACCACATACACCCTTAGAAGCAGAGACTTGAAACTGAGTAGGGGTATTCTCTTGGTTGTCAGCCTTTTCCAGGCATGTATTTCAAAACTGGCTCCATTTTCAGTCTCAACTTACACTTAGTATCTGTCCCCTAAGGTAGTTCCATAAGAATCTGGATACAGGGCTCTGCAGAGAACATTGTAAAGCAGACATCTCTATAAGTATCACTGTAATAAGTTCCAACAATATTTCCAGCTATGCTCAGGTGTCGGAACACTTATACCAGGTTCTTCCTCACTGACCCCAAGCACCTCCTGTGCAAGTAAACAGCTAAAGAGATCCACATTTCCATCTTACCTCCTGCCTCCACACCCCTACAAGCACGTGTTTTTACACCGACTTTCTTCTTTTCTCTGAGGGGCTGGTATACTTGGGGGGGAAGCACAAATAAAAAGCCATGGTCTTTAAACTTGATTTGAAGGTGGCAAGTTTTGTGGTGGTTTTGATCTCCTCCAGGCATTCCATAATCGTGGGCCAAGTTGCCTAGAGATCTTTGTCTCCCACACTTCCAAGTCTCTCTGTTGTGGCTGACAGGTCTATTGTTTTGGAAGCATGTAGCTGTCATGGAGGTCATGATCTCCCAGGCGTGAGGCAGTCCCTTTCCTACTTTGGGTTGGGCTTTGAAGATAAAAATGGTAAATTTGAACTTGGGCGCGAGTGCGTTTGATAGAAAGCCTTCCTTGTGCTCCTTCAAAGCTTGTGCCAGCAGACAGTGGGCACTGCAACAGCAAACCTCAGATCACAATGATTTTTATTAAATATTATGGTTTAATAGCTGAAGCCAGCTGGGTCAGGGCCCATAGTGCCTGGGATAATGCAGACACATAGTAAGTGGCAGTCACTTAGCCAGAGCACTTCCATTTGACCTTTATATTCCTTCCGCTCTGTCCCCTCACTTGTCACCAAAAAACTTCTGCAGTGACACCAGTGTAGTGCCAATATAGTATTGCCTCATAAATTTAATCTAAGACAGCTCCTGAAAGTGAATCCCATATAAACACTTCAGAAGCGTAGACGTGAGGCTCATGCCTGCTCCTATACGATAAAATTAAAGAAAACCCACAACAAACATGTCTATATTACACCCCTGGTGTGGATTCTGTGTCTTCCTACGTTGTATCTGAAACATACACCATTTCAGGGCATATCACCTCCCTCTGCAGAGGGGAAATAACATAAATATAGATACAGGCAATATTAGCTACCACTGAGCTGACAGGCACATGCTCAGGTGGTCCTGACTGAGCCCTTCCTTGTCGTTTTCTCAGGAACCAGCCCTGCAGCGTGGTGTGTGACTTCAATCATCAGGGTTTTTTTCCTTCCTGCACTGATGCTCTGTCATCTATGGGTACCAGCAGAGTGGATTAGAACTGCCTGTCAGCTTTCTCTGCCTGTGTGAGCTCACAGAATAGCCCGGGCTCACGGCGCGCTGGCCCTGCTCCTCCTGGCAGAGGACTGAGCTCTGGTTTCTGGCAGCGCATCCCCCTGGCACACGACAGATGTGGGGCTGCCCTCACCCCAGTGCAGCTGGCAGCCTAACAACGGCACTGGGCCTGTGCTTGCCCAGTTTCTTCTGCTCTTACACTGGAAGGGGAATACAGCATATTTGTAGGGATGTATCAGCACCTATACGAAGGGCTGTACAGCGAAACCGCACTGGAGTAGAATATTGTCAAATAAAAAAAAAAACAACCCCAAACAACAGAACAAAACAAACCAAATTCTACAGGGTTTAAGAAAAACATCTTTAAAAGCAACAGAGTTATGTAGCTCAAAACCTGGTTAACACTGCCTGCACCCAGCATCACACACCTGCCTGCTCCCCAGCCCACCTTGGCAACTCGGGCTTCAGCTGAATACTGGTCATAAAAACAGAGAGCCAGGACTTGGAAAAAGCAAGTAAAGGGAAGCATTTTGCTCCAGCATGTTCTCAGACGCCTGAAGAAAGCTGCAAGACAATGTCTCTGCTGATCACTGTCACACCTGAGAGTTGCTGGATCTCTGCTTTCAAAATAGACTCCCCCAGCATGTACCCTCTTGTATTAAGGGCCAGAACCAGACACATTAATCAAGCAGCACTGCCTAAAATGTAGGCTACCGCTGGAAAGGCAACCTGTTGCTGGCCTGCTATGCCAACAGGCAAACCCTGTGGGCCATGCTGAGGGCTGTGCAGGAGGCTGGAACACTCAGTGTGACAGCACTGCCCAGTACCTCTATGGGCACACACTGCACCTGTGACAGGTCTGCACCAAAGGAGATTTGGGAACAAGCTGGTCACTAGAATTCCTCTGTGTCCTCAAGTGTGCCCTGAACAGCAGCATACAAAGACCATACTCCCCCTCAGACAGGTAGTGCTGGTGCTCTACTAAGCCAGGCAGATGAGAACATCAAATTTCAGTGGGTAAATGCAGTCATCTCAAAGGTCAGTTTGGGTGAATCAGGTGGAAAGGAACATTACTGGCACTGTTTGTCCCTTGTTCACCCATAAAAAGCTTTAACTAGATAAGATTCCAACCACAATTTGTCTGTATGGTTTACAAAATCCAAAGTAAATACATTGTTATTTGGAGATGGAAGAATTGTACGTGGCAGATGCTGTAGGTGACTCAAGGTGCTAAAGGAAGCCTTACTGAATAAACTAGAGCCTCCTGGGAGGTGCACTTGCTAAGCTTTCCAATGTGAACCTTCATTCTTGATCTGGAGGCAGCTTTTGTGTTGCTTCTCCTTCCTCAAGTGCATTTCTGCAGAGAGAGAATTGCACTCACAGAAGCCCAGAGCAGCATTTGCAGGTCAGCAGGCTTGGGATGGGGCAGCTCCACCAAGAGGGAAATTTCCAACAGGAACCCAGACTGAAGAACCCCAGCCAGTATGGTGGAGCAGGATATTCTGGTTTGGAGGCAGACATTGTGGGCTTGGATTTTAATTTAAGAGAATGCCATAAAAAATACTACGGGAAGTATTAATGAAGGTATGAGACCTTAAAAAACTTAAATCATTAGCATTTCTTGCCAAGAGGAGGGGAATAACAGCTTGTGCCCTGCTTTGCCTGCATCATCACCAGGCATGAATTGTCTGCTTTTTTCTTCCGTCTTTTTCTGCTTATACAGAAGTGTTAGTACTTGCAAGTACAGTGAGAAATAAAGAACATGCTAGTAAAAGATTAATATCTTACAATGCTGAATTACTCAGTGCAAAAATTGCTATTCCTGCTACCAATGTAATAATTTTTAAATTTCAACTAGATTAGATGATTATGTTTTTTTAGGTTAAAAAAATACTGGTACTGAGTTTAAGGTTTTAAAAATTAAAATTTATCCATTATTCAAGTCATTAATTACTTTGATGAGTAATACTGCCTGGAAGCTACTTCATTGTATTATCATTGTTTGTCTTTCATAATCATGCTTTCTCCTGCTGTTTCATGGCATGAAAAAATGAGACACCTTTGGATAGCCCAGGGTCTGGTGTTTTCCAGATATGGGAGAACACAAGGATTATCATGCAGAATGGAAAAGGACCCTGAACACTGGGAAAGAGTACTCATATGGGTGGTTGAAGAGCATGGGTAACCGTGGTGGAGAAGCAGGGAAAAGAAACCTGACGCGGAGGAGATGAGGCCTTTGGTGAGACCCTCGTGTGCGAACAAAGGGATGGGGCAGCAGGGAGAGCTCTCAGCCACAGCTCCCAGCGACCCACGTGTTCCAGCAGGGCCTGAATCTGTTGACCTTCAGTACCTAACTCGAATGTTAACTAAACACTTAGGCTGTGTGTGAGGAAGGTGTTTGGGGAGCTGCTTTGAATTTTCATTTTGCCGGTTTATTCGGTTTGGCCTCTTTGGGTTTATAGCACGGGCACTAGTGAAGATCACTACTGGCAGGTTGCACTGCAGAAAGAGAAACCAAAAAATAAATAACTGTTTTGGGGCAGAGACTGGGGAAAGGGAGTCTTGGATACTATGGAACAGGAGAAAACAGAGGAAAAAGTAGCTCATATCTCAACATGATAGCAATAAATAACCCTCTTAGTCTCTGCTTTAGTTTAATGTACATTAAATGCAAAAATAATTTTAATAGGAAAGGTCAAGAAATTATGATTATTTGAGAATCAGGCTGGGACAAGAGGAAGTGAGCTCACCCAACGAAGTACAAAATTGAAAAAAAAAGAAATGAAATGGGAGGGGGGAAAAAAAACTAGGAGAGGAATGGAAAATTCCTTCTTCCAGAAGGACCAATATTCTGAACATCTGTCTTTTCAGTTGTTATCTTTTATGTATCTTTCAGGTTTTTTAAACTAATTCTTTTATAGCCAAGAGGGCTTAGGGAGTTTTCATACCTAAAACCCAAGACAGACAAAATGCTTTCTCCCTTTTAAATGGACGGGAAAGTGATGCACAGGTGCAATCATTTGTTCAAGGTCCCCCAAGGAAGTCACTGACAAAGTCAATTAACATCTTGTCCACTCAACCACAGTGCTCTGCAGTGAAGTCTCTTCCATGTGATACAGGTCAAATTCATTGCATGAGCCATACCCACAGATACTTTGAGTTTATTCCTCAAAAATATGGATAAAGCACAGGTAACTTATTTTTATAAATATTCTAAAACTTCATCCTAGTTCAGAGCTTCATCTTGCACCCTTGTTCCACCATCATATGTTACATTTATGTAGATGTATGTATCACTCCATAAAATATCCTGATGATGCAATATTTCCATTGTTAAGCTGTCAGCAAAACCTTGACCTTTGCTCCTTCCAAAACAAACTTTCCTGTCAATCACTATCTTGTTATACATGGATATGACATTAGACCTGTGAATAACAATCTCATTGATGGACAGCGCATCTGCCATGACTCTTTAAATTGCCCAGACTTTAAAGCCTTGAACAGCCAACCAACCACACTCCCCTCTAACCTGAGAGCTATGCTTGAAAAAATGCAATTAACAGCCACACATACTCTAATTCCCCCGAAGCAAACAAGCAAACAAGCAAGTTGGAGAGCTGTAAGTATCTGAGGCTACACCTGAAAAGTAGGGGAAACAGAGGAAAACGTGCAAGAAAGCAGCAGATGATTTTGTAGGGTTTTTTTCCCACCCACAAGGGGGCTGATATTTAAACGGGGACATTTTCAGCGCATGACTTTAAGCAGTTACCAGTTTGGGGGAGAGAGGGAGGGAGAGGGGGGGTAAAGTGAAGTAAACAATAAAACATAGATTAAAGAATAGCTGATTTCTAAACCAAGAGCATCAGTGACAAAAATCAGAGTCATCTGAGAGCTACTGAAACTCCCACCAGCTTGATGCAGTGACTCTGTAGGAGACCTCACACCTTCTTTATCAAAAAAATAGTAGTAAGGGGCTAACACCATTGTTTCACAGTGCATTTTTACCACCCAACAGCTTAGTGTGTGGCCACAGACAAACTCCTTGACTTCAGGTCACAGGGTAATTTGGGTTGAAAAGGAGAGCAAAAGCTGTCTAATGCAACCTCCTACTCAGATCAGGGTCAGCTAGGAGATCAGACCAGGTTATTTATCCAATCAGGTATTGAAAACCTATTCATTTTGATTGAAAATTATCTCATTACTAGAGTACTTCCGTGGAGTATGACCTCCAAAGAACTCTGCCACTCCTACCTTTTATCAAATAAGGAAACGAAAATTGCAGTGATAGATGGGGGGGGGGGGGGGGGGGGGGGGGGGGGGGGGGGCAGAATCATTCATTCATTCATTCATGAGGATAAATTACAGAGGATATGCTTGAGCCAATCATTACAGCTTCCAAATAGCATACATTTTGTACCATTTTGTTCATTCTGCTGCCAGAAGGGCATCAAAAAAGCTTATCTGCTTCCTGCTATACCATTCATGTGCTCATTCTAACTAGAAAGGCTTGAGATAACTAGCCAGCAATCATCCAGACTTGGCATCTTCCTTTAGAAGCTCCAGAAAAGCAAAGCCTCATAGAAGTGCAGAACGATGGGGGTCTGTGCAGCAGAACCCGTTCACACCACAGCTCCTTGGCATCCAAAACTCACCCACCTCCTGGCTGCTCCTGCCCATGCCCTCTCCCATGCACCAGACACAGGCAAATGCAGCAAAGAATGGTACTACTGCCATTTAGAGCACTGGAAGGGCTTTGGAGAAGAGCACTGAGCATCAGAGGTGAGCAGAATGCCTTGCTGCTGGCATCTACAGGAGGTTTTCTGCACCACTCAGTTGAAGTCAAGCCCTGACCAACAGGACTCCAAGGAGAATAACGCTGAAAAGACACACTGTGGTGGAAAAGACCCAACGTGTCAGATGCTGAATGATGCAGTAGCACTTATTAAAGCACCCTGTCAGACACTCACATCAATATCATTTATGTGTGCCAAGACCATTTAACCTCACAGCTTCCTTTGAAGTGCTGAGGATTTCCTTCAGGTGCACTGGGATCAGGAAGTGGATTATCTCCCAAGAGGCTGCAGTGTAGCTTTCCCTTCTGTTCTTGCTTTTTCTCTCTCACACATACTCCCTTAGCTCTAACTGCAGCCCATGCTTCAAAGCCATGGAAAGGGAAAGCTTTGGACAGCAGAACACAGCTTGCTGATTTGCTTTCCTCCCACTTCTCCCAGCTTTGCAAAGGTAACTGATTATTTCTGTGTTAATGTGACTTCTCTAGGTATAGGGCAAAGACAATGCTCCTCAGCTTTATATAAAAAGAATGAATGTCCTTGGGCTCTCCAAAGAATAAAGGATTTGGGTTTAGGGATAGGCTGAAGTTCAAGCATCCCTCTCCCTGCACTGCAGAACTTGCTGCGTACGAGGACATCACTGCCCTTGGTCAAAATCTGGAGTACAATGACTGGATATTCTCTCAAGTTTCGACTCAATACGCACTTTGTGATTACTTTTTGAAACTGCTAAGAAACTGGATTTAGGGACAGTAATTGTTGTATTAGTTTAGCTGTTGCTGTATAAAGTACTAAAAGTTGAAAAGTACTGGCTGCTCTTTGACATTACCAGATCCATCCCTGCTTTTTGTTGCAAGGCAACAAAAACCATGTTCCATCACCTACAACAGGAGCAGAATCAAATACAGCCAGGTGGTTTGCAGGACAGGTTGTCACATCCCTCCCCCAAGAGCTTAGCCAGAGGGCTCCTCCAGTCACACCTCTTCCCTTTCTGCAAATCTCTTCTCAAAAAATAAAAACGTCTCATATCTCAAACAAAATAGGGTCTACATTATTTATCATGGCCACACCACAGGTCCATATGATTTACAGATCCTGTAATTTAGGAGAAGGCAGTGAACAGGGAGGGGATTGAAAATGGAATCAAGAAAGAAGGAAACATTATCCTATTCTACATTCAGTAACCATATTGGTGTAGATGCACTATTGTAAGGAGCAGTGTTTTGATGTAACATCAGAGAAGATTCACTTTTACTAAACAAAAAGTTTTGAATTAATGGAAGATGAGAATTAAGAACTATACCCTACAAGGAATCCAAAGAAAAAAAACCAACTTGAACCCGCTGAATGTCATACCTGAAATATTATAGTTGTGTTGTTTTTCTGGGTGTCGCTTTCAGATTTGGGAAATTACAGGCACTGTGATAAATATTTCAGGCAGTTGATTACAATGAAAAGTAATTAACCCAGCTACAACAACAGGTGTTGTATGGGGAAATGCTGGCTTTTATCATAAAGTTGCGGGTGCATGTGCTAAATGCATTCGTCATTTTCTCCTTTCTTTTATTCAGAGAATGCCCTGGGGAAAGTATTCTAGTGCCAGCATTTATAGGATATAAAGAAAACCCATTAAATATGTATCTGACCGCTAACAACAGTGTAGAGAAAGAATAACTTAACTATGGTTATGTAAGGCTGCCTGTTCAGCTGACTTTGGTGGTGGTGGTAGTTGTAATAATCCCATTTTAACTCCTTTGCCCTGTACTTAACTGCTGGTTTTGAGTTGAGGGGACTATTCCTAATTTTTGTGTCTTTTCACTTTCTAATTATCAAACGCACACAATAGGATTCAAATCTTGGCTTGCTTTAACAGAAAGAGTCCAGAAAACCCCTAAGTATGAACATGACTGTCTGTAAATAACTAGGGAAGAAAGTTCAAAATGAAAATAACAGCTGTTCAGAGAGCTAACACATAGCAAATGTGTGGGTTTAAATGATGTTGTACTTGCTTGCTCAGAGCCCACTCCTGACAGCCAGGCTCGGGCAGAGACTGAAGAATTTGGGAAAGGAGGATGCTGCAGTCAGTGTCAGAATTGGACTCACATTTTTGGTTCTCTTTTCCTGCAGCAGTCACCCTTACGTAGAAAATGCCATATTGCAACCCACGCCCCTCAACTAATGCAAAATACATGCAGAATCTTCACTCTTCTGCTCCCATCTGCATTTGGAAGGACACTAAGAAGCTGTGAGTCTGCTTTTCCTGCTTTCCTCTAACCTTACATAACCTTCCCCATGCTTCAAGAGTCTTGAACAGAAGACGAAATACAGACAAAATCCAGAGCAGACAAGACAGCTGAGTTGCTTCTGTAGCATGGCAGGGGAAAAGCAACACTGATTTTACTGCCCCAAGCCTCCTTCTCCTCCAGACAACAAGAACCCCATCCTTTGCTTTATTGCAAGAGATGTCTTGGGCTGCCTGGGCCTGTGCAGGATTGGAAAAGGGTCAGGAGAAGCAGTTTGGCACAGGGCATCCTCTGTGCTTACAAACTCCTCACAGCCCTCGAGGAAAGGAAATCTCCCAAGGAGGAAATGGAGAAACACAGTCAGCATTGGTGACCAGCAAGCTCTGTGATCTCAAATACTTTGCATTTTCTTTCCTCTTCATGGGTTATTTCTCATTTAGGGCTACGCAGCAACATGGAAAAGAAAAACAGTATAGATTGCTATTGTCTTCCTCACCAGTGCTGCATGAATTCCCTACAGAAAAGGGCAAAGATATAACATTTATGATGGCACTTGTTCTTTTTCTCCAGAAGGAATAGACGCAGGGGGTGTGTTTGCGAGGCGGGTTTGTTTGTCTAAAGATAAACAGAGTCATCTCCCTTAAGCCAGCTCCATTATTTATGAAGGAAGACTTTTCAGCCTCTAAACAGCCTTAACAGCCCCTAAACATGCTCATAAAGTGTAATGTTCCTCCCGTCTGAGGCTGCGTGAGTTCAAAAGTCATCTCCCACTTGTGCAGGGATCGCCGCTGCCTCATAAACTGTGAATTTACGGGGAGCAGGTTACATCCACTGACCCCTGGAGACAAAAGCTGAACCTGACACTGATTATTTAATATCTTACTGACAAATGCAGCTCAGAACAAAAAAAAAAACCAGAAAAGATTATTTAACTCTGGGCATTTGGAAGTCTGAGCTTTCAGGTTTGGGTTGGACATTAAAGCTGTGGTTGTTTTGGGTTTTTGTGGTGCTTGCTGTGTTATTTCCCAAATACAGACAGAAGCATCTTAGTAGAAGAGAAAAAAAAAAAAAGCCTTTTCCTTATCACAAATGCAAGGTGGTTCAAAAAACCATCCATGAAATAAAGGACTGTAACTGCTTGTGGTGGATTTGACAGTACAGTTTGGCAAGTAGAACAGAAAGAGGACACAGTGTGAGGCAGGTAGAAAATCTATTTGGGGGTAAAAGGTCCTTCGCCTCTAGCAGCTTTGGGTTTCTGTGTTAAGCACCTACCTTAAACCTGCCACCTAAACAGCAACAAGCAGCTTGCAATCCAAGCACAAACACGTTTATCAGTCAGGTAAGGCTGTGCCTTGGCATCTCCAGATTGATAATTTTAATAAAGGCTGTTATCTGGCAGGGGGTGGTTTACCCCAGTATTCTGTAACACCTTGTTGGTGTGCACACGCACGCACACCATAAGCGTGTCAAAAGCACGGCTGTCTTCTGGCACCAGGAGCCTTCCCCCTGAAGGAATATCAGCCCTGTGCTCATGCTCCTGCCGTGCCATCGGCTCCTCAGTGTGCCTGGAACAGCCCCCGCTCTCCCAGCTCAGAAAGGCTCCCCAGGAAGATCCTCTCCCACCATGGAGTGAGAAACAGAACTGCAGGAGGGAAGCCCTCTGTTTAACCAAACACTGGAAGGGGAGGATGGATGCTTCCTCGGGGTGTCCTGGCTGGCCACCACCTCCCACGGTTGAGGCTGTTCCACATCATACCAAAGAAGGTCCTACCCACATTTCTGCCAGAGGCTTCTGTACATCCCCACATGAAGCTGATGGCCAGAGGGGCTGGTCAATGCACTTGCTATTCCTCTCTCAAAAACACAAACAGAAATTAAACCCAACATCAAGCAAACTAATTTCACTAAGGAAGCAAAGCAACTGCAATGACAGGCAAGTGCCAGTTAGCTGTTAAATAAATTCCATGTCTGAAGCTAATAAAAACCAAGATATTTAATGTCTTTGGGGAGAATTTTTTCCTGTTTTATGAATTAAAAAGTTACGAGGATTTTACCTAGGGTCTGTTTTAGTATTATGCACCACACAGCTGTATTCCTAGTCTGTAAACCATGTTAAAACAGGGCCAGACAGTAACGGGCAAGGAACATGGCCAAATTCTTCACAAGGTGGGATGCCATTTCTCTTCCTCCTGGAAAACCCTGCTTTCTGAAAAGCTCGGTGGCAACAGCTGGAGCTGAAGCAGTGGTAGATGCCTGCCTATGCCTGCTACAGGATCATAAGCATCTTGGACTGAACACCCCAAATTGGTCCAGACTTTAGGAATATCTCATTATTACTCTTCCTGCCTCCACCTCTCAAAAAAACCCGGCTCCACACACACCCCACTGCCGTAATCCCAAAGAGCCGTCTTGGAGCCAAACTGCTATCTGTGAAGCACTCAAGAAATTGGGGGGGGGAAGGGAAGGGGGGAGGGGGAATAAAAGCCTTATAGAAAAAAGTATCACCAATGAAATAATTGCTTTGTGTACATAGTAAAACATAAACTGCATACATTAAAAGGGGCCAACTGAACCGTGCATTCAGTAGGTCAGTACAAAAGCAGTTACCCAGAAATTGAACTAATTAACCAGTAACAGCATCTTGTGCAGAAGAATTGCACGCTAGGATCATGTAATTAAAAAAAAAAAGACCTCAAGCATTTAAAAATAATAAAATCCTAGGAAGTGGGTTTTCACAACAAATTTCACAGAATCTGACACCCTGTAGCTTCTGAAATCTTTGTATTTTCACCTTTTACATTGTTTATAAAATACTTCACAGATGGTTAGCTTTTTGTACATAACTGAGGGCAGAATGCCCTTCAGAGGGGTGCACCAGCTCAGCTCCCATACACATGGGGGTGATATTGCTTCTGGGAACCAACTGCTAGAAGACTGCAGAACTGCAGGGGTTTTCCTGAGTGTTCATAGACAACAGTTTATATCTAAAGTGACAAATTTTTAAAAAATCACTTGCATTGGGATAGGTTTTACTACTTATTATTTAAAAAAAACCCCAAGCCAATAAATGGACAAAATTCTTTTGTGACACTGACTCTAATTTAAACCTCACTTTAGCTAGGCAGCAAGCACAGTATTTGTGGCACAAGCTGACGAGAGATGCTGAAAGTGCAGCCTTGGCAAAATAAAGGTTTGAGGGAAGCTATCTGTAGTATTATTTACAGACTGGACAGCTGTGCTGGTGACTGAAGTAAAACACCCTGACTAAATATAATCTGAAGCCAGAGATAAGTAAGTGTTTCAAAGCTGCGTCCCTACAAGAGGCACATGTTTAGCTTTTCATGCATCACAATGGATGTCCCACATGAACTTTTTTCTTCTTCAGGTTTCCTTCAGCCCCCGACTGTCCCTGTCACCCTGTGCCAGATGGGAAGTGAGAGCTAAGCCGATCCACCTCTTTGTGGTGGAAACCCCCCGAGCTTCGGCTACAGGTTACTGAAGCCTTCATGAAAAATTCAGAGCTGGTATAACAAGCTTGCTGAAAGTAAAATGCATGTCACATTATCCACCCTCCCTTTTTGCTAGCACTGAACTACCACCGCTGAGAGCTAGAAAACATGCCCGTAACAAACTTGTACAGGGATTCAGATGCAAAAATAAACATTAAACTCTGTCCTCTTTCTGCCTTTTATTTTAATAAAATTAATAAGGTGTGAAAATGAGGCAGCAATAAAAGAACACTGGAAATTGATTTATAGACACATAGGAGAAGTGGACACTGAAAACTGCTAAGCTGCTAAAAAGATAGGGATGTGGAAGTAGTTTGTGCCTTTCTCAGTAGTTAAATCCCTGTTGTCTCACATTAGATGTCATTTATGAGTGGTGTAATAACAGTTAATTTGTAAAACTATTTCAGAGGTAAATGTGGTGCCTATTAAAGGTGTTATTTGCTTTAAGAGATCAAGCAAAACAGTGGAAAGAAGAATGGCCTGAGCAGAAATCAGCTGTGTAATTTGGCCTAACCTTCCTCTATGTGCTTTTGTGCCGCAGGTGTGAGGGGACACACACTCCCAGCAGTTACTGAGGATCATGGTGCAAGCTTGTCCCTACTCTCCAACACCCAAAACCCTAGAGATGGGCCAGGGAAGCAACAAAAACACAGCACATGGCTCAGTTCAGTAAGAGATCATGGGCTCGGGGAGGTGGGGAGCAGCCTTCCCCTTTCAGCTGACTGCCTGCCATGTCATCCCCAAGACCTTTGCTTCTTGCCTCCATGCTCTGTACTTGAGGATTTGTATGGAAAGGCATAAATAAGAGGGGTGGATCAATCAGAGAGAGGCTGTATAGAGATATAACCAGATTTAACCAGAAAAGGAAGTTGTCTTCAATGACAACTTCTCGCCCCACACCTCTTGAGTGGATGGGCAGCAGGATGGGGATGCGGGGAGCAAAGTCTCTCCCAGTGTATGTAAAGACCAGGTTCATGACCTCCTGAGGAACCTGAATGTCTGTGCGTCTCGATGAGATGCATCCCAGAGCCCTGAGGGATTTGGCTGATGTACTTCCTAAGCCACTCTCCATGACATGAAAAGTCATGGCAGTCAGGCGAAGTCACAGGCAGCTGGAAGAAGGGAAACACTGTACCCATGTTAAAACAAGACAGAAAGATGGAGCCTGGGAACTACCACCCTGTCAGCCTCACCTCTGTGCCTGGGGATATGATGGAGGAGGTCCTCTTACAAGTATGCTGAGGCACATGGAGTACAGGGAGGTGATTTGGGACAGCCAGCACCGCTTCACCAAGGGCAAGTCCTGCCTGACCAACCCAGTGGCCTTCTACAATGGAGTGACTGCATCAGTGGACAAAGGAAGGGCTACAGATATAATTTACCTGGACTTCTGTGAAGCCTTTAACAGGGTCCCCCACAACATCCTTCTCCAAACTGGAGAGTGATGGGGTTAATGAGTGGATTGTTAGATGGATAAGAAATTGGTTGGACAGTCACATCCAGAGGGTTTTGGTCAACGTCTCAGGGTCCCAACGGACATCAGGGACAAGTGGTGTCCCTCAGGGGTCTGTACTGGGACCAGCTGTTATTTAATATCTTCATTAATGATGTAGATGGAGGGATCCAGTGCACCCTCAGCTAATTCCCAGATGACCCCAAGCTGAGTGGTGCCGCTGACACACCTGAAGGATGGGCTACCAGCCAGAGGGACTTGGTCTAGCTCAGGAAGTGTGTCCCTGGGAATACCATGAGGTTAAACAAAGCCAAGTGCAAGGTGCTGCACACGGGTCAGGCCAACCCCCAATATCAGCACAGGCTGAGGGATGAGCAGCTCTGCCCAGAAGGACTTGGGGGTGCTGCTGGATGAGAGGCTGGACATGAGCCAGCAGCATGTGCTTGCAGCCCAGAGAGCCAAGCCCTCCTAGGAGAACAAGGGAAGTCTTCAAGGTGTTTTATGTGCTGGCTCCTACTGCGGCAAAACCTCACACTTGCCGTCAGTACAGATGCTGAGCAGACATTTCTCTGTGGGACGGTGGGAGCCAGGGTGGAGGGGACACTTCCACCATTCCTTCCACGCTAATTCCAGAGGCTGACATAGCAGACAGGAGGGACCCAGGAAAGAGACTTTGCAGCTGCATGATACCTGGAGAAGCAGAATTCAGAGGGAAGAGGGCTGGGCGCACAGCAATCTGTGGATTTCAGTAACTATATAAAACACAGGACCTGAGCATGCTGCATGCAGCACACCCCAACTTCACAGCAGGATAAGCTGTATTGCCTTCCTTGCCCTTAACCTTTTTCCTGGGAAGCAAATGTGGGTGTCCAGCCAGGGCTGGAGCCAGAGAGCTCCTGTGCCTTCCAGGCAGGCAGCAGCACTGCCAGGGTGGACAGCCCTTGGGACTGCCTCAGCCAAGCCTGGACACCACATACAACAGCAGCCCTAATAGGCACCCCAGATGTGATCTCCCCAATGGTTAAATTGTGCACGAGAAAGCAGATTCCTGGAAAGCACCTCACTTGTACTGCATACAGGCAACAAGTGTTGCTCCATGGCATTTATAGCAATTACAAAAACAGACCTTTGCTTTTATTAAAGAGCACTTGGATTAAGGTATAATTACATGCTTGCTTCGAGTTTAGATAAGAGGTTTTAGGCTAAAAGAATAGATTGTGCAGACATGATGTTATTTCTACACACGTTTCTTGCTTTTCCAATTTCTTCTTTCCAAGAAAACTCCAACATAATAATTTCTGCATGAGTAACCACTGAGAGGACACCACAAAAGACTGCTGTGTACACAGGCTACTGCCAACATGTAAGTAGTCTCAGACACATTGGAGGGGAACCACAAGGAATAGAAACTCATATGACCACATCTGTCTTTCAACTCACTACTTCCTCCTTTTGCCAAACTCAGACATTAAATTAAAAAAAAAAAAAAAAAAAGAAAAATCCCAATCATTTTTTATCTTAACCTCCTCTGAGATTTGGGACATGGTTTTACTCAAACTTGAGGTTGAAAAAATGATTTCAACTATTTCCCTAAGTTACATCTTTTCTACTGATGTTTTGTAGAACTCTGCCTTCTGAAATCATATCCATCATATCCTACTCTGCCGTCAAACACTGGCACAATTACGTTAATGGAAGTGATTAATAATTCACTGATGTTTTCTTTTATGGTATAGGAAGGTTTTTGACAGTTATGAATAACATTCAGCTTTGTTTGTTCAGGATTTTTTCCTTATTTTCCCCTATCTCTGTTATCTTACAACATAATCGTCTACCTACCTCTCCTGGCTGCTTTTACACTCCCTCATTGTTTACAAAATGAATAATTAATGATTGATAACCTGCAGCCAAATCCCTCCCACCCTATTTCTCCTGCCTGGTCTATGCCATTTTCTAGGTTATTCCAGCAGCTTGGTTTACAGAACTTGATATCACTTACATGTTTGAAGAAGAGAAACGGGAGCAAATAAAAATGTAACAAGGTGAAAGTTCAGGTTAACCTGAGCTGCAGTACTCACCTACTTGTAGGTCATTTTTGTGGCATTTGTGATACAGCAAAATGAAATATATCTAGACTTACTTTGTGAAGTAAATAAAAAAAGCACAGCCCTTCTAGAGCAGCAAGAAAATCACTGCAAATGCCTTGTCCACTTTCTGAAGCACTTCTCCCATTTCCCAGCACCAGCCTACATCACCCCTGTCCCTCAGGGCATCTTCCCAGTACCCACAAACTGGCACTTGAATTTTCCAGCTCTCGTGGCTCAGCAAAACCCTCACGTCCACCTATCACTCGTTTTATCATATTTTGTCAGTCAGTGCACAAATGTCAAAACGTGATCTTTGCCCCAAGCAGCAAGTGGCAGCTCACAAAGTCTATGAAGCAGAGCCATCTCATGGGCACGCCGGCTCTCCATGCGGGGATGAGCTTCCGCTTCCCTGCACAGCGACAAAAGCTGGGTCAGGGGATGCTCCATTTGACTTTCCTGTGATTGCCCTGACTTCTGAAGACTCATTTTTAATTTGATTTTCCAGCTCAGCATCTAAAGTGAGACCTGACTGTCTTCTTGCTTCCATTGCTTTGCTCTAGCAGCATTTTGCTAGAGTCACATGTGGGCATCACAGTGCAGGTGCTCAGCTGGCCCAGATGTGTCCCTCAACACCCGCACAAGGAAGCTGAAGCTGCCCAAACTGCAGGTGAACAATAAACTAAAATAAATAATAATAAAAGACGAAATTCATGTGATCTGGACTAGGCATGCCATGAAACTCAAATATTTGGCATCTGTTTTTCCTTTTCAAGCTGAAGTTGCATATATTTCTTTCCTATCGGAGGCAGCCAAACTTTGTAACCAGGAGCACTCAGATACCTGTGCTAACATGAGTGCACACCAGTCTAGTTTAAACCTGCTGAAGGGGGCTACAGAGCAGTGCTAATGAGCTTCTTATTTTTCATACACAACACCCATTCAGGTGGGAGTTTATGAACCAGAAGAGAAAAGCAAATGTCACTGGTTTTGTTGATGGGTCAAAAAGTTAAGATAACACACCTTTATTGTTCTCCCAATGATACATTTCCTGCAAACAACTACAAAGCCTGTTAAAATTGCTACCAAGTATATAATAAAATGCATCACATTCTGTAAACTTATAGAACAAAAAGAACATTACGATGAAATAAATTAGTGAAATGCAAAAAGCAAAGCTAAGAATTATGAAAATGCCCATGAATTGTAAAAACTGATAATTTTTTATTTTTAAATTTTTATTATAAATAGTTTACAGTTTTTCATGGCAAAGCCAAATCCATGCCTGCTAACAAATAAAAAAAGGACAACTGTCTCAATTTCATTTAATTTGGGGCCTGTTCATCTCTGATGGACTTAGCAGAGGGCAGAATCAGATTTCTGGGCTTTAGCAGCACTTTTACCAACACAATGAGTTGGTGGTAAATCCTCTGCCTTTTGAGAGAAGGAAATTAGTCAAGCTGGCTGGAAGATCATTGCTTTGAGACTTGATTTTGTTCCAGCATCCATTCACTAGAAATTCAGAGATGGACATGGTTTTCGACATGCCACCTCCAGATTTCTGAAATGAAATCTGTTTTGCAGATGTGCAATGAGAGAAATGAGTTTCTGTCAGCAGCTGCCTGCAAAATCCCAGGCTCTGGGCACATCATGCTGGGTCCAGACACTGCCACTGCTTCAAACCACTGTTTTTCAGGCTCCCAAGAACCCCAAACCATCCCCCAGGGGATTTAATGAACTTTCACTGCCCCAGGTTAATGATGATCCTGGCATTGGTGGCATCCCCCAGAGCCATTCACACTGGAAGGTGCAAGTCTCTATTTGTCAGAGATGAATTCTGAAGGGCAGAAGACCTCCAAGCCTCAGTACCTTTGACAGAGAGACAACCTACCTACATCTCAACAAATGTTACTTGAACCTGGCAGGTTTTCTGCAGAACAGTTTGCAAAACACACTACAAAGCAATTTTTTCCCCCTGCCAAGTTATTTAATTAGAAAATCCTGAAAAGTTCACTTGTTTAAAATTAGACATTAGACAGAGGGGCACTTGGAGAGGTTACCAGGGCAAGATGGTAGAAGATATGAGAGTAGTCAGTGGGACATGAACAATTGGCACTATGTTCAGGGTATCACCAGCCAAAATACCATTGCTGGTGTCTCCCTAGGAGGGAATAACAACTTCTGATCATTTCTGCTTTCAGAAACCAGCACGTAGTGGTAGGATGTTCAGCTATGAGCCAGGAGACGCTGGCTTATTCCTGACTGAATCGCAGAGGTTAGAAAAGCAGCTCTGAATCAGATCTTCCACAATTTAAGTGGGGATGTTAATCCCAAATGTAGCTCATCAGGATACTTAGGCATGCTCCATCCAAGCACATAGTAGGATTTGTAGTTTTAGGATGACAAGTGTTATGAAATACAAGGGAAGTTTAAAGCAATTTGGTGGGACTGTTGAAAGGAAAAGAACAGGAACATGGTAGAAAGCTTCCTGCAGTCACAGGTGAAGAAAACGGGTCAATAAAAGTTGGCATAGGTATAGAGCAGGTAAAGAGAGTCTGAACATTTTTGTAGGGAAGGTATCAAGAAACACATGAAAACTTAGGGTGAGATGTGAGGACATAAGAGAATGTTGGAAGGAGACAACTATGAAACTGCTACATGAAATGAAGGGCAAGGAAGGAAACTTTTAGAAGGATTTCAGAATAAGCAACCCTATTCCAGTCTAGTCCAAGCACTACTCATCTGTCTAGCCCAGATGCTAAAGAAAAATTTGGAGAAGTGGAGAGATATAAGCACTGGGGATAAAGAAAGGAGTAATGGTATCATCATGGCTCTATCATAAATCAGAATAATATATTTCTAAACTTATCAGAGAACCAAAGTATTTCTGTAGGGAAATCTCATACTAAGAAAATGCATGGCTGCCTAATTTCCAATTAAATCCAATTAAATCCAATTGCTAAACATTTATATTCTTCGCATTAAAAAATTAAATATGGACAAAAATCCTTTTAAGAAATTTAATACTCTAATCCTCAAGAGACACTTTTATAAAAGGATGCTTACACTCAGCAGTTAAACAATTTCTACTAACAAGACGAGAAACATACAAAGACATTTTGAAAAATTATATCCACCTATGTGTTGCATGCAGGGTTTGGGGCTTTTTTTTTTTTTGCAGTCACACTATTGCCAAAGTAGCTAAGAAATGAAAAGGACCTATTAAGAAATAAAGTAATTTTTATTTTTTCTTTCTGCTACAAAAATTTTACACAAGCGTTCAAAAGGAAATTCTTTCTGTGTTTTTTATTCCAGCCATAAAATGCACTTTACAGTAGCACTGAAATGCAACAAGACACATTTATGCTGTGCTCACATGGCTTTATGCCACCTGGCCAAGAGACATTGGTAAGGCAGTGGAGTACACACCCTGTCGTGCATACTCCGCTTTTATTGCCCACTCAGAAAGCCTCGTTTTCATCATTTTGAAAGGGAACAGAACTCGCTCCAAGAAAAGCCCAGCTTGGATAAAATCAGAGCCAAAAGGAATCTGAATGCCAGCCTACCATGCTGGAAAAATATTTAGCTGTTTCACTGACGTTTGCATTGCCACACTGTACCCCCCTGTTACAAGCAGGACTAAACTTTTCAGACCTATTGGTACCACATGAAGCTGCTGTCCAGTTATCTAATTTAAAGCCTTTTCTTAGGAACTACTTACTGCCCCTTTTCAGACTGGATAACAGCACACATATGTGCAGCTACCTGAATTTTCAAAGCAGGCCCAGGAGTGGGCTGGGCTCAGTACCGCATGCCAGGCTCTGCCTGCCCTCCTGCATCCCCATCTGCCAAGTGAATAGGTACTCATTTGTGTAGGAGGCTTTTGAAACAGCCCTTATGGCTGTGTAGGAGAGGGCAGACACCCACTGCAAACACCATTGTTTTGGGACCCTACGGTAGGAGTTTCCCACAGAGCTGGAGTAGCAGCCCTCTCCGTGGGCAGCTCCTGTGACAGAAGAAATGGCTGTGCTGGCCATTTAGCAGTTGGGTCTGCTACAGAAATGGGAATGAAATTCATTTCTAAGGGAAGGAGGTGAATTTTCCTATTTGGTTCTCTTTTTTTTTTAAGCAGGGATCTCTTCCACATGACCCAAACAACAGAAATGCTCCTGGCAAAAAGTACTCTGGTACTTCGGTAAGTGTCTGGCAAGGGATCGATTTCTTCGTGTGTTTTATGACTTAGAAGATCACCCGGTTTTCAAAACCTAAATGGCAAAGATTAACTTTTACAAGGTTCCCTTAAAACACACCACGAGTTGGCTTTTGTGCAGTGTGAAACAGACCCTCAAGGCCCTGATCCCAGCGGTTTCACCTGCGCTAACTGCCTTTGGATACATTAATACATGGAGTGCACAAATGATTGCCAGACATTCAAAGCCAGGGCTTACCACCCTTATTCGAGCGATCACAGAGCCCTAAATGAGACACCCACAGGACTCCAGCTGTGTTTGTGTCAGAAGGGCTTTCCAGCTGCTAAAGATGCCCATGTGAAACCAGCAAAGCTAGAATTATACAGCAAAACATCGAGCACCCACACGGAACATGCTAAGAGTGTTTTGATAATGTTTTATAACATCAACACTGAGGGCTTTCGCTTCAGGCATGGGATCCTTGTTTAAATTATGTTGGATAGCCTGTTTTAGTTCGGTTTATGGGCACATCCTGTGCACTCTTGCACAGTTGAGCAATCCCATTCAATTCCAAAGGCTTATTTATGAGCATAAAGATGACTTACAGTAATAAAGAGCTACACCCTTGTCGTTCCAGCACTCACCTGCTTACTGAGAATCTTATCATAGTACAAACAATGAAAAAAATATATACTCAGATTCCATTTTGAACCATGCCTGAGCAAAGCAGAGAAGGATAAACAAGGATCCTCCCACAGCTTCCAATTCCTGTAGTGGTTTGAGGTGAGAGAAGAAAATTTGAACTACAGTTCTTAGAAAGATGAAAAGTTCTCGTTTCACTGTGGATTCGAGACTCACACTTCTGCCATTTTTTTCCTTCATAGAAATGAAACACCTGCTTTCAAATGCCATACTTCTGGGTTTTCTTTTGGGATTTTTTGTTTGTTTTGGTTGTTGTTGATTGGGATTTTTTCATACTTTGAGTATTCCTTTCTGTCATTATATCAAAACTAAACTCTCATGCAAGACAACCTAACTTTATCAATATACTGCTGTGCGATAGAATTGCAAATTCAAATGGATTATAGGAAAGCAGGAATTTGGGATTTTTAATTCTTGTTTCTGTTATATTTTGTCAGTGGTTTTATTTCCACCAGCGATAAGCCTCCATGTTTCTGTTTCACTTTTTTTTTCCCCTACAGAAGGTACACCAGGCCTGTGCAGATTTTCATCCTGTTTGCTTCATGTCTCTCTGGGAAAAAGGCCCTGCTGCAGCAGAGGACAGATTAACATCCTGGGGTAGGCCCAGCTCAGACGGAAACAGATCTTTCCCTGCCAGTCACATCCTACTGGGATTCTCCCTACACACAGGCAATTCAGGGAGAGGTTCCTGCCAATATAAATCCAACTGGGCTCTGTAAACAGAGAGAAGGACCAGAGACTATGAGCACCAGAGGGAGATTGCTTCCTTGTGATAGACTAAGCTAATAAATAAGTTTTTAAAAGACCAATATCTCAAATGTGGAGAGCTTTAAAGAAGGATCAGCTTATGCAAAACTTATGGCTGATGTTTTGGAAAAAAAAAAAGGTTACTTTCACTGGCTGAATGCATCCTTTATTTATACTGATAGGAATAAAATCCTTTTAAAGAAAGAAAGAAGGGAGTAAAGGCCTTGCCTGTAACACCACAGCTTACCCCTACCAGTGCAACAGGCTACACTGGCATGCCAGAGCCAGAGAGGGAGACCCTGGAAATGTCTGTCCCTCATCGTGTGTCACCAGCTAATGTCCCCTAACAGATGTGAGCTAACAGCAGAGAGCTCATGTTAGACATGTCAGACAGCTCTGGGCCCATCACCACAAGACAGACACTGAGGTGCTGGAGAATGTCCAGAGAAGGGCAACAGAGCTGGGGAAGGGCCTGAGCTCAGTCGTATGAGGGAGCTGGGGGTGTTTAGCCTAGAGATAAGAAGACTGAGGGGAGATCTTATTGCTCTCTACAAAAAGGAGGTTGCAGCAGGACTGGACATCAGTAACAAGTGACAACGGGAGATGACCTCAGATTACACCAGTGGAGGTTTAGATTAGATATTGAGAAAAAAACCAAAAAATTACAGAAAGATCTATCAAGTATAGAATGTGCAGGGAAGCGGTGGAGTCACCGTCCCTGGAAATGTTAAAAAAATGTGTGGATATAACACTTGAGGACATGGTTTAGTGCTGAACATGGTCGTGGTGCTGAGTTGACAGCTGGACTCGGTGGCCTTAGAGGTCTTTCCCAACCTTAATGATTCTATGGCTGTATGATTTTAGACTGATTCTTAGCACAGCTTTTGCAAGAACTCCTTATATTTCATTCTGAGCATTTTTCCAATATTTAGTTTCCTATTAAACCTCATAAATTGAAATACAGACTGGAACAATATTGTCTGCTTTCTGTTACGTCATAACTAAAATCTGTAGACCCCATAAGAAATTACCACTGTGTCACCTCTGTCACAAGCCAAGCTTCTGTGCTTCATATATCACTGAAGAGTTTTAGCTAGGGGTGATACATAGATTAAAAACACACGCGGCATTGAACAGGGCGGGGTGGAGAGGCTCGCACTGAGGTGTTTGGTGGGGCTGTTTGGTTTCTTTTTTTTTGTAGAGTCAGTTTTAGCAGGAAGGGACTAAACTAAGGAGGGGGAAGAGGACGAGAGGAGAAAAGGGAAAGGAATACGAAAAAAAAAAAACCCCAAAAAATGTAAAAAGAGAGAAAACTGAAAAAAAAAAAAAAAGAGGGGAAAAGTGATCACAGGCCCCCGAGGGTCTCTGGCAGAGCTGGGAGCCGCAGCTACCATGGACAGAGCCCGCCGCCCGCCCGGCCCCGCCCGCAGCGGAGGAGCCGCCGCGGCGCTCCCAGCGCGGCGCGGAGATGCCGGCCCAGGGAAGAGCCGGCCCCGGGAAGAGCCGGCCCCACCGGGCAACATCCTCCGTGCAGGAGCTCCAGCCAGGCCCCCAGAGCCGGGAGCGGCTCAGCCACGGGTTTATGGGCTCCGCCTCACGCGGTTTTATGGCGGTGTCTGGCTTAGGTTGGGCTCCCCTGTGTTGATTCAGGGCATCCTTCGGAACACCTGCCTCCGAGCGCAAAGCCGTGAAGTTCAGTTGCAATAAAAAGTTAATAAAAGGGTTTATTGCAGGGTGTGTAAGCCGAAAATTTTAAATTAATCAAGACAGCAGCTCACAGGCAACTTCAAAGGCTATTTTTTAAAACATAACAGTGTCCTACTATGTACAACACAAAAGCTTTGTGGTTAAAAAGGTTTTGTTTTGGACAAACTGTTCTTCCTGCAGAAGGGGAAATATGAACCCTGACAGATTTTCCTTTTGGCTATACAGCATATTCATCACAGGAATTCCATATTATGGATTCTGTAGCCCACTACTCCTGAAGGATGGTTATTAGTAACACCTATTTTACCTAGATAATGTGATGCTAAAGGGAAATCTGAATTTGGACACACTGCAATACATACAGGGAGAAAGGGATGCAACTCCATGTAAGCATAGGGTTAAGTGTTGGAGAGGAGAAAAGAAACTTAGAAAAAAAGTTTAGAGAGCTAATAGAAAATATCCTAATTCTCTAATTTGATTTAAAAGTCAGACTTCAATAAAAAAACCGGAATTCATTTCAAAAGAAAAACGGTTATAGTCAGTTGTCATAAACCTGTGCTTAGTAATGTCCTTAAAACCAAGTGCATTGCTGAGGATGTTTGTTATTTCATGACACTATTTACATCCTTCATAGAGAATGAAAAATTCTGAGTGTATTTAGCCGGATAATGAGGTATTATCATGCTTCTATTTATTACTGATAGAGTTTCAATAGATTTTTTTGATATTTCCTGAGAATCCCCATAATTAATGACATGAATTCACCTGCTGGCATTTGAACATCAAGAATACACTGTTAATGCTGTCTGTATTTTGGTAACAGTACTCCCTTTCTTCAGTAAAGTGTGGAGTTTGTAATGCTTAGGAAATTCCTTCAGAATACAACTGGTTGAATATTTTATCGTGGCTAAATGAGAGTTTTATGGAAACACTGAGCTTTCTGTAGAAAATTAAAAATAGTCTTCCAAATTAGGCTGCTGATCTGGTTGACAGTATTGAATTGAATATTGAATATCTACACTCACAATTTTGTGGTCCTCCAAGTTGTGCTCAGGGCTGGCCGAGTACTGAGAGGGTTTCAAAATAGCTGTGCTCTTTGAAAAAGTGTGTCCATGCTCTGGAATGTAACATATTACTTGAGGGTCACTGTTTCTTAAGGCAAAACGATGTGTGGTGGTATGGTTGTACAAAAATATATATTGGGCTGTGGTGACAGAGATGTGTCACTGCTTCTGGGGTAATAACCAGAAAACTATTCATGGTCACAGCTGCTGAAAATCTACCTAAAGTTATGGAAAATAGGGGGTGAGGAAGGTAAATTTCAGCTTTGTATACACCTTTTTAATAATTATTTGCTTATTTTCACAGGCACAAATATTTGTCCGCGTAAGCGGAAGTTGACGGAACTCCATTGCACATCTATTAAAAGACATCGTTTACCACTAAAATCTGTGGCATCACAAAAGTATCCCACAAGAGCTGTGTTCTCTGTCTCAAAAACCCTGAAATAATATTATGCAAGTTAGAACAGCACCTCCTGGCAATAACCACAGCGTTGTGCTCCAGACCCCTCACCAGCTCCACCGCCCTTCTCTGGACACGCTCCAGCATCTCAATGTCTTTCTTGTAGTGAGGGGCCCAGAACTGGATGCAGCACTCGAGGTGCAGCCTCAGCAGCGCTGAGTACAGAGGCACAATGTGAAAACAAGCATTTGGATCAGCCCAAAAAATGGGCATTGGTGTCCCTGTTTGTGGGAGGGGAGATGGAGCTAGATGATCTTTAAGGTGCCTTCCCACCCAAACCACTCTGCGATTCCATGGTTTGCCAGCTATTACCAGATCAGACAGGAAGAACACCTGCACAAGAGGGCCAGTATGTATTCAGAGGGGCAACCCCTGCAAAGCAGGTAATGACATTTGCTGTTAGCACATCTACTCTTCATCATTTACTCCAAAACCACAAAATGTGTGTAATGGCCAGCACAGGCAGATTTAAGCAATGCTCTCACATTTCTTTTGATGTCTCATCAGATTTCTTGGTCTTTCCAAACACAAAGAGAGGAGCTGTTTCTCCGGAGCAACCTGTCCAGATCTGTGCATGAATATAGACCCAAATAACTACACAATATGGTAATTAACTATCTCCTGGCTTTGTTATTTCTCTCATCTTTTCCATTTGGGAAACCTCTGGTCAGCTTTCCTATGGTCTGTTCTTTTAGTCAAACTGTTTCCATCATCCAACTTAGATCACATTTCACTTCATACCACAATACCGAAGGTGGCAATTCTTTTCTCCAAAGAGGTGAGACCTTCCTGAATACAGAGGAGGTTTATGCTGATGGAAAACTGTCACACTGCTCTCCTATCCAGTAGTATGTTCTAAAAGGTTAACATTAGACTGCCGCTCAAAAATCCTTACCCATTTTATTAAAAAAAAAAAATTAAATATTCCTTTGAAAAATCAGAGGCCTGAAGTAATTTCCAGTAACATTTGATGAGAACTTTAGGATATTCTCTTCCAGTGAGGGTATTAGAACTCATAGAGTAATTCAGCCATTTGTTTTCAAACCTCAAAATGCTTGAAGGGGAAAATAAACAGTGCAATGCAAGAATTGTCAAAGGGAGTAGTTAGACGAAGATAGCAGAATTTAGGAAAATCTTTAATGCTCTATTTTCTATTATGTTAATCGATTTTTTTAGCTGATTAAATATATTGATGTTGGTACTGTAGTAAAATCACAGAAACTGAATGCGCCAATTTTGCTGGCTTCCTTTTTTTCCTCTAGGCATACTTATAAAATATGAATTTTGCACGAAAAAAAAAAAATTAAAACCCAGCAGGAAACTTTCTTCCTCATGAAATCCATACTTTCCAAAGGCTGATGGCTCAGTTTTCCCAGAGTTGCAGAGTCTCCTAATGAAAATGCCCTGGGCTCCACCACAGAGCAGTCACTGATCTAGAGCCATTCACAGGGTATGAATTTTATGTGATAGCAGAAAACACGGCAGGTATAATACCTACAGACTGGATATCAGGACAAACAGGAGAGGTTGGCAAGAGTGGTTTGATTTTGTTTGATAGGAATGACAGGGAAAAAATGAATTAGAATATATTCTTAATTTTTTTCAGGCAATAGAAAAGCTGAAATGGAACTTCTGACACTTCCAATAATTTTTCAAAAAGCTCCAAAAGTAGAGCAAACATCTTGAAACTTATGTTTTTACATTTCTCAGATTTGAAGCATTGAAAATCAAGAAGATCCATCAAAACAGATCAATTCAAGAAGGAAAAAAAAAGTTCTCATCTCTGATAGTCTGTTGGGTTTTTATTTGAATAAACAAATTAAAGGTCTGCCAAAAGATGACATCAAGTTATTTGTTCCAAATGTTTCTTGCAGACTCCGGAGAGCCTTATTCAGTTTTTGCTTGCTGACCCTCTGTGGAGGCCCTGATTCTGCACCACCATCTATTTCAGGAATCTCCAGGTCAGTTCCCTACAGCAGCTCCACAAATACTATTCAAGGTGTGCGAGGATAATAAGTACAACTGCAAAACGCACCCACAGATACCACTTCAGTATTCCAATAAGAGTCCAAGTTTTCCTTCCCTGCTAAGCACCCAACTGCCACAGAAAACCTCTGAACACTCAGCAGCTTTTGAAGACCAAAAGCCTGGCTTCAGAAGACCAAAACACTTTAATTTTTATTTCTATTTTGGGGAATATTTTTTTTTCTTGTTCCTGGTTTAAGAATGCTTGAAATTATGACCACAGCAGCTCTAAGGTAAGTTTAGACCCATTGTTTTCAGTTAGAAGATGCTCTTCTATTTACACTTCTCAGTTATTTAGAAAAACAAAAGGAAACCAAATATAGAAATATCCTTTCCAGATGTCACTTGCTCGGGGGGTGGGAATACCAGGGGAAAAGCTATGAATTACCTTCTAAGCTCTTGTTTAGCCTGGGATATGCAAAGGTTAATATCCTTTACCTCACTTGGTGTGTGTAACCCCATTACTTCTTAACCCCAAAGTTACAATCAGCAATGCTCCCAAGCTTTCACTCTTTCCCAACATGAAAACCCTGGGAACCCTATGCAATTCAGAGCCTTTCCTTCCTTGAAAGGAAGGAAAAACAGACTTTTGTTTTTTAAAGAAAAAGCTTTCAGGATGTTCTGCAATGCAAAGAGGAAGCCACCAAACTGTAGGGCAGGAAAGAGAGTTAATTGAATGTCTTGATAGCCAAGTAATACAAGCATAATTAATTTAATCCAGAAATCTTTCAACAATCAAATATGAACCACACAAAAATTTGCTGTGAGAGTGTTTTTGCAAGACATTCTGGTAAGTGATGAAACATAACAATGTAATTCAGGCTGCATTTATCACATCTTCACTACAAACATTGCAGCACTGCTAACTTCAGAAAAATAAGAGATATTCTCCCTACCTGAGGGGTGACCGAGGCAGGGAGGTAATGCATATTCTGCACATCAGACTGTGCTTTAGAGTCTCACATGCCCTGGAAAACTACCTCACAGCCATGTTCTCACCCATCCCAGTGGGGAAACTCCAGCAGGAACAGATTCAAACTTAATGAGGGAACAAGCTATGAATCAGGAGAATCACTTTGCTTGCAAAAGCCTGCATCCACTCACCATCCTTCCCAAAATGCTGCTCAGCTTTATCATGTATCAGAAAATTCCACCTCTCCCTCCCTCTTGACCCACCCTAAATAACAGGCTACAGCTGGGGGCAAAACAAGCTGCTTCCTTGGGCTTTGGAAAGGATGACACTACCAAAAACCTTGGTGAAACATCTCTGGAAGTGTAAAGACAGCCCCTGGTTGAATGTCCTTTGCTTTGAGCAAAGTCTTGCAACTGGAAAGACTTTTGAAGCAACTGGAATAAAGTGTGTTGTGTGAGAAAGTGGTGGCACACATCCTGGGCTCATGCCCCACCTGTGGCCCTGGGCTCCTGTTGTCCACAGCAAGCCACTTAACATTGCTGGGCCTCAGGTCCTTCTCCACAGGCAGGATAATTCCTCCTCAGGCCAGAGGAGAAGATCAGGGACTGAGAACTGTAAGTAGTGCCTAAATTAGCCTTACGCAAGCTCCCAGCTTTACATGTCTGTAGGATGGTTGTGCAGTCCTACCACAAATCATCACAGCTTGTTTACAGTCGGCATTTTGAGGGACCTTCATGTAACACCGGCCCTTAGTTCAGCGTTAGTACTGGCATGAGAAAAATAAAATAATGTAAACTGTGGCTAATACAAAGCAAATACTGAATTTACTTTCACCCACAGCAACTGAAATCCAAAGCGGACAAGCTGTGTGGAAGCACTTATCCCCCTTTTCATTGCTTTCCAAAATGGAGTATGAAAGAGCCCCCTCCCCGCTCTGAAAGGGATCCCTGCTTCCCCTGCCTTCCCTCTTTGCTCTGACCCTGTGGACAGCTCACTCCCGCTCCAGTGGAATAACAGCAAGGCTTCTCCCAGCCTCGCCAGCCACAAAACGTTTAGGCAGAACTATCTTTTCTGTGTTAAAAACCCCCAATAAATAAATGCACCACCCTCCTCCTTTTTTGAAGGAGACTTCAGAGAAGAGATATTGTAGGAGACATTGTTATGCACGGCTCTTACAGAAGCTGGGCCGGTGGATTTAATAAATGAATGAATAAATAAGTAAAAAAGCCGATCTCCTCGCACTGCTCCCAGGAGAAGTGGGGGCGGCCCCAGCTGGCAGGGAAGGGGGACCGGGGTGTAGCTGCTGGTCGCGGATGCCGCCCCGGAGCCGGGAGCGAGCAGGAACCTTTCTCGGGCAGGATAAAAATGTTGACTGTAGATAAGCGAGGTGCAGGTGGGGACTGAGGGCACGGCGGCGGCTCCGGCCGGTCCCCGGGGTTTGCTTTTGGGGTTTATGGGAAGCAGGTGATGCCGCTCAACGGTCTCGAGCTTATTCAGCGTGTGCCCTGAACCAGAGTTCAGTCAGTGCACGTCGGCGGTCCGGGCATCTCCCGGCTTCGCAGAGCCTTTGGAGGAGGAAGGGAGCAGAGAAAACAAATAAAAGCTCGGAAACTTGCAGAGTCAAACGCTTTCCCCTGTCCGGGGACGCAATTCCGATAGCTCCGCTTGCTCGTTGCGGGGCGCATCTCAGAGGTGCCGGGCTGCTGGGTGCAGGCTCGGCATCCTGCCCGGGCTCATCGGCCCCGGACGGGGTAGAGGGACGGGCCACCTCCCGGCGCGTCCCGCCACAGCAGCGGTGACGGGTCCCGCGCTGCCCGCGCATCTCCCACGCGTGCCGGGGTCCCGCAGGCCGGGGGGCGACGTGCTGTCCGTCCCGTCCCCCCGCACCTGCCGGGCTCTGCCACCCTCTGAGCCAGAGGATTTTGCAGCGCAGTGCAGTGTTACACCTCAGCCCATACGTGATGCGCTGCTCGCTTTCCATCCTGGCTCCTGCTTCAGGATAAAACTGCGTTTCTGAGCGTCGGATGGGAACAAAAAAAAGCCCCCAAGGCCGAAGATGTTGAAACACAAAAATATCAGTGGGTGGTTGTAGCTGAAATGATACGAGCTGACCCGGTAGGGTCGAGGGATTTGCTTGTCCCGAGCAGGTCTTTTAAACACCAATCTGACAAGCCGGAGAGGGGTTTACCGCGCCGGTAGGCCGGGTGTCCTGTTTCAGCGAGTCACGTACCATTAAAGAGGCACTTTTACAAGTTTGCAGCGAGGCGCTGAGGCATTCAAAGCTGCTCGCTCGGGAGGAAAACCCGCGGCGGCAGCGCTTGGTGAAAGGGTTAACCCGCTGGCCGCCCTGCCTGGGAAATGATGGTAAATTACCCGGCGCGTTCTCCCGGGGAAGAAATTAGACTTCAAAAGGGCTGGAGCCCTTCTGAATATATATCAAGCAGATGGGCTGATGCGCTGTCTCGCTGATGTGCCATTGATTAACCGCCCCACAAAAGTGCTGCAGCCCCGCTCGCCCGCGGGTGCGCGCCGCCGCCCGCCGCTCTCCCGGGCACCCCGGCGGCGGCAGTGCGCCTCGGAGTTGAGCGAGGGAAAAGGGCTGGCCGCTGCAAGACACCGGGAAAGAAAGATAAGAAGACATCAGAGAGGGGAGAGCAGGGGAAGAAGGGGAAGAAAAAGAAAGCCAACCCAACAAAAAACAAACAACAAAACACACGGGGAAAAAAACAGGGTGAAATACAAAAATAAATCTCTTCAGAAACGGAGGGGATTTGCTTTCTCATCCCCAAATCTCGCCTTCCCTGTCAGCACTACCGAGAGCCCATCCCCGCGCTGCACAAGCTCCCATCCCAAGTTCCAGCTGCGCTCCGCGCTGCAGCGGGTGCGACGGGCCGGCACCTCCCCACCCCAGCAACCTCTGTTAAACCGAACTGGGAGCGAAAAGCTGCGGGGAGCGGCAGAAGACCCGAGCTGTTCCCCCTCCCCGCTGCCTGACGGGGCAGAGGCGGCAGCTCCGCCGCTGGCGCCCCGCGGGGAAGAGCCTGGCTGCGGCCCCGGGCTGGGGGGCTGCGGGTGTCGCATCCATCCCCGGAAGAGCTCAGTAGAAATGCCTGCTCCCTCCTCCCGGGCCTAAGCGGGGAGGGAGAAAAGCACACGCCAGAAAGTCACCCATTGTAGCGTTTAAATGCTTCACCGCTCAAACCGCCTTTGACACGCCTTGGCTGGGCTCCCGAAGGCATCCCGAGCCATTCGATAGCACTACAGAAGAGGCCTCTCTGTCTGCCCCGCTCTGGGCAGCCTGGAAATGGCCAGCGGCGGCAGCGCACACACCGCACATGATCAGCGCACCCAGCGCACAGGTGCAGCGCAGCCCGCGGAGCCGCGCTCCCATCCACTGCCAGGGGTGCAGCAGCTCTGGAAAACGTCCTTAGAGAGAGTCCGCCTGAAGTTAACAGGGGGTGGCGGCAGGGCAGCAGTGGTTTTCCGAGGCCCCAGCCCAGCTCCGGGAGCGCAGCCGGTCGTGCGCCCCAGCCCCGGCCCCGGCGGACACACAGCCCCGAGCAAAGCCCCTTCCGCGTTGCAAGCACTTGGCTAGGGGCGGAAAACTTTGTCCTCTTGTCCCCCGCGGTGCGCCGGCAGCTCCTCGCTCCAGCCTGGCTTGCCCGCGGAGAGGATGCTTCCCACGCGGGGCCGGCAGGGTCCCCCTCACCCACGCACAAGCGGATCCCTCGCCACTTTCCGCGCATTTTTCTCTCCCGGATAAGCCCGTCACGGGCACATGTGACAACGGGTGACCAGACACAAGGTCGGCTCCTGCCGGGTACCGGCAGCGGTGCCCGTGGGTGGCAGTGTCAGAGGTGGGGCCTCGGGAGTCAGGGGCGCACAGAGAATCACAAGCCGGGAGGTGCCCCATGCGGGGACGGGGCTGTGGGGCGGAAAGTTTCCGGGGCGCTTCCCTCTGCTCCCGCACAGAGAGAGGGATTTCTACGTGTGTCCATCGCTGCTGCAGCGGCTCGGACCCCTGTGAGCGAGTGCACGTGTGTGCAGGCGGCCACGCGTGTGCACGCCCGGCCGCGCCGGCCTCCGCGTGGGCTCGCCCGTCCCTCTGTGGGCGCCTGCCTCTCCGCACTGTCGGAGCAGACACGCTGGGCCGTTCCTGCGTATCTTTTTCTCCTCCTTTGTCTCCCTTTCTTTGGCTTTGACTCTTTCAGGTGCCCCGGCGGTGCCCTCGCGTGCTGCTGGTTGCTGGGAGGTGGCGTGGCTGCCACTGCGCTGCTGTTGTGCGAGGGGAGGGAGGGAAGGGGGCTTGAATGCTGGCTGTTGTGCTCGGCTGGGGTGGGGGGCCGCCGAGGAGGAGGAGGCCGATGATGATGATGATGGAGGGGAGGGGGTGACGATGGAGCTCACCGCGGGCGCGCAGCTCCCTGGGGAGCCGCCTGAAAGGCCGCTGCGCTCACCAGCTGACAACGCGTGCTCCGCTCCAGACACGGCGCACCGCGGCCGGGAGCGAGGCCAGACCCCCCCTCCGCCCTCCAGCCCCCCCTGTCCCCCCCCTCATTGTCCGCCCCAAAGCATTGTCCGCCCCGCTCTAATTAAGAAACACTGGCCCCACGGCCAGCTCCCCCCTTAGCCCCCCCCGTGGTTCCTGCGCTTTTCTGGTCTCCCCTCTCTGGGTTTAACCCTTTCTCTCCCTTCCCTTCCTCCTCCCTCCCCGAGGCCAGAGGTTGAGCAAACAGCAGCCGGAGAGCTGCACGGCAGAGATGCGCCACGGCCCCGCCACCACCGCGCCTCGTCCCGCTCCGTCCCCCCGAAATCCCCGCCGCCGGCACGGCCGGGCAGAGCCACGCACCGGAGCCCGCGGCCGTTCTTCATCCGGTGACCCAGGCTCAAAAGTCAGCGGAGCCGCCGTGAGCCTCGCACAAAGGCGACCGCCTCCCCAAGCCCCCCGAGCCGCCGCGGTCGTTTCGCACACCCCGGAGGACAGTTAGCGCTCAGCCAAAATTTAACGCTCGGATAGTGCGCTTCTGACTCGCCCTTTTCAAATAAAAGCCCGTTTAGGATGATAAAACCCCACGAAGCAAACCGGGCGAGACTGCTTCCAGGGGCTGGTGCGCGTCCCCGCTCTTGTTAAAAAACTTTGCGGCAGTCTATACAAAACAAACACTGTCGCAAGCTCAATAAAGCGATTTATCCATCTTCATTACTTAAAGAAATGTTGTCTCTTTGTTTGTTTGGGAGATATTAAGCATGCTTAGCTTGCAACACATAGTTGATTCCTTTGCTAGTATCTTGGATACTTGGAGCTGACTTTGGAAGGTAGGAGCTAATTGCTAATAATGGAGAGAAAGGAACCAGCCAGCATAGCGGGAGTGGCCTGGCATATGGGGAATGAGCGGTCTGAAATACTCAATGTTCAAGTTTCCAAAATATTAATGAGATTATAGCAACCTGCAGCTATACGTTACAGCTTGTTAACGGAGTGCAAGAGAGGGGGGCTGCCAAGCGGTTGTTATGCAAACTCTATAGCTGAACCTTAAAATGGGAATGCGGCTGGGTATCTCTTTCAAAGAAGAGTTAAAAAAAAAAAGAAGAAAAAAAAGAAAAACAAAAAGAAGAAGAAAAAGCCCCTCAGAGGGCGAGCGCTGCGCTGAGGCTACGAGCACCAGCCGCGCCATGCGCTGCGCTCGTCTGTCGGGGGAAGGGACCCGACCGAGGGAGCGGGGAGGATTTTGATGCGCTCTTTTCCACCACCTCGCGTGTTCGCAGCCGCAGAAGCAGCACCCGGGACGGCGGCGCGGCGAGAGGCTGCACGCACCCCTTCAACCCATGGCCGGCACCCCCGGGACCCCTCCGCGGGTGCTGCCCCTCAGTCACGGGTACCCGCGCCGGGTACATCCCCAAACTAAACCAAATAAACAAAACAACATCCCCAAAGTCGGTGGTTTTGTGCTCCGCCGCATCACTCCCGTTATGGGATCCCTCGCGTGCCCCCTAAGATGCGAGACGGGCTTCCACAGCCCAGAAATCAGTGCCGGTAACCAAAGCTGACCTACCCCGACAAAGCAGGCGTTTTAATAGGAAGGGAAATGACCCTCCCGATAAACTTTCCACCCTGTGGGACCGTACCCCCTTTCGGCAGGTACGGGCGGCGGCCGCGGGTGCTGGCGGCGGGCAGGGCAGGGCGACAGCCTGGGGTTACCGGGGGGCCAGGTGCCCTGTTTCTGCAGGGGAAAGCGACACCCTCACGGGCTTCGATCCCGCGGGAGCCGCTCCCCCGGCGGCGCCTGGTTAACTGATCACCTCTCCGACACCCCTCTCTCAGTGTCACCTGATGAACCCAGCGGGACCTCGGCACCGACACGGCTCCGGTTTAGCCCCGGGTCTGGTGTCACGCGCGGGCTGGGCTAAGCATCAGCCAATCCCCCATTCCCGTCCGGGGTTTAGCTCGAGCCCAGGGGCCACATCCTGATCCCCCGGCGACCCGCGGCGCTGCTCGCGTGTCCCCAAAACCCCGCCCGCTCCCGGCCCTTTTTGCTCGGCTGATACAGAGGAGGCTCCGTGGGGAGATCCGGTCGCGTCCCCGACTAGAGGAGGAGGTGGGAAGAAGGGAATGATGCGACTCGAGCGGTTGTGCGGGGACAGGCGCTACAGAGCAGCGACAAGCTCCTTACCCTGCACTTGTTGCAATTATCCCGGCTCCGCTGGGAACTGCGGGACGGAAACGGGACACGGTCCCGGCGGTGCAGGGAGCAGAGGGAGTGCTGCTCCACGCGGGGCAGAGCCCGCCCCGGCCCCGGGGTCCTCCCGTCCCTCTGCAAGCAGCCGGGGCGCCCCATCGGCTTCCCGGAGTATCGCCCTCGCCTCTGTACCTCTCACCACCGCCGCGGAGTTTCACACCACCGCGGCGACGGGAGGGTGAGGGGAGAAGTTGAACCCGACCACGCTTTGAGGCTGATTTTGTTTTGGTTGGTTTTTTTTTTTTTTTCCCCACGTTTATTTGATTTGAAAAAAAATTTTAGAATTAAAATACATAAAACAATGGCAGCTGGCTTTGCTAAAATCAAAATAAACGATTCTTGTCGTAGAAAAGAATATTTTTTTATAAAAAGAGAGAAGCAGAAAGAATTGCAAACACTGCATAATAAATACGTTTCCTATTACCACAAAAGGAAGATAAAACGGACATAAAAGTTTGACACGACAAAACTGGTTTCGTTTTTAAGAGAGCGTTATGATTAAGTGGCTTAATTAAATATTGGTCTCCAATTGGCAGTTAGTAGCTTTCCTCTTGAAACTGCAACTCCAGCCGCTGATAAAGTGCTTGCGCCAAGTTTCCCCCACAAAAGACGCCGACATGGTGCTCTAAGGAACATCCAAATTTTCTCCGCTATTTACAGGTTAAGACGGTACGTTATTGACTTTGTGTGTGTGTGTGTGTGTGTGTGTTTCCACAGCAATACGACCCACGGCAGGATCGGTGTCCTGGAAGACGGGGGGTGTCAGGGCGGGTTCACGGCCGGGTGGGGATGGCGCCGGCGGCATCGCGGCACCCCCGGGGCCAGGCTTTCTCCCTGCGCATCACCTGCTCGCCGACGGGGCGAGCCAGGCTCCGCGCTGCGAGGTGGCGTGTTGGCAGGAGGGAACGGCAACGACTTCTAGGCGAAAGAAACTTTCGAAGTGTTAACTAAAAATGAAAACAAACCAACCGACCCTGAGAGACAGGGCGGGTACAGTCACTCGCTAACAGCCATCCCCCCTGGACTAACCAGGGGCTGCCGGGGTGGGAGACGAAGGGGTGGATTTCAAAGCGCCCGAGGGGAGCCGATGCCGTCCGTGGCGGCACCGCGTTCGGCTGCTCACCCCACGGCGGAGTCTGTGCTTCGAGGGGCGGCCTTGGGGGTGCCAGGGACGACACCCCTGCCTTAGCTGGCCTCATCCGAATCGCTGTAGTGGGAGCGGGGCGAGAACTCCCCGTCGCTCCTGTGGGACCGGGGTGACGTCTTGCTCCTCTCCTGCGGCGGCTGCCCGGGCTGCGGCATGAGGAGGGCGGGGGAAGGGGCTCTCTGTCCCATCAGGGCGCCCTCCGCAAAGGAGAAGTGCAGCGGGTCGAGCTGCACCGAGTAGCCCCCGCGGCCGGCGGAGGGGGGAAGCGAGTCCTGCCGTGCCCGGGGGGCGACGCTCTGGGCGGCCCCGGCGGCGGCGCCGGTGGCCCCGGCGGCGCTCCAGCCCCTGCGGCGGCGCAGGGCGGCTCGAAGGGGGCCCCGCGGTGCTCGGCCTTGCCGGCGGCGTCGGGAGGAGCGGCGGGGCCGTGCAGTAGCTCGGCCAGGGCGCTGATGTAGATCTGAGCCATCTGCAGCGTCTCGTACTTGGAGAGCTTCTTGTCGTTGTTGAAGGAGGGGATGACATTGCGCAGCTGGTCGAAGGCGTGGTTCAGCCCGTGCATCCGCCGCCGCTCCCGCGCGTTGGCCGCCAGCCGCCGCTGCTTCTGCACGCCGCTCACCTGCGCCCGCAGCCCGGGGCCGCCGCCGCCGCCCCGCGGCCGCCCGCCGCCCCGCGCCCCGCCGGGGCTGCTCCCGCCGCCCCGCGCCGCGCCGCCCTCCGCCGCCGCCTCCTCGTCCTCCCCGGGCAGCAGGTAGCGCGGCGAGGCGGCGGCGGCGGGCAGGCGGGCGGCGCAGCACACGCCGAGCCACGAGCCCGGGGCGAAGCCGCCGCACCCGCTCTGCTCCGGGCCCGGCGGCGGCTCGGGCGGCCCCGGCGGCTCCCGGGCGCGCTCTGCCCACGGCAAGCTCATGGCTCTACCGCCGCGCGCCCATGGGGCCGCGCGCAGCCCCCGCCTCGCGCGTGGCGCCCCGACGGCTCCGGTGTCGGCCGGGCCCGCGCCCCCCTTTAAGGAGCGGCACGCGCCGGGGTCCCCCCCGCCCCCGCGCCCCCCTCCCCCTCCCTCCCCTCCCTCGCGCCCCACCCCTCCCGCCGCACGCCCTCCACTCGCGCCGGTCGCGTGTCGGCGCGGCCAATGGCGCGCGCGCGCGCGGGGCCGGCGCGTGCGGGGAGCCAATGGCGCGCGGGGCGCGGGGGGAGCGGAGGCCGCTGCCGACGGCGGCGGGGGGGTGAGCCCGGGCCGGCGGCACGCGCGGCCCCGCCCCGCCCCGCCCCGGGCAGGCGCGCGCCGGGCGGGCTCCCCGCGCGCGGCGGGGCGGAACTGGGTGGGGGTGCCCGGGAGCGCCCCGACGGCGCGTCCGCCCCGCGCCGGGCAGCAGCGGGCCTGCCGAACCGGGGGCCGGGGAGAGCCCCGCACCGGGCCTGCCGAACGGGGGGTGTCGGGAAGAGCCCCGACGGCGCGGCGCCCCGCACCGCGCAGCGGCGGGCGGCTCTGCCGACAGAAGGAACCGACACCCCGTGGCACCTAGCCGTCCCCGCCGCCGCATTCTCTGAGGACGCTCCGTCGCGCCCGCCTGGGGAAACATGCTTTTCCATATAGCCGCCGCTGGCCAAACCTCGGAGGCTCCGGTAATTGCCCGCCGTGGCCTCCCCGCGCCGGGCGCGAGTAGCCGTCGGTCCGTCCGGCTCTCACTGCGGCCGCAGCGAGCCTGCCCGAGCTGTCGGTGCGGAGCGCTGCCCGCCCGAAGCGGTGCGGGCGGCGGTGCAGGGAGCGCGGCGCCGCTGTGCGGGGGTTCGGCTGCGGAGCCGCCGAGGCAATGCCCTCGGTTTTAGAGCGATTAATGCCGGGGACACAAGGGAAGCCCACGCAGGACCCGGTAGGTGAGAAGCGGTGGCGTTTGCAGCCGGGACAGCACATTGCCCCCAGAGCTGCCACGTTTTCGGCAGGGTCCCGATCCCCCGCGAGCGAGTCCTTTTGTTGGGCCAACAATAGCTGGCCAAAGGTGGTGGAGAGGGAAATAGCTCCGTGCACGCATCTTAACTTCCCTTCCGCGCTGCCTCCCCTCCCGCCACCGCCGCCTGCCTGGAGAGGAGAAGTGGAGGTTTGCCCGTGTGAATAGGCGTGTGGAGAACAAAGTGATAGGCACAGTATGAGGTAGATATGTTTTTTCAAAAGTGAATAACTCGCAAGCCAAGGAGGGAGCGAGGGAGCCCAGCAGCTCAAAGCGGAGCGGCAGTGACATGGAATGAGCAGCCTCACAAGTTTAGGAAGCTGGCTGGGCACGCTTGGTGCAAGCGGCAGGCTCCTGGGGCCCACCTTCCACAAACAACTGGATGGTATTGAGGAAACGCGATGCTGATGGTTTGCTTCCTTTAAAAACAAACTGAGGGAAACTTCCACTGTTCTTTTTTTTCCCCGACAATTATGCTTCAAAGGCAAAAGCTGCTGGATTCCCCCAAAACAAGTTGTCAATTTCTCGCCAAAATGAAAGTGTTTACTCAGTAAGAAAGGTGGCAAGGAGAAGAAGTTAATACCTTGTTTCTGTATAGTATCCATAAAGTTGCCAGACCATCTATTTGTATCTGGTAACAACTTTTATACCCTGCTATTGTTTAACACCCCCCCCCCCGCCCCCCCTTCAATAAACACTTCCATCATGAACAGGAGGAAAAGCCCTCTGCACTGTGCTGCATGGTGCTGTTTGCCGGCTAAACTCTCAGCCCCCGGCTTCTCTTTCAGTCTGCAGGCACCACGTGCTCTCTCCCTGGGTCCCCGTGGCACAGGTGTGCTTTGCCAGCAGTCCTGCTGTGCTCTCATCCCCAGGGTTAAGCCTCCGTGTTCCCCGTTTGGGCGCCGGGTGCCACAGCTGTGAGCTGTTCCTTGCAAGGACCGCGGGCCAAAGCTTGGAAATGAGCGTGAGCTTTGCTAAGCAGCAGCCACTGACACGCTTTTCCAGAAGCCTAGCAAGCTCCCAGCATGGGGAGAGCCAGGCTGGTGCAGTGTTGAAGTCTTAAACACCTCCCTCCAGGCTGGTGGCCTGTGTGGCTGTTGGGCCTCCTTGACAGCAGGCGCAATCCTCTGTCCCACAAACCACCCACTGGACTCTGGGCACAGAGGGGAGCAGCATCCCATTAGCCTCACATGCGGATGCAAGGTGGCTGATGCCCAGGCCTCTGGATAGCCCAGGGCTGCTGTCTGGTGCTGGGGACTTCCCTTAGCAGTACCTCAGTAACTGTATGGAGCACTGGGGAGATCAGCCTAACACCTCAGCGTGCTCCTTGGACGGGAAAACTTCCCGGCTGGGAAACACTAACAGCTGCTTATTTTTCAAGCGCGTGTTTTGTGAGCGCATGCATGCTTTGAAACTGGAGGCATCTGAGACTCACTCCACAGTTTGCCTTTGAAAGGACACACACAAAAAGGCATTTTCCCCACCAACACCACTGCTCAGAGGAGGAAAAATGTTTCACTGAAATCCAGTACTCTCTGTATGCCTGTAGCTGCTGTGTGTGCACACACACTCAGAGTCAAAGTCAAAGGCAAAGGGTGGTTTATGTCAGCACGGGGTTTAGCTCTGCTCTCCCAGAATAAGATAAATGTAAGTGATGAAGAACTCCTGGGGCTGGCTGAACTCATTTTGTATTCAACACTGCCCGGCCCTTTTCACTTTCCCTTCTCCCTCTCTTTGTATGTTCAAGCCTACTTGAGTTTCTTTTTTTCTTTTGTAGAAGTTGGTTCTTTTGAAGCGGTTCGAGGCACGCCCTGCAGCAAAGGGGACTTCACAGGAGTCGGAAACACAGGCACACCGGTCTGAAACACTTACTGTACAATAGCAGGAATGTAGGAAGCCTTGAAAATGAATCTGCTCTAAGCAAGTGTCAAAGCTTTCAGAGGAAAACAAACTGAACTTACCCCCGTATCTTTATGCATATTTCCCCCCATCCTCCTTTCCTCCCCCCTTAGCCTGGTTAAGGGCCAAGGCAGCAACTCAGGGTCAGGCACATATTAGTGTTACAGAAAATATGCTACAAAAGGGGGGAGAGCAAAAAGCCTCCTCTATCATTACAGCCAGAGACATTTTGAAAGCACACAAAGCACATGGGTCAGTCCTCAAGTTTAACTGTACTCAACAGTCTAACTCTGCATTCAATCCCATTTCAAGATCAGATGGCTTCTCTGCCACTGGTCAGAAAGTATTTTATTCCTTCTCTTCCCCTTCCCCACTTTTCCCACATGTTCTCCCATTTCCTCCTTTTCTTTTGAAAAGTGCATGGGGGGGGGACACATAGCCCTCTTTGTACCTCCCCCAGTCTTCAGGCAGTAAAACCCACAAGTGGATAGAGACCAAGGTGTGAGTCTTGCTCACTGAGATCAGGTAATCCTCAGTGAATCTCAACTGCAACCTGCCCAGGCCTCCTGCAAGAGGAGGGAAGGTGGATTTCTGCCCTCCTGGTGGCTGACCTGCACCCTGGAATGGCAAACCCCATCTAGAAGCTACTACAGTGAGCAACAACACACACAAAAAGACAATGTACAGCTGAATTATTTTCAGTCTCTGCATCTTCAGACTATTCACCCAAATAAAGTGTTCATACTTACATTATTCAGAGCAAGATTGCTTAAAGCAGAAGAGGGTCCAGCAGCAAATGTTTCTTAGGCTCCTCCTATGACCAGTGTCTGATGCTTTACTGTCAAATGTGTTTTAAATACACATTAGAAGGGATGACTGCAGGGAATACAAAAGCCCTGCATTTGGAAATGTGGGAAATCACATTTCTGAAACCTGCCCCTTTCCACTCAGGACAACCAGGACCATGCTGCTGCTGAAGCAGATGTGCCCTCATTTCTGCAGAGCAATCTTCCTGGGCAGATTTTTACACTTACCCAATGTCATTTATTTCAGCTCTTGGAGGGTTTGTAAAACTAATTCCCATTTCTTGGTGACATTTACCTCCATAAAGATCTATGCTCTGGGGCTAACCCTGTGGACACTTGCAACTGTATACAGTTAATTCCAGTGCAAGTACCTCCACTGCCTCCAAGAGAAATGCAAAGCATTGGTATAATAATACTTGCCTACCTCCTGGGGCCATTGTAAGGCATAATGAATTCAGCTTGGTGATATAGTTGGAAATCTTTTCTATGGAATTTGTACCTACATACATTTTGCCCATTTATTTAAACGGCTACAGATGTTACTGAGACATTAATTCATATTTTAAAAATAAAAAGCTTCATATTCAAGGAAACATCACTCATAATAATTTTCCCTTAGTAATTTAGTTTTAAACACTTTTTTGTTTTACACTCAGCTTGGCAAGGAGGTTGCACTAAAATTGCTAAATGCCTTCAGTCCCACCAAAGTCTTGGACAGCTGAGGCACTTCTCAGCTGTGGGACACTTTGAACAATGATGTTATTCCAGGTGCAGCTTGTTCATCCTTTGCAGCCCGAACAATTCTGCAGGGCCTGTGCATGCTCACAGGCACCACCCACAGGTCCGTCGTTTTAATTACTCCTGAAATGAGCAGTAAGAGAACACTAATGACCATTTCTGCTGTGTGAACAAGTGTTTTCTAACATGCTTTCATTAGGCTGCTAGTTGATATGTTTTACTAATATAAATCACTTAAGCAAGAAAATTACCACCGTAATCAACAGTTTTACGGCATATGATTGATACTTCATTTAGTTTAAGATCAGAGAATTAACATCAATCCATCCACAGAAACAACATATTTCCTTCAAATCACATCTGGTCACCTCCTCTTGCTCTCAAGTTCTCTTGCACAAGAGCCCAGGAAGTGTAAGTACTCCAACTTTGCTGGGACTAGATTTATTATTTTTAACTGATCACCTCAGCATTCCCTTTTTCACTGTCACTTTAGCCACTGCACAAAGTACAGTTACAAAGGTTTGCTCTGGGAAAACATTCTAGTCATAGGCTTGGTGTATAAATGAAAAATATAGCTTGCAGGCTCTCTGTGGCATAGTAGTAACACAAAAGTGAACAAGTGAGAGAAAAAATAACAGTTGACATATAAGCAAGAGAAAAAAAGAAAAAAAATCAACATTTGAAACAATCTGCCTTGCCTCTCAACAGCAGCATTACTTGAGCAGTAACCTGTGAGTGTAGGGGGCTGCTTCAGTTGTACTGGGCCTTCAGCCTGCTGTTCTCACATCCATCACCCACAAAGCTCTGGGCAATCAGGCAGCCCAGTCCCCGAAGGAGGTTTCTTAACTGTGGAAAAGCCAGCCTGGAATCTGAACCTTTGCAGGTCTCCTGAAGAGGGAACATCTCTAAAATGTAAAGAGTAAATATTTACAGTCACAGAAGCCAAAACAATGTGGAGAACAGTGGTTCCTCTAAGGGGAGGAAATCAAGTGAATGGACCCAGTCTGGTGCTGATCAGCAGTTCACATCAATCCCCAAGAGCAGAGTATTTCCCCAAGAAACCCTTGTCAGCCAAGAAAAAGTAGTACCTTGCCATTCATTGGAAATCCTCTCATTTAATCCCTGACAGCAAAGAACACAGGGCTTCTAGGAACAATCCATTTCCAACACAACACAGCACAAACAGAGCTTTCAGGAACTACCCCTGTGAAAAGCTGTGAAAAGAAACCTTTCTGAAGACATCTTCAGCTGGTTCACTACCTTGTAAATTAGGATGTCTTAAGAATTTCTACCTGTTAAAGAAGTAGAACCATTTTTATTTCATTCCCGTCATGGGGTTAAGAGAGAAAGAAATACACAAAAATTAAGCATTAAAGAGGATTAAACTTTAGGGACACCTCAAAATTCTGAGCCATGCAAAGAAAATGAGAAAACTCTTCCCAGTCTATTAGACATCAGACAGCTTCAGCAGAGCGTTGTTTGCAGTGCCTGTGACTGTGTCCTCATTGGTTTTGTTCAAGCAGCAATGCTCAGCTGCAGTCCTGTAGCTCTTGGGAAGCAGCTCTCCTGTGGCAGTAGGCTTACAAAACCCTGACTACATCAAGACCTCTGGTACACCCCTGAGTTGCAGAGCGGATTGGTCTGGAGAGGGAGAGAGACTTGTAATTATTTCTATTCTTCAGGCATGCAGGATGATTTGACCTCCATAAAAGTTTTAGAAATTCCCAAAGGGTGAAACCTAGTGTTCATCTGCAATGAGCAAAAGCTCTGTTGAGGCAGAAGTTTAGGCTAGACACAGCTGATGGCCTGCTGAGGCCAGGCGCTTGAGAGCTTTCATCAGGAACCCACAGTCTGCAGAGGCCCGAGTGTAGGGCCCTCATGTGACAGGGGCCACAGATGAGCTCAGTGAGAGCCCAAGTGGCTCAGCTTTGGAGGGAGCTATGGCAGGAGGAACCAGCATCTCACCCTGCCAGGTTCATGCGGCAGAAAACCCCACCTCTTGCTTCAGCACAGGTGTTGCATCCAGGCTAGGAAGAGTTCTCTCTGCCATAGGCCTCTGTGCCTTCACACCCCTGTGAGAGCACGAGGTAACGTCCGTGGGAAGGCAGCACACAGGCAATGTCCAGCCGAAGCTGCTGAACAAAACCCTGGTGTCCCCGCGGGTCCTTGAGCGCCCTGCACAGCCGCCTGGGATGGACACGAGGGCATTTCTCTCCTACCTCTCCCAGCGAGTCGGGTCCCCCCAGCTCGGGGCTCCTGCTCTGCTGGTGTTCGGTGAGCACCGCTAGCCAGCCGGGCTGGCCGAACCCACACCACGCCACTGAAGGTGCCCCCAAAAGCCTCGCCCTGGTGACACGGCGGCGAGGCCACCACCCGGTCCCCTCGGGTGGGGTGTGCGCCCCGGTGCTGCCCCGCTGCCGGCAGCAGGTTGAATATTGTAGGTGTGGGCGATTAAAGTGTCGCCGGCAACAATGGCGGTCTGTGTCCCATTCGCCACGCCCGGGCTCCTCTTTGGAAAGCGCACACAAGAGGTGACACGGCGCTGGCCCCCGCCATTATCCCGGCGGCATAGCGGCGCGGCCCGCCCCGTTTCCCGGGAAATGGCGCTCCCCCGGCCGCCGCGTGACCACCGCGGCCGCGCACGGCTCCGCGCTCCCCCCTCCGCTGCCCCGGAACGGCGGCCCCGGCGGAGGGGGGATGGCGAGCGCTTGGCGGGGGGGAGCCGCAAGGCTACTGCCGGCGCCCCCGGGGCACTTTTCGGGGACAAGAGCCCCCCCCTCGGGCCGCCCCCGGGCGCCCTCCCCGTCGAGGCACCGGCAGCACGGAGCGCGGCCCGGGCAGGGCCGTGAGGGAGCCGGAGGCGGTGCCGCAGCGCCACCACCCGGGCGGCGCCGGGCAGGGCCGGGCCGGGCCCGCCGCTAAACCCGCCCGCTACCGCCGCTCCTTCATCGCGGCCCTTCGGCTCTTCTCCCCCCAGCTTCTCTTTCCTTTCCCTTTCCTTTCCCTTTCCTTTCTTTTGCAAGTGCCCACCATTAACTCAGGAAGAAGCCTGTGGCAATGGATGGAGTTCTGCATGCAAACGCACCACACCTGCCAGTTTCTCACATGGCTTCACCCCTTGAAATAGAAACTCATGTCTCTGCTCCAAGTTAACTTCTATTTATGCACTGCAGCAAATTACTGTGTGCCGTGGATAATAACCCTCTGTCTGTAATGCCAATCCACTGGGTGTAAGTTTTGGAAAGAAACGCTGCTTCTATCTGTCAATACTTATGGAATAAATGCTGAGGAATATTTATGGATATGTTTTCCCTTTTCAAACAACTCATGTAAGACACAGCAGACTTAATATACACATGGATAGACCTACATCTGTCAGACGATGTAGAAAGTCTTAAAAAGTAAAGACCACAGTGATATTTACTGAAGGCAAAAATGTGTCTTTCAAAAGTCAGTTTTCCAGGTGTATCCCCTCTACTTCTACATATCTTTTATCTTGATGTAAGGAAAACAAAGTTCCCTGTGTCCCATATCAGCTCTACTTTCTGTATTGTATAGATGGGCTGACAGGATAACTTTTGAAGCATATAAAGGGGTTCACGGAATTCTGTTTTGTTGGTGGGCAGGAGGTAAGAAAACTCCATCTGCAGTCTCCTAAACCTGGGGAGACATAAAACCAACCCAAGCAACAGCAGATATGATTCAGAAAGGTGGGTAAAAGTTAGAGCAAGACAAACCATTCCAGGGTTGCCTGAGCACTATTTCATAGAGTAGCACACTTTCCTGTTACACTGCATCAATTTCTTGCTGTGTTAGCCGTCATGCCGCAGAGACTATTCCTTAAAAATGTGTCAGATAGAAGGAGTAGCAAGTAACCACATTATTAGCTTTGTTCACAGTATTTGCTTTCTTTCTCCTGTTCCCCCGTGTGTAAGCAAAAGAATTAATTAGTAACAACATGGGTCAGCTGTGATTACTCTTAATGTGGTCCCCAGTGAATATTCATATCCAGGGAATATTCAAAACCAAACAAGACCTCCCCACTGTGTGTGTGAAGAAGCATGTCCCTGGCCAGTGGGGGAGAAAGGCAAACTTACCAGCAGTGGCAGGGCTACAATACACTCACAGAGCTGCCTGCTCCTCCTTCTTTTTTCTCCTGGCATTTGACAGGGACATGATCTAGACTGGCAGAGTGCAGCAAATGTAGCACAAACAACCCACAAAAAAGTGGTTTTTTCTTAATTTTTCCAACTGTGCTTTTCAATTTCTAGCAGTTGTATAATATTTACCACCTTCACACTCCCAGGAAAAATGCTTGCACAAGGATCTTCTGGCTGCTTCTGACTGTGCTGAGTGGGAAAAGAGGGTCTCTCCGCAATCAAGGGGAGTAAGTGACACCTGTGAGTCTTTCTTTGAGTGGCAACAAAAATTAGATTCATGTGGAGCATTTTCCTATACGTAGAAGGAGGGTATGATGCTTCCATCCCAGTTGTGGGGAACTGGGATACTGCACCCTGTGTAGCAAAGCTGCTGCTGCAGCCCCACAAGGAGGGAAAAGTCAGGCAAAGCTCAGCTGACCTACTGGGCAACCAGGTGTGAACCCTCAAATTATGTGTGTGTGTGTGTGTGTCTTGTGAGATCTTTGCTGTGAAATAAATCCCTGTTTCCTTTCTCCTCCCATTCTCCATAGCCTACCAGGGCCCTGGTGCTGGGGTCCCAACGGATGTGGAGGTGGCACATGAACAGCTGAAGCAGGGAGAGCAGTGGCAGAGAGCCCAGCACTGAGCACTCACCTGGGGGGCTGTAACACGAGGCACCTGTGGGACTGTGAAAGCAAACCTGCCTGCTACACCTTGGCAGAGGCTGTACCTGAGCTCTGTGGTGGGCTGACCCTGGCTGGGTGCCAGGTGCCCACCGAAGCTGCTCCATCACTCCGCTTCCACAGCTGGACAGGGGAGAGCAAACATAATGAAAGGCTCAGGGGTTGGGATAAGGACAGGGAAAATCACTCACCCATTACCATTGTTGGCAAAACAGACTTGACTCAGGGGAAGATAAATATGATTTATTACCAATTAGATTAAACTAGGGTAATGAGAAATAAGCCCAGATCTTAAAATGCTTTCCCTCCTCCCCTCCTTTATTCCTGGGCTTAACTTTACTCCTGATTTTCTCTACCTTCCTGCCCCTCAGTACCCCAGAGGGACCAGGAGTAGGGGCTGGGGGCAGCTCATCACACATTTTTTCTGCTACTTCTTCCTCCTCAGGGGAGGGCTCCTCACACTCTTCCCATACTTCAGTGTAGGGTCCCTCCCACAAGGGACAGTTCTTCATGAACTGGTCCCGCATGTGTCCCTTCCATGGTGTGCAGTCCCCCAGGAACAGACTGCTCCTGTGTGTGTGCCCCAGAGTGTCACAAATCCTGCCAGCAAACCTGCTCCAGCATGGGCTCTTCTCTCCATGGCTCCTCTCTCCTGGCAGAACCTGCCAGGAGTCTGCTCCAGCATGTGCTTCCCACAGCATTCCTTTGGACATGCACCTGCTCTGCTGTGCTGTCCTCCACGGGCTGCAGGTGCATCTCTGCTCCGCCTTGGACCTCCACGGGCTGCAGGGGAATCTGTACCCTGGTGCCTGGAGCACCTCCTGCCCCTCCTTCTGCACTGTCTGGGGCTCTGCAGGGCTGTTTCTCTCATGTATTCTCACCCTCTCTCCCAGTGGCAATTCCTCCTGGGCAGTAACGTTCCCCCATTATTAATTCTGTTTTCCCTGAGGCACTAACATCATCTAGTTGTCTTGTAGGGCTGGCTGGGGTCTCTCAGACATGGAGGAAACTTCTGGCAGCTTCTCACAGAAGCCATCCTTGTAGCCCCTCCACTGCCAAAATCTGGCCACACAAACCCCAAACAGCTCTCATTTACTTTACTGCCACATCAGCTGCTGCAGGGGCCAGGAGAGCAACCTAGGAAAGCACCTGCAGCTGGGTGGTTACTTCAGGAGCTGGATGATTGTCTCATGTACCCCCCAAACCTTTTATTAATTAATGGTTTCGCCTTTTAATTCTTTATTTTCATTTGCAGGGTCAGTCTTATAACTGATGATATCTGGATTTACAAATAAAGTTCTTGTTAACTTTTGTTTTGGGACTGTGAAGTGATCCCTTATCCCATCTTGTGTTGGTGCATCACCCCCTTAGAACAAAGAATGGGACACAAGCATTTACTTTTTTTTTAAGAAAGGGGAAAAATTATATTGCACTGAAAGAAATATTGGCCTTATTAGTGCTGGTAGGAATAATTAGCTACAGAAGCACCGAGCTGTGATGTCATGGTGGAGGGGTGTTGTGTGCTTGCTGGGCTCCAGGTGGCTTTCTTTTTCCACTGGCATGGCAGTTACTGATCCCAGAAAGATTTGTTTTTTCCCCTTACAGCAGTGAACTAGTTCTGAGATGCTGAATTCTTCCTTCTGCCTCAAGCTTCCTGTATGACCTGGAGTACAGTAGTCAATGACTTGACAGTTCAGTTTTCCAGCTGTAATGATTTCTTTTTTCTTCTGACATATCTTGCAGAAATAGATTCTGTAGTACACACAAAATATCACACCACTGTGATGAATGGGACTGGGGGGGACCACAGATTTTGTATGTCTCGACAGGTAGTAAATTTATTTTTATAACTACACCTCCTGCAAAGTATTTTCTTTCTAAATTATGTTCTTGGTTCCTGCAACTTTGGGGCATTGGTACAATTTTTATGTTTAGGATTTTGTTGAGCTATGAATCACTTCCCCTGCTCTGACCTTCTTTTGGAGGCCTCTATTTCTGACCTCATGAATAATGCCTTGGGTGAGACATGACAAGCTGATAGATTGTGATGATGTCTTCACAGTTGCCCACTGCTGTTGATGTGGCACGTGGATACGTGTTCATGTCCCAGTGTTTATCAAAAATTTTGTCTGTGACTCAGATAAAGGGGGAGATACTTGGTTTTGACATTTATTTCAAAACAGCTCTGCAGAGTGAAGAGGAAGCATTAATTAGTACCGAGAGAAAAATGGTTAAAGCAGGGCTGTGTTGGTGTGATGCCTTTGCTGTTTTGGAGACTTTTTTCATTAGCTACACCCACAAGCATGCACAAAGGAAGCTCATTTACTTTTTGTGTCATCACTTTGTGCAGAGTTGAGAAATTAAACTTTTGGGGGGCATTAACCTCTAGCAAGCTGCACTGACCCAGTGAGTGTTGGCAGAAAGGCAGCTTTATGTTCTCATCACTTCATAGCATCCTATGTAAGTAGGAAAGAAAGAGAAAAAGATACTCTGAAAAATCTGATTTGTTTAGGGAAATGGTCCTAGCCCTTTTTTTTTGGTGAAGACAAGAGGGAAACAAAAGGGACTTTGGCACTGGCCGTGCTGCAGCTGTGTCACTCAGGGCTGCAATCATTCACTTGGTTGGCTCAGCAAAACTATTTATCTCCAGGTGTTTCACTGTTGGTCAATAGAAACATCTTACTAGGAGATTCTTCGAAATCAGATAAACATGTTTTCTTCCACTGCTCTCTTTTTGTTTGTAGCTGGTATCTCAAAAAGGTCATATAACTGCAGATACCATGCAAACAACTCATCTTTATAAACAGCTGGCTTGTATCTCCAGTGGAGCTACTGCAGCAGAAACACTTGACAGTCCTTAACACTATTACTTCCCTGGAATTTGTTGTAAAGAAAGGTAAGTGTCACGTAGGGTTCACCATGATGTAGCCCATTACAGAGAGTACATATGTCATACCTGTAAAACTACCTGGCTCTAGAGAGGCGTGTCTGTGAGTGGGACAGGGACACAGTGCCTCTGTTTAGGTGAATGATCCCCTGAATGCCTGCTAAGCTTAATAGAAAATTGTAAGAGGTCAGAAATATTAAGTGAATAAAATACACTGAATGTAAAAAGCCAGCAGACAAATTTTGGATGCTGCAAGTTAAATTGTCATGGCTGATGTTATTGCAGTACATTCTGCACAGCTTGCTAATGAAAAGGTTATTAAGTTTAAAATGTTATTGAAACTTAAAAATTGAGAAAGCCATCATGTATGAAATATGGGCTACCTCCTCTCACACTAAAAGTTTTGTTTTAGGCAGTGTATGTCCAGTATCAGGGAAAATTAACCTCCATGCAAATAAAGATGGCAAAGTGTGATTCTATAAAAATAAAGGCCGTGCTCCAAGAATATTCCTACATTATATTAAAACAGATGAAAGTGGAATGCAGTATTTCTAAAAATCATGTCCCATACATGTCAGTGCTAAGGAACTCTAAACTCATCCTCCAAAATGCTGCTCGTAAATGCTCTCTGAAACCTAAGCCTTAGATTTCTAAGCCATTGATAAACATGGTAAACACTGGTGTTTTCCAAAGATGCTGTTCACTGAGCTGAGTCAGAGCAGCTTGAGGAGCTCATGCCATCTCCATGGGCTAAAACCCTCCAGTAGCAGTGCAGCAAAACCATGAGTACATTACCTTGTCATAGGCTGAAAATCCCCCTGCACTCAGCAATTGAACAGGAGGAAACGCAAGTTTAGAAAACAATTTTATTAGACAAATTATTTAGACAAATTATACACAGAAAGCTCTGCCACTTGTAACTGAGGCCTCCAAAAAGTGTTTTGTGTATCTGTATAATAGGCAACACATCAAAATAGGCCTATTTTAAATATCGTACATGGTTAACAGGTTTTTTAATAGCTAAAATCACTGCAACATCTGGTATGTCCCTATGTAGCTTGTTGGAAAGAAATTTTCTTTTTTTTTTTTTCTTTTTTCTTTTTTTTTCTTTTACTCAGAAGTGTGGATGAGTTCATGAATGTTACAAGGGGGAAGCAAGTTGTGCATGCTTTTAGACACTTGCTACCCTGGAAACAAAATGGCCTTTTGCACGATAAGAATTCGTTCTGCCTTACACAGTAGACAATATTTGAAGATTTAGTACAAAAAACAGTGACAGTACAAGATGCTCCCCCAGAACAGAATTAGCATCAAAATAGAATAGATCTGAAGAATATACCTTTTATTTTATCCTAAAGCAAATCACATATGCTGATTCCTATTAATCTTAGCCAAAGAATGAGTTAGATTAAAGTAAGTGTATGGCATTTAAAAGAAAACCAAACCAAAAAACTCACAGGATAAACTGCTTGCTTTCTACTTAACCGCATTTTTAGTTTAAGGATTACAAATTGAAAGCTCTTCCTATGTTTCTAACAGGTAACGGTGTTACTTGAAAAAGCTGGTGCCAAAGTGGGCACTGGTTTTGCTCTCACTGCTGTTCTTTATATTGCTCTATACAGTTGGCACTAATGTAAAAAATACATAGCTCCTCTAAATCTAATTTAACATAGAAAGGATTAAACTGAGTGCCTGTTCATATTTTTTCCCCTTAGACCAATACGTGATTATAATTAAGGCCACATCTGTGTGTCTTGAGGGCTTTTTTATTTTCTCTGTTAACGCCATTATTTTATTGATCAACTGTACTGACTTGGAAAAGGATTTATTGACCTTTGATCCATGTTTAACTGCTCTAGAGCTATATTAGCTGTTCATGAACATGGTATACCTAAGAGACAGTTCCATTTGTCTAATTAATTAAAAGGAAAATTATCAAGATTAGCCTTATAGAATGCTCAAAAGCCAATGCAAAACCTAACCAAAGGAGTTACATCTAGGTACAAATGTTTAATTGCCCTGGATGCTCTAATAGAAAAGTATAAAATATGCTCTGTTGGCAAACGATGCAAGTCAGAATAACATTAAAGCAACCTGTCTTTTCTAAATGAAAAGACACCCTGCACTGTACATCTCTCCTGTATACAACACATTTTTACTAAAGCTTTATTAAATGAATTGCAATAGCAACGGCTGTCATTTTATAGCTATATATACATGTATATATATATACACATACCTGTGCGTATATATGTATATATATATATGTATGAGATACTACTTTATTTAACACAACAGAGGCTTCTGCCATATGATACAGTTTACTGTACATAAGAAAAACTTTTAACACTGTACAATCACATAAAGGTCATATGCACTGTTGCAGTGCAAAAGTAGATTTAACTGTAGTCTTTACTGGCATAGTAATGGCTTTTTGTAATCCTACAAAATTGCATTCTTATATTATGGGGCCTGAATGATCTTTGAACTTCATTTGTTTTCCTTTTTTTTTTTAATGTTTTTTTGTCTTTTTGCCTTTTTTTTTTTAATTTTCCATTTCTTAAACTGCAGGGTTTGCCTTTGGTCCACAGTTAAAAGGACACACAGCAGTGGAGCGCTGACTGGATGCAGCAGAGTACATGAAAAATACTTAAGTTATTGCAATTATAGTAAAAAAAGGCGGTGGGGGAGGAGGAGCGAATGCCCTTCTGTAAAGTAATCCTCAGGGTTTTCCTATGCATGAATCACTGCTTGTTTCCTATATTTAAAGTATATGAAAAGCTTGAAGTAACCAAAACCTAACGTGGTGATAAACTGAAGAATAAGTGATTCAAGTAGTACAGAGAATAAGGGGAGGCAGAAGAGACTGGACTGAGAAAGCAGAGAAGAGGAGGAGGAAGAGTTGCTACTAATAATTCTGATTCTTAAATAAAATAAAGAAAAAACCCCAAAAACAACCCCTGAACAGAAAATAACCCCCAAACAAAAAAAAAAAAGAAAAAAACCCCAAACCTAAACCACAACCCTCAAAACCAAAAAATAAGGTAAAGAAGAAAGGTTACATCCATGTTAGTCCCACAATATTACAGCTGCTCCTTGCAAAGGGAGTCCTAAATAAGAAACAGTGAAGAAACTTGTTCTGATGCTCAGATGGAGGTGCCTCGGTCTGGATCACTACCGATATTCAGGCCCAGGGTAGGAGTTGGTTGGTAAGGGATGGATGACATTGTTTTGATGGGGCTTCTGAAAAAGCCCCCGTTGGGTGCCCTGTGCCTGAAAGGGCCAGTTCGGTGCTCAGGCACACTGCCGAAGGAGAATCCCGAGGCGGCTTTAGCAGACAGCGTGCGGCTCAGAGTCTGGATCTGCTCTGGTATGAAGGTGGTTGTGGTGATGTGAGTGTTCCTGAAGTCACTGATTTGCTCCAGTGCCTGACGTGTGGGTAAAGTGTCAATGTCCAGCGGGGTCAAGTCAATCGAGGAGGTGGAGAACTGTTTATGGGGACTGTCGTCGTCTGTGCAGAGGCTGTTCACGCGCCTGTGGAGGTGCTCCAGGTCGATCTCCTTGTCATCCTGGGGAATGAGAAAAACAAGAGGCACCACTCACCATTGCCATTTGTGCTGGGCTGAAGTTTCACAGGGTGATCAGCACTGCTCGGGGAGCACAAGGCACAATTAACTAGAGCTGGCTCTTGGCTGATGGTGTCCTGAATGTCACCAGCGAACTCCCCCACCGCCTGAAGCCAGGTGGGAGAAGCCAAACCGAGGCAGACCCTTACACCACAGCTACCTTCAAACCCTGGATCCAAACAACAAAACTCAAAGCGCCACTGGTAGATTTTCAGGAAAAGCCAAGCTCGGAGCTAGGTGGGTTAGACTAGCAACAGCTGAATAAAAGCAAACTGCATGATCTCAAATGCCTGGAATGATGCCAGTTCTTCAACTCCGCAAAGAGAACTAAATTTGGATGTCAACATGGGAGGCTCTGAGGGATCAGGTTGCCATCTTTGTCATCCTCTCAGGGTTTAAGGAAGGGCTAGAAACATCTCAGGTTCCTTTTTGCCTTTATAATGTAAATTGTAGCATAGAAAAGCTGAACATACAGAGAAAAAATCCCAAGCACTGGTGACTCATTGACATCGCACAAAAAGGAGTACACCAGGCAATTTTAAATTACAATGCCGACGGAGGGATTAATTATCTCCTTACCTACAAAGAAGCAATTCCATCTATTCTGATGGAATTATACTTTTGTGGGTGAGAAGAGAAGGCAGCCTGATGTATTTATTATAATATAGCATAGCTCCTCTTACCTCTGTCCCTTTTCCTTCTTAAATCTCTCTTCCCAGAGAACTCAATTAAACAGGTTTGTTTGTTATAATTGAGAATTTAAATGCACAGAAGTTAAAAAAGAGGAGAAATCCTAGGTGACCCAATAAATCACCTGTGTTGAAAATACATATTTCTGCTGAACTGCAAAGCTTAATTCAAAGCAGCATTAAGTACACACGTACAGGGGTATTCCCTCAGTCTAAGTAGTGCAGCTCATTCAGAACAAAAATCAATTTCAACTAACCTTAAAATTTACCTTAATCTCTGTGAAATTTACTAGCTCTTCCAGGCCACTAGAAATATCTCACACTCTAGGACCTCACAGAGGATAATTAGGCAGCCGATAGATGTGCACTGATGACTTCCAGCCTTGATTACTGAAATTCATTGACTGGCTTGATCCAGAGCTCCCTGAATCAATGGCAAAACTCCTAGTATACCAAATGGGTTTGAGATCCCTCCTTTCTCTAGGAATGAAGTCAAGCACTCATTCCTAAAAAGTCCACATCTAGAACAAACTGCAGGAATTCACCTACTTAGCAAAATGGATCACTGAACATTTGCGCTGGCACCATGCCGAACACAGAGCCCGACTGGAAGGAGACTGAGAGGTCAGCTCCCCTCCAGGACTGCACCCTCTGAGGGCAGGGACAGGCAGGCAAACCAGGGGAAAAGGGGAAGGGAACAGGGCATCAGGGATCTCCCAGGGACTGGATGATCACTGACCGCAAGGGCTTTGGTTTGAGCTCATCATGGGAAGGAAAAAATGCAGTGCTCATTTCTCGGACTTAGCTTTCTGTCTATCATTTATTCACAAGTGGACATAGACATGGATGCACATAACAACCACACAGGTGACATCAAATCCAAACGCATTCACCAAACGCTCTCTCCTAAAAAATTTGGAGCTGCATATGGATGCAGGAGAACTGGGGCCACATCAGAAGCTAAAGAAATATACAGAGGCTCCATTAGTGTGTGCAAGTCATGACTATGTCTCTCAGGGACAGTCCTAAATATTTTTCCTTTTTTCGTGTATTTTTTTTTCCTGGTTTTGTTTTTGTTTGTTTGTTTTTATTGTTGAAAAAAACAAACATACAAACACTTTGTAATTTAAAATGCCAGTCGGGAAAAGATTGGAATTACATAGTTTCTGAGCCTCTAAGAGTTACTCAAAATATATAAAATAGTCCTCTTTCTTTTACAGAGATGCATTTGGGGCTAGGGTCAGACCAGTGAAAATATATAAGCGGTGATAATCTCCCATGCTTAGCCCACAACCCAATCTCCACCCAATTGATACACCAAAATGAGACCCACTCACAGTAAGATTGTGCACATCTCCATAATATGATCTTTCCTCTTCTCTCTTGTGTGATCAGTAGTGAAATATTCAGCAGTTTTCACATTTAAATTATCATCAGGCTTCAGAGTCAACATCCCATTGAGATTACTGGGGCGGTTCATACTTCTCTCAGAGCTACTGTTTAAGGCTGTCTGCAGACTCAGGCAGACATCAGTGAATGGGTTACTTCTGGCACGCGACCGAAATGTTATCTTCGCAACCATTAGACAATTTGTTTCAGTATAAATGCTTGCATTCTGGAGCACAAGATGGCAGCCACCAGGAAAAAGGGTTGGCTTGCTGACCACAAACTGGCCCAATCTGACCCCCGATTCTGGACTAGTGGCCTGGAAGAGCCAATGGATTTCATGGAAGCTAAAATGAATTTTAAGAAAGTTAGTTAAGATGTATTTCTTTGCCGAATGACCCCCATATCCAGGATAATGGCGACATTCAGCACATACGTCCACGTTAAACTCAGTTTTGAGCCAAGCTTTTCAATTTAACGTTGAGATGAGCATTTAAATGCTAAGCTAATGACCATATAATAAAGATCAAGGAGGCCAAATTATACCATTTGTGGAAAGTACACACTTGAATTTCTCAGCATTTGAAAGTTGAAATAGAAAATTTTATACTTGCGTAAAATATCTGTGTTGGCATTTTTTTCTTTTCCTTTGTCATTGATTTTCATGTTTTGCACCAGATAAATATAAAGTATGAAGTTCTGAAAGTTTGGGTAAACAACAATCCAGTAAATTTTAGCGTTTTAAAATAATTTACCAGGTGAAACTCTATGGTTTCCGTTCCTGAGAAACCCAATTTAAAGACTAGAGATTCCTTTTTTTTTTCCTTTTAATAATGGTCCGGTCCAGATCTTGAACAAAAAAGAAAAAAAAAAAAAAAAAAAAAAAAAAAAAAGCTTGGGAATTAAAACAGGCAAGAAAAGATTAAATGTATTTTAACATCAGTGCCAATGTTGTCTAATTAGGTGGTGTAATTAATCCTGCCTGATTAGACAGCATTAGATTAGCAGGAATAAACACAATGGAGAAACTGCAGAGAAGGCAAGACCACTGCACACAAATTAACAGCAATACCCCACAAGCTACACAGATGTGCCTAAGCTACACAGACAGAAAAGCTATATTTGATAGTGCTACATTAAAGCTCATATTAGGTTCAGCTTTGGGTGTTGCTTCCAAGGATATTTTAATAAATTGTTTTGTCCCTAATTTCGTTTTAGCATTTTGCAGACGTAAAAACTTAATTATGAACACAAGGAATTTGGTGCAAAGTTGCATAAGGCTCAGATGGCTGGTAGAGGGACAGGTAGATTACCACAGGAAGGAAAGCATTACACATGCAGGTGTAGAACCAAACTCGTCTCAGGTGAAAAATAATATATTTCTCTGTGGCCTCTGTCCAAGATTTTCTGAAACTAGCCTGTAGCAGGTTTCAGAAATAAGTCTGGTCTGAACCTGAACAATCTAACGTAGTCTTGCTTCCCTGGACTTCAGATGAAGTAACAAGAACCAAAGTTCATGGAAGTCTCAAGGGCTTAATGTTTCTGAAAATGGGGACAAGCTTATTCAAGAAGCTAACTGCTGATTAAAGGGGTAAATTTTGCAAATGCATTTTGAGAGGCTCAGCCACTGAGCTTAGGGGATGTATTTTTCAAGAAGAAGCTAAGACACCTAGTGAGAATTAGCTGTCACTAAAGGGAACAATGAACTAAATATTGATGTATTAATAAGGTACTATTCTACAAGTAACAGTTGTGTTTTACTCAGAATAGTTGCATATTTATACATCATCAATATACATTTATTTTCATTCAAACTTTTCTAGAAAGAATAGCTAAAAAGTTTTTGAGGAACATCATTCACCTTAAAAAATCAGGAAGCTAAAGAAGTATCTCTGAATTTGATTCCCTTCCCTCTCTAGTGCTATAAAGTCAAAGCAGCAATCTTTAGGGTGCATGAAAATTCCCCAGGAGAAATGGAGGGTCTAATACCTCTTTTGATGGAACCCGGGAGCCTTTCCTTTTATTCCACCACGTTTCCAACATTGCAATGAAACAGGATAGGACAATCCCTGCAGCGAGGATGCAGAAAACACCTGCAAAACTTTTTATGTCCAGGGCACCTCCTTTCTGTTTGGTATCCACAGATGAGTAAAGATCACACTGACCGTTCTTCGGCCACCACTTATGCTTCAGTATGTCCATGTCGCCGTTCTGCTGCAGCTCCAAAATCCTTGGGGAGAGAGCACAGAGTCAGGGGTTACAACGGGCCTGAGAGTGTGAGGATGTAAATCTGACTGCCTGCAACCTTCCCACATGTCTCGGAAAGCCAAGCAGCAGAAGAACCTGGACAGACTGATTTAGCCAGAAAAGAAAGCTTGATTATGGGCTTGCCTGTTAGACTGAGCATATGGATATCTATGTCACACTTCAGATACAGGAAAGCACACACAAGTCTTTCTTTCCTTCTTTTAACTACCTCAGTGAAAATGCATTTCTTCATACACTGTATTTTCTCAATTGGCTTTTACTACAGTCTGTGTCAACTGACTTTCATAGTCCGTTAGATATCTGACAATATTTTGAATTCTAATCACTGGCGAAGAGACATGTCAATTAAAAAAATCAGAAGGAATACACATTTCAGATCTACCACACGTTACACGTGGTGTTGTTGTAAACTGATCTTTATCAGGTTACCTACTTTTGCTGCTTTGGAGAGAGAGCAAAGCCATCTTATTGCAATCAGTGATGACCTAAACTAGTCTTGCTTAATGTCAGAATGCAACCTGATGATAAGTGATTCCACAGGAAGGTTCCTTGCTGTGGAATTCACTTGTCCTTGGACCTACATACCCAGCCTTCAGCCAAATATTGACTGGGCAGCTTTGCAAGGACAACATATTTAACTAGACTTCCTGTGGGATGAAATGTTTGAAAAATGAGAATTTTGTTTGGAAGAATATTTTCATATTTACTCCATTTAATTCTAAGGAGAATATTTTTTTAAAAAAGCACACAGAAATGACGATAATAACATCTGGGTGCCTCCGAAATAAAAAATTCAATGATTTCAACCAAAAAAAGAATAAAGCAAGGGAAATGTTTTCCTTCATGTAATAAATTTGTTTTTCATTTCAGTGTTGGAAGGCAAACAATTACTACTGCAATCATTTGACACAGCATGCAAAAAAATCCAAGTGCACACAAACCAGCAGAGGTCTGGGATGTTGCTACCAGAGAGACTGTACTGCACCAGAGGAGGAAGGAAAGCTGTCCCCCTGTCTCAGGGCTACCACAACAGCTCAGTGCAGTGGTCTACATCAGCCTCGAAAGGGAGCTTGAATGCACCTGGGGACCACAGGGCAGCTGCTCTGTACAGAGGTTGCTCAGTCTCTGATGCTGCTTGAACAGGTAGTTGTGTCCATGAGGCCACTTAATCTGCTATGGCACATCCTAATGACCATACATTTGTGCTGTGGTCTTGCCAGGAATGGGAGGCTTGACACAGCCACCAGTGGCTGAAATGCCTGCACGGGTCTGGAGGGAGCTCTCACTTCCCACTTAGGCAGTATGTCCGGTGGCTGGGATCATGACCTGTTCAGAGGGGAACTGCTTGTTCATTCCTGTGCTGTCCCAAAGGGAACAGTGCCCTCCAGGAACAGATCACAGGTGATACACATGTCCTTAGAGACACTGGAATCACCTTGTTCATGTAGCTTTGAGTTTGTAAGAAGTGGGACAAATTCTGTGCAGTGTCTGCTGACAGTGCATCGCTCAAGGTCCAGGCCTGGAGAAGGGTAGTTAAGGTCAGACTTGCCTGGACTATATTTTGACTTCTCCCAAACCCAGAGACAACTTAGGAAAACCTCATCCTGAAGCTTCCTGATGGTGCAGGGATATTTCAAGGATGGGAGGATTCTCTGTTTTGATGCATGAGACAGAATAGCTGTTATGAGCCACCCATGTTCAGAGAAGCTTTGGAGGGATGGGTACCATAGGCAGGATTGCTGCCATTGCTGCCTGCAGCTGCCTGTTGGGAGTGTGTAGAGAAGATCAGGTTAGACCCTCAGTGACAGAAGGAGATGCAACTGGGATAAACTGGAAGATAAGAAATTACAACCAGATAAGAGGAGAATGGGAGAGGTCAAACACTGGAACAGAGAATTTATGGCATCACCACCCTTGGTAAAATTCAAAGACCCACTGGGAAAGACCCAGAGCAAACTGACCTGCTCTAAACAAAGGACTGAATTGGAGACCAAATTACTCCTCTGCAACAGCAAACAGAGTCCATACACTACCCTCGGTCACGGCATGCAGTCCTTATGGAAAACTCACCATAATCCTGGTTCTCGCTGCCCCGGAATCCTGTACTAGGATTAAGGTGAGTATTTTGGCCCAAATATTCCATTCTGACAGGTTAGCAGGAGCAGACAGCCAGCATAAACAGAGCCCTTTTGTATAAGTTCTTTTGGAGTAATAGTCAATTAATTTTCAATACCTAATCCAAACATATGTGCTTTTATATTTAGGAATTACTGTACAGAACAACATCCATGGGGTTTACTTCTTCCAGCAGCGGCTGTAATCCCTGAGCAGGGCTATTTTCTCTCCTTTATTCAGTCAGGAATAGAATGAACCATCCAAATGATTGCTCTATTCTCATTAATTAAATGATTCTTCACTTGTCAGTATAATTCCTGATTACACAAGACATCTTTTTAACAAAAGGCATTTGCATAAAGACCCTGAGCTTTGGCTTGTTCCTTAACGGAGATTTATTCCTAATTGTATTCTTGGTAATTATTGGCAATTTTCTTTATGGATGTAACATATAAGTTCAATTATTTAAAGGAAAACGTGAAAAAAAGATGTAGAAATTGGGGATAGTAATGGTATCATTACATGGGAAAGCTCAAGAAGTGGAAAGCTTATAATGAAGCCTTGTAAAACTGCAGCTGCAAACAGAATTTAAGGGATAAAATACATATTGAGAGAAATGATAAGAGCACTGATATCTAACTATATTAATGTCACACAGGTAAAGAGGGACATCCTGCTTCTGTTAGGCTTTGGAAACACTTGATTCAGAATTCACCTGTTTGTGGAACCAAAATAATAGTTAACACACTAAGGAGATTTAACACTTCTAACCTGTTCCTAGTTATGAAACTTCCTATCTTTGCGGCTCATTTTCAGAGAAGAAAATTGCACTTTTATGGAAATTCCAGGAAAAACACAGGAGGAGGGGAGGTTCCTTGCAAGCAGGCGCGCCGCACACGGGCACTGCTATCCCTGCGTGCTGCAGGAGCCTCCCACACGATGGCACTCTTTCCATAAAAATACGTGGATTTGCCGCAGCTCCTGGCGGGTTCCCCGATACGCTAATCAGATGTACCTGTTGGGTGGCAGACACTACAATCAGTTTGTTATTTGATTTTCAAATTTAATAAATGACTAAAGCAATAACACATTAACTAAATGCTTCAAATGATAATGATGTTCTAATGCTGTAATTCCAGCAAGGGCATCTCCTTCTAAGTCTCAGAATTTTACGACTGAACTTTTTCCTCAATGGCCTTGGCTCTTTTGAACCTGCTTATTAGTACAGAGTCGTACTGCAAGCCATAAGCCAGTGGGAAGAGTGGTGGAAAGTAATAAGCAGGGTGCATGACTTCCTGATGTTTTGAAATACCATAGTCTTAAAAAGCTTACAAAAGAAGCCTATATATCGAAATAATCCGATTTGTCCAAAAAACGTGACTTTAAAACTTGCTTATAGATAGAGTGCAGGTCTTAATATATTTTTCTTTAGCAAGCAAACTGCTAGAGTTACATTTTTCAAGGCAATGACGTAAATTTATTGAGCTGCACAAAAGAAAATATCTGTGTGCACTTTAACTGATTTGGCTCTGAATTCACAGTGCCAAGTGATGTCTCATGGATATAAAAACAGAAAACTAAGCTGCCTGTGGTTTTCCAAATCTAACAGGGATGTGAACAAATCCTAATGAATCAATGGGAATAGGGCTGGATTCCACTTGATAACTACATACTTTGCTGCTGGCAGTGAAATGTAATTATTCCTCCAAAATACCCACAGATAAAACCCCCCAACTTAATATGATAGCAAGGTGTCACAAATGCTCCAAAATTGACCTCTGTGACAACATCTTTTTTGATCTAATTTTATTCTCAGCTATCAATAGTGAGCACGAGATACGAGAGATCATTTACAATGATATTGGAAATGCCAGTGCAGGTCCTGAGATGTCAAAGGTGACTGAATATCAGCTTTCTGCACCAGGAACATGTTGTCCAGAGGGATAACTTCCCCATTGGCACTGATAAGGAAAAGGATGTGATGAGGTGCTTGGCTCTAGTCAGCAGATCAGACTGCTGCAGAGAGCAGATTTGTAGAACCAATGTAATGAATGCCCGCTGTCAAAGAGGGAAGAAAAAGTAAATAAATTAAAGAAAAATGCTATAGTTGTGTACCTTGGTGGGCTCTGCCTCGGAAGCCTGAGCCAAGGTCCCAGCCCTTGTGCTGGCTCCCAGGGGGCTCACATGGGTCGCCTTGGGAGCACTTGGTGCTTGCAGATGGGACCAGGCAGTGATAAGACCTCTGGTAACTTCTGCTAGCCAAAAGTCAAATTCCTCAGGCAAAATCTTCTTGCTGGAGCTTTTCTAACAAAAATCTGGTACAAAGTCCTTGCAGAACTTGGTTCTCCTCTTCAAGCAAGATACAAAACTAAGCTAATTTGTAAGCATCCTTCAATTATCAAAGTAGACAGGGACCCACAAGGAGAGTTTGTGGGTTTTTTATTTCAATGAAGCAACTGCCTAAACCCTTCCTATTCGCTGCACCAACTGGAGTGATGCCAGCTCCTATTGCATCTCCCTGAGCAAGCTTTAGGTTTTGGCAAAGCAGGGTCCTCTCTCGGCAGCAGAGCAGCTTTCACTGGTGCCACCTGGAAGGCTGGCTCAGGGCTGGTGCCAGAGAGGGATGGCTGCTGCCCAGCCTGGCTTGCTGCCTCGTGGGACAGACAGGGGGAAGGAAGAGGGCAATAAGAATGGAGACAGGCAAGCAGGAGACTCTTGAGGTCCTTTTCATCTCCTCTCCTGCCAGTGGTACCTCACTGCCTCATTGAGACCTGGTGAGTTTTCATATTTTACCCTCATCCTTGAGGCCTTGTGGGAGACATACATTGGTGCTCAAAGCCTTGACTTTGATGCCCTAAATCATATTTATAAGATTTATAGTATCACATTTCAGCCAAGAAAAGGACATGTGGGAAGATGTAGGGCAGAAGTCATTGTCCTGGGATGAAAGAAAGAGGGGAGCAGTGCAAGTGCCTGCTCCTGAGTGAAGGAGGTGATGTTGGCAAAGCTTGCAAAATGAGCAAAGCAGCTGGAAGCAGAGATCATTGCTATAGCAGCCCTTCCTGCTACTACAGATCTTGATATCTGTGAGAATTTTTGGTTTTGAAGAGACTGTTTTCTGTTTTTCTGTGTGGATTTTTTTTTAAGCCAGCTTTTTAATGAGCTGCCAGTCATGGGCTCCATGAGAGGAAATTTTGTGTGCCAGCCAAATGCTGCCAGAATAGACGAAGCAGTGCTCCCTCTGCACCCATTCCCACCACTTAACCCAGCAAAAGAGTGCCCTTGGGTCCAGCTGCAAAGCCTGTTTTATGGCAGGGGCTCCAAGCAGATTTAAGCCCAACTAACTGGAGGCCCATGAGGGCGGGCAGGTGGTCGCCTTCTGATCTGCCCCTCAGCAGGGCTCAGCACCACACTGCTGTCAGTAGGAAGTCAGTGCACAGAAACAAGGATAAGCATCTCGCCTTCCAGAGATAACAGAAGAAGCAGTAGTAAACCAGAGCTGCTGTTCAGCTTTAAGGATTTGCACATCAAACAATATTAAAAGAGAGAAAGCAGCTGACCTTCTGTCTTGTTCAGCAACAAACCATTACCTTCTAAAGATGCAGCACTCATCACTTGGATCCCACAAATTAGTATCACTTTGTTCAATTTAGAGAATTTCTTTTTACCTAAATCTGTTGAACTTACATGGACACTCCCTTTCAAATGCAGAAGGCTAGCTTTAAATGAAATGGCATCTGCAGTAATAAGAAATGAGATATTAACTCTATTTATTACATGACTGGTGGAATTTGATAAGGACTGCTCTACGATAGTTTTGTCCAAGCTGAACAGCTTTGCTGAGTACATAATAACAATTCAGAAACCTACATGAAGATAAAAATCAAGTTATTAAAGATCTTCTGCTTACTTTTTATATAGAAAAATAGAAGCGAGCTTTAATGGCCTTTCACTGTGAAGAACCTTCCTGCTCAGGAGAAAGCGGTGATAAAAGTATTAGTACTTATTTATAAATCCCAAATGACAAGAGAACATCTACAGACAGTTGCATAAATATCATGAGTTCATTAAGCTCAGTGCTGTTATGGTAAACACCAAATTAATTCATTATGGTGAGTCACGGTACACCGCCAGCCTTATTAAAACAAAGAAATGTACTTTCAAGGTACATTGGTTCCTGTGCACTACCCAAATTCCAGCCCCCTTTTAGAAAATTACTTGAAAAATGACAGTTACTAGGCTTTATAAAATAATTCAGTACTTCATGGCCACATGAACACCCTGGACATAATTTTCCTCTTGCTTTCATTACCATAAGCCAAAAGCAAGAGCAGAGACAGCTCGTGGAGTCTGCAGAAGAACCGAGCAGACTTTGATGTGCTCCCCTCCACTGGGACAGCTCTGCACTCCCTGTCCTTGGTTTGCTCTGGGAAATGTGCCTTTCTAACTGCCCATGCTTCCAAAGTTGCCTCCAAGATCCACAGATCAGCTGTGGTGCATGGGACTGCCACAGAATGGAGACAGTACTCCTTCCTAAACTTACACTCTCTTCACACTGTCTCCTATGACAATGCCTGTGCAACGCTGAGGGCAGTCAACAGTGATACTGGGGCTTTATGAGCAGATTTTATGTTTACAGACATACAGCTCAAGGACTTGAGTTGCAGGTCCCAAGAAGCATGTAAGTAAATCAGGAGCTCCTCTCAGAATTGAAGTAGCTGATAATTTCACACAAAATCAGGAAACCCCAATGTACAAAGCCAGCAGGAGTTTCATCCTTAACTTTCAGACAGCAGAACCCAACACAGAGCACACACGAGAGCCCCAACCCTTCTGGATAGGCTGTGACAAAAGTGGCATTTTTCTGAATCAGTACAGGATTAACCTCGATTAACCAAAAATGGAAGGCTTGGAAATTGCCCTCTCAGCCTGCTGTTAAGGCTAAATGCATACTTCTTAGGTGTCTTCTCCCTCAAATCTCACCTCACTGAACATTTCCTCCAGTGTCACTTGTCAGCTGACCCCTGTCTGAGAAGCCCTGTGGTTAACAAGCTATGTAAATAACTGCTCCCCTGCTTAGCAGGAGAAAGAAAACAATTGAGAAAAGCAGTTTAGTTTGATTTTGTTATTTTTTTTTCCCCAAGAGTGAGATGCAAACAGTTATTAGGCTCAATTACTATTTCAAAATGCATTCTCAGATTTTTTGGACACAAAGCAATAATTCAAACACCAAAAGCTTTCATTAAGAAAATACCAAAATGAAATACGAAAATATTTGTCTTTCCTTTTAAGGAATTATTTTTTAATTAGATCATAAGGAATAATTTTAACTAATCTGTTTAGAGCCTCTGCTGATGTGCTATGAGAAGGATAAATAAACTAGTTCACTGAACCTGACCTAGCACTTGTGAAGACACAAGCCTTGTCGTCAGCTAAGGAGCAATTACAATAAAAATCAAATCATTAACATGATTAATCTTAAGAGTTGTGGTGACTAGTGAACTTCAGTTTTTATATATTGTATGTGTTTATGCTGCCTGTAAAAGTCAAGCACTTATTCTGGCTATGACAACACGCTATTTGCTAATATCAAAATTGGACTCCAATGAGTTGACAAGAGGCAGAATGAAAGCAAGCCGAAGAGATGCAAGAGAGCTGGAAAGGAAAAGATAGTGAGTCCCATGGAGAGCCAGAGCATATCTGCAGTCAGAAAGGCAACACCTTGGGTGGTCTTTGAAAATGTCAGCAGCATCCTTAAGCGCACTGTGATATTTGGGTTACTGGGTGCAGGAAAAGATCTTTCACTTCAGTGTAAGACCCTGGAATTGATCATGTTTGCTTGGAGTCATGCTTCCAGCAGTGTGAAGCCTCATTCTTATACAAACCACCCACATCTATACTTCGAGAAACAGAAGAGAAACAGAAGACACATTAGCTACACTAAATCCCTTGAACTGACAGTCTAGAACAGCTCTTTCTTAAAGTAAGAGATCTAGGTGGCCCTTGCATATTTGACATTTATCTGCTATTTACCTAAGCAAAAATGACAGAAATATTTGGCTGATGATTCTTTCATGTTTTAAACTGCTTGTGCAGTGATTTTTTTTTTAAGCCCTTAAAAATTAAAACCTCCAAAATTGCCATTTTGATAGTGTTTAAATGAATGATTTATGTACCTTGACCTAGATATAATAATTTGGATTTTAGAGACCCCAAATCAATAGCTTATAGCTATCTCCAAGGTGAACAGAGTTGTTGATAGAATAGGAGAGGCTAGACAGATAAATACAGAGTCTGAAGATCAAATCACAGTAATATGCTTTGTGTCTGAAATCTGACATTTAAAAATATCTCAAATGCTTTTATCTTCTTGATACTTGGTTACAGGAGTGAAAGCTTCCCAGATTCATTCCCATACAGGGTTTTAAACACACTGAGGTTTGAAACCACTACTTTTGTACATGAACACTGCAATAACCAACCTTATACATCTACATTATACTGAGGGCAGCCGTCTCCAGACAATCCCTTGGACAATGAAAGTAAAAACATTTAAGATTATTGTATAGGATATATTATTGCTTCAAAATTTAATTCATTACTTTGATGTGTTCTCCCAAGCAAAAGCATTTCATAGAGGAACCATTTCTAGAGACACCACTGAAATGTTTTTCTTTAAAGCTTTTTTCAAATCATACCAATGAATACTTTTCAAATACATACACCAGTGTAGAGACTAGCCAGGGAAGCCTAAGGAAAAGCCACAATTCTGCCTAGAAATTGTAAAAGTTCCCATCAAGTTTTCCAGAGGCACTGAAGCGTGGATTGGACTACACTTAAAAAAAATCGTATTTCTTATTCTGCACCTTGGGGTTTGAGGAATTCTACTCCTGCTGTTAAGGCTAAATGTGTGTCAAACCACACTTTTGACACAAGGCTGGCCCAGGTTACAAACAGATCTGCCTGAGATGGACACCCTGGAAATACTGCTTAGGGCACCTTGGCTGGTTTGGGGCTTGCTCTGCCTACTTTCCCTTCCAACCTGCATCAGGCAAGACTTCCTCAAAGACATGAGATCATAAATGTCTCTATCTCCATGAGCATTCAGATCTTTTAACAGCCCCCCAAAGAGGGTTTTAACTTCTCCTGAAAGAAGATTATGAAAGATAAAGTAGTACAACTTTGTGAGCAAGAAGCTGCCCGAGCACAGCGCTCGGCTCAATCTGAGTGCAGCACAAACCCCTGGGCTGTGCTGCTGCTGCCTTTTGCAACCCTACTGCTCTTATGGATGGGGAGATAAGGTAGGAAGTTGCTCTTCTTCAAAAGACTGAGTGATTACTTTCAGGAAGGCATCAGCATGCCAGGCTGCCACCTCTGTGTCTGCTGGTTTTCTGCCAACAGGAGAACTTCTTGGCGATCAAAGTCCCTTTCCGTGCTCCCCAGGGCTACCAGCAATGCAGAGAGGTGAAAAAGCCTGGCACACAAACCCTGCTAGCTACTGCTGTTTAGGAAAGTTAATAACTGATGGTTTATTGCCCACCTTCCACTGCAGTGTCTGTCCACAGGGCCTGCAGGCTACTTTGCATGATAGGAATCAGGCTTTAAGCAGCATGGTGTTTGCTTGAGGGAGCACACTACCTGAGATTTCCATGTTATGAAGAAGTGTCTTAATATGAACCAAGTGCCATTCAATCTGGATAACAATCTGCAGGAGGACTGAGTGTTTATCCTGTTAATAGAGGCAGCTCTCTGGTAATGCTGCAGTTTTTCAAAAGTTTGGCTGTATTCTTGTCTCACAAAATTTGCCTAATCAGGTCCCCTGGTCTCCTCTGCATTTCAATAAGCAAGGGCTGTACCTGTTCATGCGTGTAATGTTATTTTTTTTTTTCCCTCTGGATTTTAGTGCTTTGGAGCAATACAGAACAATCAAGACCTACCATTATTTTTGCTGGAGGAAGCAGAGCAGACAGGAACTAGCAGGAAGATCTGAAGTTTTGCATTTCAGCTCATACCTTTTTCCCCTGAAATGTAGGTCCATATTATTCACACACTGATTACTGACCTGAAGGTTATATTCCATTCAGCTCAGGAGAACAGGAGAAAGGAAACATAAACTGGCATAACAATGACAGCACACTTGTATCCTAAAAGTATTCTACAGCTTGACCAACCAAATCTTCAATTACAGCAGATGCCTTGGAGCACAAATCTTTCATAGTCATCCAGACCAGATAATGGGCTTGCTTGCCCTCCATTATAGTACCTACAGTCATGTCTTTTATAGAATTATCAATCCCACTTGCAGTTCTGCAATTTCTACCATGCAAACCTCAGAGGAGGAATCTTGGGAGCAAATAAATGAACCTTTCCCTCCTTCTCCCTTTACTCCCTCTCCAGCAGACACAGCTCATGAAGCAGCTTCCCATGCAGCTTCCCACAGGGGCCACTAAGCTGGGCTTGCTCATTGTCCCGTGACACTGTGCCACAACTGACTGGCATGGTTCACTACTACTGACAGAAGGCAATGCCAGGATTTCCTGTGTAATGTTACAAAACACATCCCATCATTTTCCTGTGCATTGTGCCAAATAAACTGTGGTTGAAAGAAGTAACCCCAGAAATAAAATGCAAGGCATTCCCTGGTGCTATTCTGTCATTTTCCCCGTGCAGAATGCCAATGGCTTTGTAGGAAATTTAACATTTTTATAGCATAGGTCAAAACCAAGAGACTTGGCACTGAGATTCAATTTGGATAAGCCCATGAGCCTGCTCAGTTGACCTGTGCATCCCTTTTTCAAGATCAAGGGCATGAAGTCAAATTCTACAGCTCTTTTTGGTAGCACAGAGAAGTGAGCTCCTTTTTGCAGGCAGAGGCAGACCGAAGAGCTCCTGGGCGAGGGCTCCTGTGTCTGCCACCCCACACATCGTGCAGCTCAGAGCATGGGGCAAGTTTGGTGGAAAACTCATCAGAGAGTCTCCCTAGTAAGGGAAGTCAGATGCAGAATAGATGCAATCAGATGTAGGGTTTGAGGAGAGGCAAAGGAAAGGGAGCTATATAAAAAAATGTCACTTAAGTTTAGAGGAAGAATCAGGACTATCCTGATTTCTCTTGAAAAAGTTGCCTGGCAAGAGAGATGGAAGCATGAATGCCAGGGTATTCCCAACCCTAATTTCCCAATTCCAGAAAGTAAAAGTTTATTTGTGGGAGGGCAAAGGAGGATATTAGCAGGCTTTTATTTTTACCCAGCCAGTTCACCTTTCTTTACCTCTGTGTCTGACTGAAAATCAGGATTCCACTGAATGTCCCTGTCGCCATGGTGCACTTTCACAGCTGCAGAAGATGGCACACAGTAAATCACTGTCCTCTCACTGAGAGCTGCCATAAATAATGCCACAGGAGTTCCCCCCCTGCAAACAGCAGCTGCCTGCAACTGCTGGGAGCAAAGCTGTAACGCAGCCCCCCAGGGAACAGAGAGAAGGTAGAGCAACAGTCTGGAAAATAAGATCCTGGCATTTATCATCACATTAACTTGTAAGCCTCTCAAAATATTTGTCTCTTTTCTTCCACAGGAGAATTTCTATACGAAGTTGTCATAACTTTTGACAAATTTCAGGAATGTCCTTTGTTAATGCTCTAAAAGTATCTAATCTTAAAAGTATTTTCATTAACAGCAAGTATTAGTGCTCTGCTTGTACAGAGCAGAAAGCTGAGTCAGAGCCTGTGAAGCAAGAACGGAAAGATCAAACCTCAGGTAAGTGGTGAAAGCAGTGGCTGAACCCAGTTCCCGGTCCCTCTGCTCCCTTTTGCAGTTGGTGTATTTGCTTGTTTTCCTAAGAGAAGCGTGGAGGAAAGAGAAGGCAAGGGAAAAGAGCAGTTTGGCAGGCTACATGACAGGTGGGAAAGGCTGAAGACCTGGAAGTGTATTAGCCATGACTTCCCGCGCAAGCAGCTGGCTGACTCTATTGCTCAGTCTCTACATCACTGACAGCTCTGAAGGCTGCTGCTGCAGCACAGCCTCTCTCTTGCTGGCCACAGGCATTTCCCAAACACAGGCACAACCTCGGGGTTACCAGCAAGACCGGACTCTGTGCAGGACTGGCCTGGCGGGGAGCTCCAAAGCAATCATCTGTAGCAGACTGGAAGGGACACGGCCCTCCTGGCAGCTGGGCAGTACCACAGCCCCTCTCCAGCTCCGAGGGGATCAGAGCAGCACCAGTGGCCAGGGACATGAGGGGGCGGTGGAAGAAGGGAGCGAGATCTTCCTCTACATTGCCAGCAAAGCTGCAGCATTTCCCAGCCCTTTACAGCACCACTTGGCACCTTGAGCTCTGTACCATTCACACCTTGGATCACACAGCTGTCCTTAACTGCAATTTCTTCACCTTATTTGGGTCAGACAGACTCCAGGGGATACTTCTCTCCCTGGGAGCGCTTGACTGAAGAGACGCATCAACGATATGTATTGCACACCTCACGGACATAGCCTGCAGGTGGGGCTAAATAGATAAAATCTTAGGGTAATGTCAGATTCATTCTTCTCCCGCTTGGCAAAAAGTAGGAGCAGGGGCTTTTTCCAGCTCTGTAAATACCTTTTTTAAATAAAGATGTATTCAATCTCTGACAATCGGTTATAAAAAAACCCAAAAAAGACACTAGGAACATTCAGATACAAAGATATGACTGTGATTGATAGTTGAGACTGTGATGGTAGAAGGAGCTTTACATGGAGACTGTTCTGTGGGTATTTAGGGTTGGGCAGATTCCAGTGAGGTTTGTGCCGTTTGTTTATTTATTTATTTTTTTAAGACTAGTTTCTAGTTCTGATTTTAATGAAAAACTAAGAAGATTACTGTTTTTTCCTTTCCAACCTTCTCTTTTTGGTTGGGTTTCAGATCAAACTGGATATTCTGACCAAATTTTTCAGAGAGCAAGATGCACATGCAGGATGTAGGCAGACTGGGCTCCTATCCTTCTTGCCCGGTTCAAAGCAAGGACTGAAAGTGAGATCTCCTTTATAACAGAGGTTATCGGGTAGAGAAGTCATGCCAGAGACACAGATAAGAGCCCCTTGCAAGTAAATCTTTACTTTAGGAAGCTACTGCAGGGAGCAGGAAAATCAGATATAGGAATCTGCCTGCATTAAGGAAAGCTGTAAACCTCTGGAAAAAATCGGATACTGAAGCTTAGGCTTCTTCTTATTTCCCCCCTTTGAAACAGAATGCTTGTTTTCCAGCCAGCTCTTTGAAAAACTGGAATTAAATCCCCAGCACAGCATTTCTGTGTTGGAGAGGGCCACCTTCAGCTGTCGTCCTGTTGGACCAGAGCCTGCACCAGCCAATCATCGCCCACTCTGGCAAGGTGGATGCGAAAAGTCAAAGCTCACCCACACTGCCTGCTCAAGGGAAGCTCTTTGCACCAGTTAAAAGATGATGGAGGACCAGCAGCAGCACTGCCTGCTTTGCAGAAGTCAGAGCAAACCCTCTGACACTCACCTTCTCTCCATTCCCATCCCTTCAGACGAGCAGAGCACTGCAGCAGAGCCATCCCAGCCAGCAACGTGTTGAGCACAAGGCCATGCCCACGCTGTGAGAGTGACCCAACACCAGCTGCCCAAGGAGCCTCTAACCAGGGCCTGGGGCTTCTGATTGTGTGGTTCCAATTACAGGTGAATGGGACCAAAGGAAATGGAGCCAGCTGCAGAACAGGGCAGCAGGGATTTTCCCCTTGCTGGAAACCCAAGGCGGCCACTCCTGTAACAGGGGTGGGAGGCATGTTTTATTTTATTGCCACTGCTGGCAGAGAGGAAAGCCAGGCCAAGCAGCCCAGCACAGAAAGTTTTTCAGGCAAAAAGATACTTATACTGCCTGATTTTCTTCTTACACTTGTTTTACTTTAGAGCACTAATGCTGACAAAACCGCTGGTTCTTTTCACATCTACAAGAGAAGTCAGGTTTTATGTCTTGTCCATGATAGATAAGCTCCTTAAGACTGTGCATATATTTGCAAATTGAATTAATATTTAACATTGCAAACTTGATTTTCCCAAGCTTATTTTTAGTGCAAGCACTGAGTCTAACCAGGTTTTAAGTGAAAGGCTTTAGAGTTAAGAATGAAGTTCAAAATTACTGCTTGCTTTTTGATTCTGGTTCTTAAATAAACAAAGAGAAGAATAAATGCCACGTGAAGACTCACTAGCTGCTGGAGCGGGTTCAGAAGAAACAGAAATTCATATTTAATTTTATAATAATTTTTAGGGCTCTTTTAAGATTTCTCTTTTGTAATTTTCCTTCAGAGGACATGAACTTGTTTTACATTTACTTCTATTACCACTCTTCCCAGTCCTGTGCATGCTCCTGGGGCTAGGGAGAGACTTTACTGGAAAAGTGGCCACATTACAGTGGCTTCTGGGATGCTTGAGCTTTGTTTACCTGCTTAAATCTTTGAATCAGGAGGAGGGCTCTGCTTTCAAGAGAGAGATTAAGGTCACACAGTTGCTTGAAGTCTGGTGTCCAGAAAACATATGGAGAAAACTGCATGCTCCTTGGACACGCTAATCTTTTGCATTGGCAACATTTCCAACTCCCCTAATGAAGCCTTTTCCCTAAAGTACCTGCTGAGGAAGGCCAATGAAAATTTCAGGTGTGTATTTTTTTAGCTGTTCTCTTCATTGCTTAGAGTGTGCATTGCTGTGGGGCAGAACCCCAGAGTGTAACTCTGAGATGCTTGAAAACCAGAGATGAAAATGAAAGATGCATTTCCTTTTCTTTAAATGTATCCCTTTTGAAAAGCTAGTATCTTATTTTGGGGGCTCTGATTCACAGCTTTGGGTTGTGCAGTGCTTTAGACCATCACCATTTCTTTTCAGCCTGCAAACATGGGGATGTAATACACTCCTGTTTACCTCGTAATACTAGTTGACTTCTTCTTTATAGATCACAGGCCTAAAAGGAGGCAAGATAGATCACACACACCAAAAGGCAAAAAAGATTAGAAGATAAGGGCTTATGAACTGAGGCCAAGACAAAAAATTGTACACTTAGAAAAGAGAGGCAGAGATGAGACATGAGTGGAGATGGTAAATACCTGAGAGGTTGCAGTACAGCCATTGTGATGTGATCAGGTTGGTAGAGATAATAGGGTGGCTGAGCTGAGACTGGATGTTTAATCCAGAGCACAGGAGGAAAAGTCTCCCTTAACTGAGGGAGATGTCCCTGGGCTGGAAGTGTGGATGCACTAAGATATGGTGCTGGCAGAGTCAACAGCAAATCTTTCCCTAACTAGGGCACACAGCCCCATGGACATTTAGTGCCTAATTCTCCCTCTCAGAGATTTTGACCCTCTGTGCCTTGTTGGAGCTGCTCTCCTCAACTAAAGATTTAGTGGAGGGGATGGGGCTGTTGAGCTGATTGACCTCATTTGACTGGAGAGGGAGTAGTGGCAATATGGGTAAGTGGCTGAGGGAAGTAAATGGGCTAATTTTAGCCTCCCTGCATTCTATCACAGTAAATCACAGATTAGAGCTTTTATAACAGTCTGATAAAAAATCAGAGTTACCTGGTAAGTGGCACTGGAGAGACAGGTGGTCATGCGCTCCATAGAGACATGTAAAAATGGCACAAAACTTGCTAGTCACTGGGCCTTAAAATGTAATTAGTTTAATTTCTTTTCATATGGACACACAGTATGTAACAGCAGTACATTATCTCCCAAGACAAGAATTTCAGGCAATGTTTTCCAAAGCAGCTAAATAACGTGAGCATGCCAGGGTTTTGCAAAAACACACCATAGGTTTGGGCAATTTTACTTTCTTTGACACATTATATGGTGCACCCAATCCACCTTTAACCACTACAGAACAAGTGCTGCCTGTCACCGAATCCCTGACTATTTTGTACATCACTATATTGCGGCAATATCCCGGTGGAGTGGCAGCAGGTTTGGGGATCACAAGCTCCTCAAAGGGGGTGCAATTTGACCACAAGGAGCGCATGTTACAACATCTCCTCGTGTGGAGGTATTGTTTAAAGAGAGGTGAACATTTCCTGCACAAGAGCTTTTTGCTCTGGTACAATATGAGATCTCAGTGCTGAGGGCAGCAGACACACGCACAGAGCCCTGTTAGAACAGAGCAGCAGGCAAATCCCATCATCTTTATGGAGCATGCAATGCCACACATGGCAGCCAAGCAGCAAAGCTATTTTCCTCCTTGTAATTACTTACAACAGCACTTCTTAACCTGTACAGCGCTGCCCCCCTCCACACCCTACCCCACTGAAATGCTACGAGGTGTGAAGCCCTCGCCTCAGGAGCCATCAAATATGATAAGGTACAAAAAGCTCTTAATTAGGCTGCTGTGGTTCAGAGGAAGAATTTAATGCACATGAAGCTTTTGAGACACTCTGAGAGAGGTCCCTGTCTCGTGGTGCTCATACAACATGAGCTCCAGGACATTACTGACCCTGACAGAAAACACAGAATGGCTCCTCAGCTCCCTCTCGGTTCCAAGCAGCAGCTGGGAAGAGCAGCCATGTGAAGCTGTACTGACAGCATCAGGTTTTCTTCCAAAACACAGGGCTCACTGTGCAGAGATAAAAAGTAGTGCAGCCATAGCTACCTTGCCTAGCTGGTGCCTTTATGGTTTGCATCTGATAAAAGCCTGGTTCAGAAAAGGTCTCCAGCACAGACACTTCATTAACAATGGAGACTGTGGCCTTTCAAACATGGAGTCTTTCTTATTCACGAAATTATTTTGTTCCCCCTGGGCCAAGTTAAGCAAAAACACCCGTCAGCTGACTCATTTCAGCAGCCAACAGTTGCTCCGTTTTTCTTATTAGCACCTTCTAAAAGATTTCCCAAGTTAAAAAGCCCTCAACTAGCTAGAAAAATAAGATAAAAGACAACTACAGAAAAAATAATTATCCTAATTATACAGCAGCTTTGTCCTCCAAAGGGAGGGTAGTTTTTCCACAAGACAGCATTGCTCTAATGGAGGATGCACTTTAAATAGGACTATGGTTTGCACACTGCAGTGAACTTCTAACCCCTCAAAACCCGTATTTTTTTCCCCTGGAACTGCAGATCCATTTTGCCATTCTCGTCTATTATGTGATGCCTTAGGTTTTAACTTTCATATTTTTCAAACCCTGTATTGCCTAGTGTGTAACTCTGAAGTTTCCTGTGGCCTGTTAACTACTGTTTTCTCATGCTGGTTAGACACAACAAACCTCTCTAGGTTTGCTCTCTAGGTTGTCCCAGGCCCCAAAATGTGTAAAATAAAGCCTTGGGGGGCAGGGGGGAGAGGGCAAGCTTGGGGTAATTACATCATTAACTGAAGTTATAACTGGAGAATTAATCCTGATATGCAAATGGACCAAACTTTTAAAAGTGTGAAGAACCCATGACCTGGTGTCCATCTTGGGTGTAGCCTTTTGGCTGCCCAGGGTATACCTTTGAAGGCCCTTCAAATAAATACCTCCTTTTATTCTCTTATTCTGGTCTACTCTCTGTGCTTTAGGTGGCCACCTCAAGGCATCAATGAAACTAAATATCCCATGATATTCCACAAAATAAATCTATACATATGACATTTTTCTTGGTGGGTTTGTGGGGTTGTAGTTTGGTTAGTTGTTTGGTTTTCGTTTTTTTGCTATGGCTGGCATTGCTCTCTCATTTCTCTGTCCCATTCCCTACTATTCTGTCCATCTCCAAGGTAAAGCTGAACGCTCTGAATTACTGTGGGTACCTGCTGCACAAGAGACTGCTGAAAAGGAGTTCTGGCAAATAACCTTTTTTTTTTTTGTTCTGTGATGACTCTTTTGTCTTCTTGCCTCCAGAAAAACAGGTAAAAAAAGCCCCTTTGTTGTAGGTAACCTTCCCTTTGCTAATACTAGGTATTGCACTGCACTCCCCAGCTGGCAACGAATTAAGATGTTAATTCTGAAAAATCACACCAGCTGAAGTCACAGAACTTAAAACAGTAACTTAGGAAAAAGCTGTTGCTTTGCATGTTCAGAAAACCATTAAGGGCATCCTAACATGCTGGATGCTTAAGTGTCTCTGGCCACGGAGATCTGTAGCAGATTCTGAAGATAAAGCCCTATTTTACACAGCACATATCTTAACACAAACAGCATTAAAAGCATTTGTCTGCTACATTTTTTTTCTGCAGTGTTGTAAACACTCAAATTCTCTGTCAGGGTTATCCTTTTAGAAGAAGAAGAAGCTGTCCTTTTCTAATCTTACACAAACCAGGTTTTTCCTGTGTGGGAGTCAAGGCTTGGAGAGCATCAGATTCATTATGAGACTTCAGGCCATCTCATAAAACGTACAGAGGAGATATAGGATGGAAGATTCATGCAAGCCTTAACCTGAAATATTTACACAGGAGGTGCTCCTGATCAACAGTTGCTCTTCAAAGGTACAAGGGCAGTTTCTTTTATAAAGACTGGAGTGCACAACCACAGCTTCAAGGAACCCATTGTCAGTCAGGGGTGAGAAAACTCATGTCCGTGATTAAAATGAGATGTGACAGCTATGAAAATTCCTGAAGAACACTGAAGTGACTTAAAAATAGGAAGATACTTGAAAATTCATAGCACTTCACAGGTTGGAAAAGCTATTTTGTTGCCACCAGTTTAGTCTGGTAATCAACATCACCAAAAAGCTCTCAGATTTCAACAGACTTTAGCTGGCACAGAACACGTTCCATTAGCTTGCTTGCATGTAGATGGGACAGAAAGGAACACCAGTGCTGAAGGACAGAGCCACAACTTCACAGAATCACCAGGTTGGAAGAGACCTTCAAGATCACCTGTGCCCTAACATCACCTCAACTAAACCATGGCACTGAGTGCCACATCCAATCTTTTTTTAAACACGTCCAGGGATGGTGACTCCACCACCTCTCCGGGCAGACGATTCCAGTACTTTATCACTCTTTCAGTAAAAAACCTTTTCCTAACATCCAACCTAAATTTCACTTGGTGCAGCCTGAGACTGTGTCCTCTCGTTCTGTCAGCTGTTGCCTGGAAAAAGAGACCAACCCCCACGTGACTACAATTACCTGAAAGGTAGTTGAAAAGGTAGTCTACCTGAAGGAGAGTCACCTCTGAGTCTTCTTTCTCCAGGCTAAACAACCCCAGCTCCCTCAGTCATTCCTCATAGGGCTTGTGTTCCAAGCCTTTCACCTGCCTTGTTGCCCTCCTTTGGACGTGTTTATCCCAGGAAGTTGGAGGATGTCACTCCTCCTTGCACCTGGAATGTATTTATTTATTTGTCCCAATAGCTCCTGAAAACTCTGTCAAAATGCAGCAAGGGCTGATCCCAATATTGGTGCCAGAAGCTATTGTCAAGAAAGAACACTGGAACTCTTGGGAACATCCTGGCAGCTTTCAGACTCGTGGAAGATGCAAGGCAGGGTAACTTAGCTTGGAAAAGCATTTCTCAACAGGAACACATGAAAGGCACCACCACAGCACTGTCACGCACAGAGATCCCATACCAAAATCTCAAGTCACTCATCTCTGGCAGACCCTCAGAGATAACAGAAACAGGGTTTCCACCTTCCCAGGGGCAGACACAACTTGAAGAAGTGTTGAAAAAGTGCACGTCCTGAACCCAAAGAGAAAAGTTAGGCCTAAAGGCACTTTTCCAGTCAATTTTCATTAATTAGGTTTTTCTCTCAGTGGTCTACTTCGAGTTCACAAAAAAACTTCTGATAAAGACATTTCCTTTTCTGCCAAAAAAACATCACCCACCATGGACGCATTATTGGTATGGACAAAACATAACAGGATTTATTTTTGATCTTAAGCACCACTTGTGAAACTAGTTGCAATTCTCTTAATTTATCTATGTAAAAAACCCTATTAAATAACCTGCTCAACATCTGTTCAAGATTCTTTTTGATGAAAGCTATATGGAGTGCAAAATAAATAGGAAACCTAAATATTCCATGCAAATATCAAGACACACTCTAAATATTGTGATCCTACACAATGCACAGTGTCAACTGTGACAATGAAGGCAGGATTTACTGCTCATGGTCCAAATACATAAACCACAATTAGTTCAAGTGCTGCCAGTAGCTGATCTACTTTATGTAGAAAAATTACACTCAAATGTGAATCCTAATTTGAGCTATGCAAGCTGAACTTTAAAATACTACTTGAAAATAAAATGTTGCAATGGTAAAATAAAAAAATCGCATGAATATACAAATTGTATTTTTAGCACCCAGTTTACATAATTGCCCATTTCCAAGAAGGGAGTTTGTCTGAATTTTTGATGATTTTAATGGAATACTTTATTCATCGTGGTGGCTTGTAGAACATCACTTAAATGAGAATGCTCAGACTTGCAATTCCTTTTTTAGTTCAAATAGAGTTGCTCATAGTTGCAATTCCCATTTTTCTTCATGCACTTCCAGTCATGGCTTTCTTGCAACATTTTTTTTCTAGGGATAGTTGTAATATTTTTGAGCATTACCATCTGTAGAAGATCTGTCTCCTTGTTAAAGATTCAGAAGTAATAACCAACCAATACAGATTCAGTTCTTTGCCACGGAGCAGCCATCCTGTGTTCTCATATAGAGAGCCTGATTTGCAACCTCGTTGAAGAGGAGACAAAATAATGCAAAGTACAAATCGACCTTTTATTCTGTGCTGCCAGGGAAAAATGCATTTCCACTACAAAAATCTAATTCCTTCCAGAGTTCCTATGTCCTCATTCAGATACAATGAACAACCACATGGGCTATACCTACTCTCCTGTCTTGATCCATAAATATCATTATGGAAAGTGTTTCTGCAAGAAACCTTTGTCTAAGGGATACTGCAAACCCTGACACTCAATACTAGAAACCTGGTTTCAAACCTTGGAAACTAAAATTAGGTCTGTATGAAGTTGACATAAATTATGCTTTCTTTTTGTTCTAGAATAACCTAAACCCACTCATTCCTCTCTCATTTTGATAAGCTGAATAGGTTGAGCTTCTAGCATCGTTCATGAGAATCGCGTTTCTCAGATTCCAGACTGCTTATGTAGCTCTGAATTTTTATGAGGTATCTGTAGCAGAAATGAACTTAGTATTAATCACCAATAAAAATACCACCAGTGTTGCACACAGAAACAACAAATCCTTTTTTTCCTGCACAGTAGCATCAAACTTGTGTATTCAATTGCCATTACTTCTCCTCAGGACTCTACAAATAATTAATTTTAGGGCCTGATTGTAATAGAAAAAGATAATTTAATTTCTAACAAGATATTTAATCTGGCCTAGAGCAAAATGCTTTCTTACAGATTTAAGCACCAAAGAACTTTCAGTTTTTAAGGTGAAATACAAAACAACTATGTTTAAAATTAATTTTGAATAGAAAAATTGTTATTCATATTTTTATGTAAATATTTATCATTCCTTTTTGGGCCTAATTTCTGCGTGAAAAGGAAGTTTATGTCACCATGACAGCTTTTTTTGTCTTCTCCTCTTTTCCCTCCTGAAATCATCTGAACAATTTCTATGAGGGCCAGTTTGGGTTAAGGCAAACTGCAAAACCGAGCTACAGTGGCTACAAAGGTCTCGTTTCTATGCACTTTATTCTGCTTCAGAGTGAACCAATTCGAGTAAGAATACAAAACATTTTGAGAATTAATCTTTACACGCACGGTTTAGATGGAGGTGGATTGTAGTAACCTGAAAGCAGGGCCCCAGTAACGCCAAAAGAAAACAAGAGTGCACTGGGCCACTCAAGGCAAGGTGCAGTTTGGAGAAAGTTTATTAACTGTGATGCTAAGTTAGCACTGAGCTACAGCAGCTGGCAGCTAGGGAAGCAAAGAAATAGACCTGTTTGAAATGTGAGTGCCACTGATTTGAAAATTTTAAAAACTATGAACTCTGGACCCAGAGGTGTCATTTTATAGTTAATTTTCAGAGAGCTAATACACAGCAGTCAGTGCTGGAATAAGCCAACACACCTCACGAAACTATTTATTGTCAGAACCACAGCTGTGATACACACGGTTACTATTCCAGAAAACAGCCCTAGTATTACTTTTTAAAAGGGTAATGAATGCAATAAAAGGTTCTCAGCCACTGCAAGAGCAATAACAGTATTAATGTAATTTGAAAAGATGGTCAAAACTCTTTGCTAATGCTCATGAATCATCAGCTGCTTTTGCAATGTAATGGCTGTGTTTGGAAATTGCATTTCCCCACTCATTCACATTATTCTGACCATTCTTCCAGTCTGTCTGTTTTTTAAAGCCATCACATGTCCAAGAAATAGCAAGCATGAGCCTTGAATGTGCTTTTCTCCTGCTTTCATTACAGAGAAGGAAAATAGACTTGCAGGTGCCCCCTCTGAGCAAGAAAACCCATCCTTCCAGACAAGCACCTCTGCAATGTGACCATGAGCTGCTGATGGAGTTGCTATGGTTATAAAGAGGTCCTCTGTGGGGGACATCTTCACTTGTGATTAGGTTTTGACAGAAGCAGAGGGATGCTTGATGTGGGAAGGAAGGATGGAAAGAGTTTCCGCCATTTTATCAGTGTGAAAGTGAAGTTAAACGACATCTGAAGTGTTTTTGGAGAAAGCCCAAACCTTGTTTCTGACATACAGGGGTTTTCCATACAGGCCAGAAGCAATAACCATACACAGAAACAAAACAAGCAGAAATGGAGTTGGTCCTGACCTGTGGAGTTTCCTGCAATCTCATGCAAGAGATCATTACGCTCTCCACAGGGCAATGAGACTAAAAATAGTCTAACAGGTGAGCGAGCAAAGGCCTGGATGTGGCAGGGCCTAAGTGAGATTTTGTGTTCCTGCACCAGAAGCACTAAAGGCAAAAAGGATTTAGTCTTTTCTTCCCAGCTGCTTCCACTTCTGTTCCTGAAATTGCACCTGGTCACTAACTCAGGCTGCTAAGGAGGGGAGAGGCAGAGAGAAGCCAGGGAAGATGGAGGTGGCCAAGCTAACTGGGGCAGAATTTAAAGGAGTGAAATGCTGAGCATGGGACTGCAGCACTTAGAGACCACTGAGAAGCCTCTTCCTTTCTGTCCTTTGGGATGGAGCCCCTGGTACAACACCTCTCCTCTCTTCCTGCACACTTCTTTCTATCCATCCTGCCAACTCCAGCTGAGTGGGCAGCCTGTCTGAAATAGCACAGGAGGGGCAGCTACCCTCCACATTGATGCTTATTAAATTATTTGCCTTATTGTATAAAATTCATTGGTTTCCTTTCCTCTCCCCACATCCTCATCTTAGATCTCCAGAGCAGACCTTTCCATGGGAGGATGGGGTGGGAGAACTACATCTGCTATGGAGAGATAAACACCCTTGTAAAAGGCAAAAATGAACCAAAATCTCTATTTCAAAATACCAGGACAGCTGAAATACCAACAAGCAAAAATCATTCTGATTCTAAAGTTTTAGTGACATAAAGAAGGCTAACTGGAATGGTTCAGAGTGTGAAAAGTTGTGACTAATAAAAAATATGAGTTCTGTTTTACTATAAAATCTCATCACATACAAAAATTGTTCCTGTGAATCATCCTTGATGCTGGCGAGCAGACTCTGTTCAGAGCACAATGTCTGCACTGTCCATAAATATTACCATGGCCAGTAAACTCAAGGCAATGACGAGGGGGCTGTAAAACCATTGAGGGTACCATACACTGCAGTGGTTGTAAAAAATGCCATAAAGGAAAAATTATCTTTTATTAAATCTTTTGTTTGGGAGGAGCTTTGTATTTTAACAGGGCATTTAGCACCCGAGATAGCTTTCCAGAAGCAGCAGTATCTCTGCCCTTAAACTGGATTTGGAGTCCTGTAAAGTTCTAAAATTACTTCAGCCAAGAACATTTCTACATTTTCTAAGCTGAAACCTTCATTGCCTCGCTCAAGTATTTTCAATTGAAACATACAGAAGTTCAGGAAAAAAGTTATTGTTTACTTCTAAAAGCTCAACACACAACTGTACAAGCTCAGTAGGGGAGTGCAAAGTCTGACATCTAAAAAGCTACACACAAGCCAGTTACAACTAAAACCCATCCATTTTATTTATCTTACGTAGCTAAAGGTAGTGGCAGGGTAAGAAAGTTGTGTGGGGCCTGATGGGCCAAGTGTTGTGCTGTGGCTTAGTACCACAGATGGTAACCAGGCTGTTACTCTTCTTTTCCTGCAAGGGCATGCATCTGGAAGCACTCTGGGGTATCCACAAAAATCACAATGGCAGGGGTTTCTGAAGTGCATCCATCTTCCAAGATAGGGGGAAAATTTGATTTTGACCTCTAGACTGTTTTCTGGACTTAAGGCAAATACTGAAGGACCTTCTATGTCCTGACCAGAGTGGAGACAGCTCACAGGAAGACACAGATATTATAAAACTCAGTTAAACTGCCTTCAGTTCTCCTATCAGGACTGACAGGTTTATAACCAAAGCAAAGGAATTTTAATATTAAAAAGCCAGACACAGCCTTTTCTCAGACTATGCAGACAGATGTTGATTACTTCAATGAAATAAAAATAAGTATATTGCTTACAAAATAAATTCATATTTTACAGGTTTGATAGCATTTGTCAACATGTGCAATCGTAACAAAATGCCATATGCTCTAGAGATTAAGTATGACGCTTGTGTAATGCCAAACGAGTACTTTGGGAGTTGTTTTTACATATTAGATGTTTAGAACTTGTTCCTTAGAGCATTAAATATTTCCTTTGGAATAGCAAATTAGCAGCAAATCCAGCAAAACCCTTCACAGTACACTATAAAACAAATCTAAAACAAACTCTACTCTCACCCACAGAGGGGGTAGGATAATCTTAGGATAGTTCCACACTTCTCATTACTATTAAAAAAGACATAAATTCAATCTTTATCATCTTTTCTATTATAACACAGTCTCTCTATATTAGGACATGCAGAATCTAATCAAACACAAATGCTTACTTAAACTAGTCAAGCTCTGGGTATTTTGTACCAAAACCAGCATATCATATCTAATTAACCCTTCTGCTTTTCTGGCTGTGTTGCTCGGATTGCACTGACCTGAGCACTAAACCCATGACAATGAAATTTAATTGAAGAGCTCACGAGGGAAAAATTGCACTCCATTCACCTTAGCCTTTTGTGGCATAAACCAGTAGCATTTTTAATATGGCCTGTGTTCCACCAAAATGCATCCCACAAATGCTTCCGGAACAGCACTAAGGGGGAGGAGGGCAGCACTGCTTCCCCCCAAACAAGATTTGCAGAATCACACTATAGGATATAAGGGCAGTACTTGCTCCTGCAGGCACAGTAACTGAATTTCCAGGCTATAATTGGATGATGTGGTTTGCACCATCTCCAGAACCCCTTGATGGAATTACATCTGCCTGATAAATTATATAGTTTTCAGAGCTGTGTTTTACACAGTGCATGGAGCCCTGGGTCCTAATGTCTTGATGGGTATCATCTACCTTTTGCTCCAGACATCCCAAGGGAGGCCTAAAATAATATGAGCTGCCCTTTGTTCAGACATGATGCAGAACGGGAATGCCCATGGGAGAGCTCACAGAAGCCTTCTCCTTGCCAAAGGGACTCTCACAGGCTGACATTCATTCTCCCTCTCTGGGCTGAGGAGGTAGGGGGGGAAAGGGATATCTGCTGTTGTCTGCAACTCCTTTTCTTCCCACAGAAAAGCAGTACAAATCCACAAAGCATCAGCCACTGGTTTTTAACAGGCTTGGTAAGCTGCAAGCATGACAGCACCAGGGACAGGCTGCTGAGGTTGGTTTGACCCCACATGTCTTTATTAAAGAATCTCAGTATTTTTTTACACCTGAAATTTTGATGTGTTGAAACAAAGTAGGAGCTTAGCAGGATTACATTTTGGCTTCCTCTGACGCCTTTATGCAGAAGACAGTATATACCAAGGGAGTGAATTTCAATCTGAGAATGTAGAAGGAATTGAAAAATAACCTATATATAACTGCAGTAGTCCTAATGGCAGCCTAAACCCCTGAGAACTGATGGAAAAAAACAGGGCCTGCCTTCCTCCATCTATCCCCTGACTAAAAGAGAATACACAATGAGGTTGGACAGAGAATAAATGAATGAGAAAATAGTCATTTAGTATACTTATTTAATTAGTTCTTTCTGCTTCTAATGGTAATGTGGCAGAATACGAGACTGAACAGAACAAGGTGGCTGCCTATGGCATAATTAGGCCTTTTAAGGAGGGAGAGAAAGACATCAGTCTGCACAGGCTGGTAGGGAAGGCAACTTCAGCGAGCACCCAATTTCCATAGCTGGAAACACAGAGCTTCTTTAATGAATGCCTCTGATAAAGCATTTAGGTTTTTTGGTTACAATTTTGAAATAAAACTTAGCTGTTACCTGTCAGTTGAAAAGCTGGGTTTTCTTGGTTTGAAAACTTGGGTTTTCTTTGCATTACTGGAGTCCCCAGACTTGGGGCTCTCTGGCCTCGAATATGTAAAAGATGACTTGTCACAGGTTAGCAAGCATAGTCCCGGAAGGGATGTCCTTGCTAAGGGGTGCTTACAGCTTCCTCTGGGAACTGATAGAACCTATCAGCTGGCCAGTTTGAATATGGACAATTCTCTAAGCCACTTAAAGTTGTGGCCGCCTCTGTGATCCACACTTAAGAATAGGCAAACTCCCCCTCCAAGCTCTCTCTCGTTTCCGGCGCTGGGACAGGTGGCTGCGGGCCCCGTGTGGGGGCCAGCGGGCCCGGCCAGGCCATCCTGGAGCCATGGACCTGTTCCAGCCATGGAACCCCCCCACTGCCTTGCCGTGGGGAGCCAGAGCGGCTCGGCTCTCCCCCCTCTCCACTGCGATAAGAAAATTCAACATTCCAGCTGCAAAGCTGCAAGGCCGAGGTGAGATTAACCCTTTTATTGCTGTGAAGAGCTGAAAACCTGAGGGAAGAGAGAGAGGAGATGCTTAAAGCTGAAATTCTGTTGTGAAGCTATGATATATCAGAGTATCCTGTTGTAATTTCATGAAGATATGGGGGGTGGAGTGTTCAACTCGTGAGCAAAAGCACCTGCGTTGAGATAGGCAGATGCTGACGCAGCTGTAATTTCATGAGAAGTTTGGACAGGGAGAGATGGAAGTGACGAGGACTTTTGCTCCAAATGGGAAAGGAGAAACCTCAGTCCCTAGAGATGAACCAGATGAGGACTTTTGCTCCAAACGGGAAAGGAGAAAACCTCAGTCCCTAGAGATGCTCCCAGAGATAGTCCTAACGATGAAGATGAGGAAGACCCTTTGCTCCCAGGGAAGGAGAAGGGCCTCTGTTTTTGTTTCTGAACGGCTCAACCTTAAAATTGTACCCCAAAAACTTCAAGAGTGGACCCTCGAAAGCAGTTGCGGGAAAAGCTGCAAGTCGGGGGAAAGGACTCACACGCAGGCAGAGAGACTCCTCTTCCTAAATGGACTGAACAATATTTGGAAGTGGGCGGCTGGCTCGTTGTGATAATGTTTTCATAGCATGGGCAAGAAGAGGCTTCTCTTTCTAAATGGACTGAACAAGGTTATTATGGAAGTGGTAAACAGACTGAACATCTTAAGGGTTGTCTTTTTACATTGACAGTGGGAGAAGGGAGGAAGGTGGGGGAGGAGGAGAGTTCTGAAGATGGTATAATTTTTTTTTCTTCTTTTAGGTCTATTAATAAACTTCTTTATATTCTTTCAAGTTTGGTGCCTGCTTTGCATTTCTCCTAATTCTTATCTCACAGCAGATAAACTGTAATGAGTATTTTGGACCAAACCACTACACTAAATTGGTGTTTCTGCCCGGTTACAAACCCAACCCGCGACATGACTTTAACACCTGAATGTTTTTTTTTAAACAAAAGGTGAATAAGAATGAGACAGCAAGAATGGAAGTCTCCAGAAGGAAGGACTGCCCCAAACCTCTTTTTCTCCTTCCCCTCCTCCCCTTTAGAGGCAAAAATCACCACTTTGTATTTTGACTGAGTGTCCTGGAGCTGAGCACTCTCACTTTTCTAATACATAGCAAGTGGTCTGAACACAGAGACACATACCCTGCACTGCCACCCATCACCCCGGAAGAAACCTGTGGAGAATCCACACGTTTTCAGAAGTCATTCAGGCTGCTCAGTACACTGCTGGGAACACTCAGAAGATTTAGTTACCAGCAGCTTGTATAACAAAGTCAGGGTAGCATAAAAAGCTGATCTTGTAAAAGAGGGCTGGAAGCTGAGTGGTTTGACAAATACACCCTTGTATCAGGACCAAACACACCTGTAAGAATTTTAGTTACAATAAGGAAGCAGCCTTAACTAAAATCCTTAAATGAAAAAAAACCCTATTTTGCGCAAAACATAAGTATTTTTCTTGGGCCAAAATGCATATGCACACTTACACATCCTCATCCCCAGGTGAAGTGTAACACCATTATAACCCTACATCTGTAGCATTAAAACCTAGAGACTCAGATGAATTGATTTTTTAATGGATTTTTTAACCTTTTCAGAGAATCCAGCCCCAAATCTCTCTCTTTTCTGAGAATTCTCCAAAAGTATCCAGGCCCCAGACTACTTCAGTGTCCATCTGCAACATACACTGCAGCTTGGCAGAACTCTTTCCCTTAAACAAATCAGTTTTGCTCTAACCTACACTCCTGTGAGATGTAGGACAAGCATTATCTTAAGTGCATCTCTGTTTAGTTAATAACCTCATTTAGGGTACAATAATTACACACAAGCAGCGATCAGGATCGTGTCTGGTAAGAAGCTGCTCTGACTGAAGTTGATAAATACCTAGCAACCGATTTTAGTTAAAATTGGATTGAACTTCCCAAAAGGTCAGTAAAATTAGTATCTACCTGAAAATTACTATAACCACTCCAAATTGTCACAAAGAATTTTTAAAATTAACTCACAGGATAAAATGAGGAATTAATGCCAGGACATCAACAGAAACCTCGAAAGTACCATTAAAAAATATAGTCTGATGGTGACAATAATTTATTTTTTCCGAATTTAATGACAATAATGTTTATGTCTTTATTAGCATTAATAAACTTGTATTTCCCTGCATGACACTGATCCTTCAGTCTTATTTCTTTTAGGTAGATAAGCACTTCATCAGTTTTTTTTTTTCTTTTTTGCTTAGCCATGCTTAGCTTGGCATTGCCCTTTCATCTCCTGCAAGTCTGATTATGCAATTAGAAGGTTTTTCTCTTTTATAAAATTCAACTCAGCCTTGTATTTCAGCATGTTACCTTTATCTGGGGAGATGAGTAACAATTCCACTTAACTTCTATGGTTAGATTTTCAAAGTCTGGTGCTGCCGAGGCCATTCCTGGCAGGTGTTTGGCACCAGGCTTGCTCCTGCAGGGCAGGTACCTGGGTTTATCAGTCTGCAGGATTGCAGCCAGCCTCCCCAGCAGCTCATAGAGCAGAGCACCAGGTATCTCCACACCAGCCTGCCCTCACATCCCACCACCCAGGGCTTGGCCTTGGCATTTGGCATCCAGCTGGCATGGAGGTGTAAATCACTGTGACCACAAGGCACATTACTTTCACCTCTATGCAAACAGAGGAGATGTTAGATGGACACCCATGGATCTAACTGCATCCCAAAATCAGTTTCTCTGCATGTCATGATCTTGTCCACTGTGTCTACATGGGGGTCAAGACCTAGAATTGCACTGGTGGAAACCAGAGCTGAAAGGGGAGGTCAGCCCTCTGTAGGCAAGAATGCTGCCCTCACTTAATTTTCAAGAACACCTTTGTTTTTCTGCTAAAGGGGAAAAAAATACCAGCAGAGCAGCTGTAGGTGATGGGGGACTAAGCCAACATCTGCTAAATTCCTGGGAAGGAAAATTGACTTTGGTGTGCTTTGGATCTCTCCCTCATTTTGCAGGGTTATTATTTTATCTTACCCAGGTATTGCTTTATATAAGCCTTGGTGCCGCTTCTGCAAATACCCTGCTACACCTGATTTTGAAAATCCAGAGTAAAGTATAATACCTTTGGAGAAGAGAATTGATATATAAAAAAAATATCATTGTCTGAAGTCACTGCCATTCCTTTAATCATAAGTTAGAAGAGAGATTTTGCAATTTTCTAAGTGAGATTTGCTCACTGCTAAGAACAAAATGTGAGTGCAGCTAATGTTAGACTGGGCAGTGCACCTTCTGAACATATTTGTAAGCCTCTTACTGGGAGAAAATAGTCACACGTTTTCCCAATCATTATCCTTGGAGAAGGAGCAGCTCTTTCCCCTTTCAGATGGGTTTTACTCACAATGACATATTTAGTGTTAGAGGCACCAAAGGGAACAAAATAATAAGCAGGTTTAATTTTTTTTTGTCAGGTCCAAAGCATCAATCTAAAATCGCTATGCCCAGTATCACTTTAAAAAGAGAATGGGTGAACATAGCAGTATTGTGTTCAGGTATTTATCTCAGAAACCAGAATACTGGGGTTTTATAATCAGAATTTTAGTATCTCAGCATTACAACAAAATTGTTTGCTAAATGAATTAATGGGTTTTGTTTATAGTTTCTGTTTATTTATTCTAAATGAATATTTAGGTGATAATGACACAATATCAGCAAGTTGAAGTGCAAAATTTCATAATTAGTGATCATTATGTTACCTCTTTTTTACTATTATTAAAATGATAACAAGCACTATATGAACAAATTAACTTAATAGATAACATGCAAACATTAAAAAAAATCACCTAATGGTTATTATTTATTTTCAGCAGAAATAGCTGCTGTAAGGGTTGGCTTCATGGAAGTCAGTGCAGAGCCGTGTTCCAACCTGACTCAATAAGCCCTGATAACTGACAGCATCTTTCAGAATATGCAGCACTGATACCAAACCAGTATGGTGGGACAGGCACCCTAAAACTACGACCCTTTGAAAGGATTTTGGCCCATAGGTTTCACACAGTGTTGACTTTTCTTCTGTCCTTCCTTCCATTTCCTGCTCTTGGTGCCTGCTAGAGCCTGGCACTGCATGTGATGTGGCTGTTCAACAGACCAAAGTACAAAAAATATTTAATAATGCCTTTTCCCCACCCTGGTTAGCATGCAGGAAATGAATGAGGCTTCCTGCACAAGGGATAAATCTATAACTAAATGTCAAAAACTATAACTCTCTCTGAAGGTAGCTTATTAACAATTTGCTATGGTTCATTTTACAGTGACACTTCCATATTCAGGAGTGTCAGAGTACAGAGCAGCAGCCTGGGATCAATTCATTCTGACATTAAAAAAAAGATTAAAAAAAAAAAAGGGAAAGGAGGGAGAACAGGACTGGCATCTAACAAAGCATCTGGACTCGTTCAAAGATAAAGAAAATTCAGGGTTCATTACTGAGCCCCCCAGTCCCAATCAGACAGGCTTTGTGACACAGTCAGGGTGGTTATAGCTCACTGGAGGAACACACAGCAGCCCTAAAGCCACATTTGCTTAAGTGGCAGGATATGGTTTTTCCTCCCAAATCATGTATTAAAACTCTGCAGAAAAACAGCATGAGTGAAATACACTGTGTGCATATGACAGAAAGACCAATACCAAAGCTATTGAAAGGAAATTAATGCGTACAATAAACCCAGGTTTCTGATACTACCGGTTTTTGAAACCAATAACAGAAGCAATGCAAGGTTTTGCATAAAGGTTATAGAAAAAAGCAGCTCTGATTCTGCAGATAGAAAGAGAGCAAGAACATAGGTTTGGGGCTAACAATTAAAAAAAAAATCAGTTGTAGGGGCTGGCTAAAACCTGCAAGTGACAACTTCCCCTCTGGAACAGGACACCTCTGTAGCGGTGTGCCAACCTGGACACAGCACCGATGAGGAGAGCTTCCATGCCAATGGAAAGGGAAATGTCTGCCCACGCTGCCTCCTCCAGCACACAAACTTCATTACTGTTTGTCATCATCTTCTGCTTGGGAAATGAGGGATGGGTATTTCCCACCTTTAGAGAAGGTTTTAGACCTTTCTAGACCAGAAAAATTGCAGTGGAGCCAGGTGCAGCTCGAGGGAGCACTGCTCAGCTTGTTTGCTGCCTCCAAACTGCTGCAGAGGAAAATGGGGAGAATGAAGGGCAAGTGTGAAAAGCCACAATGTGTTCCTCCTGCTGGCTCAGTGGGACCCCTGGCAATCTGTGGCAACAAATGGGTGGTCCTGAAATAATTTTTCTATGAATTTGCTCTCACAATAGCTGTCTGACAGCTGAGATGGGGCAGGTACCAAACTACCTGGGTGGTTATTGGTAAAGTACTTAACAAAAGGGAGTAAGGCATGTTCTGGCAGCTCTGTGATATAACACTATTCCTGGAGCTACCACCTCTTAACGACAACAGTTTGAAGCCACTTTGTTTACATTTCAGTGCAACTCGTGCAGAAAGCCTGAGTCAGAGATATCTGCAATATGTCTTGGCTTTGTTTAGCTTTCAGACGTCTCCAGTTCAGTTTCCCCACTTACATATCCTAGTTCCAAGTTTTTACATTGAGCTTTACATCCTGGCATTTATAAATGATAATAGGATAAATAAACAACCATCTCTTAATTGCTTTTATCTTTCGGAGTGATTTTTAATACCACATCAGAAATGAAATCCATCTTCTAAAGAACTAAAATCCCCAGCACTCCCAGACCCCTACATCTTTTATGGAGGTTGGTCTGTAAGAGACAGTTTATGAGAAAGAAAATTACTACCTGGCCCAGAGCTTGGACTCTTAGGTGCTACCTGCTTATAAATTTGCAGACTATCCACAGGAAATAAAAACCACAGGGAGAAAAAACTGGAATGCTCTTAAAGGTTCATAAAAGGAATGGTGATCGTAGACCATCCAACTTACCTTTGTATGCTCAGGTGGGGATAACGTTATCAGTAAAAAAGCACAGGTATCTCTAATAAGCTAACAATTTTCTCTTGGGGCCTCCCATTCCATTGGAAGTGTCTCACCTCCATAGTTCTGGATTTGGGTGTCAGCAAGACAGGATGTGGCTTGGAAAGGAGAGATGATGCAGGGCTGGGAGGAGGCCTCAAAGAAACAAATCTGGGGAGATAGTTAACAGTCAGGGTCTCGTGTCTCCTTTCAAAAAACTGTAAATAAATGTAAATGCAAGGAATATGAAGTCTGGTCATGCCATGAGAAATTACCTGTGATTTCTAAGAGGCAGCTTTTCACTCTCTCTATCAGAGAAAATGCCTCGAACGGCTCACAATGGCATTACCCATGCAAGAACAGCTCAAGCGCTGCTGATTTTTCGCTCCTCATGAAAATGAGCAGAATCTGCTGTTAAAGAGTCACCTGACATTGCTGAGGTACTGCTGCTGCATCCAGTGCCAGTGTCTCATATGCTTTATATTATTTATTAACAGAGAGAAAAAGTTAAAATAGTTTGAATATTTTAAACAACGAACAAGACAACAACTCTCTACCGCGAATAGATACAGAGAGATCAAGTGAAAACAGTAACAACAACAAAAATGAAAAGAAATTATTTTAAGAAGGATGCTTCCATTTGTTGCTAGGGATTTTCCCAATACCAGGGGAAGCTCTCCAAGCCCACATGGAGGATGGTGGCAGCTCTAGCGCCTGGGCACCTCACTGCCTAGAGACTGTTGTTACTTGGACCACACTTGAAAGCTCTCTGTGTTCATTCTCTCCTGTGTAAGTCCATTAACCCGGCTTCCCTCCTGGCTGTGCACTGTCCTGCCTGTTTGCTCTGTGCTCCTTGGGGGCTGGAGCTGGCTGATGGGCCTTCAAAGGCAACGTGCAGGGCAGTGCTGCTTAGGGATTGTCTCAAGCTCTGTGCTTTTTGCAAAATCCTTCCCAAGCACATCTCGTCAGGGCAGGGATTGTGACCACGCTCGGGTCCTGAGCCTGATGAAGTGCTTGGAGAGGGACCATTGTGGTTTAATTGATGGGAGCATGAGCACTTCTAATGCCCTAATGCAGGAGAAGAGGCTTTTTTAGTAACACTGCTGGTGTTAAAGAAGGATTCACAGCAGAAAAGTTAATTACACAAGCACATGCTTCAGGACAAAGCTGAAAAATATTAGATAAATACTGCATTTGAAAACCCCTTCCACTCATGTTTTTTTTTAAGTGGCTCTTGTCTATTACAGTACTTCAGTGTGTTTTTAATCACAGTTTTTGAGTAGAGACAGGATGTATAACTAAAATCTGTTACACATCTATTCGATTTGATGTTAAAATGATTTAAAAGACAACTCTGATGCACATAATGCAATAGGGGATCTGTTCTCTCTCCAAGAGGCAAGGCAGGAGATTTCTTCTGGAAGTTTCTGGATGGGACACAGTCACATTTGCAAACGAACAAACTGAGAAACTCTTCTCCTATCACCTGACATAATTTTCTGCCTGCTTTCTTCTGTTTTAGAAGAGCAGCTTTCTTACTTGTATAGAGAAGAGATAATACCTCTTATCCAAAAAAGATCCCATTTTAATCACATTAGCATTAATTAGCAGAAAAATTTGATATTCTAATGATGATACTAATTGCTTGCAGAGATCTCAATACCTTCAAAGCATTGCATGAGAATGAATAGAGTAATGCATAACTGTGCATGCCTTTTATCAACTCCAGTATTATTCAATGCTCACTAAATATTTTCTGGAATTAAAATGCATGGTACTTGATACCTGCAAGCCCAGTTGTTTGAAAGAATAGAAGCCACAGAAGCAGCTTTCTGTAAGCTTTAATTTTCTCATCAGAGGAACAAAACATGTTTAGCTTGGTGTGTTTGCTGCTTATCTTACTATTCCAGGGAGCACTGCATATTGCAGTTGTGTGTCTGTTTTTCAGAGGGACTGTGGATAAGTACAGTTTATTAAACCCTGCTGAGGCAATCTGTTGTGTCTGTCTGGTTTAATGTTGTTATAAGTCAGTTAACCATGTACCATACTTGTTAGCTGCATATATACTAATTTAATGTATTGATGGGCTGTCAGTACAAATACCTAATGAATATTAAAATACAAACTCAGATACAGAAATGCAAAGCAGAGCCAGCATGTGGTCAACATTTTGAGGGACAGGCAGAGAAAGGAGAAGACCAGAGTTCAGAGTAAATGACAGTAAACACTCATGAAATGAACCTGAAAACAAATCACTAGCGGCTTCCCAGGAAAGGCGGAGGAAAATAATAATTAAGGGTCTCAAAAACATGGGCTCTAAATATACACTGTGAACTTTGTCTTCTGCCAGCTGATTTCAATATAAATGAAACAAAGGGTGGTTAGCAGACCAGTATGCCAGTAAGACAAAGGGAACTAGAGAAAACAGAATAAAGACACTGTACCAGGGGAGGGAGGGGAGGGGAGAAGGAAAAATCTCCCACAGTCTCTTCGGCAATGCTAATTTTGTGTTTAACAATAGCTCTAAAAATGGATAGCAGTCGATACTTTGCATGCTCTGCATAATACAGTCTTTCAGCAAGAGCATGTACGTACAAATCTCTCCTGCTCCAAGTGAATGTGGCAGGAGTTTGCTGGGCATGTTGCTCCCTATTAGATCATATTCAGAGCTGCAGTCAGCTGCTTGTTAGAGATTCAAAGGCTTGTGCACCATTCAGACCCAGCTCAGAGGCAGGCTGTCTATCCTTCACAAGGTTTGAAGCAAAGAGTGAATTACAAAGAGAAACCCCTTGGGCCAGAGCAGGAAATATCAAACCACGGTGAGTGGGGAGGCAGCAGGGTAGAGACACGTGAGCAGCCACGAGGCTGATCAAACCAGCAGAAACAGCCCCACAAATGCAGGATCTGTCTGGATCTTGATTGCTGCCTCTTTCCCCCTGTCCCACCTCTCCAAAATAATAAACGTGTCTCGAGGGGAACAGGGACCTGGCATATCTACCAGCTGCAGAAAAGGGAAGAAGAACCAGGGATATGCAAAGCTGAGGTGGTCTCCATCTGCAGTCAATAGGGAGAGTGGTCCCTATTGATTGATTTAGAGGTGATTTTCTCAGTGGAGGTCTTCATGCAGGACAAGATGGGAGGGAAATCTGCCAATTTATCTATGACAGAGCCTTCCTAGCTGGCAGCTTACAGCTGTTTTTGTGGATGAGGAAGAGAATATATCTTCATGGATCAAATGCATAAGGATATGTCAGAGTTTCAAGCATTACATAAATGCCCAGTGAAAAGATAAACAACAAGCCTTTGAAATGAAAAGGAAAATCGGCGAAATTGGAAAATTCTGTTAAGAATCTGAATTTCACATTAAATATATGCTTTCCTAGTGGCATCAGTCACTAAAACATTTTACAATAACCTTCTGATTTAACTGTAACCTAACACCTTACTGCTTGAGCTAGAAGGGTAAACAGATAGCTTTCTTTGACATGTCTGTGCCTTCTTTGCTGCTCCTCTTCCCTGGTTCCTTTTCAGATGATTGGAAATGACTTTAAATGTGCCCCTATAATGCTATGAGGTGTGAAATGCACTCTGCTTCCCTGATCCTCTGGACCCTGCCTGCTCGTCCTGCAGCCTAGGAGAGCAGTAGCAGCAGTGGCCATCAGAAGTCTGCTTGAGGAGCGGCAGCTGGGTGGCAGGCTGGGATAGTAAAGCAGAGGAGCAAGGACCAAGCTTAGCTTGGCAAGAGGTACTTCATCACCTCTAATTTACAGGTAAGCAATCTTGCTGGGGAAAGTGGTGAGGGCAGGGACATTACTGAAGGTAGAAGAGAAAAATGACCTGCTGTGAAACTTCAGGAGGAAATGACTCTTTGGGCCACTGGCAGACATTGGGTAGATGATGGAAAACCCAGCTACAGAGATCAGGCGAGGAGAAAGAGCACATATTTTGAATCCAAGGGGAACTACACTTTTGGGATGGTGAAAAGCAGAAATTTGCATTCATTTAAATCTTTCTCACTCAACCCAAAATATGTGTTGTGGAGAGCTCAGTGCAAAGACACCACCAAAGTTTTAGTGAAGAAAAGCAAGATCTGGACAAGCACTAATGCCTGGGTCCAACCAATTTGTAAGTCTCTCTTCTCTGAATTTCCAGGGTCTTTTTATTTGCTTTCTGCCATCAGAATAAGACCTGGTACACAAAGGTAGATGTCAAGCAAACATTCAGTTCAGTTTAATAAGATAGAGTGTAAATAACACAGGCTCTACGTTTGACGCTCACTAAATATGACTGCATTATTCCCATCTCTTGTGGCTTTTTTCATTGCTTCTGGCAGGAAAACATAGAACGGCAGGAAATCACTTACTCCAAGGTAAAGGCTTTCCTTCTGTAATAACTCACTAAAGGCCTAATCCTGTTGAGTTTGAAAAAACTTGGTAAGACAAAGGATGTTCAATTTAATCAAGTATTAAGGTCATGTGCAAAACAAAAATATAAGGAAAATAAAGATGAAATAAAATGCAACCCTTCCATCAAGAGGATGAAAGCAAGACAAAGAAATAATAGTCTAACTGATGGCTTCATGGATGAATGGGTAGTAATATCTGCTATGCCCAGAAAATAACTGAAACATCTGAAATCACCCTTTAAACCAGAAAACAGCTCCTGCTGCTGAAAATGGACAAGTCTGTAAAATGCTTCACTGTGCAGCAGCAGCGCTGAACAGCGGTGCAACTGCAAGAACAAGGCTGCAGCACGAATCTCCCCATAAGCAGAGAGGGGAGGAGGGATGCAGGACCAGCCCCACGTGCCTCCACTTCAGGAAGGATGGAGCCTGCTGCCTCCCGCGAAGTGCAGCTGGAGGGAGATGAGGCGAGGGCACCGCAGGGATGTGCTGAACGAGGCAGAATAAATCCCTGCTCGGTCTTTGCTGACCTGGGGAGCATGGGGAGGTGTAAGTGTGCCCCCTGGGGTGAAACAATTCCAAATTCATCCAGGCACGGGGCAAGGAAAGTGACCTTTTTTCCCTTGCTCAGTCAACAGCAACCACGAGAGAACAAAACACCTCAAAAGCTTGGCTTAGCTAACATGTGCAATCTCCGCTTCCCATCAGTGTCACTCCTGCCTGCTGCTTGCTTCAGCCCTGCCACACACCAGGCCCCCTTGTCTTGCCCTGCTTTTACCTGGATGGTTGGTGTGAGGGTTATTGCTGTACAGTCTTGCTGCTCCAGATGCAGACTGAGAGTTTTTGAAACACCTCTTTCTGCATTTTCCTGGCCTTGTGATTTCTGTGTGGTTAAAGGTCCAGAAAATAAACTTGTCTCTGGCACTGTCTTTAGAGGAATTGAAGGAATGAAACTGTATGGCAACTGAATTTCACATTTGAAGCTATGTAAAGTTAGTTCCAATCAAGCCATCACTTGTCAAAAATTAAGAGAAGGCCATCATTAGGCCTCATTCCAGCTGGTTGGAAATTAGTAATTAACTTCTCACAGAAAACAGATAATTTTGCAGGGAATCAGAGGTGACATTTTTACATGTGATATACTTTGTGAGCCAAAGGAGTCTGCATATTGACAGTAAACATTATGCCAACAAACCTCTATAGGCTGGAAGATTCTCCTGCCCTAATTGGGGATGGTTTTCAACAGTGAGGATATTAAAGCTGAAGTAAGAAAACACATTTAGACTGCAGTAAGCAGAGCATTAGCAATCTGAGGTGATCCTACTAACCAAAAGCAGAATCGAGAGAGGAATAAATGCAGCAGCGATCAGCTCTGCCCTGGCTCAGGAGCCTCCATCTGGGATGAAGCAAGCAGGGAGGCAGGCAAAGCCACATCAGCCCACCACAAACCCTCGATTATGGGGCCTCCAGGACAGGAAGGTTCCAGCTTACAGGTGCTTTGCTCTTGCTGGGCTCTCACGCAGAACAGACAGAGGAGCAGTCACAGGTGCAAAACTGCTGGCACCAGGCAAAGGCTGGGTTTCTCTGTAACCACAATGCCCAGTTACATTTACATGGGTCAGTTAGTTGTTCCTTGTTTGCTTTTTTAAGAAAAAATCCTGGGAATTTGGGAAATTATAGAAAAGTCTGTCTTATCTCACACCCAAAAATGCTGGTTCAGGCTAAAATCTGGAAGTTCTGTAAAATGCTGCAACTTTTAAAATGAACACATCCCCACACATGAGCACAAGCATTAAGAGTGCAGCTGACAGTCATAAATCATGCCAGCTCACTGTGCAGACAGAAAGGGAAAAGAAAGCTGTCACTTTGGTGCTTGACAGCATGGTGATGAGCACCATACAAATGGGTAGTGCTCATCTAATATAAATTAGGTAGTTGTTGCCTAAAAGACTACCATTAGGGAGTACAATGCACTGGCGCTTAGGTAAACCAATAATATTAGGGAAACCATATAATATTTTCTGCAGCAAGCAAGAGAGGAGAGGCACAGAAGAGTGAAGTTTCCTTTATTAATGACTAGACAAAATACTTGGTTTATTCCACTCTGGAAAAAAACCCAAAACCCAAGACAGCAGAAGCATAGGGAAATTCAGAGCACAGCTGAAGCACTGGGAAAGACAGAGGACAGATCTGCTTTGTCAGGGAAACAAACTGAGCGGTCTAACAAGCCTTTCCCGTATACGATTCCTTGTTTTATGTAAAGGGAAGCATTTTCTTCAGCTTGAAGAACTGCTTCTGCCCCAGTCAGGGAGAGAGCATGGGAGAGAGCACAGTAGGGGAAATTTCCTGGCCTCTTTCTTGCAGGGCTAAAGGCACAGGAATCTGCTAACCTGCACTCTTGCCTCATCTTGGAGGGTCTCAGATGCAGCATTTCTACCCAAGTGCCAGCACAGCCTTTACTGCTCCAGCTAAGGACCAAATTGGTAACTTTTATGCTGTAAAAGAAATTTAATAAAACCAGGAAAAGCAATTTTATTTCGCTTTGTTCTAAACAGGGATCTACTTGCTGACACGGATCATTAAGTGAAGTAGAATGAAAAAGCACTAGGAATGACTGAAAGCCTATTTAGCAGAGCAGCAGCAATACCTGTAGGACATTAACAGCAAAAAGACAGTGCAGAGTATATAAGGTGCTGGATGAAATTTCCTGTTCATCTCATCATGGCTGCATAGCCCAGCTGTTCTGAAATTTGTTCATGTGAATCAAGAAGACATACAGAACATACTGCAGCAACATGCAATTGGATGAGAGAAAATGAAATTCCATACAATAGTGACACTGAGCACTGTTATGCATGTAGACCCCTTGGAATGTTTTTTATTATCATCTCTGCTACACAAGGCTTTGAAATGTGGCCATAAGAAGAAAAAAAAAGCTTCATAATAAGACTTGGCAGACAGCACAAGAAGATCTTAGCCCAAAAAATTGCTGTTTTCCTTTCTTCTCTTCTTCTCCCTGTACAGACCAAGACCGAAATTCACTTACAAAATGAGAACAAATAAATATATTTTCATTAAAGATGAATTAAGCATAACAGTCTAGCCTGTCTTACACATAAAAGAGAGGAAAGGAGGTTGTTCCTCATTTAGAAATATACTGCCTTCCTGTGTCAAAATAGCAGCTGGAACCTGAGCTACGAAACCTGGCAAGTGATTAATTGCTCCAGGTATTTAAACAAGTTCCACAGCACACAGAATAGATATAATTAAAAAGAGAGTTTGCTGTCTTAAATCTCCCTATTATCCTTCATCCAAATATGTAATCAGAACTGGCCTAAAGCTGTCGAAGCCTGTGAAACTGTGAGTTTTGTATTTCCACTGGGTCATGTGGGTAATTCAACCCAAACAGACCTTGCAGCACAGGGTGAGGGGAGGAATCTCTGAGATGTTGCTGAGACAGAAGAGTTCCACAGATCCCTCCAGGTAGGACAGTCCTTGTTTGGTCTACTTTCCCAACAGAGTCTTTTTGCAGGATATGGCATTTTTCTTCCCACAGAAAGGACGCTTGGCATGCTGGAACAGATCTATGCCAAAAGGCAAGAAATCTTGAAGGAATAGGCTAACCAGAACAAAGATTTTTTACAAATATCCCCTGTACGGACTGACCAATACAAAAGCTCTAGTTTTAATACGGCCAGAGCCTGCATACTGCTAATTAAGAATGAAATTTGAGCATATTTATAATCACTAAAGAATAGGATGCCAAAGACAAGTATCAATCAGCAAGTACTTAGTTTCTTCAGTAATAAAGTGCATTAAAAAAAAAAAAAAGAGTGCTGCACCAAGACCTCAGACCTCTCAGGGAGCCAGTCAATGAGAACAGATGAGAAAAGACTTGCAGAATTCTGATTTATCCCTGCCTTTTATCCAGTCAGTCTGGAACGACATGCTTTAAAAACTCTTTCAGAAAAGGGGTAGAAATTAAAGCTGATTTTGCAGGGCATATGGATAATTGTGAATTCTGGAAAGTTCCAACACAGCTCTCCTTTTTACAAATGTGACAGTGCATGATGTTAAATGCTTTCTGTAGCTGCTCATGCATGATTACAAAAGATTCAAATAGCAGCTTTATGAGTTTTAATGAAAGCAGAAGGTGTCCAACCTGTGAGACTGCTTTGTTAAGAATATTGGCAGGGTTGGTACAAAAGCAGGAATTTTCTAGTAGGACTGGGTTGCTCAGTATCTGTAGCTCAGACTTTTGAAAAACAAAGCCGAAAACCTTCTGCATTTGGTGAATTTGATTCCTGGCTATTGTCTCTCAACTTTGCCAATGGCTATTATATGCAGGTATCCTTTATGTAATAGATCCCTCTAACACATTTTATTTCCTTGGCTCCCACCAACAGTTTCTAGAAAGAATGTGCTGTTATTCACTTAAATTGGACAATTCAACAATAGTGGAAGGAATAATGGAGAGGAACCACAATCCCTCAAAGTGATAATAACCTGCAGAGATATTTCACTGCTCATTTTTTAACCAAAACCTGACATTTCTCATTATTTCCGAGTGCAGACTACCTAATCCAGAAGTCTATCTATCACAAGTAATTCAGGTACAGAACTGACATTGCAATTATTTTTACTAGTACTAGCCAAAAATGAACTATGTCTCAATGTGCACAGATCAAATCTCTCCTAGAGATATAGCAGTATACCTGCATGGGAAACTTCCAATTATTGGAATGCAAACACACAGTTGGCGATCCAAAGAAAGTGTTTAGGGAATAAAGTGTCCCTATTTGACTCCATTTATTACTTCCCAATAGCCTATCCCTGTCAAATAACAACCGTATTTTGTGATATTTAAGATGTAAAAATCCATCAGAAAGCGTAATAAATTTATCTCTCGTGCAGATATAACAGTAGTACTAGTGCAAAATGCTTGCAATAAAATATCAATCCATGGGAAACGCACTGGAGTTCGTCTTTTGTTGGGGATTCAAAAGCATGCCTGGTTTTGCTATAAGCTTCAGGACCCAGGTGAAGAGCACTGAGACAATTTGCTTTTCATCTCACAGCTCTTATATGAAACCATTGGTTTCATTGGTCGCAATCAAAAATACTACCTCTGACTAGAAGAAAAAGAGAAAAATAGACTTTTTTCAAATTTTACCAAGGCTGTTCAGCTTTTTTTTGCAATGAAGTGTAGTAAATCTCAGTGGCACCATAGAAAAATTCAAGATTCTTGTAATTGTCCTACTACAATGAATAATCAGAGACCAAACACTGTGCTATTATTATCAGTTACGTCTCTGATGCAATCTGCATTTATTATTCTCCAGGTTTGCAAAGAATAGAGACTTGCTTGGAAGAAATGCAAACTTTAGTTTACAACAATGGAGTTTTCTTCTGTGCCACCATTCCCTTTATGCTGAAGGTGTGTGGGTGTGAGAAAAGTCAATGGAATAGAATTCCCTCAAAAAAAAAGCTCCCCTGAATAACCTAATGAAGGGTTTTTTACCTTGAACTGCATTACTATATTTACCTCAGGTCTTTTCTTACATAAATGAACAAACTGGAATTACTACATTGCTACTTAAGTACTCATGGGGATTTTTCTATGTAGGGCCTTCTTCAGTCTCAGAGTAAAAACAGAGAAAAAAGAAATTACAATATCCCCACATTTATGCCTTCTATGTTTATCATTTTTACTGAGGTTTAAGTAAGAACTGCATACCCCATTCTGAGGGCTGGAGAGAGCACAGCTGATGAAGAACAGCACACCATGCCAGCCAGGCATTCATTGCTTGGATGTGAGTGAGGGCAGCAAAGGCTGACACGTAATAGTGGCCAACAGCCACCAGCACAATGAAGTTGCAAAATGGGCAAATGGTGTGCCAGAGCACACCAGCCAAGGTATTTCTGATTCAGATTCTGGCAGGTACACATGCAATCTCATCCAACACACTCCGCACAGCTGGCCTTACCCACCTTCATGAAACCAGAATCAGTGCAGATAAGAGATACGGGGATGAACAGGAGAACAGAGCTCTTATCTCAGGAGGTAAAAAGCTTTGCTGACGTGCATGGAAAAGGAGAACTGAGAGTGGCAGAAGGTAGAAACAGAGAAAAGCAATGTGAGGGAAACGCCAATATTAACAAAAGCTAGCAGTTACACACTGGCTATGAAGAAATCTGGACTATAAAGAATATCCCTGGGAGTAATAGGGAGAAGGAAAAGCTTCCCAGCAGGAACAGCATCAGAAAAACAACAGACCTCCCAGGGGAAAACACTCAAGTGAAAAAAAATCCCTCAGCCTGGTACTGAGATGGCTCTTGATGAAGCTATGAAAGGACTCATGTGGTGTCCTTGCCTATCATAGCGGGACAATGGATTCGGTGACCCAGCAGACCCCTCTGATTCTTATGGTCATATAACAGCAATAAAGCAAATTGCCTGTAGCTTTGTTGCTTGGGTCATCTATCAGACAAATGAAGATCTTGGGCTGCAGCTCTGAAACAAGCACCCCAGTGCAACAGCAGCAGGTTTTGGCATGCCCCATTGGTGCTCCCCAATGCTGTGGGCGATGTGTGGTGAATGAAGGGCACCAGACCTCTCATCTCCTTGCTCCCCCCGTCTCTGCTCTGTCCTCCTCCTGCCAGTGCCCCTTGGTTCTCCGCCTGCCCGGGAAACCTGGTGTGGGGCACTTGGCTTGTCCAGCTGCAAACCCCAAGCCTTGCTCCCTGTACAGCCAAGAAGCCAGAGGGATCTCAGCCCAAAGATCACATCCGAGGCAATCTGGAGCACCGAAGGCAAAGCAACCTCTGGAGACCCTTGTGCAGTGCACAGCTGCCTTTTGAAAGCTGCTGGCTTTTGAAAACAGTTTAACTTTCAATGGCCTAGAGTAAGTGGTCTTTCTAAATAAAAATGTAATATTAATGAACCACAACTTTATTAATGCCAACCAAGCTTACTTAAGTATTATCATAAATGAGCATATAAATAGCTAAGTAAATGCAAAGATATTTCAGACCTCCACAGGGGATATTAATAATGATAACTTCACTCCAGTGAGACCCTGAAGACTCTACTCAAAACCTAGGGTTTCCTTAGTAAAAATACACTGATCCAACAGAGATTTATTTACAGCAGCCTACTTTTAGTACAGAGGACTTATAACACTATTACTCTGGCTATGTAATTAGTGGGTAAAACACATATACTAATGAGCTTGAAGGTAGAATTCAAGTGTTTTATGGATGAATGGTTCACCCTCCTTTCTGTAAAGATTTTACACTCTTTACTGTGCTAATTTGTGATACTGGGAAGCAATTTCTTTCCTTTCACTCATTACATGTCCACAAAGGAACAGAAGATTAACTCTCTTTTCACCAGCCCTCTAAATACTTGTAATCTCAAACCAGTCTCTAGTGCCTTTTGGTGATAATAATCCTTGATATACAATGTCAGCACAACTATGAAATTAAAGCACATTATGGCAAAATGCCTTCCAACACTGTTAAAAGTTTTGGCCTCCCACGTGAAATGAATCATTTCAGTATTAAGTTTTCTTTTGGCTTTGCTGTCAAGTTCTCTGTAGAAAATAACTGCCAAGGGTTTTATAATGGCTCCTGTCACCTTGCACCTCATGGCCTCAGAAACACATACTGCTGACTTCAGCTACGGCTTTATCCATAATTTCATCCTAAACAACCCTGAGCCCATAAAAGCCACAGAAGAAAAATCCCCACTTTATTATCATATTGAACATGTCATGTTCTTGAAATAAACCAGCATCATGAGACTTTAATCCTCTTTCAACTTCCCATAAATGCCATCAGTCAGAAAACTGTCAGCTCAAGTGTGACAAAAAACCTGCTTCCATTCCCAAGAGACTCTGCTGAAATGAGTATTATTAGCCCATTTTCTCCTCTAAAGGGGTCTGTTACAAAAGAGTGAAGCATCAAGAAATGCAGTCTCTAGCACAAGATCAATATTGATGCCTCCCCTGTTGAGAGGCTTAAAAATGCTACCCAACATACAGCAAAAACCTTTCTGGCTTTCCAAAGTGTGTGGTTGAGAAAGGGGCTGGAAAAGTGGCTGTGTGACTTCAGAAGGATGTGACAGGGCCTCCTTGCCTCAAAGCTGATCCATTTGTGACAGCGATGAGTGCAAAGTCTCCACTTTTCCCTCTCAAAAGAAAAGCAGACGATACTTGTCCAGACTTTTGCTAATCAACTACCTAAAGACCCTTCTTCTCCTCTTTGTCTAAACACAAACTGACCATCAAGCAGTCTGGTATATTCCAAAACATCTCTGCTTCTGTCAAGTTGCTCAGCAAAATGATAAATTCATAGCATGGTGTGCCAGAGACACAGTTTTTCCCATTAGGAATATCTGACTTGAAAGGGCAGTAAAACATTTTCTCCAAATTTTGTAAGGAATTAATTTGATCCCATCCATGAAGCTATGAACTGAGCAAATGGAACATGCATTTCTTCTTTCCAGACTTGTTTTGCATGGAAGGGGATTTTAGTAATTTTCAGAAAAGGTCCCAGGAGAGCATATTTGGATTGGTATATATTGTAATACTGCTCCAAGGCCCCACTCTACTGATATTCCCTGTTACTGTTTTACAGAAGAGCATTGATAGATTACTCTTATAAGCACCTGGCATGTTTACATAATTTCCTTTATCTTGCATTTTGTCTACCAATTTATGTCTGTTTACAAGGACTTCATCTTCCTCAGTCAATACAGAAAAATTTCCATACTCATTGCACATGGATCTCCTTCAAGCTTGTGTGAAGAAGTTTTCAGACTAAGTTCTGCCTCTGCTTCATTAGAAAAATAAACCAAGCCAACCAACCCTTATTAGAAGTGTCAATAGGCAGGCCCAAAGTCCAAAAGCACTGAGATGGAAATTCCAGCCTGTGGGCACTGCCCACAGAGTAATACAGCCAGGTGACAGGAGATATCCAGTTAGCTACCACTTCTGCCATCTTTCTTTCCCAGAGCACCAGGGATGCTGGGGCTAAGCACAAGCTTAGGAACACAGGCTAAGGGACATAAAAAAGATTCCCTGTTGTTCCAAACATGTCTTGGGGCTCCTTTCTAAACTACTTCCTTGTATAAAATGGCCAAACCCCACGCAAGATGGGCAGAGGTATGAATATCACAGCAACCCGAAGAATGACTTCACAGAGGATGACCCATTTCTTTCATCAGTCATTTCAAATGTCATCGTGATTATTAAACCCCAAACCAGTAACATTCATCTAGGAGCTAAACTGAAAGACACACAGGATATTGATGGAAATCAAACTATCTATCAACTGCTGCAGCTCCCAAAATTTCGGTCGCTATGCAGTAACTGCCATTTTATGCTTCTTTGAACTGCTACTTCTTTTGGCCATCAGCTTTCTACACTCCTCCAAGCACACGAGCTGCAACCATCTGACAGTAATTGTCATGACAACTGATGCTGGTCCCAAGAGGACAAAAGACAATACCGCCAGCGAAATTCAATAAGCAACGTAATGAAGTGGAACACATCACAGGAAGTTAGTTGTGGTTTCATGGTATGGAGAATGAGCAATCTGGAGGATCCCTCAAGTGTCCCAGGGCTATCCATGTCCCAGCCTGGAGTATTCACATATGCTGCTGCGCATGACCTTAGTGCCCTGGATGGGATGGAGAGATGCTGCAAAGGAGCAAATGATCAGCTTGGAGGAGAGAGGCAGCAGGGTGATGTCAGAGGAAGAGTGGTTTAAAATGAAGTGAGGAGATTTGTAGACAGTGGGGCTGGAAAGGCCAGTATAACACTTAGTCTGGCCTACACAGAATGTCACACTGATGTAGGAAAAGCCAGAGAAAGATCTTCAGAACAGAAATTAGGATTAGGCACCTTCCTCGCATGCATTTTTAACTTCCTAAGTTTGCAACTTACTGGCCTTCCCATCATCTGAAGACAAAAATCTAACAAGTTGTAAGAAAATTTAAAAGAAAAAAGCACACTTGTTTTTATCTACTCCAGTTCTAATAACTAAGGAAATGCCTTAATTATAAGCATAGGTTAACTGCATGGCATCATTATAAGGCTGATTTGGAGTTGCATGACTGAATTAACTGCATCCCTTGCCTTCAGGTTTCTTTGATGTGGAACTTTAATTCAGACTTTCATCATCTTATGATGACTGATTCTGGAATTATTATAAGTGTTCTTTTATATTTCTTTCTATCAAATAATAAGTTTTCACTTTCAACTCTAACAAAGATTTCAGTTTCTAATGACATTCAAGTATCCAGCTGACTCCAGCTAATTTAGCTAACCGCTGTGTTAGCACGGAGCAGACAGGCTAACTCAGGAGAAGTGGCATGCTAAGAGGAGCAGTTCTGACTGACAAGGCCTTAAGCTAGCTCCTCATATTTTTCTAATTTGTTCCCTACTTTGACTCAAAAAATAATCGCTAAATATCATACAATTCCCCCCTTCAACCATGAATTGCTCCATTTCGTTAAAACCAAGCCTGGAAAAAGAGCTGAAATTTGTTTGAGAAAACTCAAGTTAAGAGAAGGCAATAAACCCCCCAGCTAGGAAACAATTCTCTAGAAAAACAAATGTTGCCAAGAAAGCTTCCTGCAGCCCCGCTGTCAGAGCGCTGTGACTCAAGGCAAGCACCACTAACTAAGCTCAAATGGAAGCGATGCAGACTGCCACAGAGAACAGCAAACAGAAATAAGGACCCTTTTTGCCCAGATGCAATGTTTGTATTTGTGCTGGCAGTACAGCAAGAGGCTCAGAAAGTCCAGCACCAGGCCTACAGAGAAAAATCCTTTGGTTTGTAGGCAGCACACCAGGTATTCTGCCCTATCCAGGAACATTAAATCATCAGTTTTACCTGCAAGCATCACAAACTGAACTTTAAGAAGGCACCTCTGGATAGGAACAAACTACCTTGTTTATCCAAATCAATATATCAGTGCAGACCTGCAGCATTTCTCCTGGTGAATAAAGATCTGGCACTATTTACACAGAGATAACCTGCATCATTACTATTAAGATTCAGCCATGTGATAATTCCAGCTGTATGGGATAGGCTACAGGTATATTAGTGATCTAAAGGGATGTAACATTTAAAAATTTTAGCAAGGAGCTTATCCTTGCCTAGGCAAGATGAAGGACTGGCATCTCTACTTTTTCCTCAATTCAGAAAAAGATACTACTGGATATGCAATGCCTGCGGGGGATGAGAAAGCTTTTCGGCGAGCAAGCAAATCTTCAGAATTGAACCTGAAATGCAGCACTGTGGGAATCATCTTAAATTGCAACGGGCTGAAAGGCACACAGCATGGTCTTCTCCCAGTCCTGCCAGCCTAGGACAGAAGTTTCCTGGTGAGAGTCTTTACCCAGGTTTTATTTTCAACACAAGAAAAAGATGATGACAGTTCAGCCCCATGAACGGACAAACCACTTACACCTCTGAGAAACAGGGAAAAAGAAAGGAGACAAAAAATCCTCACTTTTTCACAATGAGCGACAGTACTGACCCCAAACAGCAGCTTTGTTTTTGAGGAGGTTTTGAGACCACTACCCCAAGAGGACAGGCACTTACAGCCCTCCCAGACCCAGACTGTGCCCAACCACCCTGTAGGTCACTCCCTTGCACCCACCCGGGGCTTCACCCCACAGGGTCCCCCTTCAGCCCACTACCCCTGTTTGGCAGGGCAAGGGGCAACAGGCTGCTACACAACACTAAACCAGGCAAAAGGGTCTGTGTTAAGTGAAGCAGCAGTAGGAAAACACTTTGGTCAGAAAAAAGGAAACAGGCAGTGGTGCCAAGGCACCAGGTAATTTGAAATAAAGCTGGCAGGAGTGAGAGGAAGGAAGCTGTGTCTGTGCACTGCTCGCAGCTGTGCCAGCCCTGCTGCCTCCTTTAATCTCAGCTATTGCAGCTCTCCATGAAAGCAGAGTCTACTTCTCCTAAGCTCAGCCCTTAAAAACACTCCAACACCAAAGCCACCCTGGATTTCTTCTACCAAAGAAGGCCTCAGAGCAAGTAAGCAGTAAATCATGTGGCCTGCACAAGCTGAGAAAATGGGAAGAAAACAGCTAGTTGGAGATGCAAAGGGCTTTGCTAGGCGTTCAAGTGATTTGTGGAGTCAGTTTGGACGTATTGTTCATCCCCCCTGAGCTGAGTGTCCTGTAGCAAGTTGGAGTGACAGACCCTTCACTTGCAAAGCCAAGCAGCAGAGGGTATCGCTACACGCTGCTCTGCTCTCTGCTGCCAGCCCAGCCACACACGCAAATATTTCATTCTGGGGGTGAGGATAAAATATAGCCACTGCTGCCAGCGCAGCTTACCTATACCTACACATACAACCATGGATATATTTCTCCTTGTGTTAAACACCTGTCAGTGGTTCTTTCTGACACCCTGTATTTTCAAGAGACCTTGTATGTTTAACCTGGTGCAAGATTGCTAGACTTAAATAAATTAAAAATGAGTGTTGTTGGTGTTTTTAACTTAAAAGGGACATGAAGAAGATCAACAAACCTTCACTTCCTCAGGGCTTTAACCATGCCTCTTTTTCAATTGCTTTTCTTCTATGGATTTTACAATTTCCTCCAGACTTATATAAAATGGAAGAACACAGGGGAATTTGATGCTGCAGGTGAAACCCAATAGCTTTTTGAAAGCCCTGATTGCTGCCCAAGTGTGGCTGTCAGAGCTGACACGTTTCTCTAGCTTTGCATAGCACTTCACAGTGTAAGAAGAAGAAATGAACATAAATTCCCTGTTTCATGGGGATCTTAATCTTGAGCCTTACATCTAAATTATGCCAAAGACACATTATAGGATTAAATTCTCCCGTCAGCTAAACCAGTATAAATCTGGAGTAATTCCATGATCTGAAGATCCACTGCTAATTAACTAAATCCCCCCCAAACCCAAGGAAATTAATACAACCAAACAATATTAAAAATAAAGTATCTATTTCTCAGTTAACTCAAGGCTCAGTTCTTCACAGTTTCTCTCACATGTTGCTGTAGGAATACCCTAGACAAAGCCAAAAAAACCAATCAATCCTGGGCCAGGAACTTCTAATCCCTGCTCTCAAGGCTGCAAAACAGTGCTGCTTTTCTCTCCAAATATTACCGTAATGGAGTTTGTTTGGTTTTTTTTTAATTAAAAAACAATTGGATTTTTAATTAAACAAACAAACAAATCCTAACACAGCTTATCTTTCTTATCAGCTTTCTGTAGGAATCTAATGTCTTTGAGATACTGATGATCTCTTTGGTCCTGTAGAGGCATCCCACCTATGAAACTGCAGCCAATAAGAGTTATTTTTCCTTTTAATGCTTGTCACCAGCTGAAACCTTGCTGCTGCTTTGGTGGGAGCAGCTGGAGCATGTACTTAGCTACAAAGCCAGGTAATTAAGTGGCAGCTTTTCTTCACTGCTTTGGAAATTCAGCTGTTAGGCTATTCTTTCAGCTGAAGACAAAAGTAGCAAATACAAGGAAAAAAAAATATTTTTCAATTGCAGTAAGAATGAAAGGATCATAACCTTTCCAAAGAAGTGTACTTCCCCTGGCTCAGCCCTTAACTGTGAGGGCTTTTAGAGCGAACTGGCAAAGCCTGTGCATGCTGTTAAGCACATGCAAGAGGGAGATGTGCTCATGTGCCATGACAAATTACTGCCACTAGGACTTAATCAGGAGTGTAAGCACACGTTCCAGATAGGCCAAAACCCCTTGTGATGTTTTTCTGTGACTACAACGGCCTTATTATTAAAATCCTTCTATTCAGGGGGATCGCTAGAGGAGTATGATAAAGTATTTGACTGAGAGAAAGTCCAAGTATGACGCACTTTTCTGATTTACTACCAGACAGCTGAAGAGTGCCATTATCAATACCTTGCATATGAACTTGAAAGATCAAACTTTTCCTGATTAATTCTTTTATATTAGGTTATAAACCCTGCATTCCCATTCTCTCCTCCTTTAAAAAAAAAAAAAAAAAGGCTGGTCATTTAAAATGTCTATTTCTGTTAATTGACTCTAATTTAATTCTATTTTATCTATTTTTTTTTTCTGAAAAATTTCAAAATTCTGGTTCCATATAAGACTTTTCCCTTAGTCAGGAACTGCAGTCTGTAATAACAGCAGTCAAGGCAGTTCATTCTGACAAATGCATGTCAGAAAAGGACTGCTGTGACTTTGAAATATTGAAAGTGACTGATAACATAATGTGTGAAGCAGAATAAATGCATAGAAATGGAAGTTTTAGCTGAGCAGTCAAAGTATGAACTAAATACAGTGTCAGAGCTCTGCCCTGAAAGCTCTCTGTGCAGGTGGTTACAACAGCAAATTACTAAATGCACTTGCAAAAGTGTTCTATGAATAAAACGGCAAACACAGTTTTTCCTTGGCCATATCATCATTTTTGTCTGCCTGCACACTGTGTTTAAGTGGAAAACTTGGGTCTGGAAAGGCATTTGGTTTTTAGGACAGTCAACAAAGCTATGATGGCTGGGATCAGGGCTCTGCTTTATTTTGGGCTAACCTTACCCAACTGGTGCTAAAGCAGAATATAAACCACACTGTTGCACATTGTGCAAACAAAAGTCTCCAACATTATCCAGCTGGTTCATGTCAGCAAATGCTTGCATCTGTATTGACCCTGGAAAGCCTCTCTGCCACCACCAAGTCTTCTCTGGGATTTGGGCAGAGGTCTTTCCAACTTCATGATAACTCATCTCTGGAACATTTTTTCCTCAAGTCTACAGAGGAATCAGAGAGTAAAGGCTTCCTCACCCCATCTTCATCTTCCAACTAATCCAGACCTCTCTAACCACTGCACTCTGACATACTGGTGACCCTGCTGGGCAAACTGTCTGGCTCCTCCTCCCAGTTCCTCATGATTTCCCTGGGGAACAACCTAGAGCAACCTACTCCATGGGATTGCTCTGAGACCCAGCAGAAGACTTCTCTGGCTAGTTTTTTTTTAGCTTTCTCACTTTGCTAATCTCCTCCTGCATGAACCTGAGCAGTAAGGAAGGCTCCTTTTATCTGCCCTCCATAATCACTCAGGAGCACTCAGCTCCTCCCTGTCCTCGCTGCCTGTCCTGTCACTTCCTCTGCTGCTGCAACAAGCTTTCTTCTTCCTCATACTCTATTTCAGCAAGGGAAGACAGCTCTGCTGGGAAACCTGCTGCCACTCTTCCTTGGCTCTACATTCTGGAGAATTTCCACATGCTCTTTTTCCCTTTCCCTACCCCTGAACTTGGGGGAAGTCATAAACCAAGGCTAGCACCTTCTTCACTTACTGATGAGTAAGTGAAAAGTGGGTGACAAATAGCACATCGGTGTTCCACAGTAGAGCAAATCTCTGCAGGCTGAGGTAGCCTCTGTTGCAGAAGTTCTACTGGTGGAAGCAAAACTCTCACTTCAGATATGCATAAATCCCTCCAGTTGTCATTCCATCGAGTTAATTTCAGCTTTGAAAAGAAGCTTTGTTTTCAGGCCTTTTATTTTTATCTAGGAAACAGGACTAGCTGAAAACGAGCTTTATGGTCCAGCTAAAGGTTAATTACTTTTTAAGGCAACAAAACGGGTTAGCAAAGATCTATTATTCTTTGGTCTTTTGCTACTCTTGCTCATTTTAACTGAAATAGGTTGTCCAGGGTTTTGAAAACTGAGGCCAAGAGCCAGGAACATTTGGGAGGTAGTGCTGGTGTGGGGCAGGTGGGTTAAACCCTTGCTTGTGGTTACTATGGTTCTGCCATCAGGACAACTGTATGACCGGATCCTTCCTTTTTCCAAGGAAAGCTTTGCACTCATTTTCCACCCCACTTTAAAGGCAATGCTGCTGCTCAGCTGAGTCAGAGTGAGTAGTTACACCTCTTCCTCTCAAGACTGACGCACACAAGTGTACGAGAAGGCAGCCAGAGAAGAAAAAGGTGTACTCCAGGACAGTGTGCACTGACGGTAAACCTAATCTCTGCTGCAGGAATTCATAAAAAGGCCAGTTCTTGGAGGGAAGCCACTCGCTGAGACTTCTTTTAGCTTTACTGTCATCAGATTTATAACCAAGCAGTTTCAAATTCTGCAGCCATGCACTTACTCACTCCATAAAACTTTAAAACACATGAACAACTCAGCTTACAATAAATGTCGCTTCCACATAGTTGGATGAGCAACACTTTTCCACTGATTGTACTGCACACCTCGCTGGGTAATCTCTGGCCATTTTACATGCCAAGTTTGAGGTGCCTGAGGCTGGAGAAGTGGAGAGAAAGTAGTAAGAAATAGCTTGCAAAGTGCTATCTACTGATAATTTAACACATTACAATTAGACTGTTTTCTTTGGGGTGGTTCATGGGTAATGATGGGGAATTAATATGCATAAGCATAACCTTACCTGGCTTGCCTTTGTGAAAGTTTGAATGCAGGGCCCTTTCTGAAAGTGAGCATTGATTAGGAAAAAGAGGAAGAAGGAAGCTGCCTTTTTTCATGGTATCTTTTTTTTCCCAACATGCAGCGATGTTGGAAAGTTTTCCTTCACCACAGCACTGCTTGGATGCAGAGGTGCCTTCCCATGGTGAAGCAGGCAGGCAGCTCTCTGGTGCTCATAGCTCTATGCTGTGTGAAGGCAGGAAGATCTAATGCCTTTCCTTATGATTTTGTTTCTCATGCTTCTTCTCAGTGCTGCTACTTCATGACTCTTTAACTTACCCCATCAATTAATGTTATGGTGTATTTTAAAAGCCCACTAATTTGCTCACTGCCTTTATTTGTTTTGATTGAGTAATTTTTCACTATGTGTATGTAATAAACTCCAGATCTGCTGCAGAATCCTTTAACCCATCTCATCAGTTAATATCACGGGAGATTAAGAAGTTGCCAAAGCCTGTGTTTCTGTAGGCGTCTCCATCCTTTTCAGCTCCTAATCATGAATTTACAGTGAGACCTGCAAGCACCAGATGCACACCATCAAGAATCAATAAAGCCATTTCTCCTGCTCTTGCAGCGTGATGTGTGGGAGCCACAGTTTCTCTGCAGTCCTACAGCCAGCAGCCCCCGCAAGCAAGCGAGTTGGGGACAGGTAATAAAGCCAGGAAACACTGCTGATGACTGTGCAGGAATCTTCAGAACCTGCAGCTCTGCATAGGCAGTTAGGGGAAGAGGATGCAAAGGGACAGTGTCAGATCATCTGGTCCTTGGGGAAAGCGATTAGCAATGTGCTCAGATAGGATTACAGAGCACTGTAAGCCTGGATCAGATGCTCGTGGACCTGGTAGAAAAAAGAAGAGAGAATAGCAGAGGGACAAAAGCTTTATGTTAGGGCTTTCTCATGAAGTAATGGATGCCATTTTTAAAAATCAGAATGAAGCTACGTCTTTGCTTATAATCCATGTGAGGTTACAAGTCTTCAGCCCGGAGTGGGGTGTGCAGAGTGTGAGCACCCTGCAGCCCCAGCGGGGCAGGTGGCTGGGTGAGCAGGGCTTCCACAAGGTGAGTTTCCTGGCATGAAGGGCAATTGCAGTTTGTCTTGGAGGACCTGTCTCAGCAAAAAGGAAGATGGAAGTATTTTGAGACCTAGGGCCTCGTGCAATTCCCAGTTTTACCCCACAAGTCTAATGCAGACAGTAAAAAATAAGGATAGACTAGTTATTTTGGATGGTCAAGAAATATGACATTGGTGTGGTACTTAAGTTTTTTATTTAGTATCCTGGTTATCTGAGAAACTACCTTGTTAATATGTGCTACTCTGAAGTTAAGGCTTTTATTAACAATGACTCTATCTGAATAAATTAAGACTGGATTCTCATGTCAGACTCCTCAGAAACCTGGAATTAATTTTGATTTTTTTTCCTCTAACTAATGTAATTTCAGTTATATGAACTTGTGACATGATCTAAAAGCAGACTCTCAAAATTAAACTCTTCTATCTAAATTCAGGAGTTTGCTTGAAGTCAAGTAATTCTCCCAATTTGCAGAGTTTCTTAATTTTCTGGAATTATCAGGAAAAAAAAGTGCTTTGGGCGGATTTAGGTAGATTTTACTAGTTTGTCTGCTATATTTTTCAGAATGTTATATATACAGTTCAGAATAGGATTTCAGTTCTTAGCAAACTACCGAGACAAAGCAAAGTTTGTCTCTTACTAAGGCACCACTATTCTGCAGGTGATCACTGTATGTAATAATGAAAAATCCAATTACATCATTATTATCAGTCCTCTGCAGGGTTAGGGTGTAATCCAAAACTCTTATTTTCCACATAGCTGGTAAAAGATAAGTCAGAGAATAAGTGACACATTCTTGGGTTTTCATTAAAAGAATATTAAAAAAACAAAATAAAGAGAGGGGGTCTTCTCAAAGAAAAGGGTACATAGTCCCAAGAGCAGAGAAAAAGAAATCAAGGTAGTTAGGAATCAAGTAATTTTCCTTGCACCGGAGTCTTTGGACATAAGTGACCTCCAAGACACAGAATGAAAATGTAACGAGAGAGAATTAATGGTGAGGAGACAGGAGGAACACATATTTATGGCTAAGGGCAGGAACTTTCTAAGACTCAGGATTCTGCTGATGAGATGTAAAAAGGACAGGAGAATATCCATACCATTTATTTAAAGCAGCTGGATAATAATTTGCTAAGGACAGTCTGAAATGCCATGCGATGGCTCTCTTCTTTCCCTCCAAACTTTTGGATATCTGAAAGCGCACCACTTGCTCCTAGGGAGGTGTCTTTGGGCTTGCCATGAGGAAATCATTATATAAAGTGTCCATTTCTTTTTCCCACTTAGGACAAAAAGATGTGATTGGCTTCTCTAGCAGCAGCACAAACTTGCTGTGACTTTTTGTGCATAATGTCAAATCAGACTGAGGTTTCTGCAGAAGCCATATGGTAGTTGCACCTTCCATACTTTTTGCCCTCACACACCCCACCTCCCACAGACAACCACCAGGAATTGTGGAAATGCTGCTGCTTCTTTTGGCACACAGACAACTTTAGGTGTCCATGAGCTTGTACTTGGCTGGGGAGGATCATTTGTGGAAACACAGCTGATGAACAAGCAAGAGTCCCACACTGTGGGCTCTGAGGGCAAGCTTGCCTTTTCTTTTTTATTCTTCCTATGGTCACTGTTTTCTTTTACCTAAAGGGGCAGATCACACACGGATGCTCTTTGGGATGTGAGGGGTGCAGAACAATTATGGCTTGATTTTTCAGTGGTTTTGGGTGTTGACATGTTCCAGTTACTTAACTGAATAGCTGGCTACTGGCCTCTGCTGAGCACGAAATTAGTGCTTCCTCTCCCTTTGCCTCCAGCGTGCTGTGTGGCCGGGACTGTAGTGCAGAAGAAGAGAGTGAAACAGCAGAGAAAGTGGAGACATGAACAGCATTCCAGCACTTTGCTGCCACCCCTCCTTGACCCCCACCAAAAGCCAGCCACCAGCGCAGTGCCTGAGCCATTGCTGCAGCACTGCAGGAAGCACAGACAGCCTATGAAATACTCTGAAAGGCGTCTGCAATTATAGTTATACCTCCCAGGGGTGCAGTGGAAGTTTTAAAGTTTAGGGCTGAAAAGAATTCTTAACAGGTGTCAAATTTAGTGTCACCACACAGTTCCTCATGAACCAAAAGACACATCCTTTTCAAGCTCTCCTAGGAAATTTGGCAGTTCCTATTATTACAGCCCCTGTCATTACCTTGAAAGAAAAATATATATATAGAGAAAACTGACATGCTGCCTGGAGGCTGCTGGTGCTCAGAAGGTTAAGTCTTAGTGGCAAAGAAAAGAGGACAGCACTCTACCTGAGCACATCATCTCACTGCCTAGTGGCATGGCCAGTTGTGTTTGTTAACATTTGCAACAATGTGAATGAAGTCATCAGGATGGCTATGACAAGTCTACCTTTCAGATACTACCCAGATTCTTTTCTATATTATTTGTGTTACAGCCACATGCCTATTTTCAGGATGGACCCAGAGCACCTGTTTTCAGACAAAACATTAGGCAGGGACTGGTCACAGATGCTGTGTGGGATCCCACCTGGCTGCTTTGCCATCCCTGTCCAGCAAAAAAGCCAATCTGACACCGCAGTCAGGCCATTCACTGCTGCTCCTGTCTTTGTTTTGGCATAGAAGGGATTTTTTTTGCATGTGAAAAAGAAAGGTCTCAAAGACCAGCTTCTTTACGCTGCTTCCTGTTGGTAAATTTTACCACAGTGTTACCCTGGGTGCAGCTCACATGCCGTAGCTTTAGAGAGAAGGGGTGAGTGTTTTTTCTCTCTGTCTTTTCCTGTTTCTCTGGGAATCACCTGAATGTTCAGAAAAGCTTCCTGCACAGAGAACAAAATCTCCTGTAAGCTTGCCAGACCTTTTACAGCTGCACCCTAGGGATTTAACACTGTGCATCTTATGGCTTTATATGAAATTTCTTAGAAGACCTGTATTTTCACATAAATATATTTATTTTGGGAAAGATCAAGAAGTGCCAATATATTTTAAACCAGCTCCCTGATGCATTAAAAAAGTGAAATATTCATGTGAACATTTTCTAATCCTATACAATGGATTTATTCCTCTCTCTATTTAGCATGCAGGCTGCAGCTGCTGAAGGTTGTTGAGCCTTTTCATTAGGAAGAAATGTAAGGATGGTGTGTGAAAACCACACGGATGTAAACTTAAAGAACAGTACAGAAGCATGTTAAGAACAAAACCTTGTAAGCTACCTTGTAAGCATGATTTCTCTTTCATATGTTTGTTTCTTATTTGGTCTTCCACTGCTTTAAACTGTAAATGTATATTTATGGACATAATTAAAAATGCTATATAATATGCTCTCATAATACAGAAATAAGAATGTAAGCACAGCAGCACACACATTTTCAGACCATATATCTCAGGCTCTCTAAATTCTCCAGGAGGTAGTATCACTGCAAGCAAATTCCAGTTTCTCTGTTCAACCATTACTTCTGCTAATGTAATGAGTTATTTTCTCACCAGTGCTAAGTTCTGCGCATCCATCCAGATCCTCCTGTGGCCCAGTATCTGACAAGTAATCCCTCTCTTCATCTACCTAAACTCTGACAACTTTAGCAGGAAATCAAAAATGAGTGCCTATGATCCCTGATTCCACCAGGGGACAACACATGACCTTTGCATTTCATTTAAGTCTCCTGATGCTATGGATTCCCCAAGCATTAAGTGGAAATGGCATTTGCTTTCCTGAGAGATGCTAATATTTAAGTATTGCTTCGAAGATCCTCAGATAAAAATACCTATATATGTGCAAATTCTTATGCTTCTTTCCTCTTTCGTATAGCTCCAAGATATAATAATACACTGAAAAGCTGAAATTTCCTTATGAAATAAAATTGTACTTGGAAATGTCAGGCCTGCACAGACCAATGATCCAGGAGTCGCTGAAGGCAGTGTATCGGAAGAAGCCTCTCCATGTGCTGAAGGCTGCGGCCAAGAAGAAAGTCTCTTGCCAGAACCAGCCATAACCTCTTTCCCCATATGCCAAGAGCTATACCCAGTATACAAACCCTGTCACAAGCAGTGTCTAAGGGCAGTTTGGATGCATCCAGCTTGACTTGCAGGGCAGCAGTGGTGGGCATGAGGAATGGGGGCGTGAGCCGTGCCATGTCACTTGGCGCTTTCACCGTGTTTAGTAATAAAGACACAGGCTATGAAATTCCTTAATGTCTTCCAATTTTTGTACTCAAGCTTACGTGGATAAGACTGTGAAGAGGATGACTTAACACCTTGACAAGCACCTGAGAACTCTAATAGGTGGAAGAATTTCTGTGAAAGATTACAGGAAGGAATTTGCCTCCTTTGTTTAGAGTGCCAGAGATTTTAAGCAGAGCCAGCCTGGTCACAGCTGGAATATGAGAGTATTACAGCATTTGGTAAATATTTGCCTCTAATACTCTTTGTAATATACAAAGCAGATCATGTTTCACAGAAATTACATTTCTCACTGATCCTGTGAAAATTTTATTATGTTGCTGCTACGTTAGCACAAAATTCAGCAATATCACTCCCGATATAGAACAGATTCAATGAATCCAAGTCTTCTCTGTTCATGCTGTAAGTGTGAGCAGAGAATGATTCGTCTGGATCTGCACAGTGTTACTCACTGGCTGCTTTCCCCCCACCACAGTCTTTGGACAAAGGCAAAGGCCCAAATTAAGCATATTTTGTATGTTTACCAGGCAGCCACACAAAAGAAATCCCATCGCAGCAACTGTAAAATTTTGCTTCATGCACATAACACAAACGAACAGAAACAAGGCTGAGAGACCAGATTCAGAATGAAAAAAGGATCACGAGATTAGCCCACATCTCCTAAGTGCCAAACTGCAGATATTACACTTTAAGAAAGTTGGGTAGTTTTTTTCATTTCACACGCATCCTGATTTAGGAATCAATACTGGAGTGAAGCACAAATACTGCAAAGGCACAATACATACAATTAATTTAGTATTTCCAATCCTAATAGAAAGACAGTACCAGTAGCATCTCTAGAGATTTCACTTTTGAAACCCAAGAGATCGATTAGTATGGGGATAAGGAGCTATGCTTTTGGTTTCTAATAGGGGTATTTCCACCAAAAAATCAAATGTTCTTGTTCATTCCCTTTAGTTTTCCCATCAGTGTCCAAATTCACTTTCTTTTTCTTTAAGAAACAGCTTCTGTAATAGGAAGGGTTGAGTTATGCTGACTCTATAACAAATGAAGCAACTCTTCCCTCATTTTCCTGCTAATGAAGTTGAGTTCATCTCATTAATGTTTTTCAAAAGAAACAAGAACAATTCAAATAAGAGCAACACAAAGCATTTTTAATGCAGTTTCTAGAAAAGTGAATAATTCAATGTCTCGGAGAAAATGAATGCCTACGCAAGAAATGAAGCGGATTGCAAATACAAGATCTTTTCCCTTCACCAAAAATTCAATTAAAAGAAGGGTCCAGAGCTGAGAGAAACCTTCCCTTCGTACCTGCTGCTCCTACTGCAAAGCCTTACCTTTGTGAGAAGACGTCTCGGTAGGGGCTGCCATGCTGCAGGGCGATCCCATATCCTCTGTCCGCGACAGTGTTCCCGACCGTGTAGAAGGAGCACTCCGCATCATTGATGGCCACGTATTCCAGCACTGCTGCGTCCCACACAAAGGCATAGTTCCCGTATTTCACCTGCAGTAAACAGAGGAAAAGCTCAGCCTACGGATGGCCAAGTCTGAAAGGAGGTCACTGCACCGGGAAATGGGGCAGTTTCAGCACAGTTCTTCAAAGGAAGTGAAGTTTGGGTGCCCAGCTGCTGCCAGCATCAAAGGTGCCCAGACACTGGTGCTATGAGGGGCTTGGGCTGAGCGCCTCGGCTGAAACTGAAGAAACATGACCTGAAAACATGCCCTCAGTGACACAGTGCCATGGAGGAAATCTGACTGTCCCTTTTCAGGCAACAAAGGAAACACCATGGTCCCTCCACCAATGCTAAATTCCATGTGAAATCTTCCCCTGTTTTTATTTTGAAGTGTGAAAACAACCATTTAGAGGGAAGTTAGGTATTCCCATTGGGAGAAGCATGGGAGGGTAGGCATGGCTATCCAGAGGGAAGACCACTGTTCAGAATGGTCCACATTTCAGTCATGCTTCAAGTTCTGACGGACTTCACAAACACCCATTTGTCTTATGGGTTCTTGGGTAAGATCACACCAAGTAGATTTTTTGGGATTACTTTTCTCAGCATGAGGCATTTTCACATATCTTCGAAGACTTTCACAGAACAAGGTCATGCAAGCCATTTTAACTGCTTGACTAAGATAAATCCAACGAGCTCATTACACTGAAAAGCTTTTAAAGTAATATTTTCCCATCCATTCACACTTGAAACAAATCCAGAGTTAAAAAAAATTAAATATATGTGATGCATATGAAATTTCAGCATTTATTCAGAAGCAAGCCTTTAAAACCAGAAATTCGGTCTATACAAATCGGTGAATTTCTGCTTTCCAGAAAAATCATGTTTTTCTGAAAAAATAGTAATCTCTAGCTGCTCTACCAGACCCAGATCTTTTACAGGTTTTCTGTTTCATTGGTGTCTGTGTCAGACCAGAAGAATCACTCTGCTCTTTTCCTGCCCCTCTGCTTGGCTTCACTCAGCGCTTTCCCTGTGCTGTATTAGCCAACTAAGCTGTAAAACTAGGCTGAATCCACTGCCTTTGTACATCTAATGGGAATAAATACGTGACGGCTAAGTGAAAAGTAAACAAAACACAAAAAGGCCATGTGGGGCCAGGCAATCCAGAGAGAATTCAAAACCAAGTCAGCATATCAAAGTAAGCAATGTCAGTACATCATTTAGATTAGGCTTTGACAATGTAGATTATGTTTTTAAAGACTGTTTGCCTATAAAAGTTACTGAAGCAAGCCACACCGTCTGCTTGCTCACAAGATGTAGTGCACAAGGAACGATTGCATTTGGGACACATTCCTTTTAACTGCAGGCCTGGCAAGGGAATATTTCCTATTGCCATCTGTAGGCATGGCAGGGGGAGGATTTGTGCAGATTTTGGAACAGAAAGGGAGCCATATTATCTGTGGACTGCACAGGATTTGCAGGATAAAGAAAATTCTTTTCAAAGTGCACACACAAGTGCAGGACTGGGTCAGTTTTAATCTTCAGGCTCTGAAAATAGTCAAGAATGGTTTTTCGCTCATCCCAGTGGAAGTTTAGGTCTATCTAAACAGTCAGGGAATAAGGGATAGAAGTGAATTTGAAATTAACAAACTATACAACTTGTGTGCTTGTCCTATAGGACTGCCACTCACAGAGCTCTCCCTAGCATGGGTTGTTCTGATCCTCCTGCAGACACCACTTGAGTTAGAAATAGCATGACTGAGAAAAAAGCCCTTCCTAGGAGAATTTAAAAGGATAATGACTCAGCCTGAAAAAGGACCATGATGTGCAGAGAACAAGGGAGGGAAATAGGAGACAAAAGCAGAAGATCAGAAGTGGGCAAATGAATCCTGGAAAGGATCAGATGGACTTTCTGAACAAAAGAATTAAGGGAAAGTGGGGTTCAAAACCCAAGTAATTTTACATGTGGGACATAACCTTTGAGGTGATGGAAAGAGCAGAGGGTTATGTTTTGACACCCGCTTTTTTCCTAAGCTGCCTTTTTATCATCCTAGTGCATTGAATTCACCTAAGTGCTTGTAAAGAGACTTATCAACTGCTCAGCTGGTCAGAAAAAATTCTCTTGATTTAGCTGCCTTGCTGTAAAACAACTCACAAAGAGAATATATAAAAGTGGTAAAAGCACTTACTGTCAATAATATCTGTGATGAAGTGGTATATGTAAGATCCTCAGAGCAGAGCTGATAATATCACAGTTCAGGTTCCCACGAAGATATTACTTTTCACAGATAAGATCACAGTGAGCCTCAGTTAAAGTGCATGGGGCACAAAAGAGACTGGAGAGCCAGAAGGGATCATTCCCATCATCTACCTTCAACACATGATTGCTCCATGCATTAAAATACATCCTTTTTAGCATTTCTGCCCTATTCACTAACAAATATGAGGAATTCAAAACCATGGAGCAAACCTAAGTTGCAATTGTCATGCTTGCAATCCATCTCTTTAGAGAATTACTTCTTGCTCTAACATTTTTTGTTACTTCAATTTAGTCTTACTACCTATTTATATATATATATATATATATATATAACTTTCTTATGTCATTCCTAGGTATTTTTGCTCTGCAGTTCTAAATACTCAGTCACACTTTGGAGCTGACACTTTTCAATTATTGATGGATCTTTCTGTCACTTAGCCGAGCTGGATATGGCTTTCTTCCATCCTTCCTTGCAATTCTATCAGTTTGGCCCTCCCATTAGCAGTGACACTACTTTTAAACTGTCTCAAATTCTTAATTTTTATGCATGGGAGAAACACTTTTTTCACTAAGAGAGAATCAGTTTTCTAGCAGCTCTGGAGCTACAGGATTTCCTTCTTGGAATACTCTTCTTCTGAGAATTGGTCTAAACTCCCTGTCCAGGGATCTTTCACACAGCTCAAGACTGGTTTTAGCTTAAAGGACTAAGAATAAAATTTTGCTAGAGCATAGCATACCTGGAACATTGCTGGTATTTCACAGATATTTGCACCTACACTATGGAAAGAGGAGATGATGCTCTCTGTAAAAGGACAAGAGAATTTCAGAACAAAATGTCAATTAAAAACTTATATCCTTCCCTCTCTCTCCCTCTTACTATGGGAAGCACATATTTTGTAGCTCTCCAATAGCTATGTGAAAGACTTCTACTTTGGGCCTCAAAATCAACAGCAAAAATTCCAGCTCTGTATTATGAGAAAAAGTTAGGAAACTTACATTCAGCTAATTATGGGAGCTAAATGAAAGCAAAATCTCCTTGGAAAAAGAAATGGATCCATGCAACGCATGTAACTCAGTACTCGCGGAAAAACTGCGTACCTGATTCTACATTTCCTCACCATTATATTGGCCTTCTGTACAGAGAGAACAACATTTCAGGATGGTGGCAGATCTGAATGCTGTTCACACATGGCCATGCAGCCCAGGATCACCAGGGAGGTGTTTGTAGGAGGGCAGCACATTATCATTCTGCAGCAGCCCCAGCTCTCCAGTCCACCGGGGCATGCAGAACTGACACTTCGCTCTCCTTCCCTGGGGCTTCCCGCCTGTCACTATGGCAGAGGCTAAAGAGACTTTTTGAGTATCTGGTGTCTATTGTCATAGGAGGAAAAAAAACCCTGAAACAAAACCAGGCAAAATTGAAACTGTTAGTTGTTCATCAGGGTATTTTGAAGTCAAGCACCGCAGTGGTCATTAAGTGAAACTGGGAGGTGTGGTACCACACAGAAATGCTTGGCTTGACTTCATGGTCCTGTGAGCAATTCTGAAAGAGTTACTGTAAAAAGAGTTGTTACACAGAACAGGGGTCATCAGCACATAGATGGTAAAACTATTTCTGTAGGGCTGTTATATTTCTATTTTCTATCACTGAACACTTACAAAATTTTTCTTTGCTGAACCCGTGTCTGTAGATATTAGCTAAAATTTATCCTGGATGATTCCACCAAAAACCAGTTGAGTTATAAGAGGAAAACATTTAAAGCCATTGCACTGTTGCATATGCATATATTTTATGTCAAGATGGATGTGAATAGTATTTCTTGCTACAGCTAACCCGCTCATGCAGTGTAAGCTGAATAATGTATTTGTGTACAGCTCTGGCATTCTAAAAATCACATTTCTAGGTCTAGCAAATGTTAAATTTCAGAGAAGGTAATTGTAAGTAAACAACAACCAATTGCTGCAATTTTCCATACGTGTCTTCTTGGATAATATCTTTTCTGTATTTTGAATTCCTCTATAAAAGAAATACAAAGAATCATTGTGAAAGAAAAAAAATACACAACAGATCGCAGGTTAAAAGGAACTGGCAATTTTTTTTTCCTGCAGGCCTCTTTTAAATATTTCATTGTACATAAAATGTGTTAACTCTTATAAAAACAATGGAACTCATAAGGGCTGGGAAGTCTTATGTTTGAACTGATTAAAATGATATTAATTATCTAGAGGAAAATCTTAAAATTATTAGATAATGCTGATGAAGCCCATTTTCTTAACTCCCTGTGCCTACACCCCAGAGTCACAGTAGTGGTGCTTTTCTACTCCTTTCCATTATCAGTCAGGTGCCAACTGCTGTACACCTTTCCCTGCCTATGAAGTTGTGAGCTGCAGTATTTGTTGTATTTTAGCTAAGGATACAAACTGACTCTTCCCCAGCACAGAAGCAGCAGCTCCAGCTCTGACTTAAACCCAGTCAAGGACATTGGTTAATCACCTGCTCCATACAGCATTTTGAGAGTCCTGTTCTCCAAGATGGACCATTCCACTGCACTGACTACACAGAGGAAAAAACACCATCCAGTGCTTCTAGCTAGACCTTTGCCCATCAGCGTGGAGCTGAGACTTTGGCATGTATAAATACATAAATGAAATTTTTGATACACTCTTGCCATGTTCAGCAAGTGTGCAGCAGCTACAGCTTGCAGAGGGATGTGCTCCTCTCTACAGCACAGCCTCACCAAGGCTGCTATTACACAAGGAATGAAGAAGAGGGGAGAAAATTGAGTGAACATTTGCAAATAGATGAGTGAAAGCTGGTATACGTAGTGTGGATATTGTACTACAAAATGGGAAAAGGAAAAGATGAAATCTGAGGCGGAAGCCTAAATCTAGATTTTCAGATTGTCAGATGTTGGCGGACAGGTTGATGGCATTCACAAGGGAGGGTTTTTTTCAGCAGAAGGGAATGGAAACACTTTCCATAATCCTCTTGCAAGAGGCCAATGAAGTTGTTGTTTATCGGACTGCAGCAGAAGTCAGATCTTCTGCCTTCAGAGAAATTCTCATTTGCTAATTTGTTTTCCTCAAGGGACCAAGGCTTCAAGTCTTGGTTTTGTTCACAAAGGGCACAAATTCATCTGACTTCTGTTTGGATCCCAGTGAAATAAAACCTTACATTTCAGCTTTGTTGAATAGATCCCAATAATTTACAAAAATAAATCATTCTGTACATCCAAATTGCAATTTTGGAGCTTCTTGCCCCACTCTCCCTTGCAGGACAGCGCGTGTGGCTGATCTGCATAACTTAAGACTGAAATGCAGTCATGCATTTAGGGAATCTGAATCTGACCGACAGCTCTCTGCAGTGCAAGACAGGAGCTGGATTCCCATGATGGTATTAGAGCACAGAATGAAAATTGATATATATTTTATATATATATATATATATATATATATGTATATATAAGAAACTCATCAAGGTAACCAGCTACTACTACTACTACTACTAGTAGTAGTACTATCACCACCTTTAGTATGTAATTTTGCAGGGCCTATAGAAAATTATTTAAGTTCAAGGGCTACTATTTGAAAAACATTGAAGTGTATTCTTTGTACTTATTCAAACAGAAAATGCAGAATAGTTTCTAAAAGCATCACTGAGCCCAGGAGAAAACAGCAGCAGAAATGAAACACCTGGGAAGCTTAGGGGAAAAAAAAGGAGATTAGAAATCCCAGCCTCATCTCTTCTTCAGTATGAAGTTTATCTTTCATTACAGTGTCTTATCAGCTGGAATGACATGTCTATTTGTTACTTATAAAACTTAGTAAGGAAAAGCATTAATTCCTCATATGCAGCCTGCCATCAACTTCTTGAGAAAAGCCTCATGATCACATGTTCACTTGTTGCACTGGGCAGACCTTGAATAATTCATCCAGAATAAGAATTACTCAGGTATGAGAGCTCTGTAATGAGAGGGCACCACAGTGTCAGAACTTTCCCAGTGCTCAGTGCTGTCACATTTTGCCATTGTAATTAAAGGTATCTTGTAAGTTAACACGAAAGAAAATAACAAGCAGAGCAAAACAGTGGAGGCCAACTGAAGGTACAGTTCTGAGGGTGGGGGGAGAACAGAGCCAGCTGCCTCTTCAGGTGATCACAGCAAAGCACTAAAAAACCAGCAGATCATGCTGATCACTGACATGCAGCTGAACCACAGGTTTGCTCCAGCAAACATTCATTTCAGATGGAAGAGACACAGCAGAATAAAACAAATCTCAGCAAAGCAGGCCTTTGAAAGGAAAGGAAGCAATACCTTTTTTTTATTATGCCAGCTTCTCACTTATTCTTTGGCAACCAAGTGCTGCAGATAGCAATACATACTGTTTTAAGAGTATCACTAGTGAAGGTCATATAGAGAAATTATATGAAAGCACTTCAGAAAATTAGATCTGTGGTAACCAAGTGGCAGTCTCAATAATGAGGCAACTTTAAACCAAATGTTGCTAAAGGCATCCCCCTCTTCTGATAAATTAATATTTTTGTGATAGTTAATTCCCTATAAAAGAACATTTAAATGAGGAAACGTACATGGGTCAATACTCCTCATTTGGGTGGAAAAAAAATTGTGGATTGAAGTACCATGGAGAAGCTAAACAGAGGTAAATTTAGAAAAGCAGAATTCCTCTTTATATTAAATCAATCCAGTATGATGCTCACTGAAGGGTTCTTGTCCCCCTTCTTTAGAATAGAAGCCTAACTGCAATTCTTGGGCAGCATTCCTTTTTCAAAGACACACTTACTGAATACCAATGCAAGGAGAGAAAAATCATTAAACGTCAAAAAACTACTCATCAAAACCATTCATCAGTTGAAAAAGAACTGTAACCACAACCCTTTGCAAAACTACCAGTGATACTGAAAAATTCTTTTTTGAAATTCTATTTTGAAATAATAGTTTCGTTTTAGAAACTTATTTTAAAGAAACTGACTTACCTTTCAGTTTTTCATATTCCTTGTACATGAGCCCTGGCCACTTTCCTAGTGGTAATAGGATTCAAGATGTCCCACTATTCACACAAAAGAATTTAACTACCTTCTTTTGAACCATTGTATTCTTCTCTTTTTGATAAGCATCTCCTGCCCAGATTTGGATGGAGCCAGCTTGGTCAAGACACAGTCTCTCGAGCTTCAAAAGAAAAGCTTCCCAGCCCCTCTTTTTCACCTATCTGAAATTACACTGCACAGCAACTTAGCATGTTTCCCCTCATTTTGATGACCTGCAGGAAACAAGAAGCACTAACTGCTGGCAACCCGCACAAGCTTGGGCTGGAGCACAAAGGAGGAGGTTTGGATCATGAAGCTCAGTGCTTCCATATCCATTTGCTTGCATACAGACTTTGCTTGTCTCAAAAGCCTCCTCTTCCTTTGGAGAACCTGCATGAAACCACTTATCTTCTCTGGCAGTTAATCTTCCCCCTAAGTGCAGCAGGTCATGTGGCCACGGAAAGAGGCAAACAGAGATTTGTCCCCACCCCTTCAGGTTTCTACCTTTCAACAACCCCTGGCATCTGCTTTCCCTGGGAGCTCAATAAAGGCTACCATAGGGTGTCTCTGAGTACTTTTGGAAGACTGTAAGTTCAGGCTGCTGCACAGACTGGTTCCTAATGTCACCACACCATCCCTTGTCACTGCCTTGTCAGGTCTTTGGAGACCCCACTGCTGAATGCATTTTGATTCGTGCAAGAAGGTGCTTTGAACCCACAGGAAAAGAGAACATTACAGATTTGAGCCATCAAAGTTTTCTCTTTCTTTTGCGGTTTAGGACCCATGGAAGACATCAGGAGCTGTGGGAGGGGAAAGAAGACCAGTGCAGTCACATATTTTACTCAGTTCAGATTGCCTTCTTGCTATCACCCTGCAGACAACTGAGAAGATGACACAACAGAACTTGTCCCATAAGGTCCCTGTAAGTCTTGAAGAGGGCTCCTGTCTCTGCTGCCCTCCCTGCAGCAAGCCTACAGCCCCTGCTTGCAGTCACAAACTAGGAAGTCAAACCCCTCACATAAAACAGTGAATACAAAGGATGCTGTTAAGAGTCATTCACAATGCACAGCCAGGCAGAGCAAGGCCAGGTAGAGGAGCAGGCACCCAAGTTCTGTATGTGTAAAGGTAAATCAAGATGTAAACAGTGTCCAGAAGGAGTTTCAAGTTCAAGCAGCACTCAAAACAGTTCAACAGCTCCTGAGCACTCTTCACAGCCAACTAGGGATTTTATGTTTACTGCCACTCTAATTTCAGGTGATAGTTGGGCTTTTGCATCTTTACAGAGTGAAATACTTACAGCCTTTGCCTTCAAATGTACACAGACCAGTTCATCTCTGGCTACAGGCATTTCCACTTATCCAGGGCTGTAACATTCATTTGGCACACCTTTGTAAATAACAGATGAAGTGCAAGTCACACACTTCCATTATATTTGCTTTTAATTCATCCTGATCTGCCCACACCATAGCTCAGATGCCAGGAATCAGTTTACAGATGACAAAACTGAGAAACAGTTGCCAAACATCAACTGAAAATAAATGAATTACTGAAAAACAGTCACTTGTGCTGGAGGAGTCATTTAGGACTGGTATTTTTCATGATTTTTAGTCCCTTCCTTCTCTTGAAACAGGAATCAGCAGAAATTCCTGGGCAGGACACTTGACACAAACTCAGAGATGTAATTTTAAACACAGACCTTTTGCTTGGTGAAAGTGATAGATTGAGCTGGACAGAAATTAGTTATCTTTCTGCACAAGGAATTTCAAAATTTTGAATTAAGGAAAAATATCACCAAAACCAGTAAAAAAAAATCCAAACTGGAGAATATTTTTATTCCAAAAAGTTGACTTCAATCTGAATTACTTTCCTGCCATGGATTAACATTTCAAAATGAAAAAAACCCCACTTTGATCAAAAAGAGATAGTCGTTGAATATGAAAATACCCTATGATGACATGTTGACAATTTTAGTGCTTTTGAAACTATGCAGTATTTTATAAAAATACTTATCCTTCCTTATACAGTTTCAGTTTCAATTATGATTATATTCCAGTGAATAAATCCCTAATGATAGCTCACTCTGGTTTACTTGAGCCATGTTTTTAGGCATCTTAAAAAAATCTAAATATGTATAAATAGAATCATTAAGGCAATAAGAAATTGTATTTCCTGCTCCACTACTGATTTCCTGTGAGTCTAATGAATCATGGAAACTGATGTCTCTTTACGTGTTGCTCAAAACTCTCAAATTCAAACTTGGACAAAGTATGCTGAGAAATCTCATTATATCATAAACAAGGATAGTTCTTTGGTAAACATACATTATAATTAGTCACCCAGTCTTACTTATTTTCTTAATTTGAATTTGATGTGTATACCCCGTGTCACTGGGTATACAAATAGAATACAACTGGGTTAAAATCAAGTACTTGTTCTAGTCCTACCCTGTTAATAAAAATGCCAAGGTATCTTTGAGAGAAGTCATGAGAAAAGTAAAGGACTTATGTAAGAGAAAAAAAAATTTCATCATGTAATCAGAACTTATTTGCCATCTTAAAATGAAGTAGCATTTCAGCTGGAATTAGGAATATCAACTGAGATTTTCTTAGTTAGAAAATTCACTTGCAAATCAGGTATTTGTGCATGCAGTGTTGGCAGCTAAGTGCCCACCTAATCATGTACATCAGTAAACATCTTACTTGAGTGAATGAAGTAATTTCATTAGGTAGCACCAAACAATGGGAAAGGAAGTTGAAAAACACATGCAAAAGAATCCTAAAATAATGAACTTGATATTCTAGCACTTAATCTAAAGTGTAGCGGGTATCACCCAGCATCTGATGGCTTGAAAAAGGCCACTACCTTGTTAGGAAATGTAATCTCATCAGTGTTGTCTTATTTATTTCACTGAAAACCAAGTTGGACTATGTCTATGTAAAGAAGGAATATCTAAACTGCTGTTCCTTGTTAGCTACATTTATATCACAACATAACTTTAAAATAATTTCTCTTTCAGAGCTCTCCCATGAGAAGGACAGTGTATTGGATACATACATACTAAAGTTAGGGAAGAACTGCAGTTTTTCCTCTGGCTTTCAAAAAATTAGGTACTTCATTTCACAGGAACATGTGAGCTGCCAGCACAGTGGCAAGGGTGGAAAAAGACCTTAACTGACTGCCAAAACAGAAAAATAATAATTTAAGTGCCCAGTTCTATATTATTAGCATGCTCCTTGTTCCTTCAGTATGGATTTTTAAATGGAAAATGATGAAATCAATGGGGTTTTTTTACTTTTTAAGGGAGATACTAAAGGATGCTGCACAGCTTCTGCCACATTGGTGATAAGTACCTGACTAAGTTTTCAGGAAAATCAGCTGCATGCCTGCATCTGTACAAACAGTGCTCTGGGTGCAGATACAGCTCCTTTCTGTGTGCACTTCTATTAAAACATCGTACTGCACACACGTGGGCTCTTCATCTGAAAAGATCATCCCTTCAGACACAAAGGGAAAGCACGATTCTTACAAATCGACATCTATGTCAAGTCCAATATCGTATCATTGTTGCTACATCACTCATGTTCAATTTTGGAAAAACTTTAATTCACAAGATGTATATAAGAAAGCAGAGCAAATACAATGCCAGAAAAATATATCCTCCTTTATCTTATATATGACATATCTATGAAGAGCATATTGTATTGTAGCTGAAGAAGATTAAACCACAATAATATTTTCTCTTGTCTCTTTTAAAACTTCTTTTTATTCTTTTTGTCATATTTCAAATTATTTAGAGCTGAACAATGCAAGTACAATGGGAATCTGAGACCCAGTACAGGCATCTACATTTGGCAGCTAGTGAATAACTAATAGTCAGTTCAATGGGCTTACTCTGTACCCACATGGGGCACACACCAGAACCTAGGTCTAGCAATGTATGGGCTGAATGAACTGAGATAAATCACAGACTGTAAAAATATGACAACAACCTAGTAAAAAACAAAGAACAGAAATCTAGAAATTGAGAATAACATGATAAAGATGAGATCAAAACTGCAGCTGCAAAATTTAGATAAAACTTGTCATGGAGTGTTAGAAATGCCTCATAGCTTAAAAATTTTCGGGTAGAAATAAATAAAATAATATAAATAAATAATATAAATAAAATAAATAACTAAAATAAACTGAAACCTGTATAGAAGGTGTGCAATATAAATCCTGAAAGGATATGGTACAATTTGATGCAGTATCAGCCCAAAAGTGTACCATGTGAAACTCTATGGGGACTGAAGAAACTCCACCAGGCCTAGGACTACTACTAGAAAGAAATTCAAAACAAACCTTCTGCAAGCTTCTCTGTTATTTGGTTGTGATTTGTCCTCCTTCAGCCAGGAATGGATCTGGATGTGATATAACGTTATGCTAAGTAATTCTTGTTGTCATGAGATTTCCCCTTTGTAACTCTGTTCACAAGGTCGGAAACAGCCAAGTCAGCTTCCAATTGGTGAATGGAAATAGAAATTGAGCTGAAGTCTACCACTGACTGCTTTCAATGGATGCCAAATTTGAGCTAAAGAATTTTCATGTTGGCTGTAGGGAGAAATTAACTTTGAAGATAGGAGAAAGGATGTGGTAGAAAGACAGAGAAAACGTTTGATGGGATGTCCTACGAAGGTGGAGAAGCCAGCTGATTAGAGGCTGAATTGGGCAATTCAAGATCTTGAAAAGCAGAACACTAGTTTGGGAGGAGAGAGGTACTGCAAGAAGCATAGCAAAATCCATCAGATATGATGAATTTATGTGATCTTTAGTTACAAGCTTGGCTGATATTTCCACTCCACTAAACTTCATCTAAATTTTGCAAAATCACTACAGTGTCTAATAAGGTGGGGAGATTCTCACCACACGAGAGGATGTATTTAGAAGTACAATTTTCTAACTCAAGATTGCTATTGGCATCTATCAAAAGACAAAATAATACCCTGAGTATTTTCCACAACTGTTGTAATTAACAAACATATGCTATATGTCATTACATTAGCCAGAATTTTGTTATGAGCTCTTTTGAATTACTTCTGGGTTTGCCTAGTTCGATTCTCTTCTAAAATCTCATATTGCTCTGCTGTCTTTGCTGTGTTCCATCTGCTGCTCACTTTGTTGGATCTGAAACGATTTAATGATCGCTCTAATCAAGAATAAGATACTGTTTAAATAAAACCATCTCCTTCATTTAGCTTTCAGCACAACCATTGCATAATCAAAGAGGTTCAGTTTAGTAACAGCATGATCTGAAGGACTGAAAGCACTTTGCAAACATTCATTTATCGATGCTCACGTTTTCTTTTTGTGAGGAGACATTCCTGCCTTTGCTGGTTACACCTGCCCTGTGTGCACCTACATTGTTGTGTGTTGCCTCCTGACTATGCTGTGAACCACAACATTTGGACTCCAAGAGATTCATACAACAACTTGTGCATAAAGACATCACTGGAGAAGAATTGTAGCACTTAAGGCCAAAATTTTGATCCTGAAGATATTGCTGCTTCTAACCACCTAATTTTTTTCACGCCAAATTCTGCTTTTGAGCATGCAGTAGCTGTGGGCCTCCCCTCTAAGAGGGATGAGCAGACTGGTGTCCTCTCCCATATCAATTCCCAGTGAAAACCCATGAATGAGGTGAGTGGGTACTTGTGCCCATTGAGAGGCCCAGTCCAGCAGCTTTCAAGTGCATACTTGAAGCGTCACATAAAACACAACCACACTCAGAACTCCTGCCACGTGTGAAACAAAATGTAAAGATTTTCAAACTTGGATTTGTCACATTTTTCTGACCACATGCAGTTTAAGAAGCAAGTCCATGCCATTTCCCCATGCTGCAGGACACAAATCATTGTTTTCGGCGTCTTCCCGTGGTAACAAATTCAGACCATTTGGAATCAAGTTATGTTGCAGTACCTTGGATAATCACAAGACATGTCCTGGCCATCAATCTCTTATAAAACAGAGTATAAAGAACTGCATTCAGGACTGAATGGAGGACTGAAATTTAGGGGTTCCCTGGGAATTTGTATTACAGACTGTCAGGGACAAGACTCACTGATGGGAAGGTGCTATGTCCTAGATTTGTTTACTCACAGGTTGAGAATTCTTGCTAGAAATATATTTGTGTTTGTTTTGACTGGGATGGTTAATTTTCTTTGTACTAGCTAGTATGGGCTATGTTTTGGATTTTTGCTGGAAACAGTGTCAATAGCACAGGGATATTTTTATTATTGCTGAGCAGAGCTTCCACCATGTCAAGGCCTTTTCTGCTCCTCCCACCACCCCACCAGCGAGGAGACTGGGGGTGCAGGAGGAGTTGAGAGGGGACACAGTGGGTACAGCTGACCCCAGGGTATCCCACACCATGTGACATCATGCTCAGCATATAGAGCCAATGGAAGAAGGAGGAAGGGGGGAACATTCAGAGCGCTGGTATTTGTCTTCCCAAGTACCTGTTACACGTGAGCCCTGCTTTCCTGGGGATGGCTGAACACCTGCCTGCCTGGGGGAAGTGGTGAATGGATTCCATGTTTTGCTTTGATTGCTTGTGTGGCTTTCTCTTTATTTATTAAACCATCTTTATCTCAAGCCATGAGTTTTCTCACTTTCACTCTGCTGATTCTCTCCCCTGTCCTGAGATGAGGGAGAGTGACAGAGTGGCTGTGTGGGGTTGTGATGCCACCTGGGGTCAAACCTTGACTGCACTACAGGGAAATCCTGCTCTGAGGTCAGAGTGATAAAACAAAACAATCTTCTACCCTTTGATTGATGCTATGACCAGAACCCTTACAGACTTTTATAATGCAGTTGCTTATCTACTGGGTTTTTCATTACAGATGCATTGTGTTCTCCACCCATCTTGATACAGCCCCTGGGATTGATATCTCTCCCTCTCTTACATTCAGCAGGGAATGGGGTCTGGTTTATTTGATTAAACAGCCCTTCTGCAAACAGCCATAAACACCAATCAGCCCCCATGCAGTGGGAAAGCTTTAGAGCTGGGAATAGTAAACAACTCTCTCCTGCCATTGTAATTCAGGAAGGGAGTTGTGCAGCCTATCTAGAGCAGTTATTTCATGCAAAAGAATAGAAGAATGGTATGTGATTTCAGCCTGGTTAAAATGCTTCTTAAAACACTCCACATGGCACTTTAATCATCTCCTTCCATAGCTTGGCTCTTGAAAAGAAACTCATTTATTGTAGTCACATTTTCAAACTGGACAACTCTGCCACCTAATTCAAATGCAAAGAGACATAAACTGCTTGATGGCAATTTAACTAAAGAGAATAAATGGTGAGAAAAACCCAATTATAACTACTCCTCAGCCTGAGGAAAGATTTTGCTTATTTAACAGAAGAATTTTAGCTTTATTTTTAGTTGACACACTTGAGGAAAACCCACTTGCCTACCTGGCAATAACTATGGAAAAGCAAAGCACCCCCAAAAGCCTTTGCTCATGTCATGACACCAGACTGTAGTGAAGCCTGACAACATGTGCAGAAGAGACTTTCTGCTTACTGCAATTATCCTGTAAAGCAATAACCCCCTACCTCCCAATCTCAGGATTTTGTTGGCATGAGTATGGTTTAAGCCCACAAACGTTAATCATAGGTTCTGGCATGCTGCAGAGTAGGACAGCAATTACTTTTGAGTAGCAACTATCTAGTTTGAACCACCAGACCTGCTCCAAACTGGTCCTCGTTCTCCTCTCTCCCTCCTTAAACACGATATAAGCATTCCTTTTTCTCATAACACTGTGAATAAATGAATAAGCTTAAGTGACTGAAATAAATCAATAAAATGATATACTCCAACAAAATGCAGTTTTACTAGAGTATTTCCCACTATGTATAATGAAATTACTGTCAAAAAGCAGCCAACAACAAAAGTCTGCTCAGTCTCTAGCCAGGTGTTTTCAGATTAGATATAAGAGCTCTCTCTGGCTGTAAAACTTCTATGTGCAATTAAATGCACAGAGCTATTTAGAAGCACAGACTTGGAGCTTGTAGAACAACCACCATTTTGGGGATGTATAGGGTTCCTCTTCTGTATTTGAAAAATTACACATTTTTTGTGTTTTATTTCTCTCCATGGTATCTTAAACTGTCCTGTTTTGAAACTAGGATGACTTTAAGGGCAATCAACTGTTTTAATTATATCTTCTGATACTTAGAGGCTTGATACTTATACATGTTAGAGATTAGAAAGGTTGATTTTCCCAAGTGTTCTGCGAGTGATTTTTAGTTTGCAATTTAATTTTCCTGCACCATTCTTAGTACTTCACTAGCCTGTCGTCGCCTACCAGTAAGTTTATTAATGCATTGACTATTTAAGGATGATATTGTAAAAAGTTGCTATTAGAGCAGATGCAGGCTCTCCTCATCTATCCACTTTTTCTTTTCTATGACTTCCAGCTGTAAGAGTATTAGAATGGAAAAATTCTGAATCATTTCATGAGGAGCTATAAAGTGTCTTACACTGGAGATTTCCTACAGATCTACTCACTGCAATTGCATTTGCTGATCTCTGGAACAGACATTTTGTTTAGTAATAAGTTGTTGAACAGAAATTATCTAAAGCTATCAAAACTGTTTTATGAATGATTGATATAGCAGCTCCAAAAACATGAAACAAGATCCCTCTGTTACCTCTTGTCCTCTCATGATTTCAGACTCACAGCCTCACAGTCAAAGTCGTGCTTTAAGGCTGGAACATAGGGGATGTATAAAATGCACTCTTTCTCATTATTTCTGTTCATCTCTCTTTTCTATTGCATATATCCTTTAAACAGCCTTACATTCAATCCCATCATTTACATTTGTTAATGCATCCTGAAGTATTTCGGTATTATTAAAATATGTTAATACACAAAAATTATAGCTGGAAACGTTAAAGCAAGAAAGTGAATACATTACCAAGTTCTGTGCCTGGAGCAAGAGTGTGCTCTCCTGCCTCCATCTATTGATTATTAGACAGAGCCTGCATCTCCCTCGTCTGTGTGTGATACATCCCCAGAGCAGCCCACCACACTATGAGCCTGCAACCCGGCTTCAAAGTCGGAGTTTGGGAATGCTTCATCTGATTGCAAATGGAAATGGTTGCACAGATCAACAGTGAAACACTGTAAGGCGGTGGAGATAACAAAGGGGATGTGTAACAGTCTGGAGAGGTGAAGGGTGGAAAGAAGAAAGGAATTAGCTGGGGAAAAGTTGGAGTAGCTGTTATCCAAACAGAAAAGACAGAGGGTCAAAAAGCAGACAAATGAAAAAGTAAGAGGGAAGAAACAAAATGAAGTGAGAATTCAGAAGGAAAAGAACAAGCAGAGGTTGTTGGAGCTGCGTAGGAGTCTGTGTAGTCCCCAGACACTCTTGGGAGGGTGATGTTATTAATCTTCATGAACCTAGAAATGTTACAGAACCTCTGCAGGAAAAGCACTAAGTTAATGGAGATAAAGTGGAGAAATAAGAGCTCACAGGACCAGAATAACAGATGCCTGATAACTTTCGTGTTCCCTGTGGCCAAACAGGAGTGCTCCAAATGCCAAACTACTCTTCTTTGTCAGGCATTTTGTAGAGTTTTTCTTTCTTAGGACAACGAGAATGCAAAATGAGGTAGCAATTTTTGACAGAACTTTTCCATTGATGCTTTTTAAAAAGGGATCTGGAACTAGATTTGGGCACAAAAGAAAATTTGTGGTTGCTGAACTACACAAATTCAAACCTTTTGTCATCCTCCCATAGGAAAATGTCTGCAAGAAGTGACCTGAAGAAGTAAAAGAATTACTTAGAGTAGGACATTTTGCTCATACCAAGTTTTGCTTCCTTACAGGTTGCACAAACACGACCCATATCTGATGTGACCAGACTAGGAAAACATATGCCTGGGAGTTTGTAACTTCCATCAGGAGTCCCTCTTGTTTAATAAAGAGCAATGAATGTGCTACTCAAAAATCCAAAGAATGGAAAATCCCTCCACAAGCCGCTGGCACAGGAGGAGGTTCACTGCTCTGCAGGCACCTCAGCACAGTTTGCTCATCTCTCATCATACAGTTTTTGGTCATTTAAAGCTGTTGGTCACAACCTTTTTTTCCAAAGCAATGCCACAGACTGAACAGCCTGAGAAGGTAGTGGATCAATTTTTACCAACAGCATTAGAGGTAGATTCATGGGTTGGAAAAATTCCAAACATTTATTATCTAGCAGAAGTTTCCTTGCATTGCTTTTTCATTATATATATCCAGCATGTCTTCACTGTAAGATGCCACACCAGGACCAACATCACTCTAGCAGCAGGACCCAAATAACAACTGAGACCTTACAAAACTGACCCCTCAGTATCTTTCTGCCCCAAAGAATCTGCATCTCCCAAACCCTTCCTGACCTCTGCAGCCAATAAACTTTGGTTTTAATTGAGAGAGCAACATGCAGCAGAATTTCACTTTGCTACAAATAGATCTGTAAAGACATTTCCAGTCTTGTACTCTTTAATAAATCCCGTGTGTTACTCAGGAGATGGTTTGTAACAGCACCCAGGAGAGCTGTTTCTCTTTCAGACCTCTCCCCTGCTAATGCATAATAAATGCATTCATCACCTACTAAATACTCACAACCCTTTTTATAGAATATGACAACAGCATTGCTCTGTTAGATGTAAATATGCACAAACTAAGCTACTCATTTGTAGGGGTGGGTTCAGCATCCTTTTCTGTTTATACCATCCTTTCTAAAAGGTGTTTCCCTAACACTGAGTGTGACCAGCTCCGAAAAATTAGGCAACAAATAATACTAGCAAAAAAAATTCCTGTGAGCATTATCCTGATATGCTCATACTCAGCTTTTACAACCACTGACTGAAAATGCATGCCTTTTCTTAAATTAGTTCCTAATTGTCAGTTTTCTTACTCCCTGATACCTTCCAAAATTTTTGATCCTGTAAAAATCCCAGCTTCAGGACAGAACTTGGAATTTCTACAATTAATCACCTGCCAGTGCAAATGAAAGCAGCATTCATACTGCTTAGTTATGCATAAATTTAAAGTCTCCCATATATAATGCTTGAGATGATGCTATTCAGATGTGATAGGGGCATGGAAACAAATGTGGATACATACTGGTCTGGCAGCAATTCCCAAAGTGCTCAGGACCAGAAAAAGGCACCAGAAGATACAAAGTCCTCACACACGAAGCCACAAGCAGTTACTCCACGTGTGGTGGTCGAGGTACCCTCTCCATCAGAGTGCAGTGTTCCCACCTTCCCTACCTATCAGACACATCCAAAGTTCTCCAGAAATAACAAAAAACCCCAACCAACCAACAAAAAAACAAAAAAGGAAACTCCTATTTGTTATCTCAACAGCTAGAGACTGGGGGCTATTAACACAAAATTAGTGCTACATTTTGCATGTACATAAGGATTATTTTAGACCAAATGGCTGGCAGTGCACCCTGGGCCTGATAGTGGCAGCTACCCCTACACTCCTACAGAGCTGGTCTTCTGCCATCAGGACAGGGATGCACTACAGACATTTTGCTCATAAGTCCATCTTAATTAGTCCAGTTCTACATAAGAAAAAAATCAAGTGAAATCTCCACTCTCAAAGAAATCAGTTTTCCCCTCTGGACTGTTCTGGCCTGTAAAAATAGGGCTCCAGGGTTAGACACAGGCCAAGGTGTGAAGTACTGAGCTTTGCATTTGGCCATCAGGATGAAGGATGGGGACCACACCCCCATCCCATGTTCACTCCTCAAAGGGCTGCCATCTATCCTTTCTCCAGCTGAAAAGTCTGAACTCAGCTCTCTGCAAAATGCAGTTCTACAGGACTGAAGCAAAATTAGTTCCTCAGGGTATATTTTGCTGTGTCTTATTTTTATTTCCATTTCTAGTCATGGAATACGATCTTAGTTTGGTAGGTACTGTACAAAATAAGCCACCAAGAAAAATAGGATGCCATCTTAGGCACTCCTGACCACTCTCTAGAGAAGAAAATTGCCTGTCTACAATAGCTAGGAAAGAAACTTGGACACCTAAATTAGACACCTCAAGTTACACATGATGGGGTTATACTTATAGCCATTGACAGATCAAGGTGAAGCAAGGTTTTAAGAAAGAATTATCTTTGAACAGAAGATGGGATATATCTGTGGGAAGAGCCCTAAATAACCAAGTTTTCAGGCAAACAAGCATCTAAAAACAAGCAGAAAACTTCAAGATTAGAAACTACCTCTGAAATTAATGCAATGATGTTGTTGTTAATCAATGAGAAAATTCAAAAGAAACATGTAGCTGGCACCACGGAATCTGGAGAAACTGAAGAATAACATGGAGAAATTGCTCAATAAAATCTTATTTCCCCCCTCTTTTTTTATATTGTGTCAGACTGTTATGAACTTTTAGTTCCCATGCTCATCTTTTGAAGTTAGGCTGTAGCTCTCCTCTGAGGATGAAGGCTGAAAGGTCAGGCACAGAGAGTTTGTTTTTTGAGAGATACTATTCATCTGATAATGGTGGTGTTCATTAATTTAGTTCATTCTGGGGGTACAGTAGTTCTTTGGTTTCCCCCACATCCCATCTATGCCAGTATTTAGATGATTACAGTGTGCATTCCTCTCTCCCCCCTGATTTGGCAGCTATAAAATAAACCAAAGGGAGGGAAAGAGCATAAAGAAGCAACAAAACAGAGCTCCTCAGCTGATGGGTACCAATCATAGCACACCAGGGACCTGGTTGTCAATGTTTTTGTTACTGTAATAACAAAGGGGAGTGCTCAGGAGTTTGAAGGAAAGACATGACTACTGTCTTGAAGGAAAACATACCTTACAGAAGGGTCCTTAGAGAAAGCATAAAGATGCCTGCTTGAAAAAGGAGTTGCACTGGAAGCTCACACAAACGATTTCCACCTCAGAAATGAGAACACTACAGGGAGAGTCAGAATTCACCATGAAAGGCCTTGAAAGTCAAGGCAATTTTATTTATTTATTTAATTTTTACCCAGGAGCATTTTCAATGGAACTAAATGGAAAAAAAATTCTTTATAGAGGCCCTAGAAAAGAACACTGGAAACTACTGAAGTGACAGGCTGGAGGTCGTATGGACAAAACGTAGACATGTCATGGAAAGTAAATTGGCAAGACTTAAATAGACACACCAGCAATAGAAAGCCACAGGAAAGAAAATTTAAAATGATGAAGTCAGCTTCTGTAGGCTGAAGGTTGAGCTAAGTGGTCAGACATGAACAGACAGCAGAGGAAAAACACACAAATTTTATTTCAGATGAAAGAAGCTCAGCTCAGTTTAAGAGAAGTAAAACTTCAAGTTGTCTTCGTGGAGCCAATTTGTTTGGACTTAAGGGACAGGGATAAGCTGTAGATACAAAAGAATATGGTCTTGGATGTAGGATGGCCCACAAACATTTCAGAACAGGAATGTCTCCACCAACCAACAAGAAGGAGACGCAAGCTCCCCTAGGTGCCATAGGCTTTTGGAGGATGCATATTCCTGAGTACAGCCAGATTGTGAGTCCTCTTTATTTGGTAACGCACAAGAAGAACGATTTCCATTGGGGCCCTGAACAGCAACAAGCTTTTGCCCAGATCAAGCAGGAAATCACTCACGCTGTAGCCCTTGGCCCAGTTAGGACAGGACCAGAGGTGAAGAACGTGCTCTACTCTGCAGCCGGGAGCCATAGTCTTTCCTGGAGCCTCTGGCAGAAGGTGCCTGGTGAGACTTGAGGTCGACCACTGGGATTCTGGAGCCGAAGATACAGAGGGTCTGAAGCCAGCTACACTCCCACAGAGAAAGAAATCTTGGCAGCTTATGAAGGAGTCCAAGCCGTCTCAGAGGTAACTGGCACTGAGGCACAACTCCTCCTGGCACCCCGACTACCGGTGCTGGGGTGGGTGTTCAAAGCAGAGGTTCCCTCTACCCACCACGCCACCAATGCCACATGGAGCAAATGGATTGCTCTCATCACACAGTGTGCCTGTATTGGAAAACTGAATCGCCCTGGGATTTTGGAAATAATCACAAAGTGGCCTGAAGGTGAAAACTTTGGTCTCGCTGATGAAGAAGAACAAGAACAAGTGACACGCGCTGAAGAAGCTCCACCGTACAACCAACTGCCAGCAGAAGACACACGCTACGCTCTTTTCACCGATGGCTCTTGTCGCATCGTAGGGATGAAACGAAAGTGGAAAGCAGCCGTATGGAGTCCCACACGACGGGTTGCAGAAGCTACTGAAGGAGCAGGTGGATCAAGCCAACTCGCTGAACTCAAAGCTGTTCAACTAGCCCTGGATATTGCTGAAAGAGAGAAGTGGCCAAAGCTCTACCTCTACACTGATTCATGGATGGTAGCCAATGCTCTGTGGGGATGGCTGGAAAAGTGGGAAAAAGCTAATTGGCAGCGTAGGGGAAAACCAATCTGGGCAGCTGAAGAGTGGAAAAACATCACTGCCCGAGTAAGAAAGCTGGTTGTGAGAGTCCGCCATGTAGATGCCCATGTCCCCAAGAGTAGGGCTAATGAAGATGAGGAGGACCCTTTGCTCCCAGGGAAGGAGAAGGGCCTCTGTTCTTAGAGATGAAATGCTCCCAGAGATGGGTGAAGAGAACTTTTGTTTCTGAACGGCTCAACCTTAAAATCGTAACCCAGTAATTCAAGAGTGGACCCTCGAAAGCAGTTGTGGGAAAAGCTGCAAGTCGGGGGAAGGGACTCACATGCGAGCAGAGAACCAACCCGGGCGGCTGTCTCGTTGTGATAATGTTTTCATAGCACGAGCAAGAGAAACTCCTCTTCCTAAATGGACTGAACAAGGTTATTATGGAAGTGGTAAACAGACAGAACATCTTAAGGGTTGTCTTTTTACACTGTCAGTGGGAGAAGGGAGAAAGGTGGGGGGGAGGAGGAGAGTTCTGAAGGTGTGGTATGATTTTTTTTTTTTCCCCCTCTTTCTTCTTTTAGGTCTGTTAATAAATCTCTTTATATTCTTTCAAGTTTTGTGCCTGCTTTGCTTTTCTCCTAATTCTTGTCTCACAGAAGGTAAACAGTAATGAGTATTTTGGACCAAACCACTACACTAAATTGGTGTTTCTGCCCGGTTACAAACTGAACCCACTACAGTCTGGAAAGTTCTCCAAAAGAACTGAGAGATAAGAGAGAGAGCAAGCAAAGACAGCCATGGAAGGTAAAATGACACAGCACCACAGCAGGACAGCAGTCAGTGACATCTGAAGTTGTTGAAGTGACTGTCGGGCATATGCAGAGTGACCTTTGAACAGGAGTCAGGAGCAACCTGGGTGCCGTTTCAGGGAGAGGAAAAAGGGTAAGGTACATTCAGTAGCATGTAAGATGAAACAGGAGAAGATGAACTCAGAGAAACCTTTCAGAAAAATTTGGAGACAAAGGGAATACAGCAATAGTTGGCTTGTTTAGTTGCTGGATGAACACATGTCCATGTAGATCCACTTCTTGATATGTAGGCTAATTCAAATTCTGACTTATTCATTTGAATAAAGCCCAACTCTGCAGAAAATAACTTTTACAGGTGTTCTACTCAAGATAAAACCTGTGAAAACTCTCTCGAAAGTCAATTAGATCAAACTTTATTATATACTCAGAAGTGTTGGTGAGGGAGAGCAAGCCTTTTATTAGACATAGCCTGAATTCTGAGAAAATGTGGTAGTAAGAAAAGTCTTGCATTTCATTTTTAAAGCTATGCACAAAATCTGCTTCATGCTCTGTTAACTGTCACAGACCACTTATTGTACTTCCCAAACACACTGAGCTCCTAAGCTAACCAAGGTAACTATTAGCTGTTTGATAATGCCTGAAAGTAACGCCACACTGTGTTTGTAGTGCTTTCTGGTCAGGATTCTAATTTTTGTCACTGCTGTAAGTTTTTTAAAGCCCCAGATATGGCAGTAAAGATACACAGGATTATGGGAAAAAAAAATAGCCAGACCACCCATGATAATAAAAAAGTAAGGGCAGTGGGTGCCTTTGGTACTCCAAGGCACCTGCCAGCTCTAAATCATGGACTGTACAGGAGACAGTAATTGCAAAATAGAGAGCCTGCACCTTCAGCTGTGGGACTGAACACATCAAGCTCTTAAGGGTACTTGTTAACCTTATCACTTGTAGAGCAGACACAGAACATCTCACCTGCCCAAGAAGCATCAGCTCCAGAGGCAGAGGGGAACCAGGGAACTGCTGTTTGGGTTGATAATTAGCCTGCTAACCAACAGTTGCATAGTGTAGCTGATCCCCTGGGTGTGAACTGAAATAGGCTGGAGAGCTGTCCCAGCATTGTTACATGCTCTCACCTCTTCTGCTGCCTATCCCTTTCTTAGCCACTGCCAAACTGCTGAGTCATGGTGCACATCCAGTATTCCAAAAGTCTGTCTTGGTTCTCTTTTGTTTTCAGTGTCTTTTCATTGGGCTACTCCATGGCCAGAAATGTTCACAGGAAAGAGGTGGGGACTTCCATACATTAACTAGATGTTTTGCGGTGCTATCAGTGAATCTGTCACAAGAACAGCAATTCCAATGGCAAATTTTTAAGTATATCAGGATAATTAATGAATTCAGGAGGGGGTTTGGCCCACCAAGGTAAATATTCATGATGTCTCTACTGCTGTAGACAAATTAAGAATATCCATAGTCAGTTACTGACAATTTGTTCTAGCACAGAATTGCAAATTGTTATTACCCCTTTCTTCCCCATACAAGTAACCTTAGCAGAGCTTTGTTATGGTCTATTCATAAATACTTTTACTATTACAGTATTTTCAGGAGGGTAAGACTGCATCCACAGTGTCCAGGGAAAACAAATGGGCTGAGCAGTTGCTAGCATGCTTCCACTGGCATTGCAATTAGGATCACAAGGAAATCCACATCTCAAGACCAAATTCCTTTTGACACTGTGTGCAAGCTGAAAAGGAAGTACTAGGAGCCTACAAGGAGTTTCTCTTAATGCACCATCCAGAAGCATTGTTTTACCAGACAATAATTCACAAGTTTTCTAGCAGCTAAATATTTTGCAGATAGAGTTAAATAGACAGAAGAGGTTTCAAACACATTCAGATTCCACCTGGGAAAGGAATTTTCCACTCTGTACTACTGAGAGAAATGAAGACGCTGTAGGCTATGGTATCGTGTTCAGAGGAGCAAGGTGGGTAGAATAGGGCATTAGGCACTATTATACTCCAGGGAAGAAAGAGCAGACAGGGGCACAATGGAAGAGCTCCATTATATTTTAAATGGGAATAGTTCCAAGGATAGGAAAGCCTGTGGTGCTTGTAAAGGATTAAGCAGGGTAATGTGCTTTTTAAGAAGACATAAAGAGGTATGTAATGTGATATGTTTAAGCCTAAATGATTTTTCTTGGAGTCCTCAATGAATGTTTAAGCAGGCATGACTTGGGCCTCTGTAAATCCTCTCTGAATAAATAACTTCCACAAAAATAGACATTCCTATGACAGAATGAGATGCATATTTCATAACCTATGCAAAAAAAAGGAAAATCAATTTGAGATACATGAAACGCTTAGGAATAATAAAGAAAAAGGGAAGATAAAAGTGAATATTCTCCAGAATTATCCAGGCTTATATAAAAATACAGCTACCTCCCCACCCATGTTGATTTCACAGAGCAGGAAGACAAACAACTGAGTGCTTCCCTACCTTAAATTCAGACTTTCGACAGCCTTTTGCTGCCTTTTGAGAGAAGAAGAGACAATAAGTGGAAGAAAATATCTAAAGTACCTGTGCTTTTCAGGCTGTCTCTTGTTTGAGGTATTTAAAACTTCTCTCTCTTCAGGGTAAATCTATCCAGCTGCTCTCTAGCTGGACCTGTGGTATTTATAGCTGTTCATTATGGATGGAACAGGAGCACACATGGTGATATGTATGCACCTGATTTATGAGAGGAACAGGACCAATAAATATCAAAACCTGAAAACTTACAATGGCATGATCTCCCCATCCTATTTCTCTTGCCTGCCCTGCCCTCCTGCCAGGAAAAGGAGGTCAAAGCAGTAGAATGCCTGATGCAAAGTGGGACTGTGCAATCATTGTCATTTGGCTGTATTGTGTTTGCACTCATACAGGTGCCATTCCCCACGAAGCCACTGGTACAGCAAGCAGGCAGTCCTGCGGAGTGAGGGAGGTCATGCTCTGGGTGAACCAGTGGTGGGTCCCTCTCCCCTTCCTCCTGTTTATATATACATTAGCATTAGACTGCTACTTTCCTCACAATAAAATGGTGCCACCTCCACTGGAGCTGTCAGAATAAAAGCAAGACAAAACTAAAGAACTTCTAGGATTTTACAAGAATATTTGGGGAAGTGTCTTCTGTGAAGTTCCTTGCAAACCCCATTTAACCTCTGAGGTGATGCAGCGAGGAGAGTTGTTAAAGATGGGAGTATTCACTTCATCCCTGCACACCTCTCTCCCATGGTGGTCCATCCTATCTCACTCCCTTCATGGTCACTACTCAGCTGAGTGGAAATCCCCTTCCCTGTACCTATTTGGAGGCACTCATTAAGTCTCTGCTGTCTCACTTGGCACTCCAGGAAGGTTTACTGAGGTGATGGCCAGTCACGCTTTGGTGCTGATGGATGGGGGAAACAAAATGAGGCACAGAGAAAGACCTGCTGGTTTAGCTTGCCCGGGGTTATAACTGGGTTAATAGCTCTGATGTAGCCAGTTAAATTCATTAAAGACCCTGAAGAGCATTATGAAGCATATAAATAGGCCAAGGGGACCCATGAATTCTTTCTGAAATGTTGTCATTTTATGAAGTGTGTTACAGAGATTATAATCTCTGCCTTTTATCATATACCTTTAAAAACACTAGTTTTCCTTGCCTAAGATTAGCTTTCTTAATCCAGCTTTCTTCCTGAGCAGGCCAACTACAACTTCCCAAAAACTTCTGTGTGAACAGCAGCTGGCAAATAATCATTTTCGGTGTCATTTCTTCCTGTAAACTGAAGAAAGGGGAGAAACTGTGCACCCACAGGTAGATGTGTATGTTCATTAGAATCAGGCCTAAGACCTCAGAGTTTTTAAAACTGGAGGGTGGGGGCTTGCTCACTTGACACGACTTAGTTTTTTTTGACATTGTGATTTGCTTATTCCTGGGAAGCAGAAGCATGAGAAATTAGGAACTTGGATGTTTCTGGTTTTGTAGGTTTTGCCATGTTTCCAGGAATGAGAAATCAATGACTGTAGTCTGGAATTACCTGCCAGCAGGATACACCACTTGTTTGTTTTTTTCAGCTAAAAGCTGTTAGTCAGCACAGCTGTGTTTGATGTACTCTGGGTTTTGATCCTTCCAAAACTCTTTTTATAACTTGGGAAGGGAAGCCAGAAGGAGGGAAGGTTTTTGGTTTCGGGTTTTTTTTTTTTTTTTATACATACAAAAAGCAAACCCCAGCTCTATCAGTCACTTACAAACTGAGCTAAAATATGTTTTCTCAAAAAAAGCAATTTCCTCTAGCCAATAAATCTTCAGGCCCTTTTTTCTTGCTCTTTCAGCTTATGACTTTATCTAAAAGGGTTTCAAAAGTGCATTCCCCAGGGCCTCTCTTGCCTCTTTTATGCTGTTTAGTCCTTCAGAGGAGAAAATATGATCTTGGTTATCCAGAGGTTGGATTGGTGATTTTTAAAACTCCAAATAATCTTTGTTATTTTGTAGTTCTATTATTATCAAGAGCTCACCAGTGATTTCATCATTCTTCTTAACATACTCTTTTCTCTTGTTGCTATCTAGAGTGAGAACACCGGAAATTACACATTTTCCTGGCCAATGGATTTTGGTGGAGACAAAATCGGAGTTCATCTGGATTTTTACAAGTCTCTAAATCGAGATTGTGACAAAGTGAACACACAATTCATGGATATTTTCTCTAAGAAATCTTCACCTTTTGAAGTTTAGAATAAAGTCAGCAAAATATGATATTTCTTTGATTTGGTGGTAGGGGAAAAGCTTGTTTACAGTCACTCATTAACCTATATTGACTCTTATACTGAATCCTTTCATGGACTGGTGTTTCTATAAAAGCTGTAGCTGTCAGCCACAATTTGGGAGGGAACTATTCCATTCACAAATGTCCCTACAAAGAGCTCTCAAAGTATTTTTCCATTGCTAAACCTACTACAGAAAGCGGTTGTGAGACTCTTCTTTAAAGTCAAATCATTCATTCCTGCCTTCTTCTCTCAAAACAAACATGACCCAGAGCTACAACAGAAAGCCAGGATTTTCAGTGTCAGGAGACTACACAAATAAGATAATCAATGTCTTGTATTCTGGGGTTCTAAGTCCAGTGATCCTATTTCCATTTTGCACCCTTACAAACACACTCATCTCCTGTAAATATACCTGTAAATACTTTTTGGGACAAACAGTCAAGGTACTCACATATCAAAATGCTATTCAATGCCACAAACCTGAGAAGTCCCAATCCTCCGTGCCAGTGCGATGGGCTTTCGGAAATTGGTTCCAGGCATGATCATTGCAAGGGTGCAAATGCATCCCTTGTAGCTAAAAGAAACGACTAAGCAAACATGGTGTTACACAGAGCATGTCCAATGGGAAGCATAAAGGAAGCGTGCCAGTACCTTCTGAATGCCTGCGGTGGACTCCAGGACGTTGTTCTCCGAGCCGTTGCTCCTGTTGATCATGCGCCACATCTGGGAATACATGCTGTCCCTCTCGAAGGGATTCATGCCTTTCACTCGCACATGCTCGTACACTGCGGAGTCCAGGACGGTGCCATAAGGAATATCCGTCTGCCTTGAGAGATCCTGGAGAGACCTTAATTGTTGGGGGAGAAAAAGAGACACAGGAGACTTTAATCCACATTTTCAAGAGGAAGGAGCTGCAGGCAAACAAAGGGCAACTCAGAGGAAGACAGCTCTCAAGACACTTTCTTCTGTTTTTTTTTTTTTTGTTTTGTTTTGTTTTGTTTTGTTTTTTTGTTTTTTTAAGATAAAGCAAGGCTGAAAATTTGTTTTTATGGTTTAAGACACAAAGAGGAATATGAAGTGAAAGGAAGGGGTAGAAAAAGTGAAAATGGATGAAAAAAGAGCAGAAGGAGTAAGAGGATCCTGGGAAATGCCAAGCTCGTTTGAGCAGGGGCAAGGCAGGGAGCATTGGAGTCCTACAGAAGTTGGGTACCTGCCTATGGTGCAAACACACACCCTGCTGTGGGGAGCTGGTGTCAGCACCAGGACTCATGAAATCCAGCCCAGAGCATCTGGGCTGAGCACCTCTGTGTGTTCCTGGGTTACAGTGTGAAGGGCAGTGTGGTGGGGGTGTTCCTGCACTGAACTGTGCATCCATCACATATGTCACATCCTGTATTATTTTCAGCAATAAGATTTCTTTAATGATCTTGCACTTTAATGAACTGTTTTTTCATCACATTTTCATGTTATCATGGTTCATGTTATTTAGTCTAATAAATTTGTTCTGTTTACATGTTGTCTAGTCTTACCCTTCTCTATAAACCAGAAAAATAAACCATTTTAGAAGTTTCTAAAGTATCCCAAATGTGGTTTGATCAACCTGCTTTGGACTTAAAAAATGTATATAAAAATCCTTTAAAGTTTCCTTACCTCTTGGCCTGTATTTTCCTTTCCTGCAGAATTGCTCTCCTGTACCTTTGATTCTTTAATGGCACTCATTAAAATTTCAAAGTGACTACTGCAATATGTCTACTGCTTAAAACCCATTACAGCTTTCCCAGCCAAATTAACTGTGTATAAACTGCACAAATCTAGTGGGTGACACATAAGGACAATCAAGGAGCTCAGTGCTGTCTTAAAGAAGGCAATAGCAAATTGTAAAAGCTTATTGCAGACACAGAAAATGCAAACAGCAATGTAGGAAACTCATCAAATTCCAAGCTGTATTTCTGAAAAATGTAAATATGAAGGCTAGTGAAAATGGCCCTATGGGGCGGGGGGTGGTAAAAATGGAATTCTTATATGTTGTAAGGATGGCACTGAAGAAAACAGTAATCACATTTCACAGGATGTGTATGCCATGAACAAAACAGAAAGCAGGAAAAGAAGAAATCAATAGAGATCAATGGCAAGGGTTTAGATGTTAGCTAAGTATAAAAGAAATCCTTTGAAATTTAGACATAGGGGCTTCGAAAAGCATTGACCAAGAGCTAAATTCTAGTTAGATAACATATAGTAATTACAAGGAAGGGACGAATGTAATTGTGAGGTGTAAATAACTAATGGTATTGAAATCCCTCAAATCATCTCACTTTCTCCAACAAGATCTCATTCCTTTTAAACAGTCTAGGTACTGGGAACCTGCAAAGAATCTGTACATATATGGGGTCATCAAAGGTGAGATGCTATATGTAACATTTCATGAAGCCAAGTGTACTTCTACCAGAGGACCAAGACATGCCCTATTCTATGAGGAAAAATATGAGACTCTGGTAGACTAAAGCATCAGGACAGTAAGTACCGTGGTTAGCTGGCAACTGAAAAGTAAAAAAAAATTATCGAGTCCAGATAAACACCTGTGAGTTCTGAAAGACTAAATGTAGAATGGCTGAGCTGTAAGCAAAAATGTGAACCCTCATTGCAGCCAGTGAGCAAAAGGGAAGCAGTAAATATTTTAAAAAGAGGCAGTCGGGGGAATTAGTAAGCTACTCAGGTCATATGCATAAGTTTAATAAACATACTGAAATAAGCATTGACGTAATTTTAAAGATCAGTCCTGAAGTCGACACAGCCACCAGGTAAGTTTCTCCAGGGAAAGCAGTTCAATCATCTATTACACTTTGAAATTACTAAAGAAACCCTAAGAATTTCAAAAAGAACTTCATCTCACCAAACAATACACAGATGGTGGAAGTACAGACAACCATCGAAGGAGGAATTTAGAAACATTTCCTAGCAACCCTGGGTAGCACCAGAAATACTCAGTTGGAGTGGATGCTCTTGAGGGATTTCAAAAATAACAAGAACAGCTTTTGCAGAACTAAAAAGCTGAACAAGAAGAGTGTGACCCTGTGGATGGGGGCAGCACTCACAGCTAAAGCTGAGGTACTCAATGCCTGCATTGCCTCACTCTTCCTCACCAAGGTCTCCCAGGCCTTTGTGACTACAGGCAGGGTTCAAGAAGGCAAGGAACAACGAGCAGTAGGTGGTCAGGTAAATCTCAACCAGACAAGGCAGGGGATTGATTGGAGTCTCTAGATCCAGAGAAGTCAGAGTGTGCTGAGAGAGCTGGCCCAAGTCTTTGCAAGGCCACCTGCTTTAATTTTTGCAGGGTGTGAAGGAGGCTAAGGGAGATCCCTTGATACAGGAGAAAGAAAATGTCCAGACTATATAAAAAAGTTAAAAAAGATGATTAATGCAATTACTGTTGGTCCAACCTCATGGAGTGAGTCCTCTCAGAGCACATTTCTAAGCACGTGAAGGAGAGGCAGCTGCCTGGCAGCACTCAACATTGACTCACCAAAGGTAAGTCAATGACCAATTTGGTTGCCTTCTACACTAAAATTACTTCATTTGTGGACAAGACTAGAGATATTGACATAATTTACCTTAACTTTAGCAAGGCAGCCTGCTTATTTGCGTCCCACAATATTCTTGTATCCAAATGAGATCATTAGGTACAGCTGTGTGGGAAACCAAATTTGATAAATTCCCAATTGGATTGGTATGCTCATAGGGTAGCTCACCTGCAGGCTGCTAACAGGTACTCCAGAGGTCTAACCTGGGACATGTCTTTACCAATAACTTGGAGGAGGTAAGCAAGCACCCTCCTGTCAAGTTTGCAGATGACATGACTTGGGGGGACCAACCACCTGCTCAAGGCCAGGCTGAAACTCAGATGGGCCTAGAAAGGCTGGAGGAGCAGGGCGTGAAATTCAGCAAGGACAAATACAAAACTCTATAGAGTTGAATAAAACTCTGCAACAACCAGACTGAGCACAGCTCTGCAGAAAGGCACCCCGGTAGGCAGCAGTGGGCCTTGCTGAGAGTTTCTCCTTATTTTACCATTAGGCAAAGTGTTGTGCAAAGTGCTGACAGTCTATCTGTCATAAGCATCACTGATGAAAGGCACTAGATAAATACAGCATACTATATTGATCCATTCTGTTACTGCTGCTGCCGCCAATACGCTCCTATAATCAACTGGCAGTGCTCAGCAGTGCAACGAGCTGTCACAGGATGCAGACTGCAATGTCCTGTAATTGTTATTTGTCATATTAGAAAAGTATGCAAAAAATATTTATCCAGTCTCCAATTTCTAGTGACAACACTTGGTAAAATTGCAATCATTACAAGACTCTGTGTGGCCATATAATTTCTAATATAACAAGCATCAAAGCATTTTTTGGATATATTATTGCTAAGCAGTATGCAATTGACAGGTGTAGCTGCTGCCACAAATCAGTTAAAAACAGCACAAAAGAAAAAGAGCTCCTGCGTATATCTTGTGGCTATAAAAGCAACTTTGTTATTTTCAGAAGGGCAAACCAGCACAAGACATGAGCTATTAGTCTTGAAGTGTACTACAGTCAGGTATGGGAAGCAAACAGGCTGAGAAGCAAGTGTGCTATCACACACAAAGGCACCACCAGCAGGGAAATAACAAGGAGAAGAATTATGTCAATGCCTTCAGGAAGGCATGTTGTAGTTGCCAAGTCTGGCATTAACTAGAGTCTGCAGTGCCTCACTGTTAGATGTGCTATCCTGTAACACAGGATGCCTCTCAGCTGCCCTACTTGCATCTTTTCACAGTTGCAGGTGAGGTTCCATGCTGAGAAAATGATGACAAGAGGACAAAAGCAAGACAAATGTAAGTGTAAACTCTATGGATGCACTCAATGCTGCTGTTGGCAGTAAACCCAAAGTTCTGGTTCACCTGACCATATGCTGAGGAGAAAGAAAGACTTTTGGGAGCCTTGGAGGTGTACATATGTATATTCTGCTGCATAGACAAGCTGCAAATACAGTAAAGATCTATCACACATCAGTGACTCCCTCCCCTCACACAAACATGTAAAATGGGATCATAATATATATGACCTCCTTCAGAAGCTGTTTGTTTAATAACCCACAGCTCTGCAGACTATTGCTGAGACATTGAACCTAGAAGCTATGGTACAGCAAAACAAAGAGAAATGACAAACTTTGAGAGAACTACTAGAATTATTAAACCACTGAGGTTCCCTTACAGAAGAAAGAACTCTTATAACTGCTTTGCCTCCAGCCTGGTTTATAGGTTACATATTGTTCAGTGTACCTGTGCTCCTGGATTAAACAATTCCTTCTCTTTTCAGACAAATGCCTTTAGTGGACATGTAAATCCTCAGCCTCACTCTGTCACCCAGTCTCAGCGCACAGCTGCCACATCAGATCTCAAAACAAGGAAAAAGCCTCTGTCAAGCTAATTAATTCCTACAAGGGATCCTTTGATGCCCAAATTCTGATTCCATTACCCACACTGAAAATTTTTCGATAGTTCTCAGTTGAACTACCTGTAAAGCAAAGCACTCATTAGCATGAGTAAGCAAATGATAATCTCACATTTTAAAACTTTTTTCTCCTTGAATTTCTAATTTTGAAGCAATAAGGTAATGAATGATAAAATTTTCTTAAGAATTTAAAAAAAGCAGATATAAATGAAAAAACTGTTAAAAAGTAAGATACCTTCAACTGAGTTTGTATACAGACAAATTCTGCTTCTAGGGAAGTGACCATGCAGCCAGGTCATAATTCAGCTTATTTTTTCTATCACTCATGCAGCACTGTGGGGAAAAATATTATGAGTGGCCTTTATGGTAAGTTTTTTTCCCATTGCAATTACTGGGATAATACCAATATTATCCCAGCATCAATATTACCCTAAATTAACTAGGCTAATAGGGCTATTCAGAGGAGGAATTGAGTCATTTGAGGAAGAATTATTAACAGATAGATGTATTTTTCAGCGTTTGTTGATTTTGTTTAGTATTCTACACCCTTAATCAGGCAGCAGTTGTCAGGTCACTTTCATTTTATGGCTTAGTGCAAATCAATTACTTTGTAATTTAAAAAATTACCTCTGCCTCCATCTAGAAGAAAAACATAGTAGGATTTGGATATGTTTCTTTCTCCAAAGCATACCCTCTTCTATAAATTCAGATCCTAGACTCAGAATTGGTAACACGTTCACATGTCGGCCAAAAATATTAAAAAAGTACACAGAAAAACGCTGAAAACAAAAGGTCAGCTTCATAAATAAATAAGTAACCAAATTTCTTTTTAGGTGATAAAACACCACTGAGGTCAGAGACTTGGGCATCAACATAGCTTTGTAGACCTGGGTTATAGATCAATTCAGGCTGGCTGTGCTAGGCTTGAGTGATGCACAGAGCTGTTTGTAAGAACCAGTTACTGAATTTTCAGCAAAAAACAACTGATCTCATGGCCCACACTGAAGATTTTATTTATTACTAATACAGATAAAGCTTTCCAGTGCTTTTGAGGGTTTTTCAGTTCGTTTGTCCGGTTGGTTGTTTTTTTTCCCCTAGGACAGTAAGGATTAGTTCACAAGCAGATTTAGGGCTAAGGAACGGGGCACATTAAGCCAAGGGGTTTGACTGTTGTCAGGGTCAGCTGTGGCAGAAACCATGTTAAATAAAAGATTAATGGACATGCATTGGGCAATATCTAATTACTGAGTTCTAGGCAACCCCCTTGTAGAAATCCTGTAGTCAGTTGCACTGAGCTGTATAAAGCCTTGGGGACTCCTTAGCTTCAAATGAATCACGGTTTAGCAAAATGTTGTGAAAAGAATGTTTAAGGAAGGAAAGACCTGCTTTCCCTCTATGCCTCCATGTTTGGAGGCAGAGGTCTCACCTACCAAACAAGACACACTAGTTATAACATGGAGAACACAACAGGAACTTCTGATTTTACAGAAGACAAAAGAAGCAAACTTCCCCCCACAATATGTACAAAGCTCTTAAGCTTCCACACTTTTAGAAGTGGATTAAACTTGAAACCACCTAGCACCAGGCTTTCAGATGGCAAATCCTCTGACTTCTTCTCTGTTCACCCCACTTCCCCAACCTTCCTGCAAAATGTCAGTGCCCATGTGAAGGTGGTGACACCCTCCCCTATTTCAGAAAACCGTGCAGTAATTTGAGTAAAATCAATCTCTGCCAATGGACTCTAACTTGGTCCTAAAGGAATCATAAAACATAACAATGTCAACACTGGCTCAGTGATGAACTGCAGAGCATGAGCACCTATTAGAAATAGCTCAGGACCTCCAAATTTATTTGGCATTTACCAAGAAAAGTCACTCCTAATTACTATTAATTTGTGTTGCATTTGAGAAAGTGATCCAAAGATTTAAGACACATAGAAATTATGCTTTGCTGTCACGGTGTTTTGGCATTTGAAATGCTGACTGCCTCGATTTAAATGTCATCTGCAATGTGGGTCAAGTGTGAACAAAAGATGCATCCAGGAACTACTTTAGAACTTGAGTGCCTCTGCTCTTGATATTACATGTTGGCAGAAGGTGAAAAGCTGAGCTCCCAAAGGTATTAAGAGAAGCTATTTCTCTGGAAAAGCAGATTTAACACCCATTCTTTTTCTTCTAGTTTCTGAAAATTAATTTAAAAACCGTAAATATTTGATTCAAATTGAACATTGAAGCAGAGCACAAATGCCATCAAGTGAGGTTATACTGCAAAGATCTACTTTGAGAGTCTATAGAGAAAGGCAACAGTTATCTCTCTAAGGGTCCTCCTTTGTGGATGGATTGATAAAATTTTGCATGCTTTGCTTCTCAAAGTAGAGTTCTGGATACCATGAGGCACTGAGTAGGAAGAGTGGCCCAGTCTTCACACCAGCTGAGGAAGGGAAGCTGCAAGGGCTCTGAACACAAACTAGTTTCATACCCAAAAGCTGAAAGGCAGTAACTACCAAATGTTTAATGGAAATGAAACACGCTGTGGGCTGCATGTAATATGCATGTTATCTTTTGTAAAAGATATCACAAGGACCATACCTACAACAACACACTGTAATATCTGATGCTAGCTGGAAATCTGAAATGAAAAACTATTAACTACTTTTTATATCTGTGCAAACCCACTGACTTCAATTTCTTTCCTTTTTTTCTGGCTTGTCTAAAGCTGACAAGCACTACTAGCAGAATATGGATTTTTTTTTTTTTTAATGCTTATACTCATTTCCATTCTGGCCTTGAAGGCTCCCCAAGGTACAATTTGAACTGTCAAAAAAAAAAAAAAAAAAGAAAAAGGAAAAAAGGAGCATCAGCTTTTTTTCTTTATTGCTTATTCATGTTTTCCACTTTGCAGTAATTCAGTATGGTAAAAAATCATCCTCTCTTATGTGCTTGTTTAAGTTCCAATTTTAGCAGTTTTGTAAACTAAAGTTTTATACTCACACCACAGTTAGGATAACTTAATTCCCTCATGGATACTAAACACATCTAATTACTCTATTTTTGAGCTGGAAGTGCTGTTGAAAAATGTCTGTTCTTTCATTCCAGCAGCTTTCCAGCTGCAACATTTTCTACTGAATAAAACATTTTCAGTGACTTTGCCCATAAATAATACAGCACAAAGACCAATGTAGTCCCAACTGTACATAATAACCTCAAAATTCCACCGAGGCTTTTCTAGTGACATCATAATAAACTGCAAGAAAAAGCTGAAGATGTATTAAATTATAGTTTGGGTACATTTTATTCTTTTTTACACACCATAAGAAAACACAGATATTTGTCACAGTAATTTGAACATTTTTCTGGACTACTTCAAAACTAGAAGGGACATGATTTCAAAGCAGAACACAGAAGCCTTGTTCAGTCTTGTAAGGACAAACTGAATGAGTGAATATATAATTATTATTTATTTTGCATGCATAAATTCCCATGTTGTTTCTTCACAGTCCTTAATCAAATTTAAATCTTTTTAAACTTAAAAAAATAAATAAATCAACTTTCCTCAAAATATCAAGGTCAATGTTGACAAGCATTGACACAGGATATCATTTTACTCCCATATAAATTTTGAGGGGATTAAAATTGAGACTGCAGGGTCAAATGGTTGAATTGTGTCTAAATACCCCAGCAGCATTGCATCATCTCAAAATCTGTTATTTAGAACACAAAAGAAAATGATAACTTGATTTAACTGGTAATACAACTGTATCAAGGGAATAATTTGCTCATGTGACTTCAGTTCATTTTATATATCTCTGTCTTAGAGTATGTAGCCCTCTAACAGATGAAAGTGGTAAGGTTGTTACCTCAGAAAGGAAATATAACAGCTGTAAAAAATTCCCAGTTGAATTGGGATGAATAAGGACTGGTAAAGCCTGGGCAATCTGGGCTGTGGAACACCAACTTCTCCCTCCACCTCCATCACCCGAGTCATAACCATGCGCTCAAAGTTAGGTTCTGCTTCCGCTCTTGGGTCCGACTTGGGCTTCAGTTGCAAATGAAATTTGTCTGCTATTACAGATGTTTATTTGCCTGCTATTGCAGATGTTTACCAGCACATGTGAAAGCCAGGCCTGCTTTTAGCACATAGAAAATCCTCACCTAGAGGAGAAGTGCCTTTGTGTGAGCAGAGTGACTGCTGGCACACAGTGGTGCTTGATCCTGACCTGTGAACACACAGGAGGCCAAGGCTCCCCCTGCTCAGTCTGTGATAGTGGCTCACTGTCTCAAGGGGAATTTCAGGGAGATTTTGAAAGCAGCTGAACTAGAGGCAGAAAGACCTTAGGTGATGATACACACAAGTCAGGGACTTGAATCAATGACTAGACTGGGAAAATGGAATTTTCCCTAAGGTCATTGTTGAGCCTGACTTGAAGGTCAGGTTCTTACCTTTCTGAAGGAAGAAATATGGTGAAATGTGCCTCTCTTCTTTAAAGTCACTCTATGATTTTTGCAAAGAAGGATATATAGGAAAGGGTAATTTTGTCACTCTCACATACTTTCACAGACTTGTAGCCTCAAGATAAACCTGCTATGAAAAACTAGCCAGCTGCCCCTCACAGTGCTTGGCTAGCTAATGCTTCACTTTATTTTCTAGTGTCTGCTTTGATCCAGGAGCGAGCACTTGAAGGTGAAGGATGTCACTGGAGCCATGGGAGCAAGGATAACTCAGCAGGCAGCTTGCTGAAGGAGAGGATACTGGAGTGCAAAAGGGCAGAGAGAGAGGGTAGAAGACCTAGAAAGATGACATGATCTTCAAAAAAAGACTGGAAGGTGTGACAGAAAGAGTTCACCATAAGAGGGGTAGGAGAAGACCAGGACATTCATTTTAGGGAGGCATGAAGCAAAAGAAGGAATAGATGGGAAAGAGAGAACGATGCAGTCTGTTTGTGCAGTAAGAGAGCACCAGGGAGCAGAAGGAGCAAGGATTACTGGTGACTGAGTTTGTTACTGTTTGTTGTGGTTAACACACCTCTGCCTTGGCAAGAATAGGGGAAGTCAGCTTTCAGCTCCCCATACATTGAAGAAGCATTGTGTTCTTCCTGACCAAAGTGTCAGAACATAAGTACTGTGGAATACATCTGAATGGAAAGCAGAGCTGGAGAACGCAGCAACAATACCTTCCCATTTCAAATACTGATGCTGTGTGGTCGTCTCAAACTCAACTGCTTCTTTCAAAATATGTATGTGTGCAAGCTTACATATGTATGTCTGCCACATGGAAAAGTATCTGCTAGAGGCCAACAATTCAAAGTCTAAAAAAAAAGCGTCTCCAGAGAGACTGACAGTCCATGGTATATTGTTATTTTTCTAACTTTCTAACTACTTCTCAAGAGGATAAAAACTTATTCCTTTTCTCACATTTAAGTAGAACAGTTATACCCCTTTACATGTATATTTACGTTCTCCCTCCTTTCCCTTGAATCATTCTTTGCCAACTTACTGGATGGAGTTCTCAATGCGTGTGATGGTGAGGAAAGCTGCTAGGTTGGCCGTGTAGGAGGAGATGACAATCAGAGCAAAAAGCCACCAGGCTCCCATCATCAGTCGGGTTGCCAGAGTTGTGTATGGAACCTCTCCTCCTGTGGGGAAGAAGGAAAAGCAAGAGTTTTCATTTGGCAGAGGAATGCTCATGCACTGCTCAGGATAACTGGACCCCAAGGTTAACAGCGTAAAGCAGTTCATTAAAACCTGGTGCTTCAGTAAACCGAGCAGGACTTGGAGCTGCACTTTCTATGCAAGAAAAAGCACTGAAGGGAGCCCATGCTGTCAGTTGTCACTCCTATATTTAATCTCTTTTGCTATTGTGCCTTTAATTGCAGTTCATCTGCCAGTCCTGTCCAGTAATGGAAATAGACTTCTAGATCTCAGAACAAAAGCAGCCAAAGTAAATTCTTACAATGGTTTCCTTAGAGATCTTATCTACAAACCTTAATTAAGTTTTTCTTTCATTCTGGGGAACATAAAGTCAAAAAATCCCATCAAAACACAATTAATTTTCACAGTTCTGTAGGCAGGCAGATGCTCGTGAGAACCGTATGTGTGGGTACAACTCGCTGCAAGTGAACTTGGACATGCAGGAAAAAAAACCACACGTATTGAAGAAGAAAGCAAACATTGTTTTGTATTTCTATGGTTGCTTTCCTTTAAAATCCAACTACCATGTAAACAGAACATGAGCAGCAATTAAGCCTCCCAGGATGAGCTGCACACCATCGATTGTGAGACAAGAGCCTAGTAATGCAAGCCATGAGAAGCAGTAGTCTTTATGCAAATAGCTGCCCCAAAACACACTAATTTGGAGTATTTGCAATAGCTCTTTCTGTTAAAAACATATGAATCTCAGATTTTTAGAGGAAGGAAATGTTTTTTTTTTTTTAATCCCCCTTTGGTCTGCAGTATGTTTTGTCACACCTACAAATAACTAAAGGGGGATAGATGAACGCAGCAAGCACCCACAGTCAACTGCTCGAGATGTTCACCCTTTTCCTCTCCCTCTACACTCAGCAATTTGAGAAGCTGACATTATTTTTGAGGTAGCTTTCTCAGACGTAAAATCTTATGATGGTACAATGCCTGGGATTTGCAAAAGCAATTTGTTACCGATTCAATCATCTGTATGTAGTTTGTTCTTCACTTATGTAAAAACTCCTTAATGTTTCCAGAGCAAGTAAGTTTAAGGGAATACAAATTATAATTATTCACATTCCAAGAACAAATAATTTTCACTGATGTACAGAAACTGTATGTTCAATCAATGTTGTCTATTAAGGATCCTCTTACTGCTTTAATTTTTTCTTACCTATACAAAACACTGGGAACTCTGCATTGCCATACAAATCTGAAAATTTTTTCCTGCATCAGTGATGTGGAATTGTCCCATATGTGAAATAACAATTGCGTCCATTCATTTATACTTTTGGTATATAAACACTGAAATCCTTTGCCTTTTGAGAATTCCAGAACTGAAAGATAAAATCTGTTAGACCTACACAGCTGGAAATGAGTTTTCTTTTATTTCCAAGATGCCTTGTAATCGCCTGAAATAAGAATCTACTGATCACATTGGGAGATATTATTTCAGTCTAAGGATTATCAAAGGTGAACACTAACTTCAACATCTGAAGACTTGGGTTTCTCTGCTGCACAAATTTTAAATTACTTTTAATAGAGCATTTCTACTTTACAACAATTTTTGCGATGTCTTTGGAATACTTAATTTAAAAATGATTTCTTAATAAAATGAAAAGAGCAAACAATTATATTAATTTATCAGAAAAGGCTGTTTGTCCTTTTAACTTTCAGGTGCCAATCCCTGCAGATAATCTTCATACTTAATTGAAATGGGTAGTGTGATTGATAAGAAGCCAATAATCTTTTGGGCATCCTTGCATTTTCATTTTTCAGCTTAAAACTCTTAAATTCTCACATTTTTGAATTGAAATTAGATGTCAGAAGAGAGAGGACCATTGAAACTCACACACCTGCCTTCTGGTTCAAGGGAGGATGCTGTGCATCAAGTGAACACGAAAGTCACTACAGATGCCTCAGCCACAGCATTCCCTACTGTCCATACAGCTTTCCCATATGTCTGTAAGGTTGTCCCCACTATTCACTATTACTTTTTCCTTTTCCACCCCGTGTTAAAAACAGACTTTAAAACCCATGAACGCTGGTTAGGCCAAGCACTTTTATTTCATCTAGCTGTTTGTGAAGCCTTGTTCCTAATTCAGAGTTGTACCTTGTATATCAGCAGTCAATAAATGAAGCTTGAGGACAAAACTTGTATCTAAGTACATGTACAATAAACACATACCAAAATAATTCCTCACTCCTCTAACAATCCTTCCACTGAGGCTTCTTAAACCATCATTTCTAAAGCAGGGCTGACACCACAGCTGCACAGGTGCAGGACTTTTAAGCAGTACAGGTAGGGTACTCCACCTTTCCCAGAGGAAGAAGAAAAGAAACAAAAATCAAAGGACATCTTTTACTGCCATGGTATAATTTCTTTGGCATCTCTTAGGAGACTTAATGCGATACAGTCTTGTTCCATTGCACTGTTTGCTAAGACACTTCCTGCACCATGACAGTTCACCTTAAGAAACCTCTTCACTCTCCCCAATTTTGTTCCTGGGGACAAAACCTTCTGAAGTTTTCTTTCGGTCCCAATCCACATTTTCTCAGCGCAGAAGAGTGCCAAGTCACTCAGGAGAGCAACAATCACTGGTTTTCCCTTAACATTACCATGACAGAGAGCTACAGACCTAAAAGATACTACTACCCTTGACTTTAAATTAGTGTGCAGGAGGGACAGACATGCAAACCTCCCTGAGCCCTGCTTTCCAAGGTCTAGGATGAGTTTTGGGTGCGTTGACATCTTTATGGGTGACAACATAGTCAAGTTACAAGAGGCTACACACAGGACACACAGTACAAAGGATATACTACCTGCACATCACCTGTGTTGTGGCTACAGCTCCCAGTATAATGCATCTGACACATGATGTGTGCTAAAATCACTTAAAAAAATCTGATCTGCCTTTAAAATTTTCAGATTGTATGTGCAGGAAGGGAAAGATATTTTCCAGGGTAAACTGGACTAGAAAAATCAATCTTATTGGGAGTTTTCTGAAAAAGTTGAATTACTGTAGAAGTCGCAGTGAAAGAAATTACTTTTAGTCCTCCCACTCTCATCTAATGCAGCTCTGCTTCATCAATCCTAGACCATTTTAATGCTGGCCTACTTCAGATGACAGGGTTAGACTGCAACTTATCTTATAAATTTCTGTTTATTCCCATTTCTTTCCAAGTGCTTCAAGCTAAATAGAAGGCAGGAAAAACAATGCATTGTCTTGACAATGCAAACAATATAATGCATAATTATGACAGACCTAAATATCAGGAAAAACCCAACTTAGAAGATAAAATGTGAAACTCTACAATTACCATACAAATTTGTACATAAAAAAAATTATTTTCCCTCATTAGCAGTCAGTTTAAAGGTTTCTTCACATCAAAAATCACAAAAGAGGAGTACAGGCAAGAAGGAGGGATGAAATCACAGGACAAATGGGCAAAATAGGGAAAATGAGGATCTCAGCCTAGAGAGATCTTGGTATTTTATAATTCTGGACTAAATTTGAAGAATTCAAAATGCATAGGCTCTTTTTCCAAACATCTTGTTCTCAGGGATTTGTCGATTGTTTGCCTGAAGAAAAACTGCAGTGAGCTGAATTTCTGTGTAAGGAGTTTTCTAGATAATTTAAAGAAACATGAAAAATATGTTAATTGCAACTCTTTTGTGGAGGAACTGTAATACTATCAAAATTGAAAGCAAGAATCTCAACTGTGCTTTGAAAAAGAAGGTGAAGAAATAATAGTGTGGGTTATCTGGGGACAGATTTTGATTTTTCTTACAAAAATTCTATCCACATTCAGTGAATTATTGGCCTTTGGTAAGAAAGCACAAAGGACTGGGAGTTGGCCGCAATTTAGCCTTTAGCCCGTTAGAACAGTCACATCAATTATGCTGTGCCTCTGCAATTTCCATAAATAAAGAAATGTAGATGTCTGTTGCAAACAGTTTAGATCAATGTATTTCTTCTGTTTTCTTTGTGAAAGGGACATTAATAGAGAGTGGGTGTAAGGGAAGTAGTTTGTATTAACACAGAGGAAAAGGCATTTTATATTTCCGTTTTTTTTTTTCCCCATGAGAAACAAAACCTAAAGTTTGACTGAGCTCTGCGATCTTTGCAAAACTCTGCAAAGCAGAGCTATTCAAAGGCAGAATCTTTCAGGGCACTAGCTATTGCTATTGTTCTGTTAAAAACTTTCTTGATAATATAAAATCTCTCCTGTTTTCAATTGGAAATGTTCAATTCAGTATAGGACAAAAAATATTTTACAGTCAATGAAGCCTACACCTATTTCTACCAGCTGTGAAGTAAATGCAGCTTGGAACTTGTTGGGAAATCTCTCATCATGAATTTTTCTTCCTTTATTTTCTTTTTTTTTCCATCCATACATCTCCATTCTTCCTCGAACTTTGCATGTATTCCTTTCCATAACATCTAAGCTGGCATGCCATAACCTGAGCTTGTAATATTTCATTTTGTGCTAAGTTAACACCCATTGACCACAGCTGGCATGATGAATTATTCTACAGGAGAATACAACCCCTTGAACTGGTAATGCCTTCCAAATAAGCTTGTAAATCAGTGGCTGAATTCCCTATCCTTGCAAATATTGGCAGATTGCAGGGGTTTGGGAGTGGAGAAGGAACTGATCATGAGGCAGGGCTGGCAGCCAGGTCTTACAAGGTGTGGAGAAGTTCGAGAGCCAGCTATAGTTTTTACTCACCACACCACCTGTTCCTCCTGTAGCATTTGGTTTGTATCAAAATGTGGTGATTTATTAAAAAAAAAAAAAAAAAAAAATCAAAAGAGACATTCAGATATTTTGTTTCACACATGAAGCGTTTCTTCAGGTCTTTACTTCCTAAAGAGAGAGCACTGCATCTACATGTTAATACTATACTGTGAAAATACTTCAAATATATTAGGAACTGTTCTTTGAGTTTTTGGAAGTAGTAGGATTGGAAGGGAACCAATTTTTTTATAATCACTAAAGTGATTATAAAAGTTTCCATCAAATCCCAATGATAACTGCTTTTTCAAATAAAATAGTTAAAGTCATGTGTAGACTTTTTAAATGGTTATATGTTTTGAAATTGTTAAACGTCTGTTTATATTTGTTAAGTCTCATCTTGTTACATCCATATAGTAAGATGGAAGAAAAACTTGCACTGAAGTTTCAGCTTGGTCTTTAGGTTTACAATAGATTTTTTTGGTCATCTTTTTAGAACCTGCCCAATGTTCTAAGACTCAAATCAGCAAACAGAAATCTTGGAAGCTGCACAGCAAACTCTCTTAAATGTTTGGGCGAAATTTGTTTGAATTTGCTGATTTGAAACTGTCTGATGTTAGTAGCTACCATTTAACCTCTACAACACAGAAAGTATTTAATTTGCTATTTTCACAAGCACAGAAGAGAAATATTTATCGTCTTTCTGGCATAACGATTTTGAGTGGTGTCACCTTCACCTAATGCACCAATATCATTAAGGTTTCTATACCTCCTAACAAAGTTTTCAGCACCCTCCTTCCTGTTGTTCTCAGCTCTGCCTCACCTCTGTGTACACTTTCTCCCCATGTAATTTTTTCTCTGAAGTTTGTAGAATTTAACACTTTGGTGCAATCAATGTTCCTTTTCCTTTCAATATGCTCTACATATGCATTCCAGATGCTTCAGCGTGGGCAGCTGGAGGCTTGAAACATCCATCACTCAGCCGGACTACCCCTGTTACACCTCACACTTCCCCTTATGTGTTACGGATATGCATTATGGGAGCCAACCATCCTCCACTCCAGTGTGATTTGGTGGCCTGCAGCAGACACTGTCTCCCATCTCATTTTGTGCTCCAGTCATTAGCACACAGTCACAGAAAAAAAACCAAAATCAGTTCTTTCCAAGTTCTCAGCTTCTGAAATACCTAAGGCTATTTTGGCACCTTCTTGCCCATTTGCCAACCTTGTCCATCTGACTTTACTTCCAAGTGTTCCTACAAGATTTCAGAAACATCATGAAGACCAGTTCTGTATTTCTGAGTCTAACTGTTCTTGTTTATTATTCAGATTTCTCCTGCTGGTCTATAGGCTGTTAAAGAATGTGTTCACTTTGTCTTTTGGTGCTCTGATTAATTTTTTTTGCCCTTTAATGTCTTATTTCTGAACTAAACAATCACTTACTCTTACCATTTGTTGTTAGTTTAATGATCCCCTGACTAATCTCATTACTTTTTCTCCCTGGAAGATTGTTTTCTTTCAGCTGGGTGGGAAGCACTGCCCTCACTGCACTCCCAGAAGGGAAGCAATGATGCACAAAAGAAAGCTTTCCTCATTTATTTCTCCCCTTTATGTGACAGGGTGAAAATCTTAGACTATCATTCCTCTCCTTCAGGCTTATTTCAAATCACTCCTAGTTATCTGAAATCTGTGAAGGAGTTTGAGAAGCTGCATCTTATACATGCTTAAAGATCCTTATCAACAGCTCTGGAAGCCAGCTAACCTGAGGGTATATGCAAAACCTTGTGCAGGCAGATCTAGGCTTCCCCCAGCCTCCTACCAAGGAGGGAAGGCATGAGCCAGCTCCAATCTGAAAGAGAGATTACCATGCTACCTTGTCACCCTCTGTTACTGCCCACCAGTAATCACCTCCAAGTTACATTTCATATCTTGAAAACTCCCTCTGAAAATCCTCCATTTGCTACTGCTGTGTATCTCTTTGGATGTGCCTTTGGCATTTGACTCACATACTAAGGCTCATTGCTCAGCTCTGTTTTCTCATTAATAAAAAGAGATTACCCATGCTGAGATTTCAAATGCTGGGACTAATCAAGTCACAAAGCCCTCATCAAGTTACATTCCAGAGAGCCCATCTCATAAATCTGGTCAAAGGGCCTTGACATACGACCTGATGGACAAATAGAAATATCCAAAAGATTGATCAAAGGCCTGCTCACAAGCTACTTTGCTTGAAGTACAGGTTCTTCAGTCTTGTTCTTTGCAAATATCCTCTCCAAAGCTAGAAAATCCTCTAGCATCAAGAAAAGGGCCAGTGCTACCCAGTGCAAAGCACTTCAGCCTACTACAGCATTGCTCGCCACTGGGCTAGTAACCTACAGTCTTTGTAAGTTTGAGACTCTGCTATACCTATTATCAAATTATTTTTTGATCAGTCTTCAAATACCCAGCCTGCCTAACTTGATCTTAGTGTCTACTGCAACTGCTTCATTCTAGTGACAGAGGGCTAATCATTTGGCCACCAGGCTCCCTTGGAAAATTCTGCCAAGATACAGGAGGAATTGTCAGACGTCCTTGAGTAAAATTTTGTTTGAAAATTAATCTATTTGCAGCAGTCTGTCAGACGCACCACTTCACTATGTGCTTCCCTTTCCTCCCTGGGTGTAATTTATATACAACAGTAGTTAGAGGCACTACAAAGATGAAAAATAATTTGTGACAAGAGCACTCCTAAGGGCAAACCAAGGAGGGCATCCAGAGACAGCACACCTGTAGGTAAAAGGGAGTTGTAACAATAAAGGTCAGCTTTAACTCTGTCTTAACCCTCAGGTACTGAACACACTTCTTTTATAATGTTCACCATTTCCACTAAGCTGTGACTAGATAGTGCAGGATTCAGCCTCAGAATAATCTAGATAGAACTGTGCTCTATCTGCTGCTACTTTATGAAGCTGCTGTGTCCTTAAAGTTGTAAAACTATTCCATAAACTAAACTCTGTTCCTCCTAAAAAAAATTGTCAGGTTTGCAGAGAAGAAAGCAGAGAATGAAAACAGAGAAAATTTATTTTATAGGAGAAGCAATAGCAAGTCAAAACCAAAATCTAATGGACTTTCTTTAAGGCTATTTTAAACAGAAATTCAAGCCTCTATCAGAAAGGAGAGCAGTACAATGACAAAAATTTCAACTGACTTTTTCAGTCAGAAATTTTTAGATAAAACCCAAACATTTATATATTGAAAATATAAAAAAGGGTCTAATAACTACATTCCAGTAGAATGGGATCTAATGTGATAATAAAAAGTCTAAACTCTTTTCAGCTGAGCTGAGATTCCAATTTTCTGCATCACTAGCAATGATAATGTTACACAAACAGTGTTCAATCATTAAATTAATTCCCATTAAATCAATGTCCTTAAAGGCCAAACAGGCTTTTAATAATTACCTGATTAAAGTGATGTTAGCATAACATATTAGTTATAGTATATTTATAATTCCCTTCACAACAATAAATTGTTTCTTTCCACCCATCTTATTGAAAGGGTGGCAATAATGCAAGAATTGGGAAGGGAAACATATCGTATCAACCATTTAGTAAATGCCTGCGGTCTAGCTTCTCCTGGTGTCTGTGATGCTTCAATAACATATATTAATCAGTTTTTCATTCCTATTATGTAGTATTTACAGGATGAATCTTCAAGATCTATAGGAATTAATTCCTGGCTTTTAGGCCTAGACCCAAGGTTAATGACATTTCAGATATTAGCAATTTTGCGGTGGTCAGATTCTGTCTTTCTGGGAATTAGCAAAATGTATTTTCAATTAAAAATCAAAGTTCATGAGAGATAAAAGAAAATGCTACAAACATTAGTGTGCATCAATATAATGCAAATACCTTGTAGTGACTTGTGCAACATAATCAGAGAGAGAGGGGATGAGTAGCCTGTACAATGTTTCCAAAAGCTCTGGAAAATGTATCACAAAGTATATTTTGTTTTTCTCTCCTGCTGCCATTACAAAAGAGGAGCAATGACTGCAGCTAAAATGAAAATGTAGGCATCTACTGGGATTTGCTGAAGTTACTGGGAGCCCTGAGAAGAATAATTACTAGTCTTATACTACAAGCTGGAAATTTGAAAGTGCATCCTTTGATATCTGTAACTATGACCACATTGGAACTGTGAGGCTTGCTGTCAACCTCTCATCAATCTGCTAGACAAAATATACTGTATTAATGCTGCTGAAATGCACTGGTTTATTAGAAGACTTGGCAGGGTTTCAAATTTAATTTTGGGGTTACCAAATACAGTACCATCCAATTACATAATCATAAATAATTGTGCAATAAGCATAGCAATTTTACCAACTGCTCTTTGCAAAAAAAAAAAAAAAAATTTCTCTGACCAGATACTTCTTTGTTTCTACTTTTGACACATAAAGCAATAGTTTTACAGAATATAATTATTAATATACACGCATGGAGACAAACAAAGACTAGAGCTCAATGTGCATTTGCAAGAAACACAGGGAGCTTCTGGGGATCCTCTTCAGGAGCACTGTGATGTGATGTGTGCTTTTAGGATTGCACTTGATTGCATGCCCGTGTAGAGGTGCTATTTGCAGCCACTGGGAATGCATCAAAGTGATATATGCTTGCTAATATTTTAGAGGATATTGGCACTGGATCTTAAAAAATAACCTTGCATGCTGGCAGCATTTAGATCAGATTTCAAGAGATGCTGAGACCCAGACTCTCAATTACTAATGGTTGGATTCAAATGCTGCAAAGCCTCAAAGCAATCAGCCACAATTATCATCTCTGGTACATCTTCATAAGTGGCTAAGAAGATAATGTATGTATTACTGTCACATTCAGTTTACTTAGTGTGGCCTTTCCATAGGCTACTGACAGGGTTGTGCCTAGCACCTTCAGGGACAGCAGAAAGAACTGTGCACAATGGACTGAAAACAGACCATCTGTATGTAAAATTAACATTAAGCTAAGCAACGTCATTTATGAGGTAATAAAGTGTGGCTTTAGCGGAGAGCCTGTCAGAGAGGACATTATAAATATGAGGGAGAGAGTCCCCTTTGGCTGAAACTGAACAACTGTGAGCCAAGAGAAACACAAAACAATGCAGTGTGACCATAAGTACAAACCCTTATTCCGGTAAAGCCCCCACATCTTTTGACAAGGAGTTTTCCCCATAATCTTTTTACCTCTATATAATTCTGTGACTCAAGATTTTAGGGGGTGAAAGGAATTTAAAAAAGGATTACACACTAAAAATTATGCTTTTGCTTGAATTTTAAAAGTTATGACCTGTTTTATAAATCTGTTCTTCCAAGATTTCCAAGCATCCATCAGGACAGAGTGAACCCTGACTACTTCAGAGGCAAGAGAATCACAGGCATCTCGGATACCTTAGTTCACTTCTCGTGTCACTAATTCTAGTTATCCTTTAATTTTCAGAATGCTTCTCTGCAATGAACTCCTAGCCTTATAGAGTTCAATCATTACCAGTGCGGGAGCTCTAACTATGTTCCTAAATAACACATTTTAAAATTCAAACTAAAATTCCACTTCAGGTGCATCCTGTAATGTTGTTATCAAAGTGATCTCTAAAATTCACATGACCTAATGTAGTATTATAACTGTGAACAGAGGACAGAATGAATCCCTCATCCTTTTAATTATCAGAGAAAAATGCTATAATGTCATTTATTGATGAAAATCACTAATACCAATGCTTTTGTTTGAAAGCTGAATAACCTGTTTTTCACTGCAAATCAGCTATCACCCTGCTTAAGATCACAACTCAGGGTGTTCAGAAGTGTAAAGAGACTTCAAAGGTGACTTTACAGGATAGCAAGGATTTTCCTCTTTGGGAAAAGAAGCCATTGTAAGAAGGAGGTAAATGCTTATAGCTAAAAATATTCTATTAGCAAGTATATCTGGGCATGAACAACGAACACCCCACTCAACAGATTTATTATCACTGTTCCTTAACAGCCTGTTTGCAGATGACTTTCTTTCCCCTTTATTGCTACCTTTACTCTGTCTTAGTGTGGGGGAAGAAGAGTCTTCAGTCAAAACTGTGTTCCTTCACGTCCCTTTTGCCTGGTAGGTGAGGTATCACACATTTTTAACCCAGCCCCATCTCAATAACTTCAAAAACACTGAAAAGGTAAAGTCCTACTTTAAGATCTCTCCCTCCACTATTGATAGTGGAGGAATATAAATTAAGCAGCAGGAGACTCCTACACCAGGATGCTGCCACGATGAAGGTAAACTCCTTAATTTCCATGCTGGGAGGCTGACTAAAAAAAATTACAAACACCTCCCCCCCCCCCCCCCCGCTTTTACCGTATTTGCTGACACTGGTCTTTCATCTCAACAATCAGTGAAATGAACAGGTTAGTTTAAAAAAAATCATTTGGTAGCATTTTTTGTTTCCTTTCTTTATTAATTTTGGTCTACTCCTTTTATAAACACTTTAATATTACTAGAGGTTTGAGGAAAAATCCCTCAGCTGCTGAAGAAGGGAGACTTTCCTGCCAGCAGCTTGAAAACCTCTTTGCTACTCCTGTCTTTACAGCTTTCAAACAATTTTCCTGGCACCTACCCACCAGTTGATGTTGTGAAGTGGATCTGCATGGGTGGATGCAGCTATGGCACAGCTGTTGCAGAGGAGGGGCTCCTCACACGGCTGAAAAGCAACAGAAAACTACCACAGGCTCCCTCTAAAACCCATGTTTATCTGGTGCTTTGGATGTCCTCAGCTGAAAAAGGCTGATCAGTTTGTGGATGAAGCTGCTGTCAACCCAAGCAGATGGCAAATATTTTTAATAAAGCTAAAACTCATTTCTCACTTCCTCCCTACCTTAAGCACCTGAAGCTGTCAATTTAAGTGTAAATTCCTGTGTAGGAATATCAAATAGCAGGACAAGACTTGCCTCTTCAGCTTCTAAACATCTTTGAAGATAAAACTGGGGGTTATATTACTCCTCCATGCAAGAAACACTCAGTTCCTGACTAAATTGTTCTTCCTCATTTCCCCAATTAAATGCATATTATACACAGGTGAACCCTGAAAAGTCAAAACTGATTACCTAATCTGAATCTAACTTATCAATTCTTTACCCAATTACAGCATATAGTCATATGAGAAATTATAACAAAGAAACTGTTCTGAGTAAAATATTCACCTTAGGATGTTTTTGGAAGGAACACAGAATGATGGACAGATGCCATGACCTCCAATTCTACTTTCCTTTTGCCTCGTTTGGTCTTGTTCAGCATTTATACTATAGCCAGTCAGACATTGCCTTCTCACAGTCAATCAAAGCTAGTCCTAGGCAATTAAGGTAGTTTTCGGGCTTTCACACTGCCATTCATTCTCCTCTTCTGAAGTGGTATATCAGACACAAAATCTCTAACTATACTGCCTCACGTACCCAGTGCTATTACTCAAGCAACCATGTGCAGACAAGATGTAGAAATGCGTTATTTAAGATGCCTCTGAGAACTGCCTGAACCTTAACTTCAAATTAGGGGAAAATCCAAGCATATCCCCTAGTAGTTTCACACTAGTGGTATCACATTGCTGCAAACAAATGCCCACACTACTGAACTGTTTATTTGGAGCACAGTTATTCCTTGGAATTACCATTTCAAGAAGAGACAACCAAATAAACCTCTGAAGGGACATAAAGCTACATCCAAGGCTTACAAAAGCGTACTGTGTACATGACAACAACTCTCAGTGCATGCTGTCAGTTCCAGTGGTTTCCAAATTCATACAGGATGCAATTGCCAAAATGTACTCATTTTTTGACGCTTTCAAGAGGGCTGGCCAAACCACTGAGATGTGCAAAAGGAGCTTGGGTACCACAGGGCGGCAGTCCCCATTTCAGAGAGATGGCTTTATGAAGGTAAATATACTTACTGATACACTAGCCTAGATTTAATACAATAGCTTGAGGATTTAGGGGCTTCTATCTTGAGGATTTAAGGTAGAACTATCATGTCACAAATAAACCTCTTGGTGTATGAAGTTTGTTTCCTAACATGTTCAATATCTGACTTACCATTTTCCCAGCTCAGTGCTGCGCATTTTAGGCTCAGCAAGTCTGTTCCCCTTGCTACATGAATATGTCAAGACTGGCATTAGTTTGAAGAGCAATTAAAATTGTTAATTAATGAGACTGGCATTTAACTTCTGCCTTCCATCAGAAGATATAAAACATATTTTTATGAAGGAGGATGGGTAATATCTCCATTTTACAACTAAGAACTGATATCTAAGATATTAAATAAAGTTTCTGTGGTCAGCCAGCAGATCAGGTGAAGAAACCAAATTAGGAACTAGGTCCCAGTCTTAAAGCCTTTATACTGGATCATTTTTGTATTTCTAAACATGCCCTCCCCCCCCCAAAAGAAAATCAAATAAATCAGGTTTCACCACTAAATATCACATGTGAAGATATAATTAATTTCTAACGCAACTTTTGCAGAATGATTCTAGAGTTTTCCTCTGAATATTAAATATTTGATTGTTGTACAGTTAATTAAGAGAAAATGTCACTAAGCAAGAATGTTGCTACAGCATAATGGTTTCCTGCTGATAGGGATATGCCGAGAGTGAGATAAGCAAGATGGAGTAATTTATTAAGCAACAGCAGACTCCAGGCAGTGCATTTCAGGAGGATTATATCACACCTTGGGTGGTAATAAAAGGAAGAAGATGAGAATTCTGAGCAGCTTTAACCATCTGAGAAGTATTATAATGACTTTGAAGTGCCAAAGCTTGGAGACTGTTTTATTGCTCTTGTGAAATGTAATTTACACAAGGCAAACAGTAAGATTTGCTCATTTACCAGGTATTATCAACATAATTGGCCATTACTGACACCACTGATGACCAATCAAAACATCCAGTTCTGACCAGCATTTTAAACAAATATGAGGGGATAAAAAAATGGCCCACCAGTGGTGCTTTTACATCATCCATTTCATAACTTTGCTAAGTTAAGCAAGTGTAATAAGATCTCTGAAGAAAATTATATTTTTGCAGGTAATACTTCAAGCGCTCATTATCCTATGGTCAAATTCTATTTATAAAATGATAATGAATGTTTGCTTTGTTGCAATAACTAAGAAGTGATTAAATCTTGAATGATTCAGCCATTTAAAAGATATTTTCCATTATAGCAGAAAAACCCCAAATGAAACCCCAAACAAAACAGAGCCTTGCATCTTTACCTGCATAATCTAAAATCCTGCCAAGCCAGCTCAGAAATACCTTCTCTTATACAAAAATTCAAAGCAAAATGAGCAGAATGTGATAAGATAGAGACAAAGTCTTTTATGGTGTCTTTCACATCAAATACAAAACATTGTCATTTTCTCTAACTTCATTATTTTGTCAACATTCAGTTGAATTCTGTTATACTAAGTTAGGTCATCACTGTCTTCTGAAGCTAAATTTCAGAGGCTGCCTTCAAAACAGAATCCCCTAAATCATTCTTCTGCAAGTCCTTGGTAAAAAATTATGCACCATTTCACCAGTCTCAAAAACTGATCTATTATACCAAAAGGGTTGGGAATAACTCCAGACCTTGAACTTCTGTTTTTTAAATCATTGATTTTCTCCAGTACTGGTGAGAGCAGAGTGGTCTCTAGAGTGTGTTGTAACAAGAGCCCCGAATAGGAAGCTAATAGAAAACCTTCAGGAGATTAAACGAGGTTCTCAGCAAGTAAAAAAAGTCATCAGACTATTGCAGCAACTTGATTTAGTTGATCTGGATGAAGATTTTAGTAAAGTTTCTTGAACCCCCAAATTTCTTCTCTGAGAGTTCCTATGGCAGATTCCCAATATTGGCAAATTCTAGTACGGGCAAAGTTTGAGGGAGCAGCAACGATACCATGGCTCAAAAGAAGGAAAACCTTGGTTGTATAGAGTAGCACAAAAGCTGAGCAAAGAGTACATAATATGTCATTATTCATATATCACTAAGACTCTTTGAAGTAGAAAGGGACCTTGTCAAACACACCCTGCCCAAGCAGGGCTGCCTAGAGCCAGTTATCTGTCCAATTGACAAAGGGTAATATCCAAAAGAAGCAAAATACAGAGCTTTAGTTGTGGATACAAAAATGCTGCTAGCAAGGATTTTCTTGCTATTTTCTAAGTCCATGAGAGACTTTTCTTTCTCACAGAGAGGTAGCAGAGTTATGTAAACAACCAAAAACCTGCAACCTTGAGAAGCCTTGTTTATGGTACAGTAGAAAAACATTTTGACAATGGATGTTTTAGGATTTTAGCCAATCATCCCCAAGGGGTGGCTGATCCTTGTCCAATTAGACTATGAAGAAAAAAGTCTATAAAAGAGTTTGTAAAATAATTAAATAAATCAATCTTGCTGCACAATTCCTGCCTGCTGGATCTTCTCTCCTCCTCCTCCCTATGGCTGTGGGACATGGTGATATACCCTAGGACATTTTAATATTTAGTCACTTAGTTTTCTAGGATGACCAAAAGGAAAAGAACAAATTCAGAAGCCATGACACTAAATTTCAAAGCAACTGCAATCTTCCACAGTCTGAATCTAAAAATTTGCTTCATCTTTAGAAGAACAGACATTTCAGAGATAACAGATATTGTCTTAACTACTCATGCCTGAATTCTGACTTCAGAGTCAGAAACATTTGCTTTTAATATAATCCACAGCAGCATCACCATGATCACCTAAAAGTCTCTGCCCTCCTAGTGGTCACAGATTCAGTGGGTATATTGGGTAGGAAGCCAAAGCATTTCAGTGCTCTGCCTGCCTGTTTTTTGTTTGTTTTCTTAATAATGAAGGGATTGAGTACAGGATAAAACCCCCACTTTGTAGTTTATACACTTTTATATTAATTGGGCCTCCCCAGTTACATTACAGCCTTATCCTCATGTATCTCAAACATTAGAAAAGAAAAAAAAAAGTATATTATTTTGACTGATCTCTATAATGAATGAACATCAAATAAAAAGGGAAACTTAAAATATACCTACCTCTATATTACCCATCTAAAAATGGTGCCCAGAGCGGTCACTAAAATATGGAGGGAAGAAATTGAAAGCCAAGTTCAAAACCTAAGTTTAAGTGATACAAGTAGCTGTGACATTAAGTTTCAGTCTACCTTTAAGGAAGCAACTAAAAATACTCAAATTTTGTAACTGAATATGACAGTAATTATAGACCTGCCTTAAAAACCACTGGATTGATCTGTGTTGACTTTTGTCTATAGACAATGACACAGTATTTTGGTGTTTCAAAAATTGCAAAAGGTTAAAACTCTTTAACAGCATTTAAACAAGACATCAGAGTCAAGGCTGAACGAAAATAAAAAGGGACACCGTGAACTAAAGCTACTTGCTTAAATCTGCCGAGTTTTTAACTATTTCAGAAGAAATGAGCTCTTAGTTTCAATCATAATAGGTTATGAATTCCCTTAAAGAATGCCTTGTATTTTTTTGCACCAGAGGGCTCTTTTGTCTTCAGAGCTGTGGCAGGTCTGGAGTCAGTCTCCATGCCTGCAAATTTTTCCTCTGTCTAGAGGAGCAAAAGAGAAGATGACGCCACAAATCACTTGCTAGCCCCAAAGGATCCAGAACTATCAAAGCACAAGCAATCCTCGGTTCATGCAGCTTTGCTTCTGTCAGCACAGGACATAAAAGCATCTTTGGCTCCATGGTTTGATAACAGAAATGAGTACCTTGTCATGCTTTAAATCGCTGCTGAAAGACTTCTTTAGTGAACCTGACAGTATTTGAAATGCTGCTGCACTTAAGGTCTGCCAATCACAATTAACAGCAACAGATTTACTATTCCAAAACAAATAAAACCTGCCATTTTTCTGCTGAATGAAGAGCTGATGAATGAAAACAGAGGCAAAATTACCACAATAGCCAGTTACCCTGACAATGAAAATGATTTTCATTCCTCTGTATTCACAAGGATTAGTAAACAATAACGCTTCAGCTAATATTGTTTTTGCTATATTCAAATTGAACGTGAAATACAGGCTGACATTATAAATGCATCTCTTTTGCACTGAATTTCTGAGTTCTTCTGAGTCTTTATGTTTACTTCAGTCTGTAAGTGTCATGTATTTTGGCATCAACCCTTGTCAATGTGTTTCATTTTTCCTTCTAGCTAATTCAGGACAGTTCTGCTTGTTCTTTGTTCTTTGAAGGAGACATGTGTCTATAGCTTTCCCTTACTCAGTAGGAGCCAAGTGAGTATTTTATATTGTTCTGGTGAATTCTATAGAGTTTTGTTGAGAATCCACATGGTAGAGCGGTAAGGTGTCTCTTCTCTCTGTAAATAATTCCTCCCACCTTCCAAATTTTGTGAAATTTTTTTTCTGAAGTCACACAACAGTTTTGTTGCCCCCAGATGCTTTGTACCACCAGCAGGTTTTACTGAGTTGCACCTCACATCCCTCTTACCATAGGGAATGGATGCAGATCTGCTCAAATAAGTTCCTTTTCTTTCCTTTTTTTTTTTTTTTGGTCGCTGTTGAATTCTGTTATTTTTGTCGCCTGGTCCCACTTCTTTTCATCTAACTTCTTCCTCAACTTCATGCTGAATTCAAGGCTTCTCTCTGAGCCCTCCCTAAGCACTCATTTTCACTGACTGGTCAAAAAATCCTTTTCTTTTTGGGCTAACTGAGCATCTATTGAAGGGCTCCCTTTTGGTCCACTCTGGATCTATGAGTTAGGAAATTTCAGGAAACCAGGCAACACAGGCATCCTTGGGTAAACCATGAGGCAAACAATTCAGGTTAACAATTTTTCAGACTGAAGTGTGTTAAACTAGCTGTGCCACCTTTGAACCTTTGCTGGGCAGTCTCCTAGAAAGCTTTTAGGGACTCATGTTGAGAGTACAGCAGGGATGCTCAGACTAATAAACCTGTGCAGAATGACTCACATTCATGCAGTAAGGAAACTAATTCACAAGTTCTAACCTAACAGGAGGACAGATGTAATGATTCTCATTCTGTAACAGACCAACTGCTCTCACACAGCTGGATTCCCTAAACAGTTACACTGGGGATGTTTTAGATAGAAAGCTTTATAACCCCACCTATACATATTCAAAAAACTTCCATAGGTCTCAGCTACTCTGAAGTCTTTGGTGTTATTAAAAACAACAAAAAAAAAAGAAAATCACAAAACCCCTGAAACAATCTCTTCAGGTCTTCCCCAGCTGGTCATTACTGCTCAATGCAAATGATAATTTTAAAAGTAATGTCTCTATGCTCATGCGTTTAAAATCACCCCTCTTGTGGAAACTTAAAATATAATTTCTTCTTTTTTTGGATAGTGACATTAATTTAGCTTTTTTTACCCTTCTAGGAGCTTCATACTTGATTTTTATGGATACCTTTAGCTTTTGTGGATGTCATCTGATTGTTTCGAAACAAGAATAATGTAATGCTAAATAACATGTTGCCAGTGTTATGTAAATATGACCCCTTTACCTACAGCGTTCCATCCAAATTCAGGTTAAAACACAAGGAACTGTCTGTGAGTTTGGGGCTGTAGTGGCCATGGCTCTTTGTAGAGCAGATGTTCTATGAAATTAAAACAGGTGTACCTGCAGTGCCAGCAGTGACTGAGGAACAATTACATGGATAAGCAAGAAGGTGTTCATTCTGTTTTGCTGTCAAGTGTTATTATCTAAACCCCCTTTTGCTCTTATATTAAGCTGTATTTTCTTATTCCACTTTGCACTACAACCCCAACTTGTAGACCAGAATCCTAAGTACTATATACCCAGCCAAGATCTGCAGTCCCTGATGTCTTTAGGATGCATGATTAAAACTCTGCCAGAAGAGTAAGGTTGTGAAGGACTTGGGAAAATAAGCAGAAGTGGGGAACAGCCTGGGCTACACCAGATGCTAGAGGGGATTGAGAAAGCAATCAGGAAGGCCAGAGAAGCTTGAATCTAAACATTATATAGGAAAATTGAGATAAATCAGAAGAGGGAGGAAAGACTAACAGACACAGTAAGATCGTTCAGCACTGCTGACTAGTCTAAACTTAGTCCAAAATCCAAATCCCAGCATTCTCTGCCTATGTAAGAACATAACACTTGTTAAAGTTGAATAATTCTCCAGCAAATGATGAGCAATACTCTTTTTTAGTCAGAGCAAAATCACTTTTCTGTAATAACAAAACAACAAATCACAAGCTAGCATGTAGTGCTCCGAACTTCTCACGGTTCTCACATAGGGCAGCCAGATATCTAGGAAATCTTTTAGCACAAGGCTTTCCAATCCTCCCAGCTCTTGTGGGCTGTGGGAGGGAGGCAGGGAAGAGGAAGGTCTCTACAGCAATGGGGAGGACATACAGATTTTCTCTCAGAGGCAGAGCCTCCCTCTGTCTCTTACCTTGTTGCACAAAGGATCCATAGACAAACCACATGGAGTTGTAGAGAGTTGTAGACGTCATGGACCCCATCTGAAGGCGCGGGGGGTTGAGCCAGTTCAAGAGGTAGACCAGGAGCCCGACTAAGAGCACTGTGCCAGCAATGCAGGCCCACAGGGAGAGGTCAAACGGGGCCAGGCAGGCAAACATGTCCACTGTCTTCTCTGCCTTGCGCAGCAGCACGCCCACTGAGTAGTCCATGTAACGTGTTGTGAAGTCCACCACATTTTCCCTGTCCGGGGTGATGGTTAGGGCAGAGATCCCTATGTCAGCTCGCTGAGGAGAGGAGGAGAAAACAATGTGCATAAGTAGGAGCTAACAAAAAGATCTTTGTTCCTCTGTCATTTATAGCAGCTAAGCTTAGGGAGAATCAGATGCCAGGACCAAGGTCTTCAGCATCATATATGTGAGCACAGAAAGGTGACAAGGTAGATATAACATGTGTCTTAGTTTCTGCAAGCAAACCTCACTTGGCGGACTCTGGCTACTTTATTTTTTACAGGTACAATTAGAACTTCAGTGAAAACAAGAAAGGTTATTTAAAGTGGACACATGAATACCATTTTAAAAAGCCCAAATACTGAGCAATAAGACTGTGAATTCTAGATGTTTTAATATGACAAAAGAGTACTTAAAATATTTAAACTTCTACTACCTTGATTTAATCCATTTTTGTTCTGCCTAGAGCAGTGTGGGGTCCTTTGGAAGAGGGTGAGGAGAGCACAAAAACTTGAAAGTACTGAGTCATTTTATTAATTCTTGAATTTCCTTCTTGCCCAAAGAAGGCAGAGATTCCTAGTTCCTTAGATATGTGATTTGAAATATTGAGTGGGAAGGTATGGCAGCTGAAGCTGATTAGAAAATTTTGTAAATCAACCAGACTCTTTTAATACGATGTGCAGAACACTCTGCGGCCCATGGTACAAACATACTCCTAACCACAGTCCTCTTAAGACTTCAGCTTAAATGATGTTACTTTAACTTTATATTGATTGTTCACTGGCTTGAGAAAGTGGCAGAGCCTAGCTGGAAGCCTGATGATTTGGACAAAAAAGGGTTTGAAAATATTGATTTTCTTAAAAGCTGTGAATTAGAGCTTCAGCTTTGTGTGTTAAATTCCCTGGTGTCGTAAGTGAAGCTGTGTTGATGAGCACAGCTGAAACCATGGCTTCACAAATTCACTTCAGGTCCCTTCCTACCAAATTCTTGTGAGTGATGATTCAACTGCCCTTGGCCCATGGGCAGCAGCAAACTCAGTCAGTAATTAGAATTGTCTATGGAAATGTTCAGGTTATCTGAGTCTCTCTATCCTCTCATCATATAACTTCTGTTTAACAAGTGACTCAAGTGATTCACAGCATCTGCTGACAGTCAAGTCCTAGCTCCAATGAGAAGGATGCAAACCAGCCAGCACCTGAACTGTTTTCCACAACTGTGAACATAAATATGTTTTAGAAAGAATTTACAAATATAAAAGTCCAATAGTTGTCAAACAGGAAATTACAATTATATTTAATGAATAGCATAGGTTTGGGGCTTTTTCCCTGAATGTATATCAAAAAGCAAAATAGGAATTTAGGGGTAAAGGAGGACATGTGAAAAAAAAAAGTCCTAGACTCAGCCTCTGCTCATTAAGTTAGCTGGGTTATTAATTATCAGCATATTACTAAAATACTTCCCTACCCTACTAGATCATTGAGTTTCTCATTCAAGTTGCATTGTTGTAAGATGTTGAAAGATTTTCTACTGAAAAGCAGCATACACCAGTATAGATACTTTTACCAAATAATAGTTGACTGTATGACTAATAGAATTTTTTTCTGTTTTCCCCTCCTTTTTACAGGAATTTTTTTTTTTCCATTAAATACATTGAAGACCATTAAAGGAAAAAAACAGACCACATGGAATTTATGGATATACTACTTCTAATTTGCGTCTCTGGGAAGCAGGCTCTCTGCATTCCCCAGAATTATGGTTCCACTCCAGTTATCAACCAACTATGACAGTGAACAATATTGTGCTAATGGAAATGTCACATTTCCTTTGTTGCACTGCAGCAACAATAGTGATATAGTTGTGTCTTGGTACTTTATACGCTACATATATAATTAAGACTTTGAGGTGACCTAATTGCAGCCTTCCTGTGCCTGAAGGAAGCCTACAAGAAAGATGGAGAGAGACTTTTTTACAATGGCCTAGAGTGACAGGATGGGGGGAAATGTAAACTGAAAGACAGTAGGTTTAGACTGGATCTTAGAAATTCTTTACTGTGAGGGTGGTAAGACACTGCCACAGGCTGTCCAGAGAAGCTGTGGATGCCCCATCCCTGGAAGTGTTCAAGGAAGAACTCTGAGCAACCTGATCTAGTGAAAGATGTCCTGCCCATGGCAGCGGGGTTGGAATTAAATGATCTTTAAGCCATTCTGTGATTCTATATGTCTTTACTTCTTGAGAGGTAGCAAAGTGAAAAACAGAAAGGAGAGATATAAATCCTGACTTCTTAGCACTCTGATGTTCAGCTGTTCAAAACAAACAAACAAAAAGCTACACTGAAATATGACAACTCATATTCTTAAACTTACTAAATTGGATCATAAACACCAGTTTCCCAGAAAACTACACTTTTAGCACAAAATCAAGCTTAAGCTTCACTTGATACTTGATTTACTGATAGTGAGCATTCTTGATTACATATAGACTCTGTCATCTTGTTTCAAAACTGGAAGATGAAAAAAATTAAATGCTCATCATTAACATGTCAGATTGGATCAGAGAAGATATCAGTTTGAAGAAGTAAAGGTTCACTTAGTGCTTTTGAGATAGAAAGGCAAATGCATGCAATTATGTCAATATTTAGATATAAAGCTGCCAATATGAATTATAAACATGTATAGCTCTCCACTCACTAAGTTTTTGCAGTGCCAAAATCAAACAAGCATCATATGTCTTACACGTTTCTCATGAATGAGACTGTGACTCCTGAAACAGATTGAAAAAAACAGCAGAGGGCATTATTTTGCTCTCTGTCACCTGGACAGGAATTTATATTTATCTTCCTTAGCAGCAGTTCTCCTGAGGCCATTGTAGAGCAACATAACCAGAATGAGAAAATCCAGAAGAAATGACCAAATGGGTCTGATAGCATTGCTACTGGTGTCACAGAACCAGCTTATCAGCAATGCCTAGAAATCCCTGAAATGTCCCTAAGCTACTACTGTAGCAAGCACATCTCATACACATGGAAAGCAATCTTCTGATGATTCCTGTGGTTCATGATCAAATACAGGGAAAATAAATGAACCTAGTCTAAACTGGTCCTGTGAGGCCCTTCATTTTATCCACTTTCAATGTTAAATCAAGTTTCAACATATGCTGGAAGTGATAAAATGCAGTCCCACATTACACAGTTACTAACACGGACATGCAAAAACCAATCAGAGAGATATTTTTACTCAAGTTAACACACATAGATCCAAATAATTCTCCTTTTACTCAGCTATTATTTTTTCTTCTCACTTCATCCTTCCTGTATGATTTCTTCCTTCTTATGCTACCCATCTTGGGAAGGTGCAATAAAAAAAGAGCCTCATAAGAGGTTTCTACTTGATTTGCAGTTTCCCTTAGGAATGATTAAGCATGTATTTTCTCTTTTCTGATGGGCTTAAGTGGAATCAGGCTGTTTTCCCTATGCTATTTGCTTCCTCATGGCTCCTCATTGGAAAAAAAGTCGTCGCAATCAAGGTAGCATGTCGAGATGTGAAAAGCAATGGTTGATGGATGTGAATATCACCAGAAAGCCCACTCATGCTGGAAAGCCTACTGTGCTCTCCCAGAAGTGGCATTAGCCACTTTTCTTGTCTGTCACACAGGCTTATCCCTCAGGCAATCTGGATAGAGGGCAACTAAAGGAATCACTGTGAGAAGACACAGATAATTAACAGCAAGAGAGATTTGTGGTAAAGCACTGCTCCCTTGAGATGGCTTTAGCCTCTCCATGAAGGGCTGCTGAACTAATCCTGTTTGCAAGATGAAGCTCTACAAGATGCAGTGAGAGCCCTCGTCATTCTTCAGGAGAGGGACAAGAGCACCACATGTTTCTCTCAAAGAGCATTTACTCTCTGAAGACCACCTAGTTCAGATGTTTAGAAAACAGAAAGCTTTGTATGGCATGTTTACATTCAGGTTATTTTGACTAGAAAACATGCATAGACCAAATGTGTACCTAATATAGGTCTTGACAGTCAAAGGAGGGGAGGCTTGAATCAGTTTCCAAGTTCAAATTAAAGACCACTTACTATGTGCTGCTGATTCCAGCTCCCATTTTAGCAGCCAACAGAAACCTTGTCTTCAAAGCTGGAACAGAGTGAACTTGGCTCAGGGTCATGTCTGCAAAGCCAGCTGTGGGCCCAGGGCATGTACTTGGAACAGCTGGGCTCCTGCCCTGCTATCCAACTCCAGCAGGGCTGCTGCAAACAAGATCAGCCTGGGACTGCTCTCCCTGATACCAGGACCTGCACCAGTGACTGCTGCACACTGAAGATGGTTAATGCAAGCAGTGAATATTGATCTTGAACACAGAAATCATGTGGTTGCCACAGCAACTGCTATTTCATATGGCACATCTTCTGTGGTGGCCACAGACACCCTTCTCAATGAGATGCTCTCTACAACTACCTGGAAGGAGGCTGTAGCAAGGGAGGGATCCATCTTCTTAGTAACAAGCAATAGGACAAGAGGGAATGGCCTCAAGTTGTGCCAGGAGATGTTGGGAGAACCTCACTCACTGAAAAGGTGGCCAAGCATTGGAACAGGCTGCCCAGAGAAGTGGTTGAGTCACTCCCCTTGGAGGGATTTAAAAGACAAGTAGATGTGGCACTTTGGGACATGGTTTAGTGATTGACTTGGCAGTACTGGTTTAGCAGTTGGACTTGATGATCTTAAAGGTCTTTTCCAAGCTGAACAGTTGTATGATTCTGTGCACTCAAAAAGAGAAGGCAGCTATTTTCCATTACCCTTGAGTGAGACTTGTCTCTTGCAGAACTCATTCCTGGCTGACACACTAACAGGCAAAGAGTACTCCCACTGTTCCTGGAATTCCTCCACTTGTTGGCCAGACTATCACGTAAAACTTGGTTGGGAAAACAAGGAAATGCTATGTTTCAAACATGTTAGGCCTTTAATTTAAAACTATTCTCTGCTCCTCTACCTCCCCTTATAAAGTTGCCAAGCGGATGGAAATTTTGGGTCTGGGAGCAGAACTCAGTTCACAGTAAATAAGAAAGCAGCCTTTAAGAACAGCTTGCACTTGGTAAGGGGTAGATAGACGCTGGCTGCTCGCCCAGCAGTTCTTTTGCCTTGAGAGGGACAGAGAATGGGAGAGAAGGACACAGTGAACCTTTACTGCTAATTAATTATATAGGGGTAAGGAAGATGAAAAATTATACAGTGCCACAGTATAGGGAAAACATGGGTTTTGAATTCCAAATGCAGTTCCATTAACTCTTCATGCACTGTAATGGAACAGAAAGATTTCATGTCCACAAAGGCTCATTTACAGCAATATCATAACAGACTGATAAATCTGTTGCACTCGAGACATCAATTTACAGATCTGGGGGGTTACCACCTTCAAAGAGCTATTCTTTGAATCCCTGCCTGCCAAGGGGACAAGAATACTATACATGTTTTTCCTTTGAGCCATTTCAGTTGTTATGAGTTCTGCCTTACGAATCATTCATTGCCAATAAATAGAAAACATTCCAGGCCCACTTCCATTTCCAGACCATCTAGGACTGAGACCCCTCCAGTCTGTGTAATGCAGTGTCCTGATGAGTACTGTAGAGAGTAGGGTGTAGCATAATATCAGATTTAGAGGCAGAAAGAATGGTTAAAAAGAAATCAGTGGGCCATTGTGGTGCTACATCTCAAAATTAGATGAGGGATTTTCAGTTGCCAAGGTTTAGAAGATGACAGAAAATCTACTTCTTTAGCTGTGTCCAGCTTACCATTTGTGAATACACAATTCCACCTTCCAGCTTCATAAAGACATAGGGAGATGGCAAAGGAAGTTTATTATTACAGTGTAGCTGTATGAAAGTTGTTATGGGTACAGAATGAGTAGCTGGTTTTTTCCTTTCCAACAGGCTGCCGGCGTAGGAAGGCAGAATAGGTTAAACCTATCAGTAATTTTAACCCATGGAGGATAATACTTACTTTTTTTTTAAAAAAAATATTTTCTTTTTCTTTATTACAAGTCTTAGGTCCTGTATCTGACTGTGATTCTCCTTTCTGTTTGCTGTGCTTGTGAATTAAATTCCACATGCAGATTTGGAAAAACACTTCTGTAGACAATGTCTATGTTATTTACATGAATATCTGCTCCAGTTCTTTAAGGAAGCACAACAAATGTAGGTCTCAATAACTGTAAAAGCTGCCTTCACATGTTAATTATGAGCAAATAAAATACATATATTCATGGTACAACTGAGGCACCAGCAGAATAGAGCCAGCCTAGTCTTCTCTCTCTGTTTGCAGGGAGAAACTGCAAACAAGTAAGATGAGAGGAGTGGGCAAAAAAAAAAAAAGGAAAATATTGCATATGCATTTGGTTCAATTTATTTATTATATAATATTGAACAATTAATGTCAAATTAAGTAGACTAAATGGATTATTAATTACAGAATAAATATTACTCTTGATTCATACATCTACATAATGTGTCATTATATATCAATAAAACATTTTCTGTTGATTATATACTTCACGTATTCATCACGCCAACATTTTTCTAAGTGCTATACGTTATTTATGTAATGTATCACTAATTACTGCAACACCAATTTTTCCTCTTTTGAACAGCCTCTTCAACTCATTTGTGTCAGGTATTGCCAAACTAATTAGGATAATGCACATCCCATTATTTGACCGCATTTAGATTTTACTTTGGGTGGAAAAAAAGAGATTGCCTTGCCTCTTAAACAGTTACTAGCAAGTGTTATTTCCAGCTTTTTTTGGTACTGCCCAATGGACGTTATCAAGGTCTGGCAACACGCAAGAAAAGAAGTGCTATCAATTACTCATAAAAAAAGGTTACTGGCTGATGCAAACAGAACATACCACATATTCCTTAACTGTATCACACAGCTTTAATCAGTAAATTATTAATGACCTTACCTTAAACACCAGTTCTCCTATCAGGCCGTTCCATGACCCATCATCCTGAGGACTCCCATACTTGTGATCCGGTGCTACATAAATTTCGTATTTAAAGCCGAGGTAAGTGGCCAAGGCTTCCAACACGTCTATTGAGAAGCCCTGATACTTCTTTGGTTTCCCCAGAACATTTTCAGACACCATGACAAAGGGCTCTTCCTAAAAAAACAACAAAGGAGGAATCTGTTAATAAAGCAATTATATGCCACGTTTGGGTGCTGGAGGCTTTTTTAAACAAAAGAAGGGACTATTCAAATATTACTTATACAAAACTTTTCTAAAATACATAGTTAGCAGTGCCCCTTACATTCTGTGAAATGCTATTTTTTGTTGGATTTCCTTCAACAGAGAAATTTTATTCTCTATTACATATTTCAGAAGTAGATCTTCTGCTGTAACATTTCAACTGAAATGCTTTTTAGTAATGCCTGCTGACCACACTTATGGTCAGCAGGACAGACATACTCAATGTCTGGCCATAAATATGGAGGATTCAACAGAACTGCCATTTTCCACTAGCTGGGCAAATATTGTACCTAATGCAACCACTAATTCATGTTGTAAGGAAAGAAAAACATGGCAAAACTGAAACGTATTGCTCTTGTCCTTCTACTGAACCCTGAATATAGGTCAGCTAAATTTAAATAGTTCTATCCGAAGAAATTCCATTTGATTAGTTTAGGGACTATCAATTATAGGACTTAAGGCTGTTTATAAGAATGATTCATGACTATTCATCTAAAACTTGACCATCATAAAGGATACAAATAGATATCAAAAGCTGATACTGAAAGTCCAGATCTCCAAAAAACGTTTTTCTTCTTACTTTTCCAAAGACTTGTAATAGTTTTCTCTATTCTGTTATTCTTTCTGTTGTGCGATTTCTACACATTCCCCTTCACTTTTTATTTAAATGACACACAAAGAGAGATCATATATCTAAGAGCAAACAATGTATATTTGCCATAGATGGATTTCACTTGTGCTTGTTCTTTATTTTCTCTGAAAACACCTGCCTGATCTAAGTAGAGCAAAATATTAAATCATCCCAAAAAGCATGGAGGCACTGTAACACTTAGGTAATTTTTAAAATATGCTACATGTCATCCTTTTAATTCATTACATGGCAATTTAATTTCATATGAGGTTAACAGAAACACCTTTTCTGAGGTGCAAAAAAGTTAGTTCTGACTTGTCATGGCTTGGCCAGGACAAGCACATGAAACCACTCCCTGACCACTTTGTCCTGGTCTGCAAAACCCACAAATATATCGAAGAAAACAGAATTGATTTTTTGCAGTATTTGTGGCCCAAACTTTCATTGTTTCTCCAGTGGAATTCTTGGTAGTGTTTAAAATATTTCTTTATTACTCTAGTACTTATATGTGCAAATTACTTTAAAGCCAAAGCATTTTCACAATTTTTTCATTAAGCCTATACCTCACTACTATTTTTAGCTTGTTGGAATGTCCTTCTGTATGAACAGGTGTCACTGAATTGCAAGCAGGATGTTCTTGAAATAAGAAAACATAATTTGCAAATGCTTGAGTAAATATTCTCAAGGACAGCCACATGCTGAGGATGCTGCCAAAGAAAAAAGGATGCAACCAGAGTGCAGTGACAGGATGTTCTTTTCTGACTCCAGGAAATCCAGAAAAAAACCCAAACCCAAAACAAGTAGAAAATGAACCAAACAACCCCATCCCTGACCAAAAAAAAAGCATTAAGGGTGGACTGCCTCAAGTTATTATTTCTAGTTGTCAGATAGAATTTCTTTCTTCCGTAATATCCAACATCAGTGAAATTGACTAAAAATGGAGGAGCGAAAGTAAAATGAATATTTAAAGTTGTTTTCCAGTGCCCAGGTTCCAAGAACATTGAATAAATTAAGACTAAGTTGGTGAAAGCCTCTCTTAAATGAGAGCGCAAAATGAATTCGGTCTTGCTGATCACCTGAATGATAGATTCCGTAAATAAGACTCAAAATTGCTGGGAAGAAATGTTTCTGCAAAAAATAAACATGGTAGTTTATCAATCTAAACACAGTATGCACAAAATTCTAAAGATTTATGTGTACAAAGGATGTTTTAGAAGTTGATAATTTTCATATTAGGATTAATTTTTATCACTAAATTATTTAGAACATAGTTGCTCATAAACTGATTTTCTACCCAGTTGCTCACTGTAGTGATTTAATGCACTGTTTAAAATGCAGTTTGTCACAACTAATATCAGTCCTTTATTGAGCAATGCAATATTGTTTGCTGTTGAGAGACTGACAAAAAGCCCCGATGTCCAGTGTTCTATATATATGTAATGAAATATAAACAGTCAATCAGCTTTATGCAAAGCAACTAACACTTCCCAATTTTTGTTGAAGTCTGGAGCAGCAAATAATTTAATCATATTCCAAGCAAAACTAAACCAATCTACTGCTATGATTTTTTTTGGTGTAATTGTTTATATTTCTGAGAATGCATTGAAAGAGGACAAAAATATTTATCTTGATATTTTCCCCTCATAAATGCGGCAGGCTGAAACTATGCCAGTTGTCCTTTTTTTTTTGGGAGGGTGCCACGGGAGCTATGGAATGGTGTATGCATCCCTACAATATGGATGTTAAAACAATTGTCTCCATCCTTGAGAAAGCTGAATTTGCAGAAAGAAAATACACAAAGCAAAGCAGCAAGGATAATGATGAGCTTGTAGAAAGTACGTGTGAAAAACAGCTGAGCTAACTGATGAGTCTGGAGGTGGAAAAATTCTCCTGGATGATGAAAGTTCCATTCGACCCCAATAAATTCAGGAAAATCCTGATATACTTTCTCTCCAAAGCAAGTGTTGATTCAGACTATGTAAGAAGGTCTTTATCAGAGAATCCATACAATTGCCATCCTTGGAGATGCTCAAAACTCCCCTGGACACCATTCCAAAAACCTGCTCTAACATTTACTCTGCTGCACTCAGCTGCCACCCAAGAGTCCCATCAAACCTAAACTATTCCAGAATACAGTAAATTGATCCAAGGAAGACCACTGCTCCTGCTTCTCCTTTTCTTCCTTTTGGAGACACCTCTCTAGGGGTCTTGTAAGGCAAAAGAAGACTTCACAGCCTATAAAGCCTGTGAAAGGGAGGTCTGGAAAAGCAAACAAGTCACAACATTCATGGCTGAGGAACGAAAAACAAAAAGGACAGGTTGCTCAACCATAGCTTCTTGTTTTTGCAAGGCTGATCTGCCTCACTGAACCCCATAGGCACCCAGTATATTTAGGGGATGGTTTTTCACCCAACCTCAGTGGAGATCCTTTAAGGGAGGGGGTATTTTTGTTCAACTTTACCTTCAACATGCCCCCTTTGTCAACTGAATGCAGCACTACTAAGCCAATAATAAGGGTTCCTTTTCAAAATAGTTCTACAATTATCACTGCCTGGCTTCTTCTTGGGATCAAAGCTGTGCTGCCCTGACCCAAAGGAGGATGGGTTTAAGACCTGGTGGATTTTACACAGGACTGTGGGTTTGCCCCGGTGGACAGCTAAGCGCCACACAGCCAATACCGCCTGCAGCAACATGAAAGTCAGCAGCAGACAGCTAAAGGTTATATTGGGTGAAGCTATGCATATTGTTTTTTATGGCTGTAGGAAAACAAAGTTTGGCTTCAGAGGTGCTCATGTCCCCCCCAGGCAAGAGAAACTGCAAAATATTAGACTAGCACACCTTAGGAAGGATAAAGGTGAACGCAAGATTAAGGCAACATGGCATAAAAAAGGGAAAACTTTGGGAAGATGACATGTTGTACAAGTACTTTGGGGGAAGTAGCTCAAGAAAATGTTTGTCTCCATTCATTTCTCAATTATCACACGTTTTAAGGAAGAAGCCACACAATAAGACTGACATAGGTTAACAACATGCTACGCATTAAGACTGATATAATTTAACATTCCCAGCACCCCCGGAAACTGATGTGAGATGGTATAGCATAACCTCAGGGTCCTAGCTATGCCCCCTCCTAGCTACTGCAAAACTTAACCCTGTCCTGGCCAAAACCAGGACAATTTGCTAAATGCTTCAAGAGTCTAAGATTTAAAAATACAAAATACAGTTCTTATTTACTCTGATGAAATTCTCAGACGTACTAATAATTTGGATAAAATATCTGGTTTGGAGTAATCTTTTTATATTCTTTACTATACCCCCTAATAAAGTTAAAAATAGGAAAGGAGAGAAAAGCTTTTGGGCACAGAAGGCCTTCACGCTTGAAAACAGAGCAATACTCAAGCTAAATAGCGGAAAAGAACAATTAGGCTGAGTTTAACTTGGTTGTGTTAATTAATTAGACAATCAAAGAGAAACATTTGTTTGTAGCTGTGCTACAGATGTGGATGATAAAGTCAAGCAATAAATTCCAGCCTTAGAGGAGGCAGGGAGGGAGAACAAAAGAATAATTGCTTTTCAGAAGTTCAGTTCCCTAAACCCAGAGTCTCTATTTGGGATGATTTTTAGCCAGTAGAATAGTGACTTTAAATTCCAAGCTTTGATAGTAATCTTTTAGTTCCTCAATGAAAATCAAGTTTTAAAGGTCCAGTGTTTTTGTAAAGATCCTCTCTTTTTGGACAAATTACAGAAAACTTTATTGAAAGAACAGAAAAGCCCCATTCAGATCTTAAAGACAGCACCCTAATTAAATACATGAGAGGAAGAAAAAAGTTGTGTGCACTGGGCTGTTTACAAGGAAGTTGTGGTCTTAGCTCAGCTGTTCATGATTTTACCCGCGCCCACCACCTCATTATGAGATCACTCAATGGGCAGTAAGGTAGATTTTCTCTGCAATTACAAGTGTGGATTCTGTGGCTTAAAGCTGAGACTTATTTCAGGATAGAAATCATATGGGGCTATGATACACTGCTCTGCTGCACTTATTTGTGACGGTCTTTTGCTTGCTCTAAATATAAACGTGCTAAAAATCTAGGATGTACTTTACAAATGAAAAAGCAAAAGCAAAACAGAATGGTTTGGATTATTTTCCTGGTCAGCTGAATCCTCTTTGCCCCTTAGCATGGACAAAAAACTTCCTATAGAGGGCAGCGTACAGAAAATATTCAGTAAGGAAAATGTTATTGGCTTTTAAGGTGAGAGAAACTAAACACTATTGGGATTTACAGCACAAATTGGAGCCTTATGTGTTTCTACTACCTTTAGAAGAATCCTTTGTTCAGTTTTAAACCCCTCACTACACCAGAGAAGGGCAACGGAGCTGGTGACGGGTCTGGAGCACAAGTCCTGTGAGGAGCAGCTGAGGGAGCTGGGGGTGTTTAGCCTGGAGAAAAGGAGGCTCAGAGGGACATAACTGCTCTCTACAGGTATGTAAAGGGAGGTCGTGTCAAGGTGGGAATTGGCCTCTTCTCCCAGGAAACTAACTACAGGACAAGAGGAAATGGCCTCAAGTTGTGGCAGGGGAGGATTACTTTGGATATTGGGAAAAATTTCTTCACTGAAAGTGTTGTCAAGCTTTGGAGCAGGCTGCTCAGGGCAGTGGTGGAGTCACCATCACTGGAGACATTTGTAGATGTTAGAGATGTGTAGATGTGACACTTTGGGACATGGTTTAGTGGTGGGCTTGGCCGAGCTGGGTTAACGGCTGGACTTTATGATCTTAAAGGTCTTTTCCAACCTAAATGATTCTATGAAGAGAGTTTTGAAATTAGGTAATTATATGGGTGGTTAGCATTCATAAAGCATATGAAAATGACCTCTGTGTCTACTCATCAAAAATTTCTGAACACACTGTATTCATTCAATAGGACTGCATTCATTAAATTTTCCCTTTTTCTCTACTGAAAGTAGTGAGAAAAAAGAAAGCAAGAAATGAAGCTCAGTTGTGGGCAAGACTGTCAATCTGTACTTGACACTGACTCTAGAAATAGTGGACAGGCACATTAAACCATTCCCATAGCCCAGGATGAGCCTTGGCAATCTCGTGAAGTAAATATTCACTGTGACACTTTAAAAACTCCCATTCCCTCCAAATGTTAAGAAACTGCTCCCCAAACTGAAATTCACTCTTATTACTAGATTTCTCAGCTCCCTTCCAATGGCTGCTGGATGACCAAGCACAGCCATTATAACCAACAGGAAACACTAAGTCTTGTAAACTATAAACAAAATATTTTCAAGCACAAGATGCTATTGTCTTGTTGCAAGGCAAAATCACTTTTTCCTTGACTCATAAAATAATTAATGCCCCCCTTTTAAATGTTAGTGACTTTGCATTTCCTTCCTCAAAAGTTTTTAGTGAAATTTGCAGCCCCAAATACTTAATTTCCTCAAGTGTTTTATTGACCACTGTTTTGGGAATTTTATTTGGCTAGGAACAGCACAGCAGCTTGTTATTTTTAATTGAACAATAATATACATTAATTCATGTTAGAATCAATGACCAAAATTTAATTGAAACATTTCATTCTTTCATTACAGAAATTCTCCCACTATCAAGAGTTATAAAATTCCTGCAAAATATGACATAGCTCCCACCTCTTAATAACACTAAAACATAGATAAAGGATTCAAATCTACAAGATCTTGGATAATTAAATACTATACCCATTCAATATCCTGTAGTGCCAATGGGATGTGTAACCGTACTGGCACTGAGAACCACCATTCTCTCTCATCCTGTGCTTTTCAAACAGATTGATTAGAAAGTCACTTGTACTGACAGAAAAGTCACCTCATCTACAGCAAGAAGTCCATTCACATCCCAGAAACTGAATACCTTGTTAAAGGGATTTTACATTTGGCCTATTCTTATCCATGTGCATAGTCTGTCACTTTTTTTGATATTTTTATTGTCATCTTCAACTAGACATGAGGTTTGTTCTTCCAATTACGGTACTTTAAACAGTATTTTTTCCTCCAGAGTGAAATGGTAGCTTCTGGATGTATTATGGTCTTTAGTTTAGTGGTATTTACCAGAAATGAACAAAGAATGTTAGCCCCTCTTCCCAGTTCCTCCCATTTCTCAGCAATGGGACTAAGACTTCTTTCAAAGTGACCTGTGGCAATGGTCTATTAGGATGCTGCCAAGCTTTGTGCATTGATTTTAATTCACAATAACTTAATGCAGGTAACAGCTCTTTCTGAGCCATATTACAGGAATATGGATTGAGATTGGAATTGATTGGAATGTTTTAGAGTATATCTAAAGAGTTCAATGGTGGCTTTAATGCAGATAGTTCAGACACTTGATTTAGCAAAAGTGTGGTATGGGCACATTAACCTGCTGGGAACTACACTGTACTCCTTCCAGCAGCCTTGCAAGGGGGCTCCTATTCATAAGGATCGTGTCACACAGTTCAGCTCCTTTTCTATCTTGCATAGCATGGAAGGATAATTACAGTCAGAGTAAGAGCCTCTTTCTGTTTCAAAGTCAAATTTCTGTGAACTGTGTGAATTGCTCTGGAATGCAAATATGCCCAGAGAGCAGATGGGTAAGGGTCAGCAAGAAGATAAGAGCCAAGGAGCCCTGAGAGGTAGCCCTTGACACAGAGATGAGTTAGGTTGGTCCTACCAGGCTTTGCACTGTCCCTACCTTGCTGTTAAACTGTGGCCCCAGCAAGTTCCCAAAACATTTGAATTGCTTGATATCCACCTTATCTAGTATATAGTACCTGCTACTTTAGAAAAATGGATTGAAAATAACAATAATTGAAAAAAAAAAGGTGCTAGGTTTCCCAGCAGGCTGTGAGATTAAAGCTTGTCAAATGAATGATCGCAGTAGTCAATAACTGTAAGGTTTATGACCTGTTAATACAAGCTAGGTAGCTCAAAGGGATATAAAACAGCCATTCACAGAAACCTGTGCCCAGTCAGTAGCAATTTAAACTTGGCCCTTGTACAGGTGTGGTGGTTGGAAGAGGAATAGAAAGACAGGTTCTGCCTCTATCGAAGAATATCACTTTCTGCTCTTATAATAATGATTTTAATTATTACTATTTTGGGTACTACTGTAGTCCATTATACCAATACAGAGAGCAATATATAATTCAGTATAATACATGCCTAATTAAAATTATTTTCCTTAGTGCAGAGATAGAGCTGCCTGGCAGAATGAAGAGACTTTACAGAAGTCCACAGCACCCAGTTATGAAATGGGGAACGGGGTTGGGACTGTATAGGAAAAGTGATCACTCAAAATATTGGGAGAACATATAAGAAGCATTATCTATGAGACTATTCCACAATTTATAAAATATTTATTCAATATTTAATGAGGTATCCTGCACATGATCTTCCTGAAGTTGATCTTTATTGTACAGTCGTTCACTGATGTTTTTGTCCTGACATTTTTAAACCTTTATCACTTCTGACTGTTTGTTCTTCCACCTATGCTTAAACATTGTCTTATTTCATCTTTCTTATGCCTTATGTCCTTTCCCCAGTCACTCTGAAAGTTACTCCAGCTTCTTGGAAAGAATTTTTTTTTTTTTTACTTTCTTTAAGCCAGTGTTGGAAGTCAAATCCCAAAGGCAGTTTCAGCTTTTAAAACCAGGCCTTAGCTTCATATCTGACTTTTCATCTTCTCTCTGAGTGGTAAATTCAATAAAAAAAGGGACCGAAGATGCAGACCTCCTGCCAGCTGATGTTCCTAAAGACATTGTCTGCTTTCAAATAACTTTCTTTTCTAATCTGTGCAACAAATGCTCATGAATTTATTACCAGACACTGAGAATTAACTAGTCCACATATGATAACATTTTCCATTGTGCAAATGATGTTTCTTAATTATTTTTTCTTTCTGTGCTTATCTAACCTTTTGCTAGTCCTTTCACTACATCATGTCCCACAGTGCCCACCTGCAGCCAAGGGTGACCAACCTGCAGCTCTGTGCAAGTAACCCAGGTAGTAACTCTTGAGGTACAGTGTTTAGGGATGTATGGCAAAGCATAATTCAGCACGGCTTGCTGTTATCTTTCTTTCCTTTATCCTGCCTGCCTTCTTAGAACCCTCCAGATATGAAAATATATTCCTGTTTGGGAGCTGTTTTGAATTTTCATGTAGAGTCACAGAAAGTCATGTAGAGTCTTTTGCACCATGAGGATATTATACCTTATGCACTTTCAGGAAAGGCTCTGTACCTTTTAGTCAAGGTGTTAATGCTCTAAAACAGGGAAATTCAAACTATTTCCTTTTTTTGAACAACAGGGGCTTTTTAAAAATATGATTTTACAAATACCTGCTGGCCTTTTCATTGCCAAATGGACCAGATCTCTTTCCAACGTCTTAATATTCATATGAATAATTCAGTAATTGCCACAGCTAGTAAAATTATATTATGAGAGTATCTGCTGTATTGTAGGTCTTTTTCAATAAAACTGAACAACTGAAAAAGAGAATAAACTGAGACAGAAAAAATGGATATATAGCTAAATTTTTTATTGGCCAATTGTTCATTCAAGACACTCTGAATTTGTTTGGAACTACTATGCTGACCTTTGATTGAGCTACATTTCAGAAACTCAGAATACATTTCAGAAATTCACAAGCAAGAGACTTGAACTTAAGAGCAACTCGTCAAACACAAAGTTCAGACTTCATCTTCATATGTGGAAGCAGTCCAAGACAGAGACAGCTGATATTTAAGTCAGACAAAAAAACCCCTTTTCTAGAAGTGTACAAAGTTTGGTACTAATCCAACTCAGATTAAACCATTGAATTACATGTGCACAAACATGACCATAGTTCTCCTCAGAATAAACCACAAAGAAATATTTCTTATTGCCATTTATGCAAAGGAGAGCATTCGCATTTACTGCAGAGGAGCTGGGATTCTCTGCCAAGTGAAACCAGATGATTTCCAGTTTGGGGCTATACTGTATTCTGCCATACTCACAAAGAGATTTTGGTTTGGGTCTGCAGATACATAGCCCATAATTATTAAATTTACTTAGGGAAAGGAATTAGTAGATGGATGATGGGAACTGTTCAGCATTTGCTTACTGAAAGACCGAGGAAAGAAGTCACAATCATTTATTTTCAGACTCCAGAATGTTTCATTTCTTTAGTATAATGCAGTATAAACCCAGGTGCTGCAATTTGCTATCCTCTCAAATTCTACTGCAATTTTTAGAATAAGTCCTTTTCAACCTGAAGGCATAACAAAATGAAATTGGAAGAGGAGAAGGGGTGCTATCTAGAAAGACATGAGAGATTTGAACTGTTAACAAAACAAATTTGCAAATGAATGTAAACTTCTCAACTCTCCATGAAAAAGAAACCTATTAATATTCAAAAGTATATTATTTAATTTTTAACACTTTTTTCCCTGGATCAAGATCATACTGTTAGAAACTGGCAGAATTAATATCAATAACTAATCATTCACAGTCTGCATAGATTCTTTACTCTTAACAGAAAAGTATTGACCTAATTGAAGAACAGTGAGAAAGATGGAAGAGAAAACATAAAGAAGATCATCACTAAAATAAATTTAATTGGTGAAATCCCTCCTGCTCTCACATCCAAGGTAAGAATCACACATTTCACAGGTTAAATATAAATCTCCAATTTTGTCCTATCCAGCAGATATAAAACTAGTGAGGAGACTGAAGTGTCTTGTGCTCTGTCTTGAACTTTAAATGTCTGCTTTCATTTTTATAATTACTACAGAATCCTATCAGCATAGATAATTTTTTTTTTTGTGTATCTTTGCACGTTGATAAATATTCATGCTATAATAACGTGAAAGAAGATTGCTCTCCAGCAAGGTAACTAGGATAACTGGGGATAAACCAGTGGGGAGAGAGGAAAGAAGAACAACTTTATCTTTCTAGGGAAAATCCACAGGTCCTTTTTGTCAACAGATAATTATACTGAACCAATTAATATGAGTATCAGGGAAAACAAAGAGCAGCCACTGCCAACATGATACTATTTTGTTGAACATGCAATTAAAGTATGATCCTCCCCCTCTCTGTTACTACTCCTTTTTTTCTGTGCATTCATCCTTTCTTGGCTGGCTTTTGCTGTTGTTTGGTTTGGTTTTGGGTTCTTTTTTTTTTAGGTTTGTGGTTCTCGGTTTTTTTGGTTGTTGTTTTGGTTTGGTGGTTTGTTTTTTTTTTTTTTTTGTTGTTATTTGGTTTGTTTTGTCTTGTAGATACTGTCACAGGAAGTTCTCTAGTGTACTAAGAGCTGTAACAGAATGTTTACCCTGACAGATAAAGGTATTTAAATACCCATAAAATAACTGGAGGGGTACAAAACTGTTGTGTCTGTGGCACTGACATGCTCTGGTGATTTCACTTTCCACCCCTGTAGGAGCCTCTTCCTTCATCATGCACTATCAGCAATGCAAAGCCTAAAACCTCCTCTTTTCTTGTTCTTTATAAACAAGTGCTGGGCCCTCAGACACTGAACTCAAACACAAGTAGATAGTAGCAAGAGGAAAATGGTTCAATCTAACCTTTACAATTCTGCAGCCCCAGATCAACTTTGTATTTGGGCATTGGTCCAAAGAGGGCTACATGTCTCATATTATTTTCTTTTTCTTTGTTTAAATTTTTTTCCACTCTTAAAAACTTCTCCTCAAGCAAAGTTTACGGCAGGGAATACATTGGCCTCATAACACGAAGTACCTTCTATTCTGGTAGACATTGTCTGTTCAGCTTTAAACCAAGAATTTTCCTGTGGCTGCTAAACACAAGATGCCCACAAAGGGGAAGAACCTGGCTGAAGAAAACTAGGATGGGACAGGAGATGTTTTACCAAACTAACATTACTTGCCCTAAGCTGACCTTGAATATTTCCTGAGTGTGACAATTTGTGTTAGACTGCTCTCAATTTGCCAAGGTGATTGGAATTGAATCATTTAGAGGTTCAGCTAGGTAACTTTAGCTAACAGGGCACTTGAAGTTGCCCTTTATCAGCTCATATGCTGTCTTACCTAATTTAGAATGTGCTTGTGCAAGAAAAAGGTTCTAACATGTTTGATTCAGTCTGAAATGCACTGTACTGATAAATAATTTTATCTTGTGGAAAATTATCCATTTTTCTGGGTTTTTTCTGACCAGCTTAAATCAGACACTCTAACGCCAACTACCTTCTTGGTAAAATGATGTACATAATAAAAAGATGAGGCAAAAGGAAAAAAACCCCATTCCTGCTAGTGCAGAAGGTTGAGCATCTGCTTACCAGCACAGTCACCACGCGCAGAACCACTCCTCGCATGTTATTCTCCAGCTTTCTGTCTGTTAGTGACCCATTCAGACCAGTGATGGGGTTCCAGCAGCCAAGCTAAAAGAGAAAACAAAAATTTTATCATTGCCCATAAAACTTTGCTAGTCACTCCTCTTAGGTGGCTTTAAGCAGGAACATATGAAATAAACAGAATACCTTCTGGAATCAATGGCATGGAAACTTGGAATGGCTTGTGCACAGATTCAGCTTTAAATTGAAATTTAAGCAATTAAGGATATCAGTTTCTGATTTTAAATACCAGTGCAATGGATGACAGCATCCAGGATTTGGAATTATATGCATTGTTTTAAAATAGCTGAGAGACGACTTCTATATTACTTGAAAACATTTAAAAGTACTGTAGCTGTAACAATATTTCTACCTTACTTTCAGTAATTGAAGAAATAATAGCTGCCATCATTTTAGCACGCTGTCTGCTCCAGCCCATCCTTCCTAGTGGAACTCTGACAAAAGGAATTACACCAGCTTTAATTAAAGCTTATACTATTAATTGCTAATGAAACAGCAGTGATTTTAAGCCAGGTTAAAAATCACACTTAAAGATGATTGAGGAAAAGACCACTGGATAGGCACACCACAGTATTGAGAGAGGACCACAATAGATAATGGAGAAGTTCATCTACGCTGTTCTTTGCATTGGTGCTATCGTATTTCTTGAGCTTCTGTGGATGAAGCTTTTGCTCAGGAATCTCTCTAGGATTATCTGCCTTTCAATCTGAGTTTAGTAGATACCGACTTGTAATTCAGCTTCTCTGAAAATACAACTTGCCTGTTTTTTGTATGATGGTAGATGCTTTTTTTGAGCACAGAGAAAGAAATCAATCAACCACACATCGTGCCTTAGCACCACATACCAAGATAACCAGTTTCATTTTTGAAATTCATTACCTCACTCAGCTGGCCTGCACAATTACCAGTGTTAAATCCAAAACCCAACAGAAGGAAATGACTGACTTCAGAGGACTTTGGAGCAGAGTCTCAATTAAGGCATGTAAACCAATTGCCTGTGTAAAGTCATTACACAGCCAAAGAGACAGCCACCTGCAGCTATGAGTTCTTGCTCTGAATTTCCTTCTCCATGGACTGTGAATGAAACCTTTCAAGGGATGCTCATCTTCTGACTCCTATATTTAAAGGAACAAAAGGTCTTGCTCCCTCTGACAAATCAAGATTAACATCAGTAGCTTATTGTTGGGTCCAGTGGCCTCTACTAAGACTATTCTCTTGGAGCATTCAACACTGTAATCTGAGAGAAAAAGAACTGCAAAACATCGAAAATATGACTGTAATTTCACACAGAGTCACAGAAATGGCAGGTTGCCTCGAACCATCTGAAAGGGTTTGTAAAGAAGGGGAAAACCTCTGCTGACCATACTTGAGGAGGAATTTACGAAATCATTATTTTCAGCCTTTGTGTGAAAAGGCTTTGTATATGTGTTTCATAGATCTCTCAAAGTAAAACAGAAAAGAAAGAACTAACTTCAAGTAAACAAATTTAACCATTCCAGAAGTGGATAATTTGAAATATTTGTTTTCTTCATTACACCTATTTTGTAGCGACTTCTATATTTTTTAATTCCGATAACATTCATATCAATTCTTTGAAGATGCCTCCTTAAGAAATGTGTGTCTCAAAAAGTAAAAAAAAAAACTTTCTGCAATGACATAGGAGTTGGGTTTGACTCAATGGTCTCAAAGGTCTTCTTCAATCTCAACGATCCCATGATTCTACGTTTCCCAAAGGAAGATAGCCTTAAAACAATGTAGTCACTTCTGTCTGCTACTTTCAGAAGTACTCACAGCTAATTCTTACCCTTCTGAAGTCAAAGTTATACTATCAGGGAATGAGTGAGGGAAATGCTGAGCATACTTGAAATCTCAAGGAATGACTGAATCAAGGATCTACTAGATCCAGAACACCAGAGAAATTGAAAGCACCAACAGGTTACAAGGAGAATCAAACTCAGGAGGCGTCATGTTACTCTCTTGTAATTGCTCATCTTTCCAATAGCTGTTTCTAAATAAAAGCACAAATTACTCCTGCTTGGTTTCCCCACTTCGTATTCCCATCTGATCACAAAGCCCAACAAGAGATCATACCAGCCCGCTTGGCTTCTTCTGGACCTCCACAGTGTATCTAGCTGTTCAGTAGTCATGGATGGACTGCTGACACATTCCAGGTCCTCATCACTCCCCTGGCAAAGCCCTGCAACACTTTGAGCTGAATAACCTAAATGCTGAAGTGTGTTGACTATAATAATACAGCGAAATGCAGCAAATATACTTGCACTGTACTTTGTACATGACAAACCACTGACATCCCATAAAGCAAAGCATTCCACAGGCTACATTTTCTGTACAAAAAATAGCAAAACCAGTACTAAGCTCAGAACAAAACTGCATTAAATTAATTTGGTGATTGTCATTCTTAGTCACACAAAGAAACTAATTAGAACTTAGACCCAATTAACATATCTAAATGTGTTGGATGTATAATTACTGCAGAAACTCTGCTGCTTTTGCCAGAACTAAAACCCTAGGAAGCTGCTGAAGAGCCTTTTTATCCTTTTGAGGTTAAAGTCCACTTTTAATTATGTACGTTAATGTGTACATATTTATATAATTAAGTTTTTAGCCCAACCCTATCTTTTTTAAGGCAATCTCCCCCCACCAACTTAACTGATTTCTGGAAATGCAGCATAGCACCAATTTTCCTTTAAAAAGGCACTTTTTATTTTCAATTATTGTTCATTTAATTTTCAATTCAATTGTTCCTTTATGCAGCTCAGTCATGCTGAAGACAAATGTGCAGAGCTTGCCAACAAAGTTGAAATTGATTTTGAGTGGGAGCTGCTTACTGTTATTAGGAGAAAACAAATCAGCCTTTATTGATGACAATTTGAGCTTGCCGTTGGAGCAAGAAGCAAATGTAACTACTGCTGAAACATCGAGATGGGGTGGTATGAAGCTCCCTCTTCAGCTTTGTCTTGTTTAACTGCTGCTGCAAAACATTTGCTGCTTCTGCATTTACTTCCTTTTTTCTTTTGTTCTCTCTCTAATGGTTGAAATGAGAGAATAGATCAGACAATGACAGAATCTCACATTAACTCTGGTAGATTTGGGAAGATGGGTGATGGGAACTGTCTTACTGATCACAGTGCTTGTCATCTTCATACCACATGAAATTTATCATTTGTAGTACTTTGTACTTCTGTTGCAGTTTATTTTATTTATTCTAATGACAGCTTTCACTCTGCTACGTTTGATATAATAAGATGAAGATGGAAAAGTTGTCAGTCTTCTACTTCCTTTGCTATCCAGTTTGCAATCTCTTTCTGTTCATCCCACATCCCAGCTTGTTATCCTCACTATCATCATTGTTGAAATGGGCTTTGTTCTCCTGTTTTGCTGGCAAAGCCAAAAATTTACTTCCCTTCTTCATGAAAATGTTTTGACTATATGAACAATGCATTATGAAAGGAATTTAATTTGTGTATCAATATTAAAGTAGGCAAAAATCTATTTCATGTGTACTTACAATTTCATTATTTATAAGGAACTGGGAACACTAAAATCTATAATGCCTTTACGACAGAGCTTACAGCCAGTTTTCCTCCCCTACTTCCTATGCAACCATAGAATTCTGCTGAATATCTGAGAGCTTTCACTATTTTTTCTGGCAGAGTAAATTGTGTCAATTAATCAAGAAAAATACATTGACCTGCTATGATCACAGTTGATGACCATCAGAGAAAATGAATAAAAGCAGAATAGTGATACAGATAAATTACTTAACTGCTTGTCACTACATCAAAGTTTAGAGTATTCTGTTACTTCAATGGATATAGAAAATATTCAGGAACTGGTTTATCCAGCACTGCAATGCAACCACCTCAGAACTCAGACTACATTATCACAACACTACTTGGAGTCAAGAGCAGAAAACACTAGAGAAAGTGCAACAGAAATCTGAAAGATAAAAGTGCATTACGTCCACAACCATAATCTGTAAGGACATTGGGATCACTGACTCTTTCATTTATTTCTCAGTCATTTAAAGAAAACAACCCCGCCAGTATCTTGTTTTTAGTATGGACAGCCTGATGAAACATTTCCAGTGGAAATGCCTATGACAGAGTAGTTCATACAGAGCTGATGAGCCAGAGAAATAGCAGCCTCCTTGCCTGAAGTACCCACATGCTCTTCAGAAACTCTCTCCTCCATTTTCACCCAGGTCCAACCTGCTTTAGGAACTAAATTCTTACAAGATCTGACTTCAACAGAAGGAATGTGCCTTAATAATCCTTTTTTCCATTCCAAAGCATACTACATTCACAGAAATGGAAAAGCCCCCATGAAGCTGTCACAAAATGCCACTCAGTTGGAAGATTCAAACTCCCAGGAGTGCTGGGAAGACTGGAAATAGGACACATAATAAAAAATGATGAAGAAAAAGGTGGATTTTTTTTTGTGATATGTGGATTCAGAATTTGCAACATTTTCCAGGACACCAGTCTAGGCAAAATTCAAGGACAACATAGAAATTGTTTTGCACAGAGTACTGCTGATGCCTCTTGTCAGCTGTTGTTTAATATAACATCCAACAGCAACTGGGAAATCAGAGACTAAATCCTATTGATTAAAGACTGTCTCAAAGAAAAAACACCATAAAAAAAATCTTTTCATCATCAATATGATACTGTCAGTCATTTAAAATTTAGTCAGATGCTCTGTTACCTGGTTAAAGAATCCTTTCAGTTCAGCTCTTTAGCTAGCAACCAACAGTTTGTCAACCAGATCTGAAAAAAATCTGATGGCCAGGGGTTAACTGAGGGCCTTTGTAACTCTGGGCTTGACTGAAGAAGCAAGGATCAGAGTTGTCCTTCACAGCAATTTCCTAATAGGAGTGGTTAGCAGGAAAGCTTTCTGTGTTTAGCTGCTACCTTCACTGAAGCTTAGGTAACAGTCAGCAAATAGCAAGATGTTAAAATCAATAGAAAATACGGTGCTCAACAATTGGATAATGTATAGCAGCCCTTGTTTCTCCTGCATTCTGCGTGGTGAAATCTATATAGTTCTGTGCATTCAGTTAATTATTTTGTACAGTGTGTTTTACTGCTTTAATCTGTCTCTGGACTAGATGGAATGGCCTGCCCCTAGACTTGCTGTGTTATTTTCGAGCTATTAGGTGGATGTGAATACCCAAGTTTAGTTCTTTATCCAGTGGGCTAAGGATTGTAATTGCAGCAGTCAAGGTGGGGGATTTGTTTTGTTAACTGATCATAGACACAAGTGCAAGTGACCTAAGTAGGAATTTCTTTCCTCAAAGCACAAGGCAGAATAACGCTGACTGGAGTTAATAAAATATTTTGCTTTGGGGACTAACCAAATTTTCTTTTCTTACTGAACTGAAATAAAGAAGCTAATGGAAACTTACCTGCTGGTAACCTGCTGTTCATTTGCCTACTAGCTCCTGACTCATTGTTTTCTCAAGGACCCAGATTGCTGCCAGAAGTTATAATTGAGTGTTTTAGATCACTGACAAATGTTGAATTTATGAGGGAAATGGCACGGACTTCATAGGTGTTCTCACACTCCATGCTCTACTCACAAAGCTGATGCTTAGTGCTTAGGCCAAGATTCTAGAATCTAATGGTATAATTTTTCAAATGTGTAGTAAATTACCACATCTCAAAGAAAATGAACCATGTCTCCAAGCCAGTGGTGTCATTCTAATGATCCCCCACTTCTCCTCCCCCCCATCTCTTTATCTCTGGATCACTTTCTCTATCGCTTCTTTCCCTTTCATTTGAAATTCGTTGGTTTTAATCTATCATTTTCCCCTTCTGTCATCTCTTATCTTTGGAAAATAACACTTTTTCCCTTCTTTAGTCCTTTTTTACTGTGAATTCAGTACTCCCAGCAGTTCGCTCACCTGTCGTTATCTTCCTCTTTCCTACATTACAAAACCTCTTGCCATCCATTTCTCTTTGTACTATCAGTGTACTTTCTGTCCTCTCTGCTTTTCTTTCCCTTGATCTTCCTTTTCATTTCCTGTGCCTTTTTCCTATCTTGTTTTTTGTTTGTTTGTTTGCTTCTTTCGTAGGGTTTGGGTTGGTGTCTGGGGGAAAAGGGACCTCACTTTTCACTACATCCAGCTTTGACTCATCTGTCAAATCACTTTGTGTCCTTTCCCCTTTCTCTTTGCCCTTGGATCTCCTTTTCTCTCAGGCAGTCCTCTCAGAAAACTTTCCCCGAACTCCTCCTTCTCCTTTTGTGTTATGAAGAAGATGGGACTTAACAAAACAAATTATTGTACAGCCCTGTTTCCTTTGCTTTCATCTTTCTTGCATCTTTTTTACTCCCATCCCCTGACAACCTTACACAACTCTGAAGAGAAGAGTCAGACAAGGATAATGGTGAGTCAGATGTTGATCTCTTTTCCCATGGCCTCCATATTTCAATTAACGTCAAATACTCAGAAAAGCCTGTTCTTTGACCCAATACCGACATCACCCCTTTGCTAACAAATTTCTTCATACTGCCAGAGTAAAACTCATGAATATCACTTTCATTTTACACTGAAAGCTTTCTCACTAATGTCTGAATTATCCCAAGGTAATTGATAATACTAAGTAAGTTTAGGTTTGTGTGCAGTATAAATATAGTCACTTTGATTTTTAATTGCAAATTACTGTCTCCTTTCTCATTAAGCATATTAAGAGTTAAAAAGGATGTCTTTTATCTAAGTCATGTGAGGTCTGGAAGAAAACCAAGAATCTTAAAATCAGGTTTTATAACTGAACTTGGTCTGTTTTGTCCACCATCTTTATGAAATCAGAGAAAAATATTCAAGGTTATTATTCCAGCTTGTATTAAATCACAATATAAAAGCTTTTGATACCATCATAAAACCTTTGATCAAACCTATTCAATGACAAACAATGAAAAGCAGTTTTCCACTTGGTTGCATGAAGCTCCCTCTCTACAGGTAGCAAGAAAACACACAGAGCACATTTCAGTTTCTCATCAGTTCCCTGGCAGTATTCAAACATTCTTCAGCAGACTCCCAGCTTTCCCCTCAGCTTAGCCAGGCACGTTTTTATGGTCTGAATTTTCAGAAATGGTTTGTCAAAGTGGAGTGTCAACAAAACCTGTTTGCTGTTCAGGGCTCAGAAATTCTGGGGGCAACATTCCAGTAAGAAATCAAAATAGTAAGAGTGCAGAGCAAACCCACCACTGTTTCATTTGGAGGAAAGTGGGTTTACAGAGCAGCATTCTGAATAAACCCAGTCCAGCAAACACCGTAAGTGAATCCTTCAGAGTAAAGTGGCCCATGGTGAATGCCCTGCTTCTGCAGCAGAGTGCTGCCAGCGCTGAGCTGCTTGGGCACCTCCACACTGCATTGCAGTCAGCTCAGTGAGCACGTATGCTGAGAAGCACCTTGGCTTTTTTTTCCCTGCAATAAAGATCTCCCCTTCAATATAATCACTGAATTAGAAGTCTGGGAGTCAGCTCTGGAAGTAAATCCACGTGGAGAATTGTGTATTAGATTCATCACTCTCCAAGCTGGGAAGAAAAAGAGAGGCTCCTGCAGGGCAGTAGTACCGACCTGTGCTTGCACTAAAGAAATCTGTTCTTATTTTAAAGGCAGCAGACAAGCAATGCGTGTTTGAGTATATATGGGGCCCAATGAGGCTACAGAACATCTGGGCTAACCTCAGTGGCACCTCTTTAGCACTATTTTTGAAGTGTAAGCAGAATTATCACACCACTGCTTTCACAGAAATGCATCAAGGAACTCTACATCTGGTTATCTTTTCCTATGAAGTACAATGTTATGAAGTGTATTTTTTTCAGGCATAGCATACGGGAATCTCCATTTTTGTTTGGCAGGCTAAAGGATTTTAAATTAAGCAATACCTCAGCACTATTTACTCAAAAGTATATTTATGTATTTATTTAGCTACTGAATGCTCACTAGGCAGTACTGCTGTTGTTTTCCTCATGCAAGAAGAACGAGTTCACTGGACTTGGGTGAAGGGTGGGGGATGTTCCCAGGATGCACATACCATGAAAATACATGTCCTGAAAACTTTGGAAATAGAGCAACCTCATTTCATATTATACTTACACTTAGCATCTTTGGCATTATTACACAATTCTCAACCTCACCATGAAACACCAAATAAAAAAAGGACACAGAAAAACACTTCCTCCTTAGTCAAGGCACTGATGTACTGACATGAAAACACTACTTTCAAATACAAAATACAAAGTCAAAGAGAGGCAGCTGCAATAAGATACTATTTTTGTCTCAAAGACTGTGGGTCCCTGTCTCCTCAGACACATTCAGCCTCTCATTGCCAACATGAAAAGCAAAGGAATTAGCATGTAGGTATTGTGGAAACATACAGCAGTGTTCAGCACAGACAATTTCTATATCTTTAAGCATATTTGTACCTGTCTAGAAGCTGTTCAAAGTTACACAACATCAAAGTAGCTTACACTTTCTGTTGCTCAGCACAGCAGAGTTTTCCAGTTCCTTCTTAAATGTAGTACAAAGAGAGATCTGACAAGAGCATCTCCTATTCATACATGCTATTGCAACATGCTTCCCAAGCAGAGGGGCTAGGGAACAGCTGTTCACAAAGCATCAACACCAAAACGTAAATATTAGAGAAAAAAAAAAAAAAGAAAGAAAAAAGCTGATGGAGCATGAGAAATTTGCATGAAAGGGCAATTTAGCTTATTTCCATTTTAAATGTGCATATGTGAAGGCACTATGGAGAGTGCCTAAAGAATGGAGAGCTTAGGTACAAAGTGACAAACCAAAACAAGCTTTTACTCAAATATTGCCTTCAAGTTTCTCACTACAGAGGAGCTAACATGGTAATGCAGCAGGAGTAGCACTAGATGACAAACTGCTTTCCATTGATTCTTCAGATTCCTGGGATGCTTAAATGAGGAACATGGAGATGGAAACAATCTTTGCTTACACACAGATCAATACTCTGTTGTAAAATTCAGGATTTATTCTTAGCACTGGCAGAAATAAAGAGGTCTGCTAAGTTGGATATGTCACAGAATTCCCAGCTTGATACTGGCTAGTAAATCAAAGCTGCATTTTGCCACTGATATGTCAGAAAATATTACTCCAGTATAACCCATGCTCACAGAGTATATGGCTACAGAGTCACCAGATTTTAGTGCATTATGGACCAGATATAACAAGTGATTTACTGGATCATATATTTTTGAGGGTTTGGTAGTGAAGAAAATAAGATTGAGGATGTTTTTTCCCACTCCTTCAGCACAGAGCAACATTCTTAAGAATCAGAACTATTAGTGAAGAAATAAAAAAATTTAGCACAGCAGTGACCAACCAGAGTTAGTTATCAGTACCAGGCCCCAACTGAGAAGAAACAGCACCTTCTTCTGAAGGCTCTCTTTTGACCCTGACACTTGGGGCAGTGGAGAACAGAAAGGTCCTGAGTGAATTTGAGGAGATGGTTGTGGCCAACAACGTGGATTACAACAAGTAACTTCTTCCCACTAAATTCAACTGCAATGAGAGCAAGTGTGCTCACCTAGAGTCCTAAAGATCAGCACAGGTACCAGGAGCATCCACCACTGGGAAATATTTAAATAATGTGGTCTGGTCATAGACCTCTATGGGGTCTAGAAAATACTTTCTAAAATTTTTGCCTGCAGATGATCTAGCCTTAGTTGCAAAGCACAGGCCATTTTAGCATCAATAAACTGAAATCTTCTTAGGTCTAGAGGCCATGAGAGAACTGCTATGCTGATAACCAAATGCTATACTGATAATGGTCAAAAGCAATCCTCTAATTACCAACACCATAAACTCACCTTCAGCACAGTCCATAAATTCAACTTCATTCCTTTTTATATACCAGAGGGCATTTGCTTCATCACTAGCTAGCAGAAAGGCTGTCCCTAAAACAGGCCTGTACTCTCTATGGCCTTCTGATGTTGCCTCCAAGGAGACTTCAGAAGCATCCTCCCCTTACCAGCAGAAGAAGTGTAATTCTGACTGCCCAATTGCTTTTCCTGGGGGTGATGCTGTAGAGCTACCACAGCTGTACATAACCTGTTTAAAATATCTGTTACACTTGTGCATACATGATTTAGAGCAAATTTGGAGTCCACTACGCTTACTACTAGTCAGTGTTCCACTGAAGAATATCTAAATCCTATCAGGGTCTGTTAGTAACTAGTTCAGTGGAGCCACATGCAGTAGTGGGTAGTTCTGCAAAAAAGAAACGGAGGCATTAGTGTGAGTAAATTTCGTATGCTTTCATAAATAAGTGGCAAATTATATGCTGTAGAGTACCTGAAGACTTAAATAAAAGATCCTTGTGGAAAACAGTAAACCATTAGTTTAAAAGATTAAATGACACATCTAATAAACCCTGTCTAGAATAGCTGAATCACTAAAATAAATTTTTGTTACAAATGAAAATCACTGCTTTAATGACACTGCAATTTGCCACAAAAATAAATTAGAAATATATCTTAGTAATTAAAACTACAGAACGCTATAAATCTGTCTTGCAAAGGATGAGAATTATATTTGCTAGAACACTATATTCCTACAATAGATTCATACACACTGCTGAAATAGGGTAAAGAAACCAAGAACTTTAAACCACTGAGAATTTTCCTTAGTTAGTTTGATATTGCAAAGATCCTTCTAAGAACATATTGGCATCTATGGCAGTGATAATTTAACCAGCTAAGTATTAATACTGTGCTCTTCGCTACAGTCTTTCTGGGATTTAATTTTAAGGGATAATACCTATTTTAAAATCATCTTTCCATTTGAAAAGATCTACTACTTTTAAGAAGAAAGAAATGTCTGTCTTAAGAGTACATTAAGAAATCAGTAGTTAGGCTCAAATAACCATCCCAGCTCCTTCCCATGTGAAAAATTTCTTTCATCTGGGAAGGGTGACTTAAAAATAACACCCTTCCAAATGCTAGACAGAGCACAAAACAAGAATCCTCAAGTCCTTTTTCTCCACAGCCTGTGTGTACCACTGCATTGTCTCCCAATGCACACTCAAAGCTTTTGCCTGGGGACACTGATCATCTTTTAAGGAGCATGCCCTAAGGTTAACAGCTACTGGGGAAGGTGTAAATGTCGGCAGGACTAAGAGTGCTTGCTTGAAAGCTGACTCTTGGTGGGACTACTCTTGTCTCAGAGTTCATCTCCATTATAGTTTTGATGGAGAATGTTACTGGTTTTCCCAAATTTAGAAAGAAGATATTATTGCTACTAGCTTCAGGCTTTAACACAAACTCCCCCTAATAATTTTTTTAACTTATTTTTTTATTTTTAATATCATGGTCTTTTAAAATTTCACTGCAAAACTAACCTTCATTTATGCAATCCTAGCTAATGTGCTGTAAGTCTCCCGCTTCAGGCTAAAGAGACAAAAAAAAAGCCCAAAGAGCCTAGTATCTGGTGTGGCATCTATTCATTGTCTAAAGTAGAGATGAATACTAGTAGTCTGTCAGCATTTGTTCTGATTTAAACACTTTACTCTGGACGTTTTATTAACTGTGTTGGCATAGCTATATATTACTGATTTAACCTGCACTTCATTGTGCTTCTAATACACAATCAGGCTTTGCAAACATGAACCTGAATATAAGGCAGTTGAGGCTGGAGTCTGGGTTGGTGTAAGCCAGATTTTAGTGAAAAGAAGCCTCCCTGGCCTATATGAGAATCCAATCCTATCCCTACACCTGCAAATGCAACTATATTTCTTCTTAGAATAGATCCTGAATGTGCCTCCATTTTTAGTACAACACCTGGGAGCTATGCTCAGCTCACTTTTCATTGCATTAAAGCACTCATTAAAATGAGAATTTGTACTGCTATAGAAAACATAAATTGCCTCTATGCAAGATGCACTAAGAAAATAATTCATCTATTTTTCATATACAAATTTATTCATGGAATAATATCATGTAATAGCCTCCTTTATGGAGATTACAGGCAGTTTCTCCAAAGCATTCAGTAATCAGAAAGCTATGCTGGTTTGTTTGCCTGGACACATTGTCCTTACAGGACATCTTTTTCTCATGATGGGACTGTCTGGTTTCTAGCATGAACATCTACATTTATCAGTTTAATCCTTACCAGTTTTACAAGCCGTGAAAATAGAGACCACATACCTTCTAAGAAAGCCTTGACAGTAACTTAGTGCAAGCATTACACAACTCATGACAGTCCTACTCCCAGGAACCATCATTGTTCAGCAAATTCAAATTCCTTGAACAAGCAGAACTAAGTCCTTGCACAAACAAGCTGTTCTAAGTCCAAGTCCCTGATATCCAAACCTGTCTGTCTTGTGGTTTTGTGATTTTAAGACAGATTTGAAAACTCAGAATACTATTAACAATGTATAAAACTAGAAAATATTCATTAATGTCCTTTTTGCTCAGCTGATAGGATTCATAATTATCTTACTTCAGTAACTAAGAGAATTTCTTCCATATTTCTTTTTTACTCCTTATGTGCTTGTTCACTGACAAAAATAAGATATGTCACTCCAAAAGATCTATTCCTACCTTTAGTACATTGACATTTTCTATTCCCATCTCCAGAAACCTATATTGGGCTCATATCTCTTTTGAAAAACAGTCTCTAATCAGCCTGGTCTATTTCTGTGCTAATTATCACTATGCTCAGAGTGACTACATTGAATAGATAACCTTAACATATATAACATATATTATTTTGAATTTTATGGGCTTCTGTCTCCCTGCTCCTACAGAAGTGTCGCTGTAGCTCTGCTGGTGTAATTCTATGAACCTGCTAGGCTTGTAAAGAGAAGTAATATCTTTTATTAGACCAAGAAATATAGTCAGGGGAGAGAATGAGTTTTGAGCTCAGAAATCTAATGAAAGTCCTCTGAGACAAAAATCTTTCTTGTTTTTCTTCCAGCTGTATTATTTGGTCTTATAAAAGATATAACCCTTTCCCTGTAGGCCTGACTGTCCTTGGATGGGCACACTGTCAGCTGTCTGCAGGAAGAAGGCAAGAAACTGGATATTGCACCAGTGATGTTCTGTGCATCTAGGAGGAGTAAGGATGTGAAGGCACTGAAAGAAGCGCTCCTCATCCATATCTGTAGCAAAAGGAAGGCTATGGAATGGACAGGCTTGCTGCACAATGGGTAAGGGACCCAGAGACAGCAAGCTCAGAAACAAGAGGAGGAGCATGCTTTCCTTGACTGGATCTTTATTGTCAGGGTCTGTTCTCAGGCCTTCCAGCTCGTGCACCTCGTGTCAGAGTCTGGGGAAATGAAGTGCTACACATGGCACGGGGAAATCAATGAGGCTGTACTTAAATAAGAAAATGAGTTCATGGAACTGCAAAGGATATAGCTGATAGGGCTGAGGGAGATACAAATCTCTGCTGTTTGAAAGTCTTAGTGGCTGGAAAAGGGCAAACACCTCTCCCATCTTCAAAAAGCACAAGAAAGAGGATCCAGTGAAGCAGAGACTGGTCAGTGCAACCTCAGTTCTTTTTGAGGGATTTTGAAGCCCTTTCCATCTGAAGGTGATGCTCTCTGGGGATCAAAGCAGGACATCCTGTCCATGGGCTGCCCACACAGTTTATGCCTTTGAAATGGGAAAGCAAACTTCTATAAATGGAGTGAGGAAAAATGGTGGAAAGTTTAAAGCCTCTCCTTCATCGAAGCAATTTGTATCATCCATCCAAACAATTCTCTTTTCCTATGAGACCCTCATCCTTAAAGTCCCATTTTATCAATTAATGCAGATTGCTTTTTATAGTAGACAACTCCTCCTCTAGTTATCTGCAAGTTTTATCAATGACGGTTGTCTAGTTTCTTGAAGATTGATATAAATATTTAAAAGGAAAACCGAACAAGCCTATTTCCTTGAATATAAATACACCTCAGAATTAGCAGCAGCTGTAATACACAACCATAGAATAAATTTATTTATTCTTAGACATACATAATAGATGGAGGCCTAATCAGTAATTATTAAGGTCACCCTATCATTTGTGCTGTGAATCAACATTTTTTGTTTGCTAGATTTGGCAATTTGAACTACATAGGCTGAAGCTTTCCATACCAGATGTCAGTTCAGGATAAAATAAACTATCATAAATCATACAAATATATCATTGGAATTACAAAAGATGGTGTTTAAATAAATTGGTAGTTTTCTAATTTCTGGGTCATATTCAACCTTGGAAAGGTTTTTAAATAGTTTTTATTTTTTAAGTGGTAATACAGTAGGAAGTGTTTTAGCATAACTTTTTACCAAGTTCCCCTCCTACTATTTTTTGACTTGTTTCACACTTTCCAGCTGGAAAAGTTCCAGCTTTTGTCTTCTTTGACTGACATTTAATTCATTTTTTTTTAAATTAGGGCAAAATTTCTCCAACTCTGCAAAAGAAAGATTGGAGGAAAAAGTTACTCTCAAAATTAAAAAAAGATCTAAAGGTGTCATGACCTACTTTTGATGCTGTTTACGACAGGAAGCTCAATTCAGCGAGGAAACAAACAAACTGTGAAAAGGTTGCATGTGGTAGCTTAACCACTTCTGAGACAGGCAAACAGCTCCACTCACCATTTTCACTTTTATATCATCCTCCAACTCACATGGAAGATGATCTTGGTAATACCTGCTTTTGAAATTTTTAAAAATCTTACTAATGTGCCTTTTCTTGACAGAAGAGGATGGAAGTCCTAATTCACAGCTCAGCATATTAGAATTAGAGGTTTAAAATTTAGCAGGCTTTTTAGAGATTGTTTTCAATCTTACCAAAAAAGGCACTTTTAAGAGAATTAGCACTAGCTTTAAAAACCTGAAATTTCCTGTGGACTACTTGAAGCTGTTCCTGACAGCTCTGATAATGGCTTGCTACTAATCAGTCATAAAAAAAACCAACTCACAACACTGTTTTATGGGTTTCGTTTCTGCTGTTTCTTCTTTGAAGAAACAATTCTTTGAGCTTCAGGAATGGCTATTCTTTAAAGCAAAGAACTCTCTTTTTCTTTTTTTTCTTTTTTTTTTTTTAAGTAGAGCACAGGGTTCTCATGTAAAATACCTAAGGAAAAATGTCTCTTTGAATAGGATAAAATTGCCTTTCCTAAGGTAGGCTTGGCTCAGTGATTTGTAATTTCTCGAGGCTTCAGGCAGGCTATTTTATTCTAACCCAAACTCTTCCTCTTTGAAATCAATCATGGGTACACTTCATAATTTGAATTAGCATCTTAAAAAATAACAACAGACTCCTGCTTAAATGTAGAGGAACAAAAGACTTAGGCAATTCTGTCACTGAAGAAATAATATCTTTTCTATTCTTTAGCTAGTACAGAAATCATATTAAAAAGAAATTTTGGAAACAGCTGTCTTGCACTCAGGTCCCAAATCAAAGACAAGGAACCAAGATGAAAGCCTACTGACTTCAGATATCTTTGGATCAGAGTTCTCTGGCTTACATGCTCAGCCCCACTTTTATTTTACTCTTCTCAAATTCTAAAGGTATGTGGCTGAAAAATTCTCTGTCAATGAATTACCTCATGGAATGAGCTGCCCCAGTTCCTTGTGATTTGTTCACAGCTATTAGGTATTGACAGAATTAATAAAACACAGAATATGGCAGAGCCTCAGATCATCACGTCAGCATTTCTCTACTTTGACTGAATGCCAGAAACTCTTTATTGGATGCTCTGATAGGAAAACACTACGGCACATCCTGGGCACAAGTATTTACCAGAGAATTCCTGGCCAAAGAGCAAGGGTGAGCTATGATGGTTGACTTCAAGCCACCCCCCAGCTCTCGGCTGTGCCATGAGTTTGGCAACAACACCAGCGTTTCCAGAAGCCTGCGTAGGCTACAGCACTACTTGAAATCAAACTAATATCTGAAAATATTACCTTTGTCATCATATATTGGTTTTACTCCATGCAGCTCTTAGCCCTAGCATTCCTAGACAAAATGCATAAGAAAGACATTCAACATATTGTTAGAATTCAGAAACTGAGTTAATAAGCAAAGAGAGAAGAATCCCATAAGAAACAATGGGGGAGCAGTGGGACCAAAAAGGATGGGATTAGTTGGAACACAGAAATGCTTTCTCCTGAATTTTTTGTGTTAACAGTTCTGTAGACCCTCTAATTATTAAAGCACAAGACCTGCAATTCTAAAATGTAGAGTTTAATACGCATCAATCTTCTTGGATTTGCTTTTGCTCTTATGACAAGCAAATCCATTTGGTATGGATTTGCCATTCATTTTATCTGCAACAGTGAAACAGCACAATGATAACAACAACAACACAAAACCACAAACCCCAACAAACCCAGGAAATGGCAGAAAAAGTACCGTGTGCCATAAAATAATAAAATCCATTGCAGCTGCAAGAATCAGTATAATCAGAGTCAATCTGAAGATGCAGAGAATTTGTGGAGTTAAAAAAAGAAAAAATCTCCAAACAAACTCTTCTGGCTCAGAGCCAGGATGCACAGCATGTAAATTTGCTAATTCTCACAGACCTTTTGTAAAGCTTACTGCTGCTGTATCACTTACCTACTCAATATTTATAGATAACGGATGAAGTTAATGCAATTTATAATTTTTTCTTGGCTTGTTCTGATTACATGAACACTGCAAAAGCCATAAGCACAAGGGAACTGGGCTCATAAAGCATAAGTTAGCAGTGGAGTTAGGATTTTTCCTGTATTGAAGCCACTGTCATCTTTTTCCAAAACATCATAAGATGAACATCAAACCTCTTCCATAGCACGGAAGATGCTACACTTGCAATGTCTTTAGTCCCAAGTGGGATACGTGGGAGAAACTTAGGGTGATGCAGAACTTCCCACTGCCCCATATTCAATATCTTGCCCAAATGAGCAGAATCAGACATAAAGACGTACTCTTGCAAAAACTGAAAATACACAAAAAAGCCCCTAAGAAAAAGCAATTAAAATAGATGAAGGTCCTGGCCAACCAGTTCTGGATCCAATTAACTCTTCGAAAATTCCATATCTTGACAAAAGTCTTCATTATCTCCTTTAATCACCACCTGCCTTTTTATGACCCATTGTAAACCATAAAGGGTCACCAGTATCATATTAAAGAATCACTGTTCCCTCTCCACCTCACACTCCTACTTTTGAAACCATAGGAATGTAATGAACCCCTTACCAAGTATAAAGTCAAAGCTAAAATGTTGACAGCTGTGATGAGAAGAACGAATTTCCCTTTATCTAAAAGTTGTGCTATTCAAGCTATCCATATCTAAGAGGAACATAGAAGTTGAATTTCATCCTTGATGCAGTGTTCATATAAAAACATCAATTCAAATAGACATGGTCGATGCTGGTGAGAACTGCAGTACAATACAGACAAAGTTTCCACAATTCTTCCATAGGGCTTCTTATCACTCCAAGTGGTCTTCAAGCAGAATTCATTAGGAACACATCAGTAGTGATAAGGTTCAAACAGACAGAAAAATGGTAAGAAAAGATTTCTTATAAAAATTTCTTCTCTTATTGCTGTCCAACACACAAAGATCTCATTTCCAAAGACGAACTGAGTGATCTCTACTGCATGTCACTATTCCCAACTATTACATCATCTTGGTCTGTCTTATTAAGGGATTCCACAATTTGAATGCACACTGAACTTAGTGCCTGAGTTCTCATTGTCAAAACTGAGATACATTAGCCACCTTACCTCACTAGGATGCTATGAGTATAGTTTCATAAATACCTACTCACCATTTAAAAGAAAGCTTTTACAAAAAGCAAAAAGACACAAGTATTTGAGACATAACTACAGGTCCAAGTTTAAAGAGGAACAGTTCAGAATGACCTTCCAGAACCCCCCTTTGCACCAAAATTTTCCATCTTTTTAGAAGTTTGTGACATTCCAGCACTCCCTTTGCCACAAAATCTGCCTTGAGATGATTCTTAGGGAGTCTGAGCACCCATTTTCTTCCTATATATATTGACAAATGTAATACTGTCCTCACTACCTCCCAATAAAAACTATCTCCTGTTAACCTGACTCAAGCAAACATTCACACAAACACTGTTCACATTATCTGTATACAGCACTCAAGACAACATCAAACATCCTTTCTTAGGTTATTTTGGTTTCAAACCCGTGGTTCTCAAAATTACATGGTTTATTACAAGAGACTGGGGGACACCTCATCACAATCTACAGCTTCCTCATGAGGGGAAGAGCAGGGGCAAACACTGATCTCTTCTCTATGGTGACCAGTGACAGGACCTGAGGGAATGGCCTGAAGTTGTGTCACGGGAGGTTTAGGTTGGGTATCAGGAAAAGGTTCTTCACCCAGAGAGGGGTTTGGCACTGGAACAGGCTCTCCAGGGAAGTGGCCGCAACATCAGCCTGACAGAGCTCAAGAAGCATTTGGACAATGCTTTCGGGGACATGGTGTGACTCTTGGGGCTGTCCTGTGCTGGGCTACAGGAGTTTGACTCCATGATCCTTGTGGATACCCTCCATGCCAGGATATTATTCTATGATTCTATGATATCTGTAATATGAGACTAGTCTAAGTGCTATATTAAATAGCTATGCAGCAATATTTTAAGAGTAAATCAAAGTTGTGATAAAAGTTTCAGTTCAATGACTGAAACCAAAATATGATGTAGATGTGCTTAACTTATCAATTCCTGATCTACACAAGATGATATCTATTACATCTGTACTTCAAAATAAATGTCATCGATTACAGTGGAGGCCGCAAAAATTTTTGAAGTTTCCAGGGACAGTGGTAATTTCAGCAAGAAGTCAGATACCTCTTTCTTTGCAGAAACATGATCCGTCATCATTTATGAAATCACAAATTATATGCACTCTCAGAAATAATGATCCAATATGAAAAATATCATTTACATACTGAATTACCTGGGAGAATTCTATGTGATTATCAAAGATTATTAATCATAACAAATTGATTAATTTGAATGTAAAACCCAATAAATCTGAAGAATTTTGGACAGTGCTTCTAATTTAGCACAGTGATATTGACTAAATTCTGTCCTCCACACCCTAAAAATAATAATATTGATGGAGAAAAAAATCAGGGATCAATATACATAAAACTGAAGAAAATCATGACTCAGCATCAAGAGTACACATGTAAAAATGTTGATACCAGATACCAAGGAAATGGAGGATCATAGGAATGAAACACAAGAAAAGTTGATTTTTTTGTTTGTTTAGTTGTTTTTTTTTTTTTTTTTTTAATATGAACACACTAAATCATTCAAACAAGACCTTAAATGATTTCTTGACTGCATTTTTGACACATAACTTCTTTGTGTGCTTAGAGTTGATGGTCTTATTTCAAAACTTGACGTAAAAGCAACTAGGATATGCTGGGTTTATTTCTCTTTGGAGATTCTAAAAGGGGGTAGAGAAGAGTATTATTGGCATGTTTATTGAGACACTTTCATTATTAGAGGCAATTGATAACAGTACTTTTTATGTAAATTACTACCTCTGCTATTTATGATGTAGTAGCATTACTATGATTATCGATGTTGTGTTTAGATACCTAATGAATGCTAATATTATCATCATAATGGTGACTGGGAGAAGAACTAAGGCTTTCGTTTGGTGAATCAAAATAAAAGAAGGAGAAACGTCTGTTCCTCAATTATTTTGAGATGTCACTGTCAATCAAGTGCTGCCTTACAGTTCATCTGCTGGAAATATTTTCCTTTCCACTCAAGCTCAGCTGCAGCTCAACTACATCCCATTCAACTATGTGAATTTTTAGATTTTCCTCATTCATATTCAGGAAATATTTCATTTGCAAAATTAAAATGATTAAGACTCTCTCCAGTTTCATAAGGGTTATTTAAGGATGACAGTCAGTCACTAGTGGCTTGGACTGGATTCAAATCAGTGACGTAAACATGGGACATTCTGTAATCTGTTATCATTTCCTGAGCAAAACACAGTGATGTTTTACATGTTCACATCAAGGAAAAGCATGTAATTTGATCAAACTGCAAGTGCAAACTTCTTGGCAGAGCCTGAGGGAAAGCAGTGACAATAAAATGAATAGGCAGGTTGTCAAGAGAAGTGAAAGTATTTTCAACTGCAAAATTTTAAAGCAAGTCTCGCCATAGAGAGGCTGAAAATATTGTCTGCAACAGTGCCCATGGCTATCCTGGAGGTGAAGGATTAGTTTCTGAACTGCAGATATACTATTATTAAATGAATTCAGATAAGAGTTAAATTCATTCATTTACTTAACTCTATTGTTGGCAAGGGAGCAAGTCCTCAGTGATGTAAAATGGAATTGGAGCCATGACAATTTCTAGCACGAGTGTCTGACCCTAGAAGTATTTATTTTGCTTGAGAAAGTAAATACAGTTTATATGTAAATGAGAGGCAGCTTGCCAGTTCTGTATAATTTGTCAATATGGATGCTAATTTCACAAAGACTGAGCAATCTCTATTCTAGAATAATAATAGGACTTCATTGCACCAACTCTTGCTATTATGGTGGTGGAACTAGAGGAACAGCTGGACACATATCATACGATACTTTTCTTCATATAATTTCTTTGATATGTTTCCTGGTCTCTTTCAGCATAATGAGGGATGCTAAGAGCTAAATAAAATTCTAGGACACCAATTAAAAGCCGGCTTTTCCATGGATTTTCACGGAGTACTATTGTTTGCAACTGGATATGGGTGTAGATTAAAAATACTACTTTATAGTGAAAATCTGATATTAAAACTACTGCTGCCTTTTTGTTTCTTCATTACAAAGGGATTTATGCCAGGGTGCAGAAAACATTACGGAGCTTAAACCTGTCACATGAAGAATTTCTTGGGGAGAACTTCCCCTCCTGAGAGTTTGAGATATAAATCCAGATTCTTTGATTTATTCCCACTCTTGATAGCACTGGCCTCAATCTGGAGACTTGACTTTTAAGGATTTGAAACAAGTCTTAAAGCACCTTTAAAAGTGAGAATGCTCAATTCATTTCAAAATGTCATAAGACCATAATGCAGGCTATAGACATATTTTTCAAAAAGGACACATTTAGTGTTTTATTAGACACAACATTGAATTAAATCACTTCGCCTAAGAGCTACCAAGAGAAAAAGGTGAAGAAAATAAATAAGAGCATAATTCATTTTCACTTCACCTTCTCCTTGAAACTTTTGAATTTATTTTGTTTTCATTTTCTTCTGACCTCATCAACACTGATTTACAGTTTTTCAGTTGACTAACAAACAGATCCATCAGGATTGTGACATACGTTGTGACACTCTTTTGATAAAGTTTTCTAATAATCTTTTTTCAAATAATTTTGTTTGTAATAATGTCTTTAATAAAAACAATGCATCTTTTGTGTTATATATGCGTCCTGTGATATAGGTTTAAATTACCTAGAACTGATCTCAATATAAAGCTTAGAAGCATCTGTTCTAACAATTATTCTAAACCTCTGTGTCTGAGGCATGAACTTAATTGGTGAGGTATCTAACTTACTTAACAAAGCCTTGTTTGGTTTAGCTTTGTTTTGTTTATCCCAAATTCTTCTCTACCCTGTCAATAGCTCTTTGGGGCTATAACTCTGCTAATTTTTTATATCCCTTAGCCTTGCCTGTCTTATTTCCTGCTGTCTGCTAGACATAATCTCTCCACCCCTGCAGAAAGCAATGGATATTATTCAGGAACATAATAAAAGCACACAGTTTGGCTTGGCTCCTATCTACCAAAATGCCATGGATGTCACTGGAATTTTAGCCCCTGCTTAAAAATAAGGCAGTGTCAAAAGACTCAAGTGTTTTTCAGACTGGGATAATTAAAAGATGGTAACCTAGGAATTACAGCAGTAACAACATTTATCTGAACTCAAAAGTCAATTGCCATAATTAAAAACAAAGGAGTACATTAGTTGCCTTTGGACAGAGAAGGGTCAGCTGGTACCATACCAACAATATTAAAAATGGACAACCAGTACCTTCCAGAAAAATTTCTTTTCCATATTCTTAGTGTCACTTTAGTATTTACAAGGTCATTTGCCAATATTAAGACAGGCAGAGTAAATAAGCATATGCCAGCCCCATACTGTTGCTTGAAATATCTACGGAGCACAAGGCTGGAGTGCAGGTAGACATTTCAGCTTTTTCCTAATACTTCTTCCTTGCCGCCAACTACTGCAGTGGTCAGTAACCACACGGTCAGAAACAGGCTATAGAGCTGGGATGATTTTTTAGTCTGACACCATACATCAGTTCTTATCCTACAAAACCAAAAGACCCAAATGCCACGTCACAGTGCACTGCCAAAACATCACTGATGTTCAAGCCTCATCTACCAATCTTATTTAAGAAACTATCTTTATGCAGGATAGCAGATCTCACACAAGCCTGACTAATCTATTTAAATTTCAACACATTTTAAACAACTAAGCATGTTCCATTGTTCTGTTATTATTTTTAGAAAGGATGCATTTAAGCTTGGTTTTAACTGTTTGTCTGAATCAGGTCCTGTACATAATTACTCCCAACATCCATACTTGAAACTTAAATCCCCCATAAACAGCCCTGTGCCTTCGGAAACTATAAAACATGAAACATATACTCCAACATTAGTTGTGTACCTCACTGAACGTTAAATCAAGCTCAGAAGCCCAAAGACAGTTTTAAATAAATTAAAAAACAAAACCCCAAATCACCATTATTTCATTCAACTGATAAAGGTGAGTTGCCTCACCTTCCTTTCACTGAAAAAGTTGAGGGGAAAAACTCCTTCCCTTCACTCCAGGAATAAATAAGTAGCACCTATTTCCTCCAGTTTGCTGCACGTCTCTCCAGTAGACTGCTCTTACATACGCAGACAGAGGACTGCAAAACTTGGAATAGGGATTCATGAGCCACATTCTCTTTGAGAGGGAAAATGTTAACAGCTTTTAAGAAAGTAAGGGAACATGGGTATCTTGTGAAGGAGGATGGAGCTAGAATGTTCACAAGTCATGCCTATGCAAAAAGATAAGGATGTAAAACCTGTAGGTCTTCGACTAAAGCTATTTTTTTCCTTCTAAATGTATTGTTCATTAAATGAATTTTTATTTCTTAAAGGACTTACTATAATGCTGTCTTAGCAAGCAGCACATACGAAATTTGTGGTCTTCTCCTGTGTAAATATAGGCCATGGACACACACATCATATATTTTATAGTCACAATTTGCAACCTTTACACTTATTCAGATGTCTGTACCATTTATTTGTCCTGTTATTGTCCCAGAATATTTTTATGAGCCAAGGCACCTTTCTTTTTTAATCAGAAGGAATACAACTAGAAAATATACCAAAAGCAACATTCACATTTTCCATGACAAAAGTTTCACAGAACATAGATAAAGGTGCCCTTGATGTTTCCAAAATGCACGTTCCCTTGACACTAATGTTTCAGCATCAACTAACTTGGAAAGGAAAATGAGAAACCCAATGTTTCTAAAAAGACTTTAAAAAATATTTGTTGGTCAAAGAGACACTTTAGAAAAACTCTTATCTTACTACATTTTCCAGTGAATGAAAAAAAAAAAATATATCTTGCCTGCTCTGACAGGTTATCAGGAAACTCAGTTTTGCATTCTCTGGTAAGTATAACTCAGAAAGAGGAAAAATAATGAAGGAAAAAATTCTTTGGTTTATATCATACATTTCACCAAAAGAATGCTATTTGATCATCATTTAAGGAAGTGGAGCACAAAATCATGACACAAAAAACCAAGAAAAGAAATACAGATACATTTTAATTGACAGTGCTGAGGTTTATACTTCTGATACATTTACAAGGAAGTGACTGATGTCTAGGTTTGTAGATGGGTATGGAAGTGGCTAATAGAGAATTTAGGCATTATTAATTTTATATGGGTGTCTCTTTCCTTATCAAAAATTAGCATAAAGTCAAATATTACCTAATTTGATTGTTGATAGTGAAATGTAGTGTTTTACGTATTTAATTTGATTTCTGAGAAGAGACTGAAATAGATATCCTATACCATATATATATGTGTATATATATGTATATATATATATGAAAGACTTAATTTCAGCACTGCAATCTCTTTTTCTCCCTCCTCTCAAAGTTAGTTTGCCTAAATTTCTTTAGGTGCAAGATTTTTCAGTTCACCCCATTGATTTATCTTTTTTCTTAAGTAAACACTGACCTTTCTACTCCCAGCCTTTCTCTCGAGGTGACACAGCCCTGTCTTCAGAAAAGTAGACCTGCTAATTTTAGCCAGAAGCAGACAACCTGGCATTTCCCAATAAATGACCTAATCAAACAGGCTTATAACACTAAAACTGTGATGACAGGTAACTTGGTCATTAGTTTAGCTGTTTTCTTGTGTTTCTTCTGGCATTTCACATCAACTTACGAGGCCAGCAGCTCTCCCGATCTGAATAATGCCAGGCAGTTCTGAGCTTGTGTGAGGGATACAAAAAACCCCACAAACCCCATCAGAAAATAAGAGGTCAGCCTTCAAATGCTATTGTCTGGAGAGAGTTAAAAGTCTAACTTCCAGCACTACATTTGTGTTGCCATACTTTAAACAGCACTGTCCACTAACTGTGCACTTACAATGGCTTTTACTTTGTTGAGCTGCTATTTGATTTTTGCACTATGCTTTTGAAAACAGATTGCTTCAGCGTATCAGCAAGATTTTTTTTTTTTCTTTTTTTTGCAAATAGGACTAGACAATTTTGCGAACAATATGTAGAAGAATGACCTAAAAAGGGCTTTACAGGTAGGAGTGAGAAATCTCATCTCCAGATCTTCGATACAGTGGGTGCAAGCTCGTCTCACAGTACATCTGTGCATTAGGCTCACTCGAATGAGGAGACAGCTTCTGTGTCTAACACCCTTCCTGAAATAAGTTGTCCACAAAAAGATAAGGCAGTGATATTTGAAGAAAAAGACTTATTTTTCCTGTTTTAGGTGGGTGGAGAGCATCAACCTCTTTTGCACAAGCTTCTAGAAACCCATCAGATGGCTCTAATTTCTGTAGTATGGCCTGAGCCAGGATTTAACTGTAGGCTGAAATAAAAGCTCATTGCTGATATTCTGTCTCTAATAAAAAACTCCATGCACAAGGAAAATGTTCAAGTGTATTTTTTGGACTCGGGCTGCCTCCTCTTTAGTCAGTGTAAAAATTTGTGAGGTCTCTAGGAGAAAATTCTCTAAGCACTGTGAAAGGACAGATTTTAAATTTGTAGTACCAATAAAACTAAGACAAGTTTACACAACTGCAGTTCTGCCTCACAGTGAAGCATTTTCATCCAAAACTATTTAAGGAAAATATATACAATTCTTCATCTACAGTCAGACAAATAAAAGTGCATTTACAGTAAACAGGCAACATAAGATATTTAACAACAATCCAAAAAGAGGCTCTAAACCCAACACTTTTAACTTTAATGGAGACAGAAACGCTGCAATTTCATGATTTGCCATAAATGGCATGCAGCACAGAGAGTTTCCTTTACAGAAAAAATAGATGAGTCAAAATGAAACACAAAATAATTCATGCCACGGTGAAGACAGGGAAAGATACTGTAAAAGAATCAGATATGCAGTTAGAAGGAAAAAAAGACATCTAGAAAAGGAGATGTAGATAGCAGTTGGATCTCAAGACAAAACAATGAATTAGCCTGCACAATACCAGGATGCCTTAAGACAAGGGAGAAATCACAGCAAGAGCTTTAAGAGGCAGGAAAGGCTGCTCCACTCCACTGTGCCAGAAACTGATGGGAACCATCAAAAACGCTGCAAAAGAGTGGGACCACTCCACTGCCTTTCACCCTGCAATAACCTGAATAGGTAGCAGGCAACCTTGGCTGCAGCATTATAAAGCTCAGGTTGCCACATTTCTCTGGTGTTGAGGAGTAACACCCCTCTCTTGCCAAGGAAGATCTTGTTAATCCTGTTCTAGCGCAGCTGCCAGGCACCTGGGTTTTTTCAGTTTACATTATCTGGGTTTAGATGTCAGTCCAAGACTTATGAACAGAGCTATAGTTGCACCTACTGCATTCCTCAGACTCTTAACTAGTCACTGCTGCACGGCTGCCAGCAATCCTTTTCTGGGGGTGGTAGCAGTGAAGTATGCATATGGTAGAGCTTAGGAGTATTTACCATCCAGCTGGTGCTCTCTTTTACCCTGCCTTTCCTACAGCTTTGCTGTACTCAGACTGGAGAAATCAGCAAACTACAGAGACTATCTTCTGAATATCTTATTAGTAGAAACAGTGTTGCACAGTAATTGTTCTTTTCACACAGTTCACCAGTGATTATCAGTGCTCAGAATTAAATTCTGTTATTACTGCTGGTAGGAAAATCATTGCTGACCAAAGATGTGGGTGCAGCGTTGAGGGAAAGCAAGTGAAGATAAAATCATATAGTAAGAAATAAGGCTTGTGGAACATCAAATTTCGCAACCTATCAGATATAATTACAGAGGCATGAAGCTCTTTGAGAAAGGTGATAAAGTTGATAACTATATTCCATCTCAAAACAATGTCAAGTTTTGAAGGCTGTGGTTTAAAGCGTTTGACCTCAGTCATTCACAAATATGCTGCTAAATCCTGCAGCCCAATATTACACTTATTCCCTGATTTCAGCCACTGGAATAAATGAAGATAAACAAATGAATGAGGGTATGTGAAAGGAATTACACGCACACAACAGCTTCTCATCATACTTGAGCACTTCTGATGTGGTACATTACAACTGAGTATTAAAATCAAGGATTAGGGGCAAACACCCCTCACTACCTCAGAATAATTTTGATGGAATCTTACATGAATGCACATGTCAATGCACATACACATATAGATATATTAATACACATTTGATGAACATGAGCAAGTCAAAGACTTGTGCTTACATACAAGGCCACAGATTTCAAGTATGTGCATTTACACTTACTCAAATTTCCACAATCAAGGTCTGATTTTTAGAAAAGTTCCACGAAGAGACAAAATCAACAGAAATCAATGCCTCATTAGATCAGTTCTTACTGGATAAAACAAGCCAATCACTTTACATCCAGAGAACAAAACATAGAGCTTTTTCACCTGTAAAAAAACCCTGAAAAACTCTGTGTCCACAGATTTGTAGTTCTAGTTTTATCTGGAATAAGCACAGAACAGCAAGACACAGTGCAGAGGTCAAGTGAACTTGGGAATAAGGTATCCACAGAGACAAATTTCTCCTACCTTTCTTCTACCCATGTCAATTAGGCGGAACTCACATCCAGGAATTAGGGAAAAGGAAGAGGCCAAGTTGTCAGTAAACAGGAGAAAAAGAAAGAGATAGAAAGATTATTCCCTGCCTAAGTATTGAGAGATGTAAAGAAGAAACAACTGAAGAAAGAACTGGAAGGCCACCCAAGTTCACCAGTCTTACAAGGCGAAGGTAATCGTAGCTACTCAAACTTTAAAGACAGACCTTTGGCTCTTATGAATGTATCAAATCATAATATTCCCATGCTAAGAACCAGATTACAACTTGATGCATTTTATTTTAAAGATGTGACCTTACTGAATGAAGGGGTCGGCTTCTGGCTGTTTAAAGTAGACACATCTACTTTAAATACAAGTCAAGGGAGTTTAGAGCATTCTGTGCCTGGATTCACTGAGCAGTAAGAAAAAGTATTCTTTGGGGTTTTTTCTATGTAGCTGTTTGTTTCTTGGGACTTTTCTCACTAAGTTTGAAATCTGTAATGGCTGTGTGGTTTCCCCCCTATGATTTACTCCCTTAGAAAATTCATGATCAAAACAATATTGGGCATAGTTCCTTCTTATACAGCACGATATTCAAATCAGATGAACTCAAACATCTATGTGAATCAGGCTTCCATATTAAAACACTTCATTCAGTTAACAGGAACACATTACTTAATTTATTATAACCCCACGGCACATCAGTAGCCCACAAACGTCATGTTACAATATTTAACAAAAGATATACTTTAAATAAAGTGTTTGTGAATAAATCAACAGTGATTTGTCTGCAATGTCTAAGTATGAGAAAAGAATTTGGCTGCTGACTTTTTCCTTTTGGTACAGGATACAATCGCAAAATACATTTTTAAATCTTCAATTATGTTGCAAGTTGCAGAGTTTGTCATTGGAATTATTAAGCTGACATTTATCCTTTTTTCAAATTGCTCTGCCTAATAAAATTACCTATCTTTTTTTGACTACGTAGCTTCCCTATACACATGAGGCTTTAAATGTATTTTAAATATTAAAAAACTTTTCATTAAAATGCAGAAACAGGGGTGGGGGAGCTACTAAAAAAGGCTTTACTCTGTCTCCTTTAGTTTTATGTGGAAGCATTAATCAAAACCTTCATTAATATTGCATGAATTCAGAGCCTTTGCACAATTGGAATGCATGTTACTTCTTATTTACAATATTTTTATTGTAAGGTGCTCCATTTAACAGAAAAATTAGAAATCTGAAGATATTTATGCACACGTAGAAAGTGCTATATTGCAGAACTCACGTTACAGGAAAACTTCTGGATTTACAAAATGGAAAATTGAAATTCTGTCAGAATCTCAAGCAGCATTTCCAAAAATCTGCATTTGATACGACTGCGAGTGACTGATTACTGAGTGCTTAGGATTTATGGTTGAGGCTTCCTTTCTTCCTTCCAAGACTTGGGGTGAAAAAACATGCACTGTTGACAGATAAAAAATCCACAGCCTTCAGGAAGCCAGGTGAGGTTAAACAGAATTATCAACTGTGCTGCTAGATACATAATTATGGGGGAAACAACATGCCTCTTTTAGATGAAAGTCACAAGTAGCAAAAGCTGTCATGACATGTAAGGGAAAATTCTTTTCTAAATAACCAATGTTAAATGACAAAAATGATAAGAAGAAAGAAACAGTTTCATATTAGCAGGATATTAATAATATCCTGGTATCTGCACTCGTCTCCTGGGCTCCGCTCTTTGACATATTCATACAGCGTCAAGGAAAGTTGATGAAGAGCAGAGTGGCAAAGTTTGTGTATTGTGCTAAATAATTCAATTGAATAAACATGGAAATGGACAACAAAAAATTCAGATAGATCTCACAGTACTGAGCAACTGTGGTACAATAACAGATGCTGCTCAATGTTGATAAATGTGAAATGTACATTGGAAAAAACTATTTTAACTGTAACAGGACAAAAAACAGGAGGGCAGGATGGCGTCCCAGATTTGCATTAACATCAAAACCTTAAAAGGCTTCAAAAAGCATAAAGAAAAAATGTTAAACACAAAGGCACTATCTTATTCTGAGAAGCCTTTAAAACCTGCACTCCTGGAAGGTGCGATGGTTTGTGGCAGGACTATAATGTTGTTTTTTTGTTCTCTATCAGTCTTCAGTGAAGTGCATTGGACTAGAGGACCCTCTCAACCCCTTCTCATACTGTCTGAAATAGATTTGTTGCTGTCAAAATCAGACTTTTCTTATTTGTTATTAAACACTGTCATTACCTTTGTGATAATAATATTACACTGCACAATACTAAAACGCTATGTGCAAATACTCATGCTTTCACCTCTTCCCATTAATACAACTCCCATCTATTTCTCCTAAATACTGCTTCCCTTTCCATGCCTACAGCTCTTGCATACCCAGACAGAAGCTTCACAAATTGGAAAGGTTTCTTTTCTTTGGAAAAAATTGGTTCTACTGGATTAGTTCAGCTCTATATATAAAGAAAAAGTCAAAAAGTCAGAAATTACTTTTGGAAAAATACCACCTGGAAAAATGGCATCCTGTGGGAATAACTTCATTGAGGTCAAAATTTCACTTGTGGATTCAAACAGGTAGTTAAAATTTCACTGAAAGGCTTTTCAGAATCAAAGGAAGGAAAGGACTTGAGATTGGGCTTTTAACTGGAGAAAAAAGACTGCACAGCAGACAATTTTTACAAGATAAGTAGAATGTTGCAAAACTTTCATGGAATTGCATAATTTTTCCCCTCAACAGGACTCATTAATATCTTCTGGCTATTGAAACATAGATTTAAAAGAAACATAAGGATTTTAGTTATAGGCTAGCTGTGTTGAAATTAGTTAGAATATGAGGGAATTCAGGCCCGGCTAGAGTTAATTAAAATAGTTAAGAGAGCTGGACCTGAAATGGTTTTCAAGATGTTAGTAATTGATTACTGAATGATTGATGATCTGTCACTTGTATGTTTGTTTAACTGTGCTTAGAACGAGGAACACAAACATTGATAAGTCGGTGTAGGGAAGAAGGACAGTTACCAATTTCCTCCCTCTGTGAGAACCGATCCAAAAGTCTCACAAGAGAAACTTAGAGGTCACTAAAGTAATTAGGATTGTTACAGTTCAGAGAAGCAAAAAGGTCAAAATGAGGAAGATGAGTTACTTCATGTTTTTAAGACCACTGACCCAATTCAAGACCACCGACTCAGTTCAGGACACACACTACGCATGCTTAATGACATGTAAGCTCATTTCCATACGAAGCGGAGACTGGGAGGTGCTAATGTTATGAATATGCATTTGTATTTTGGATATTCATAATTTTTTGTAAATAAAAAGCTTTGTGTTTGCTTGGATCGGGGCCCTGCGTCTTAGGGAGCTATCCCACACAGTGCCTGGTGCCAAATAAAACATGCACTTTCTAACTCTAAACTGTTAGAGAGTTTTTGTCCTTCTCAGTTGGATATTGATACTAGATCGATATTCGTATTTTAATAAATCACTATGATGTTTTGAATTGTGAGCAGCAACATAAAAATGAATAGCTAGATATGAAATCCAGACCTAATCTGTGAATGCCAGTCAGTATTTCGACTGCACTGAGAGACCCAGGTTATGTAAGTAAGCATATTAAATTTATATTCCTAGTTCACTTGTATGGTGTAGGCTTACAATTTATTGCTATGTGAATTTTAGAAACAGCGGGTCCAGTTATTTGCCTCTGCTAGAAACCCACTTGAGCATTTTCATTATATGTATTACACTCAATGAAATTAAAGGACTTTCTAATATTAAAGTGTCATCCTGTGGGGATGCAGAGCATTTAATTTTCAGTATCTTTACTTGGTTTTGTCAATTCTCTACATATATAAAGTACAAAGCTGATCTATATTTACACTGGATGATGTAAGACATCTGCTTAGCTCATACCTTCTCCAGGGCTTTCATTAAGAATGGAATTTATGTAGTTTGGGTTTCACTGCCCTCAGATATTTTTCAGTCCAGAATGAGTTTATATTTGTCTACAAGACTGCACTATAAACATGATGATAACATCTCCATCCCAGAAAGCAAAAAAACCCCTAATTTAATAGTGGTTCCTCTTGAAAAAACTGAGTTATTATGTTAGTGTGAACAAGACTAATAGAAAACTTAGAACTTAATGGAATGTTTTAGATTTATATAATTTATCTTATTTTACAAAATATAAATGAAACTTTCCTATCCCAAAGCAGCACCACACTCTCTAATACTTGAAATACATTAAATCCACTTCATAATTTCTAGATTATAGCTCTCTTTCCTCTAATTCAGATGTCCAAGGTGCTAAATTTGCAGGAAGCACCTTTAAACGTTAGTCTAGGAATATATCCAAGTACCATGCGTGTTGAAAATTAAACTGAAAATGTCTTATAAAGCATGTTTGACTGTATAAAATTTGCAGAGTTTTTCATTTGAGATTTTTTCTGCAACCAGCAAACCAGAGGTTCCTCTAATCCAAGGTATACCCGATTGCTGATGTTGGGGGTGGAGGGAGTGTATTTCAAGAAGGGACAAGACAGTAAAGCATCTTAAATTTATTCTAATAAAACTACTTACATTCTGTAGATATAAAATCAAAAGGCGCTTGAGGAGGCCACTGGTCTGAGGAAGCTACAAACCTTATGGGGAACAATTAGTGTCATGGTCCAGGTCAAGCTCCTTCCTTTACCTCATGATGTCCATCTGTTTAGAGTTAACTATTTGGGAGCCCATTTCCTGCTGTCTTTGTAGTTGCACATCAGAGCTCCAATGGTAATGAGATACCAATTACGCATTTAAAAACAGTTCTGTGTTTAGTGACAGTCTAGCATGCTGAGAAATGAATAAGGAATGTTAAAAAGAGAGGTGCAATGTTAGGATTTAGGAAGGATGCCTTACACTAAAATAGTGTAAATTCTTTCTCCCCTCAGAATAAAAATACGTAAAAGTATATTCTTATGGTAAAGAAACATCAAGAGCTATAAACACTAAGGCTAAGAAATATGAAGAGATAATCCTATCTATTTATGTGTACATATACATAAAACTGGTTGCAGAGATCAATGGAGATGATATGTGCACGGATCTGGTGCACAAAAGTTCATACTGTGAATTACGGCAAGCATGAAATCTACATTACCTAGGGAATTTCCAAGATCCCATTTCCAAGATCCATTTTTTTGAATCAAAGTACAAAAAGGAACTGTCTCCATTCCAGGCTGCTGTACGACCTGAACTTGATGCTGAGGATGCTGCTTACAGCATCTGATGCCTCCTCACCTCCGATACTGCTGTGCTGATACGGACACTCTTCCTACTGTAGGACTTACAATTTTTCCAGTTTTTTCTCCATATACAGTGGTTGTCTTGGCCTGTCTTTACAACCCATGAATGCCTTAGTTATATGGATGGCCATTGCAGTTAACCAAGGTTTTACTATATGTACAACAGACTTAACAGGTAACAGCTAATTATCAGGCAAGATAATTTCAGCCAACCAGCTCAGTTCCTTAAAGAGAGTAAGAAAAAAAGACAATTTCTATTGAGGTGTTAGGCTGCATAGAAATTGAAGCGCAGTAGAAGGACAAGAATAGGATTGATTAGAAGCTATGATATGTTCACAGATCATGCTGGGAATCTCTGGTAAGCACAATGCATCTTTAATGCAAATCAATATAGACAGTCTGACAATGACCCTTGAGAAAGGAAGTGCAATCAAGCCGCTGCTCCAAGAGACGGAGCCGGTCCAGCAGTGAGCTCATGGGTTCTCTCTTCACAGTGTCTACAGGAATGAGGAATTCATCTGATAATTAGAGCAGTTCAAATGATTTTTGCTGTTGAGTAGGCTGTGAAATTCAGGAAGGTAGTCTGGGTTTTGCCTTATAATGGCACAGTTACTCATTGACAGAGCACAGTGGCACCATTGTGGTGAGTCGCTAGCAAACATCAGCCTCATGAGGTGCAGATGATGCATAATTTGAACAGAAGCTGCAAAGTTTCCCCCAGATTGTCTTGGGAGCTTTAAAAACCCACTTTCAGAGCCATGAAATTTTGCTTTTTTAGTAGCTTTTTTAGGGAGAGAAGTTACAAAAGCAAGGCACATATTTACCTCCAACCCCCCACTCTTAGATGCTCATCTGTAACCACGTAGGCCTTGTTCACCAAGGAACAGTAGGCGGGTAGTAATTTTTACAGTGTTCACTCATTTATTTCAACAGGGTGTCTAGAGTTATTTGAATTGTAATTCAAAGGAAAAAAGGAAGCATACAGCACCCCTAACAACTACATTCCTGTCTGAAACCAATGATTTCTTGAAGCAATTTCACTGAGATTTCAAATCTAGGCACACAGTTGGCAGGAAGCTCTACTCCTGCAGACCAAGAAGCAGAGGCAGAGGCAATGAGAGGACTCGCACCAGCCCTCATGAGGAACACTCATGGCCATTAACTGACCCTGTCCTTTTTCCCCCTTGCCTGAGTAAGTGGGGCAGGGACAGCAGCCAGGAGGGGCAGCTCTGAGACCACTTCAGAGAGGTCCAGTGTGAAGGGTTCAAATCAATTTGTGGAGCCCAGGCCCTTACATTGTGCAGAGCTCTGCAAAGAGAAGCACAATGCCCTAGCAGCTGGAGTGAGCTGAAGGCTTTCTAGGACAGCACTGAGCTTGCTCTCTGAACACCATGGATCTTCACTGGAGGAAATATGCAGAGAGAGAGCAAAGTTAATGATTACCATAAGGATTAATACTCACTCTGCGTGACCTTTGAGAGTAGGGGCTACAGTTTCCCATTGGTTTTTCCAACATACTACAACAGCTTTCATCTGGTGAGGCATCTGAAGATCTCAGATGATAGTAACTTAGACATTCAGTTTAACAGGAAATTTTGTTGCTACCAAAAAGTACATTTCCTTTAAAGCAGGTACTTTTTTTCAAATCCAAACAAAACCAGACAAATAACCAAAACATCACAAATTATTATATAGTGCTTAAAATTCACATGGATAAATCATCCTTGGAGTTTAATTGAGCATACAGTTCTGAATGTTTTGTTAAACAGAATAAATACCTGTAAAGTTGTAAAAATGGTTTAGATGTTATTAACCTCTGCACCTAAATTTAGAAACTTAAATCTTTAATTTGCCATATAAACATTAGCACTTTCATCTTCTGAGATGCTTAAGACTCTTAGCTCCCAATAACTTTGTGAATTTAGATATCTAGCACCCACTAAGGAAAAACAACAACTACATGCTTCTAGTATTTTCATCAAGTATACTTTTAGTTTGGAACTTCCTCTCTGAGGAACAATTATATAAATAAAATTAACGTATACGTATTTGTTCACATTACACACTTAAAAATTGCTTTTATAGTGCACTGCTTTATCTTACAATCTTAAATTTTAGTGATTAACATACTTTTTTTATAATTAACAATGTGTTAGTTATATAAATATCTTACCAAAAGAAAGAATAGTAGCTTTTTCTGTGTGAGCTTTATTATTTAGTCGCTAATCCACCAGACCATTTCTAAAGTGCCCGAAAGAGCCACAGATGAAAATTTATGTCTAAAAGGAGTCTAACATATGTAAGGGCTTCAAGCAGCTTTTCTGAATTTTCTGCAGGTTTTACTCTTGTTGGAATTTAAAAAAAATGAAATTGAACATTTCAGCAAAAAGTATACATATTAAATATATATGTGTGTATGTATTTGTGTGTGTGAAGAACAATTCTTCCTAGCCTACATGAAGATACAGTTTACAGTGAAGAGAATCTATCACAAAGAATAACTCAAGCCAATAGAAAAATCAATCCAATATGCTACAGATAAAGTATGTAGTCTAACACATCCACTAGTGCTTAAACATCAGGAATAAAATTTCAAGTGTAAAGATTAAGGACTACTGCATGGCAGAAAAAACCAAATACAGTGCAAGATTGAAATGAGCATAGTAAGTGCTACCCAATCGTGACCAGGGACCAGACCATGACTTAAGAGCATAAAATAGATTTGTCTCCTCCTCATAAATCTGCTGTAAGGACTCATGGTATTTCTAATGAACTGCTCCATCAAAGCCTAACACAAAAAATAAAAGGCAAGTGACCCTCTTCTAATTTCCCATCCAAGTCACTTGGCTCATTACACCCTTATATTAGAGTGATAAAAGTCTGGTGAGTGATTCATTCATTTATCAGATGAAGAAGAAAATACAATTTGATAGCTTCCCTGAGTCTATCTATCATCATGTTAGGGAGGGACAAAAAGAAGAAAAAAACTGATGACAAGAATATTGAGAGTTAAGAATGTAAGGACAAATGTGCTGGAGGTTAAGAAGAAAAGAGAAACCAAGAGGTAAAATGGCTCCCTGTGAAGCCATTAATCTCAGAAGTTAAACCACGGGCACAATTTCCTGCAACTGTCTCAGCATAATGGATTCATTATTGCTATAAATACTGTTGATGGCGATGCTCTGCATTTACCATGGGCACTTGGGAAGAGAGGAGCTGGGGTGACTTTCCATTCAAAGAGGGCTCAATGACAAGGACAGGAATAAAAACAAAGACAGACCAGTAATATGTGCTACCGTCCAGAAGCAACCAATGAGTCTTTTGGAGGCCTGAAGCAAGCAATCCCTTCTAGGAACTTAGGCATCCTATGAAACAGAGATTTCCAAAAGATATATGATCTTCAGGAGGGAAAAGCTTTAGGGCTTTAGAAATACATAGAAAGAACTCGAGTCAGAAGTCCATCTCACCTTTGGGGCATTCAGGATATCTGAACATCCCGTATGTGAGGCCAGGCAATCCGTTTTCCCACTGAGAGCTCTGTGGTCTAGGGTTTTCTAGGAAAACTGCAGACCAGCAGCTGTGTGTGCATGCACCTATACGTATTTACGTATATGCACATATATATATTAATGAGCTTTTCTCTGAACTCAAAACTGAGCTCAGCCAAAAAGTTTTCTCAGCTACCCCAGGTCTTCTTAGTGCTCTGAACTTTGGGAGAGGGGTGCAATTTAAAGGCACTACAGCTATTTCTACATAAATAAGATACACACATGGTTAAAAATTACAAGCAGGCACTGCACTGGAAATTCTTTTCACTTGTTGAATTACAGGAAGAAATCTGAGGGCAGTGGCAAAATGCTACAAATACATTTTTCTTTCCAGTTAGTTTTCCAACTTATTAGGAAGTCAGTAGGAAAAACTGACAGTGAGATTCTAACTGTAAAGAGGAGCAGAGCACATTATCTGTATCCAGCTTCTGGCATTTCACACTGACTGCGTGGACTTGGAACACTTGGACAAAACAAAGCAGGAGAGACAGCACAGAAAGCCAGCATAGGAAGCAGCTATATTAATTCCCTGCCCACACTTCTCCCAAAACAGTGGTTTTTTACTCTAAACTCTACTGTTCCCACATTGATGATGACACATGAAAATGAACATCCTTGCTGTTGTATCAGTCAGTGATATCAGAAACCGAAAATAAAGAGGCAAAGATGTATTGTTATTCCACAATGTTATTGAAGGGCTTCTTCCGACCACTCACTTTGAGCTCCTGTGTGCTTGCCCCACACTCATATCTCTAATTTGTACCAGTTGTCAGTCTAAAACTCACCTCCAAGGGGTGACTGCCCAGACTAGTCAAATCCCAGACACAGAGAAATGGAGACACAGAGAAATGCATCAGCCAGCCAGGTTTGTACTTTAAGTTAAAACCTGGCCTTTCTACTAATACAGAAATAGTCAGTAGAGAATTCCAGCTACTTGTGAGCCTGTCTCCTTCAAAAATGCAGGAGGGATGGGACGTATCCCACAGGACTGACTTGAAATAACAGCTACACAAGAAAGAAGGCAGGGAACTGTGTGGCAGCCCTGAGGCACTTCACAACACTGTGTACCAAGATTGCTGCATCAAATACATTGCATTTTTAAAACGTGTCATGATTCCTCTTTTTTGCTGTGTTGAAAGAGATATGATTGTTTCCCCTTTCAGTAAAGACACAGGCAAAAAATTTAAGAGCTATGTCTCACCCTGGCTCTTGAACTGTTTTTGCTCCTTCTAATTTCCTGCCAAAGTATGTAGTCAATTTGCAAGGTGACATTTGCAGAGGCTCCTTACAGATTGATTGGCTAAACTGCTGGGAAGCCAAGAGAATTCATATAGAGAACGACCTTCGTTTATTATAAAATCAGACCTGCTGATGTTGCTGCATGCCAGAAAAGTCCAACCATTCCCCACATGTTTCTCAGAGAGGGCCACTGATGGATGCAGATCACAAGCAGGACAGCAAACAAGAGGCTGCATAATCTGCAGAGTTCCTGACAATCCTTGAGTGAAAACTCATGTCATGGTGCTGCATGCTGAGTGCTAGACAGGAAAGGAAAAAAGCAATCTTTTCTAGGAAGACATCCTGTATGGTAACAAAGAGCTACCTGGAGGGTGATAGTGACTTCAGGCAGTAAACATGCGGATCCCTTCCCTTTGTGAGCATCAGGAGGCTCTCCTTGCCTGTCCATCACAATTCACCTCCCTTTCAGACTTTTTCTTGAAAGTTGCTGTGCTCTTGGCATAGCTTAAACTTTTAACCACTGACACAACTAATCCTCCATCCTTTCGAACCAGGGGTACTTGCCAAATTTGCATTTACTACAGAAAAAGTCATTGCTCTGTTTAAAAACATTTAACATGGATTACCAGTAACAGCCATTTGTGTTTTAAGTATTTCTCAGTACAAAGAATCATCTCTGTGCTTTGAAAACAGAACAGATGCTGAACTGCTTTTGTGGCTCTGGACGTGTACCACACTTCTGTTTTCTTTCATTTCTTTGGCTTGAAGAAACACGTTGTCAAAAGACAAGATGTATTGGTTTATTCTTTCCCATTCACTCCTTTGTAAATATTGACATAACATAGACTTCCTGAAATATATGGTGAAACATAAGTCATCAAAAAGATCCCTTTGGGAGCTGCAAGTGACACATACAAAATATGTGTCATTTCTAAATTATAGTCCCTCCTGCAGTATAAACTCCCAGCCTTCCTGAACCAATAATGCTATCATTGAAGAATTTGTTTGATTACTTTGAAGTAAAACACAGGATTGACTGAAATTTAACTACACTCCCTGATTTAACTTAATCAGATTTAATCATGGCATGGAAATCAAACCTCATGTTTTTGTGATGTGTTTCACAAAACTGTTCATGATAGAACATGGTTAAAAAAATCAGCCACAGTTTATGGCTCCATGTATGACTTCTTAGTTCTCCCAGATACCAGGGATCAGCTCAGGGATAACTCAGGGAGCTTGCAGATCTAGATCTTCTTTTCACAGAGTTTTGGAGGAAAGTCTTTTACAAGTTTTGAAAGAAAACAGTTGAAATTAGCCAGCAAATATCTCCAGATACCTTCTGCAGTTTGGAACTGCCTTGTAGGGCAGTACCTCCTCTCCACATGTGGTAGATGAAGATTACTTGTTAACACACGCCCCTGAATTAGCTGCCTAAAATTGACAGGTTTTACTAAAATAGCACCTAGCTAACTATTCCAGCAAGAAACTAGAATGTCATTAGCTTTTTCACTGCTCACAAGACGCACAGACTTTGTTTAAATATCTTTAACAAATATTTTGAAATATTTGTGTAAAATTATGGAAAGGAATGTATTGTCATGATGTTTTTATGAGGTTGAATAATTAAATAAATATTCCTAAACAAATATGTGCACACATCACAGAACAAACCAGTAAGCTCACTCACAAACAAGCTGAAATGAACATCAGAAACTTCATGGACAATTATTAATCCACAATATCCAACTTGCTATGATTTCCTGGCAAAAAACCCCCACTCACAAGAAAGGAAAAATCCTTTCTACTCTTTAGTTAAGGGTTTGTGAAAAAGAGGCCAGTTTTAACTCTCACCAAGAGAGGGCAGTGACATATCTCAAATTATTAGGAGATCCCATATGAGAACCATATACCTTTATAGCAAGCATGATAGCAAATAATCTCTGCAGACATTTAATTTTAAATTCTGTGGAGCATTCAGCTGATGCTGTATTATTTTTAATTAACATCCTCCCACCCTTAAGTGTGTGTACTGTTGTGTTTGGAGAAAATAGAAAGAGATTATGGATAAAACTGTGAGTCCTTATGAAATAAGATTTTTTTTTCCTTTTTCAAACAGGTTTTTCAAAGCAGAATATTAAGAAATACCTGCCTTCTACTATGAACCATGTTCAGAGCACTGTGTAAGCCTTATTTTCAATTTTAATTGATTTCTCCAGAATGTGAGGTCTTAACCACTTAGCTCTATCCCACACTTTCTATTCTCTCAACCCCCAAAATATCAAGTTAGAGGCTGTTTTTGTTCCCAAGTCCTAAAGATCTTGTTACAGGTAAGCAGCTGTACTATGCTGTTCAGGATGATTGATTTTTTTTTTTTTAAGGAAGTTAGTATATCCATTTTTTTGCCCAAATTTATCTCAGGACTATTGGCTTGTGAAGCTTAAATTGTCCTACCCCAAAATCTCTAATTAGAATATGTCCTAAGTCTGTTATTTTTGGTCTCCAAAGGACTGCAACATCTTCAAGTTCATGGCCTCTTGCACATCTACTGCTATCCCTGAAGTTCAAAAAATACAGCTGGCAAAAACCCAGCACCTTTCTCTTTTTCACAGCCTTTCAGTGGGTAGGTGTAGTCCAGAGGAAAATGTTATGTCTTCTAAAGAAGGACTTTGGGGTTAATTTTCAACAGAATTTATGAGAGATCACACACGAAATCTGTCCAATATGGCATGTGGTTATGTATTATTTTCTTTGCAATTTTCAAGGCATCTTTCAAAAGGTATGGAGAGGAGAGAGGAAAAAAGAGGAAGAGAGAAATACACTTCATTTTATCTATAGTCTTTGGAGGTTTAGAGCAGTTGGAACCCCTCTTTAAAAATGAATTTAACTAGATCAGATGCTTTTATATGGGCTTTTTCTCAATTTCTAAGGCAAATGGAATGAATAAGAAGACACAAAATAAAATAATGATGAGGACAAACATTTCTCTAACAAGGTATCATAACATTTTCTTATTGACGTTTTCTTTATTGATGTGTTGATTTCCCCTTCCAGAATGATTTGTCTCAATATTCTGGAGTGTCACAACAAGGTAGAAAGCAGCTTCTAATGACTAATGGAACGACTGACAATTTAGATGTTACAAACCTGTTAGAAAAGAGCTTGGAAGGAATACATAATGGGAACAAAAAAAAATTTGGAGGAATTGATCTGTAATAAATGTGGAGTATCACGTTACATACCAAGTACATTAGAGAAAGGGGGATGAGGTCCACTATCAGAAAAGTTCATCAGAATTCTTTGTTTACTCTTCCTATCATGCCTGACATCACACCACATACATACACCCACACCCTGAGGCCCCCCATTGTAAAAGCAACATAAAAACGTCCACCACAAAATCAGCATCTTGTTAAATTCACTCCCCTTTGGACCAAACAGAAAAGCTCCAGTATATACAGATGCTAAAAGCATTTGTATTCAGTGCACCAGTCCTTGTTTAAGGCAATCTGTTGGTGGCCTACAGTCGCAGAGCACATAAAGATTATATTCTCATGTGGGAAGATATCCATCACTGAGTTGGTCTTGTCATTCTTGCTTTCCTGCAGACACTGTAAGTAGAAAAGCTAAAAGCAAGCAGGGTATAAGGTCTTCAGCAGTAAGCTTAGCAGCAAGAGAGGACAATAACTTTCACATTCTGTTCTGTGTACAGCAAGCCCCAAGGCCAAACAGAGAAATCAATTCAACTATCCAGAATCAAGTGTATCAAGAGACTCACTGTGACTTTACTGGAGACCAAACTAGCTGTGAATTATTCCAGTCCTTCAAATGTATTTGAAAAGGTAATTTGTGACCATATAGATACAGTGGAAATACAATTTACCTTAGTCTATACTGACCAAAAGGCTGTACTTCAAAATCTTTCTGCTAGCAACCAAATGTGCTGGCAATCCAAGTACTGTATACTGAGATCCAGGTAAAATATTCCTATAAGCTTTTACCATCATAGAAAAGAAAGTTCACCTTACCTGTTCCCTGATAAAAGACTGTTACACAGATAACATAAAAATCCATTCACTTTTGTTTTGCAAATTGTAGCCTCATTCTGGAATAAACTTTGTGGCACTCTACCCACTGACCCCCAACACTAGCTACCATCTGTCTGTGAGCATAACTGCTCTGATACAAGGCTGGAATCTCTCTCTAATTCAAAGCTTAGACAACCTCTTCTGTAACCTTCTCTGAGCAGGTTTTCTGGAGCGCAAATGAACTGTTCATGCTTTTTAAGGCATTGCCTACATCCCACAGCAAAGCCTACAATTCTCAGACATTATTCCTTGCTAATAAAACATCACTTGTGACGCACTTTGCAAGAAAAGCGGGCTCCAATGTCAGAAGCAGAGCTTGTAATTTGTGGAAAATAAATGAACGAAACAGCAAGAAACACACCCATAGCAGCAGGCCTGGAAGGCTGCTCCAGGGATTGCAAGGCAAGAGAGGAAATCAGTTTGTAATGTTGTTTCACCACTGTGGCCTGAGTGGGACTGACACTCCCTTTAAGTAGTTAATCGATATTTTGAAAAAACTGCATTAATTGACACTGCTCCAGTGAGAGTTTTAATAATGGATTTATGCTATTTAACTACATCTTAATTAAAAGACTTCTTTTTCTCACTTTATGTTTATGACAAATATTTGTCTCAAGTAATATAATACACACCTTAAAATAAACTGACTAATGAGAACTCAGACATGCACATTCAGTGGGGAAATCCCACATTTTATCAGTAGCTAATAAATTTGGAGAGCTAAGAGTACCTGAGTTCTACTTCAGAATACTAATGTTTAGAATACTGAAACCTTTTAGAGTCAAACTGATGCAAAACACCAGCATCAAGGCTTTAAAATAAAATCTATTATTGTTAAAGGCAATCAAGTTATAATGCAAAATCAGTAGAAGTGTAGAGAAACTGAATGCTGCATTAAAATATTCATATAAAACACTTATGGCTCATTATTAAGGCACTCCATTAGAATGCATACTTTAAATCAGATTTTTATGAGCTCCAAGCGCATTATTTATTATAAAAGTGTGTTTAAAACAAACAAATAAACCCCTAAAATCAAATCCAGCATTTCAGACTAAGAACTTTGTGATGAGGTTCAGAAGCAGACTGGTTGAGCAGTGATCAGAAAAATGTGTTAAAGCTACTAGTTTAAATTGAAACATTATCAACTTAAATGTATTTTTTTCACACCAATGTATAAATTTTGATATGTTATGCTGTATTCTTTCTAAACCAATTTCAAAATTATTTACATATATGATCTAAATTAATTAGAGCTCAAATTTCAGTAGAATGCCTCCTGCAGTTTATCCCATTCTATCCTATTCTGTTTACACAAGAAGGATATTCTTTCTACTGCTACACTTCAGAAAGAAATGTCTGTAATATTTTTCATAGATTCTGAGAAATGGAGAGTAGTGTTGGAATACTGATGAGACTATTTTTTGACATCTGCCACAGGTGCCAGACATATCTTTCTTAATTCCTTAAAATATGTTTATCCCCATTTGCTTCTAGCCTGAAGAGTTCCAAAGCCTTGTTAGTGCACACAATTTCCTCAAAAGCCTTGTTTTTTTTCTTAAAGAGGTTCTATCAAATAATATTAATTCTGTTTATCAAAATGAAAATGTAAAGTATTTGAGACTTCATCCATTTTACTTTTTTTATTACTCCTGCTCTGCATTTTAAATCAGGAGTACACCATGACAAGAATATTTATTATTAAATTCTATTGTAACTTACCCTTTGATTAAGGCATTATATCATAACTTTAGAAGAGGCAAAAATCTGAGCACTGTAATTTTAAGGCTGAATCATAAAAACCTTCCAACACTATCAAGGAACTATAAATATCATGAAGTCATTGAAAGCTTCACCATCCTCATTTTTATTGTTTGCAAAGATCTCAAAAGGTACAAAGAGGCATCCCTAAACAATTACACAGAGGTAACTTTATCTCTGGAAATCACTTTTAAGAATCTTTTAATTGCAGGATACAGCTATAACCACTTTAGGGGAAACATATCTCAGCATTGCCATAAACTCAATATTGAGACAAAATGACATATCAGTTCTACTCCTGGAGTTCTTTTAGCAGATAAGAAGACTTAACTGAAAACTTCTACTTTACAAATGGATTTATGCATAGTAAACTCTGCCACATTTTGAAATATACGAGCTGAGTTATGTGGTGGGAAACTACAGTGCATTATAAACATGATACAGCATCCAAATTGAAACCGCAGGGATAGTTCTCTTTGTCTTCTCAAATATCACCATTTATTTCTTATCAGTCTTAAAAACACCACAACAAAGATTTACTGTACTTTCAACTGTGTTTTGCTGGAATGCAATTTCCACTGTCTGATGTGTCATTTCTCCTCTTTCTCTTTAGCAACCATTGTACCCAAGTGCACTTTCTCGTGCATCCCAAAGATGAGACTCCCCCTTGACTCAAGCTGTTCTTCCTGCAGGGCGGCCCCTGCTCTCACCAGACGACGGCTGACCCTTGACTCTGCTAACGTAACACTTTCTGACTCTTGCCTATAGATGTCTACATCCTTCTGATTCATTTGGGAGCCCTTAGCAGCTTCATGGATGTTTTCACATTTGTGCCTGCTGTAAATCTTCTCCCATAGCTCTGAAGGCTGAGGGTGGTAGATACTACACACACATATATATAAATAGATATATAGAGGGTGTTCTCAGTGGAAATCTACAATCATCATTTCCCAATTGGTTTACGACTTGTCTAGCTCCTCTACATCCCACAGTCTGCATGTAGAGAACTAAAGGGATTAAATGTCTGTGTTTGGATTCTCCCTCCTTCAGTAGAAAATCTCACTGAATATTTTATGGCCACAGAGGCAAAGGGTGTTGGGCTTAGCAGGGTTCCTTACCCCACTGCAGGAAAATAGTGCCTACTGCTGTCAACAAATTATTATTCAGCATCATGCTCAATGAAATAGTCTTTCCACAATACAAACACTGAAAACCAAAACAAAACAAAACAACCCAAAAACCAAAAAAAAAAACCCAAACCAAACAAAAATCAAACCCCAAAAAAGCACATCAAACCCCCCCCAAACCCAAGAAACCCCCAAAAAATCAACAAAACCACCCCAAAAAGACCCAGCCAAAATATCTGCCCAAACCAACCACACACACACAAAGATATCTCCTCCACAAAACCCCCCAAACAAGTAAACAAAAAACAAACCAAGTTTTGTCTCTGATACACATGAATAGTCAGTGTCTAAAAAGACACATTTTTATGTTTTCCGGCTAATACACTAACTTGGAACAAAGAGATTTTACTGCAAAAAATATAGTTCTGCCTACTTTAAACTTGTACCAGCAAAGTTTTGATTAATATGAGCATTCCAGGCCTTTCAGATGCGCCACAGAAGCTCATCCAACTTATCAGCCTACAAGATCACACAGCCTTCAAGGAGAAGCCTTTCACTAAACATGCAAATTAGAAGCAATCTATTGAAAGGTTGGACCGGATGATCTTTGAAGTCCAGCCTGGACTGTTGTACAATTCTATATTATCATGGGATGTGGCTGGGAGAACACAACAGGCCATATAATTGTGTCATTCTTGGCTTGCAGTTCTTGAAGAAAAAGACAATTTATCAAATTCAAATCCTGTGAAATGGCCCAGGTGGCCAATTAGGCCAATGGCATCCTGGCCTGTATCAGCAATAGCGGGGCCAGCAGGAGCAGAGCAGAGATCTTCCCCTTTCTACTCAGGACTGGTGAGGCCATACCTCACATACCAGATTCAATTTTTGCCTCTCTCTACAAGAGGGACATTGAGGTGTGGAACATGTCCAGAGAAGGGCAACAGAGCTGGTTACAGATCTGGAGCACAAGTGTTATGACTTAGGGAGCTGGGAGTGTTTAGCTTGGAGAAAAGGAGGCTCAGGGGAGACCTTATCACTCCCTACAACTACCTGAGAGGAGGCTGTAGTGAGAGGGAGGGTTCTTCACTGAAAGGATGGCAAAGCACTGGAACAGGCTGCCGAGGGAAGTGGTGGAGTCACCATCACTGGAAGTGTTCAAAAAGTGTGTATATGTGCTGCTTGGAGACAGGGATTAGTGGGGGGCTTGGTGTTGCACTCAATGACCTTAAAGGTCTTTTCCAACCTCAACAATTCTATGATTCCAAATCTGTGTAGATCTACTTTCATGAATTACGGATTAAGATCTGGATTACAACCCACAGATATGTATCAGCCCTCCCAGGGCTGTGCACTGAGCCCTTAATTCTGAGAACTGAAGCCTTCACCAGCCTCAAAAGCTAAAATTTAATGTCCCATTTCATATTACTGTCACTTCATGCCTCCTGTTAAAAGAAGCAGTTCAGTCTTTTACCATTCCTCTCTCCTGTCCACACGACTTTCCAGTTATTAGGAATTTTTGACTAGGATACCCAAGTTGCATCCAAATTTGGGTGGAAATATATAACTTACTGGAGATATAGTTATTATCTCCCTCTTCACATGATAAATTAGCTACAACACCCTCATTCTTTTGGATTAATGGAGGGTTAAATATACTTGTTACTTCTTCCTATTCCTGGAAAACATATGTTTGTTCCAGTTCGAAGCATTTGTGAAATGAAGTAATTTTCATCAGATGATAACCTTGACTGAAAGCAAAGCAGCTCTAAAGAGCAAAAGACAAGCATTAAAACTTTAATTCTGGAAGAATCTATAATTCATTGAGACTGTCCACCTTAAAACAAGTAATTCCAAGTCGAGCTAAGTGTTTTGTCCTATTAATTTCAAGGATGATGAACCACATTCTTGAAGCAGCACCCACTGAGTACTCTCTTAAACGTGAAGAGAAGTCCCTAATGGGATTTCCAAAATCACATAGAAGCATTACTACCTGAGAGGCCAATGAAGCATTAAGTCCATTCTTAAATAATACAAGTTCCTTTTGACATTATTCAAAATGTCAGTTTTGAGGCACTTCAAAGTTTCCAAGCACTTCAGATCTCTGAAGCAAGTTACAAAGCTAATTTCTTCAGCAGAAGCATTTGAGGATAAAAAATTCACAACTTGCCAGCCAGTTTTGCAGATCCATGATCACTGGGAGGCTTTCACAGCTACTCAAGCAGAAAAAAAAGCCATATAACCATAATAAAGGTATTTCAAAAGTGGCCCAACCAATCATACTGAAAACTGTAAAGGGTTCTGCCAATATCAAGTTCGGAAAATCAAAAGTGATCTAATCCCTTGGTCTGGTTGATCTGAGCCAAGTGTGAGCAGTTCAAGAGGAATCCAGAAGTGAAGGAATCATATTTAATGGACACAAATCAAGTTTTACATGCTACATAAACATGACCAACATGCAAATTCAAATTTTCTTTTCAAATGTAGGTATTAAAAACTCATCATGCTAGTTCTGCTATTCAAAAATTTTCAGGACAAAAAAAAATTCTCTTCGCAAAAATGACTGAAGTTCTGTGTCATTCTTTGCTCTCATGCCCATTTTGAAGCAAAGAATAATCACACAGGAGCCTCTGTGGTTAGGCACTTGCCTAGCAGCATCAACAGAGAACAGGAGTTGCTGCTCCCAGCTTTTCTTTTTAATTATTATTAATTTTTGACTTATCTTTCTCAAGTTTTCATTGTCATAACAAGATATGAAAGGAAATTAAAAACACAGTTTGAAAGTGGAAAATATTTCTCCTGTTCTTTGCTGTCAAGACAACTATATTTTCTGCAGGAGATGGGTAAAATGTAACCTCTTTTCCAGATGAACAAAAATGAATAAAATGCATGAAACTATATAATTTAAAGTGCATAGAAAAAGATTTGTCTCTCTCTGATGAAAGCAATCAGTCAAAATAGGCAGTCCCCAATGCACTGAAAATATTTTTCCGTAAGAACATTCTTATCAGTTTTGACAGGATATACTGAGCAAAAGAGAGACGAGCCCATCCGTGCCAAAACTGTGAAGAGAAATACTAGAGTGTCAAGGTCCCAAGGGGAATTTCTGTTTGACATCACTACTTCTCCCCAGGGCTCCATAGCATTCTCCCCTTCTCCCCACACTGATCCCAATGCAGGAGCATGCCCCTCTTCACTCCAGAGGGCTGTAGTCGCTCAGAGGCTTAAGAGACTTTTTTTTCCAAATCAGCTCTAGCTCTGGAAGTCACTGTTAAAAGCCATCAAACCTGTGTGCTGGAAACTGGATAAACCTGTATCTTAATTATTTGAGTTGAATTTTCAAAAAGCACTTAACCTTATTGTTCTAGACCAGGGAATCTGGACACCCACTTGTACTACAGCCTAAAATAATTTCTCTTTGTTACAACACACTAAACACACTGGAGCTCAGCAGACATGGCTGACTGTTCTGCTAAAAAGAAATAGTGCACTGTGCTTGCCTTGGCGTTGTGGGTATTAGTTTGGAGTTTGACTTCTGGGTCATTTTGCTCATATACCTGATCCTGGTTCTCATGTATTCCTGGTGGATGTTTTGCTCCACAGGTGAATAATTCATGTGGAGTGGGTTGAGTAGTAGCAACTCTGCTCTGCATTTATCAGAAGGATGACTTGAACCTTAATCTTCTGTGTTCCTGGGGCAGCCTCCAACAAGCCCCCAAATTAATCTCTGGCTTTACTTTGCACTTATTACAAGCAAAGAAATACTCACTCATCCAAAGACCCCAGTGTCAGGGCAGGCAGCTGGACAATCTAGCACCAAAAATTAGATTTCGCTCCCCCCAATCTGAATCAGAGAGTCCAAAAGCTGGTAAATTCTCCAAATGGCACACTACTGATTGAGTCAGTCTGTCTCTCTTTCTGCATCCTCAGATTTTAAAAGAAAATGTTCCATTCAAAAGCAGAGAGGGAATTTTAAAAAAATACTTTTAAATTTTTTAAAATTCAAGAATACAACTATGGATGGATACTTTTATTTCATTTTCTGCTATACTCAAATATGCATTTAGTTTGGCCTTTAAGCTAAACAGAAGTAGACTTCCAAGTAAAACATAGCTCTCTATTAACACTAGTTTCATTGTGATAGTATGCAAATCCCCAACACTTTGCAGCCAAATTAAATTTCACTGAGATTTGACAAAAGATTTGCAGAAGCTACCAGAAAGTAAAGAATCAGTCTTAATCTATTTATTGCATACCACTAAATGAAGGAAGGAAATGCTACTCTTCAGCAGGCTTACAGCAAAATTTAAGTACTGTGTTGAATTGGAACAGCAGGTCTTGGTTCATCAAGGTATTTAATTACCTCTTTAGTATTAAGTAGTTTACTTCATTTCTAGCAGGCTGATTAAGTATTTAAAGTTGCTTTAGAAAGAGTATCCTGGTAGAACTGTGCCAGGTCCACCTTCTCCATCAGCACTAGAGGCAAAGCAGTCAGACACAGCAACACTTATTTCAACTGTCTAGAAAATACACCACCAATAATGTCTCTGAATTGCAAGGGTATCTTTCAGTCACATCATAAATTGCATGTCAACCTTTAGAAACATCTACACAGGTCACAGCTTAAAGTACCAGGTGCTGATACATACACCTTTTAAAAGTCACATTACGCAGCTCTACCTTGACTGCACTCACAAGGAGAACAGGTGAACCCATCATTTACCTCAAGTAGCTAACCAGGAAGCTAACCAAGAAGGAAATACCTCATGTGCTCTTGGTTATTAAATGGTGTTAGTTAATATGTGTCAGCAGAGCTGTATAACTTATCCTTTTACCTAATGGAACAAAAGGGAATAAGAGATAAAGGATGCAGAAAAGAAGTTTTAACTTTATAAGAATAGACAGCAACTTCCTGAAGATCAAAATATATGCTTGGAACATATGTTGCTCCGTGAGGCAAGTGTAAGGAAAAAATATAGTGTATTAGAAAGAAATGCCACTACTGTAAACAACAAGTGTTTTCAGATGAAGTGGAAGTAGCAATTATTTTACTAGAATGAAAAAATGCAAACAAATAGCACAACTACGGAGTGCTGCTCTTAACCCTTAATAGTCTGTGAAATAAAAACCTGCATGCAGGAAAGCCCTGCCACTTGCACTGGCAGAAGTGAAGAGGAACAATGTATCTGCTAGTGAGGTTTCAATCCTCTCGCACAAAACGCATGGCACCACAGATCTGCCTTGGATTAAAATAGATAATATTTCCTCCTTAAGACAATCAAATCAAAATTATTTAGGACTAAACCCTACAATCCTAATGAACAAATGCAGATGGCCCAAAACATCCTGGGTTGCCCTGGTGCCCCTCCAAGGCTAACTGTTTTCCTGCATGCTCACAGCTCTATCCTTCCTCCATGGCATCTCCAGCTGTCCTGAATGCAAAGGAAACCTTGACATGAACATCTTGGTGCAGGCAGAAACTGATGCAAGAGCAAGGTATATCATCTTGCTGCCTCACTGGGAGGAAATAACCTAAAAACATCTTCAGAGAAGAGAAACATACAGAAGGTGGGTGTATGCTAATATGGAAGTGGAGGCAGAGCAAAACACACCCTGATCTTCAAATGCGCACATGTGGTAAGAAAACCAGTGTGGGAACAGAAAGAAAGTCCCCTAAACTTCAAAAGATGTAGAACAGAGCCTTTGAAGATGAGCCCGTTCTGAATTACAAGGAGCACTGTAAGAAACATGAAAACCACTTTATTTCTGCGGTGCTGTTTTCTACACCACTAAGATGTAAGACAGGACTCGGAGCTATCAACTCCCTTTTGTTCGTTTGTTTGTTGGATGGTTATTCACAGGAATGGCAGCTTACATTTCAGCAGTATAGATAAAAGTATTGCACTGAAATTTAAATGTCAAAGAATACATACGCAAATGTCAAATACCAACAGACAAATGCCAACAGAGAAATGTCAGAAATACACCCATGTCTCCCACTGAACATAACTACATCTGCACAAATGCAAGCCACAGTACGATGTGTAAAAGCCAGAGCTTTTCTTCAGTTCCTTTGGCGTTGTAATACCACTGGTGCCAATAAAATCAGTGTCTGGCAGCAATCTGAGTGTACTATTCCAAGTACCCAGCTCTGGCAAAAAGTACACCTAAGTGATCTGTGGTCTGCAAGGTGATGGATAACATTTACAGTCACAAGGGTACAAAACTGCTGTTTCAGGCAAATCCCACTCCGGGATTTGTTAACTTGTCACTAGATGACGGAGCCCAACACAACAACCTTTCACATGAATTCTCTTTCCAGCTATGACAGGAGGCCATGAAAGCTGAAGGCAGGGACATGAAAGCAGTTTCTCCTAGATACAGGGCTTAATTTGTCCAAATAAAAAAAAAGCATAAACATGAATTCTTAGTGTATCCTAAACTATTTGCTTTTTCGAGTCCTGGGGATAATCACCTATGAATATAAGTGAACTTTGCAGAAGTATAAATGACTCCAGAACCCAAGGAGAACAGATTTCAAGCAGAATTTGGACTCTTGAGAAATTCGAGTGTGTTTTAAAATCTTACTTGCTTTATTAAAATCAATTGACTGTTCCTCAGGAAAACAAAATAGCAGTTCTTTACACAATTGACTTGATGGGAATCTCTGGTCCCAATGACTTCAATGGGCTTTTCGTAATGATTTTACCCTTCATTATGTCCTATAAAAGTACTTGAAAATATGTTGATTAGGGAAGATGCATTAGCTCAGAAATTTCAGTCAGTCTGCTAATTGCAGCTGCTTCTACTAGAGCTGAGAAATAAAAATGCTTAGGTAGTTCTGCAGTCAGATCACTAAATACATGAAAATCTGAAGTGTACTTTAATTAGTGTAGTTAACAAAAATATATCTGACTCCTGTAATTATTGTGATTTGGTTCTCACACCAGTAGCTCTGTAAAGTAGATGTAAAGTAAATCCTAATCAAAGATAAAAGATGTGAATTTTTGTCAAGTAATAAAATCCCCTAAAAATTTTCTTCTCTGCCTCTGAAGGAGTAGTTTTAAGAAACCTACCTTGTTTTTCTTATCTCTGTGACATTGACTAGAAATACCGTATTAATTTTAAATTATTTTCTTATTCAATTTATTGCAAAAATTTGAAATAATTAATTGGAATTTTTTTTAAAGAAACCTCTGGGAAAAATTATCACATTCTCACAATATGTACAGAACTTTCTAAAGAAAATTTCTTTCTGTACACCAGAACTCTCTAAAGCCTTCTCTGGAATACTGAGTGTTGTTTAGGAAAAAGAAAATTCAAACAGTTTTAATCTGTTCTGAACTGAACCCTTTCTTCTTTTTAACTAGCTGCAGAGCATCACAAAACTCTATGGAGAGGCATTTACTATCTTGCTCAACAGGAAAATTTTCTTATAATATTGATATTTAATTTTAAATGCTCATCTTGGCAAACGAAAAAAACCCACATACTTTCAGTAGCTTAATTTTAAACTTTGTTTTCTCCTCAACAGGGTTGTATGATGCTGACTTTCATAATCTAATTATATTATGAGCAAAGCTCTATTCTCTGACCAACTTCAAATCCATTTCCCTCCAAAGACAGTGGATATCTCTTTGTTCTTGAACTATCCTAAAGAGTAAACAAGGCAGGTTCAAAAAGCCTGTTTGTATTATCCCACTGTTTTACACAAGTTAGGTGTGCCCACAGTCATTAACATCTGTTTTAAAATTAAACTCTACCAACTCTACTGCTGTTAAACTAGCAGTACAATTCTAAATTACACCATCAACCAAGAATTAGAATAGCTAGGAAGTCTTTTTGTACTTCTGTATTTCCAAGATCTCTCTGTGAGTCTCTCTTTCTCTTCTATCTTTTTTGGGAATGAAAAAACACAATTTAGTGCTTCACTCAGGCATTCACCCAGACAGGCCTGAAGTCGAAAAACCCCCAGTCAAAGTCAATGAAACAAATTAAACCAAGAGACACAGATTTGTCTTAGGAAGGTAACTCTAAATAGCTCCTCAGTGCGCAGCATGAAAAATAAGTCAAAATATGTTGAAACAGACAGAACTTAAAGGTAAGGGAATAAGGACTTATCCAACATTCTGGTCTCCCAAAGACTCTGTGAAGTTCCTCCAGATATCAACCAGATCCAGTTCTGTCTAGTTTCTGAAGCACCTATCAGGACCTCTGCTCAAGGTGACATAACTATAAGCAGGTGTGTACATTAGGGTATTGACAAGAGATGGAACAGCAGGAACAGAATAACAATTCTGGTGAATAGTGGAGGAGACAGTTCAGTGTTTAGACACATTAGACTTCTTATTTATCTCTTCCTTCTTTCAGAGGACTTATCTGTTGCTCCAGAAGGTGTGCAGACAAATGAGGCACTTCATCATCTAGTGACGCACACATGGAACCAGTTTACATATATTAAGAAAACTCTATCATTTCCTTTCAGACCTCGTGTTCCTCCTGTATAAAACCCAGTATGATGTGATACACTAAATGAAGAGGTCTTGGTATTTTTCAGGAAGTGTGTCTTTAAAGGACAGCTGCTCCTGGAAAAGCTTATTACTCTTTTATTCACCTGTGAAGTCCCAAACGATTTTTGCCATACTGGATAAGCAGTTGTTCAAAGCTAAGGATATTCATTGCAAATAGAGACCCGTTTCCACCATTTCTTACACAGGACTTAAATTTAGTTTTAGACTGGCAAAACTCAAGTACCAAGAAAGAGTAATTTTGTGGGACATATATGCCATTCCCTGTAACATCCAAGTCCAGGCATTTGGACTGTGTCTGGCAGCTGAATACATAACATTAACTTATTCTGTAAAAGTTAACTCATTAAAACACCATGTTTTTATTTCATGAAGAGACTTCAGAAATTTTATCTGTACTACAAGAGATTTTCTCTTTCCATAGCAATGAATTTTAATCACCTAGCAGGTGGAGCATCCCACTTTGACCAAGTATCAGCGACCAATCTCGGTGCTTTAAACATAATTCAGTGTAAAATTTGCTATTTTGGACAGAGGTTGCAAGGGTTACAAAACAACAGCTTTCACTGGTCCTTTGGGATAATTGATCAGCAACTCAACACATTCTGTATTACAAATGATACCTTGATCAACACAACCTGCTCCAAGGCCTATTTGAAATAACAAAATAGATGAGTATCTCAAAGTTCAAAGCTTTTCTCCCATCTCTTACTCCTTAACAATACAGAACACCATGCTATCTGCCATCAAATGCTTTTCTATTAACACAGGAAACAAGAAAGGTTTTGAAAATATCAGTAAAAATAGTCTCTTGTTTGAATATATGTAGCCTCACCTTGCGGATGCCTCTGCCAAGATCTTCTCCATAGTTAGTTCCCAAAATTTCAAAATGTACATTGGGGTTCCCCCCATTTTCTGCAAATTCCAGTTCTCCTGTCAAGCCATTCACTCCACCCTATTGAAAAAAAAAGGAAAATGGAATGAAAACTTGTAAGTGGCTAATTGTATTAACCTCTTGTTTCTCAAAGGGATTTATGCACTAACTATGCAGAATACACAGGTAACTACCAGCATGAGGACAGTTTTCCAAAGACCACGTTTCCCTAAAAATTCTGATGCTTACATTATTCTTGCATCATGATTAAGTTCTTCGCAGAAGAATTAAAGTCAGCAATGCTACACAGATGCAATACCAGCAATAGTCTTACTCTTAGCATATTTGCACTCCAATTTCTGTTCTTTGACCCATCAACATATATGTATTGACACTCTAACCCCACCAAATTTAAAAGAAAAACCAAAACCATTTTGCAACAAAGCTTAGTGGAAGCAAAGCTAAACACAAATATATAAAAGAAATTGCACAAAAATTAGTTATGTTTGTTGATTTTTGCTTTTTCCCTTTAAATGTTTCTCCCTCATGAAAGATTTCCACATGAGGGCAGGCTGAATTTTAGATGAAGTTACATGTTTTTTGAGCTCAACATATGTGATTTGCACAAATGAAGAAGGGCTTGATTCAAGGTCTAGCTGAATGCAGTGATTTTTCTTTCTCCTCCCAATTATCCTTTACTAAGAATACATGACATGGGCAAGAGTGAAGCATCTCTTCAAGCGTGCTTTAACTCTTTTACAGTTTTGCTGGAAGGGGTTAAAATATTACAGATGAAAGAGTGAATAATCCCTACAAAGAATTAGAGTTCAAAGGGCTATACACACCACAGCCATACTCAAAATATATTCCAGAGTTAATTCAACATGACACACATTTCATCTTTGTATAAGAACTATGATGACCTGAACTATAAAATCAACAGAACCATGTAAAATGCCAATAATGAAAACCTTTACCCTTCAAAAATTTCTTCAGTGTACAGATTCAGGGAAAATTTGATGTTTAACCCTCTCCCTCAGAAAAAGAAAGGTAAAAAATATTTTTTTTATGTTTTTATGCACACACACACACACAAAATCTGCCTCTGGTGTAAAACCCTATGAAATGCATAGTTTTTCCCCAAAACATAAGGCAAGAACTTTGCAGTTGTGATTGCTGTTTCACTTAGGAGCTTTTTTATTTAAACTGGAAAAACTTGCATTATGAACTACCTAGCTAAGCACATGAGCCTTGCTGAATCATGATATTAAAAGCTCTATTCTTACATCTTGAGTTTGGACAAAATCCAGGAAGGACTACAGAATTTGCATCTCCATTGCAAATTGCTGTGAACTAACAGAATGTTCTCCTATTTTTACAAAACATGACTGTAATTATAACAAAAGTTATGAAATTGATCATTGAGAATATCTTTAGAATTTACTAGACAACTAGAAACTAGTACTATCAGGGAATAATACATGAATAATTATATATTAAAATAATAATACAAATATTATAATACAAATACGTAATGAGTGCCATTTACAGTTAAAACCAAGGAAATACTTTGTGTATATACATATTTAATGATTTTTAAAAAATATTTTCCATAATATTTTCTTTCTACAATATTTACTTTTTATTCCATACTACAACAAAAATAAATGTAAAAAAAGAAAGGAAAAAAAAATCCAATATCCTGGTTAAGGCTATATCTGAACAGTCTTTTGCAGGAGAACTCTGGCAACTGCAAACCAGACAATTTTGACGTATGCTGGGGTTAGCAAGACACCCTGATTACTTTTTAACTTCACTACAATAACACTTTCATGGCTTTTAGGTTGGGGTTAGCACACCTCTGGCTGGTTCAGAGTAAAGTCAGAGGGAGCTTGTGTTTACCCACTGAATCATTTGAACATATCCTTTGGTAAATAACCGAGTTTCACAAATATGAACCTTTAACTTAAATCTGACTTCATCCTACTCATGGAACAGAAGTGGAAACTTGCCCCACATACCTTTTCTCTCATAGGTTCTTACTTGGCTTTCTGATTACCTAAGGCACAATTTCACAGAACATGTGATGTAGAAATGCCTGCAAAGTGGCACAGACCTGCAATAGTTGGGATGCCCAGCTGATTGCTCAAAGACTCCATCTGGACACCTTACCAGATACTGATTTGATGATATTATACTTAATATTTCTTATATTACTTCCCAAAACTTTCCCCCACACTGGGTACTAAAACTGTGGGTCAGAGGCAGGTAAAGTGTGAAAATTAATTAAACTGTTATAGACCACCTGAGCAGCACCATGATCTCAAGTGAGCCACAAGCAGGACCTGGAAAAAGGAAGGGAAAACTCTGGAACAAAATGGTGAAAGAAAAGAAATATTCAACAAAAAAAATCCCTACAATCTCTTCCCACAGATGCTTTGTACAGCAGAAAAAAGAAATGAAGAATATAGGATTTTCAATCTAGAAAATTAAAGCGACTTTATTTTCCATATTGAGAGTGGTTCCAATACTTTAAGGAACATGAAGATAAAATCATGTCTAAAATGTAAATGATTTTTTGAGACTTAAGATAGCAATTTAAAATTTTAATAAACTTCTGAATTTTTTAATAATATTTTTCCTTATTTGAGCAAATATGATTAAAAATAATTTAAAGAATCATTTAACCTCAATTATACTTGAAGTAATCAAATCCATTTCTTAAGAAAACACGGGATATGAAAATATATGTCCCCTTACATACAGTACAGGTTAACAGAATTACCTAACATATTTTGGAATTCGATCTCCATCCAGAAACTTTGTATAACTTTATTTAACTTGATTTTTTAAATGGCTGCAATTGTCAGGGCATGATACAAACTGTAAGTCCATCAACTTTATTTGTCTGGAATCCCATCTTAACCACCACAACATTATTTCTCATTTATCTATTTTGGCAATCCTATAAATCTTTGAAAATTTCTCGTTATGGACTGTCTTAATCAGAGCTTCCTCTCCTAGACTGTGTATGTATGAAAATAGTGCAGTAAGAGCTCAGATTAGTTGGGAATGATGCTGTCTCAGGAGGGAAGGGCGGAGGCAAAAATACAAAACAGCAAGGAACTGCCCATTTAATACCAACAATGCTAAATTTATAGGAAATTTCTTGGGGTCTTGATTTCTCCTCCCTACCTGGGACTGATCTTGTTGGACCATGCAATCCTGTTATTGGTCTCTACTTTTCCTCATTGTCCCACACAGCCTTTTTACAAGGCTTACACAAATCTGGTTTATTGCTTAGGGCTGATAGAGTGGAACAGGATATTGCCTAGGAAGATTTTCAGGACGCTGCTCCAATTTTTATGCATAGTCTTTCACAGTATGGATCTCTCTGAAACACTTGATTTATGGCATGAGTTTTATCCCTCTGCTAATGCATAGTGGAAGGAGATCACAGAGGAAATGACCATCTGTATGACAGCTACTGATCCAGTAACTTCCTGACGAGATTTTTACCAGTGATTTCAGTGTTACTCATGATAACCGGCAAGAGTAAAAGAAATTTTTTGTTGCATTTAACTTACAGGAACAATGCTACTGGGGAAACATGAAGACACATTTGTTATGTACCTTCTCAAATTCTTCTAAGGTTCAGCTGCAACCATGCAATTTCCTGACACATATGAAACTGAAGAGTGAAATGTCAGTTGCTGGGACAAAAGTGTTTTACTTATGATTCTGATCACTGCTCGGAGCTTTGCAGAGCTGTTATAAAGCTTGGCAATATAATTAAAGCCTACTTGAGTCTCATCTAGACTGGCAAGACAAACTACAGTTTATATGTGCTTAGGCACTGAAGTAAGTCCCTGAAGAAAGCAGTATTTACCTAGCAGTCAGGACCTCACTTGGGAATGTCAGCTTGCCAATCATCAGCTATAAAATATTGTTCTTGCTCTCAGCTTCTGTTCAAACTTCCTCCTCTTTTTTTTTTTTTTTTTCAAAATATGGTTATTCTCAGGTACTAGCTGTTTTGCAATTAAGGATAAAAAATGTGGCTATAGGCAGGAAAAAATGCTACAAACATCAAATACGAGTTCCACATTTCATTTTTGAAAAAATATGATTTTGAGAACATGGCTGAGTTTTCAACTAGCAGAGACCATCCAATCTATTACCTGAAAAACAATTTGGCACCTTTTTTGCAAGTCACCACTGAGTGTCAGTGACATTTCTGAGACCAGAACTAGTTGACAATTCCACTTATGATTCATGAAACAGCTCATTTCCCAGAAAGGGACAGGCTCTATGTTGCTGCTAGCACTAAAGATTTGCTGTTAGTGAGCTAAAAAAATGTGACTGGGAAGAGCCCTGAGATGTGTGAGAGAAGGTAGATGCCATCTTGCTGAGTTGATCCCCCCTCTAATCCTACTTACATTTATTCCCAGACTATTCAGGAAGATTAATTTTTCTCAAAGTAGAATTATTTTCTAGTGATACTTATTCCTCCAACTGTGAAATAGCTTTACTGAGAAATAAACAAGTGAGCATGTGTTTAGGGATAGTTCCTATACAGAAGTGAATTTAAACTAATTGCTGTAGCTGGCCAAATTCATTAGAAGGATTGTATTTCCAGATGGATTTAACTGTTTATTCAGTTTGAGAATGGGTAGAAACTGATATTAGATTTAAATAATTGTGGTGGGCTTAAAATTTTTTCTTTAGGCTTTGTCCAATCAGCTGAATTCACAAAGAAAAAAACCAGCTTTTGTAGCTGTTTGTAGAAATAGTGATGAATGAGTTGAATATTCAACAAGTGACGTTGAGGAATGATTTAGACAGCTTTTTTACCACTTTAAGAAATGTTTGAAACTCTAATTTCCTCTGTTCCCTACTCTCCCCTAGCAGCTCATTAACTATAAAAAACCAGTTTATTTACCACCAGAGTTCCATTTTTAACAATTGCTGCTTCAGGTAGAACATCAGCATCCCTTTCTCTTACCTTCTTCAGTGAGTAGCTTAATAAAGATTTCCCAACTCTTTTCTTATTTCTCCCTCCAGAAATCAAAGAAAGATTTCCCTCTGTAGCTAAAACACTTCCAGATGTTCCTGCTTCTGGATCTTAAACTCTAAAAGACAGATATTTCTTCTATAAAAGCTTCCTCTAGAACTAGGTTTGTTGTTGTTGTTTGTTTTTTTTTTTTTTTAGCAGCAAAAGCTCCATGGTGCTTCTGCTTTGCTGCTGCCAGAAGAACAACTGCTTGAGTTGTTGGTCCTCTCCTGAGGCAGGCAGCCTGGAATTAGACATCTCTTCCTCAACTCAAAACCATACTTTAGTACAATTTAATTCCTAGAGAACCTACACTGGGAGGAGGGACAACCTGAGACCAGGTATTGATTTCAGCTCTACAGTACAGATCATCATGAAGGAAGAATTAAGGTGTTGCAGAGGATGGAAGTTCTTTTTCCAGGAATATTTAAGAAATCTCAGAATGTATTTTCACCCTGAATTATATCAATATCTTCCTATGATATTCCATTATACACTACATCCTGTAAACAGTGGTGATTTCAAAATGAAAACGCAGAACTTTTTATTCAGAAACTATTTAAATACCCCGTGGTGACTTCCTCCTGTTTGCTTTCAAAATTAAGGAAATCTGGTATGTTTTTGTGAAAAAAATTCTATTTCAGTTGATTTTAGAGGACTCCCCAGGACAACAGGAGTGAAAACATGTTTAAAGAATAAGGTGAGATGGGAAAGAGAAGCATTCTCAAGAAGAGAGATTAAGTGGGGGCTTTTTTCCCTTCATTACTTTTGGATTTTATTGTTTTTGTGATGCCCCATCAGGCATTCATCAATGCCAAATTTTTAATTTCAAAAGTACACAGCTGTGATCCCAAAGTTCTTCTACCTAACTGCTTTAGTGAAAGAAAAGGGAAAGTAGGCCACAAAACTAAAGCAGAATTCCTGTTCTTGTGCAATTCCAACTCTCAGCTGCAATCTTTAGCTTTCCTCTGCCTACGGATTGAAATGCTACTGACATCCACAGACAGTAAAATTTCTGTATTTCATTTGGATTCGATTTTGACTTTCAATTTTAGCACATTACTTCTAGAAATTCATCTCTGTCAGCACAGTGCAGTGTAAGGAGGATTTGGATTATTCAATTTACACCAATAAAATACTTTCTTTTCAAAGCCATCTAATTGAAATAACAGAGAAACCCAAAAGTGACAGGATGGAAGCGTGGTTAGCTGCACAGATCAGGAATTTCTTTGGCATTTGATTAACTTTTTTAGCAAACTAACAACAACTCTGGAATTTCCACTTGCTCCTGCGTTCTTGAACACTTTCATAATTCTCCGGGCCATTTAAATGGAAAAGTGTGCAATGGTATTTACAAAATCCAAGGCAAGAGGCGAACCAGCCTTGCCTGAAACATAGCTCAAAATACACAGGATTGCCAAATGTGAATTTGAAATTGCTCTGATAGGTAGGTTAAGAGCAATACAGTTTGGAGTCCCTTAAAGCCATATCCTGCCCCTGAAATAAGAAATGTGTCCTGGATTATTCTTTCAGTCTCATGACTTCAAACTGCTAGAATGGAAAGTGGAAACAGATACCAAAGAAATCCTTGAACTGTCATTTTGGAGGTAACGCAGATTAAGCTGGGACTGCATAAAATATAAGCAGTGCTCAAAGGAGTCTTATGTTTTGCCTGCATCGTCATAATTTCTGGTATAGGTAAATACCTAATGCAGAATGGCAACTTCTCATCACAACATTATATTTTAAATGGTTTTTATGTTCTGTAGTGAAAGCCACAATTAAAGCATTTAAGATTATTTTTTTTAAATGGACAAAATTTTTGTCCCTTTTTTTTCCTGTGTTTACAATGCCAACACTTTAAAAGTAAGTATACATTACAAGTAAGTGTATGCAGACAAATTAGAAGGCAGTTTTACGAAAGATATCAATAACATAAGGAAAATGACATGAATAACTTACAGGGAAGGGCAAACCCTGAACTTGTTCATATTGACTAAATATTGGCCCAGAAGGCTGCAATATTTGTCTGTAAGTATGTGGAGGCTGTAAACATTATGAAGAAAGGAAATGACTAAGAAAAATTGTCTTAAAAGACTGAAGAACAGGAAAAGCATCTTGGGCATGAGCATGATTAAGGTATGAAATAAAAATCACAGGGAAGGAGCAACACTGGATAAAGCTCTGTAGAGACTGTTACAGGCACAGTTTTGTGGTGGCTGAATATAGCCTAGATAATTTAGGGGGTTCCTTATTCCCATTTCTATGATTTCACTTTATTAACATCAAAAACAGTGCAACGGTGAATTCCACAGAACATTACCCAGGTGTAATTCTGCAACTTTTTTCTTTTAGAAATAAAACAGTAAATTTATTTTCTTTACTTCCTAACCTGTGAAACTTACCTGTTCACCAGCGACACTTTTTCTTCCTTGAACATCCAGCTGGTTTGGTAGTTTTGGTAAACAAACTTATTGATTTTATTTCAATATGATTATTATGACATGGAAAAAACACAACCAACCAACAAACAACCCAAACCAAATAAAGACTACTTCCATTCAGGAACTGTGAATATGTAAAACCTATAGTGCTGGTACTGGGTAGCATAATGTGCACCTCAGCAGGAAATACTGACCTAATGTAAGTATTTTAGAAATCAAAGATGAGGAAATACAGAGAAAAAGTACCTTCTTGATGGTTTCCAACATTGATCGTCCTCCTTGCCAAGGTTTAGAATTCTTCCTGATGCAGGTGAGGCTGGCCATGCTGTGCCACTTCCTGTCCTCCAGCTTCTTATGAAAGGCATTTGCCAGCAGGAGGACAGTGTCATATATATACAGGTTTGAAATCTGGAAATGGATCAAAAGGGAAGCATTACCACTATTATTTGTAGCCTCCTGCCAGAATTTATAATTTGTTTTGCCTCACCCATAATCCTCTGGTAATTAAATACTTTATTTGGTATTAAGAAGAACCTGTAAGAGGCAAAATGTCACTCCTTTGGGCTCTGGTAAAACCTGCAGCTGGCGGCTGTAACGCTAAAAGTGATTTGCAGCAACAAACTACACACACATGAGAAGTGCAAGCAGCCCAGTCACTGGCAGAGCTCCACCTGCCAGATTTACAGCTCTACTTATGACCGTAAACTGACTTTCTTTTATTTTTAACCAGTTGCTTGTGAGACTCAATTCTTCAGTCACCAGATATTTGGACACCATCAAATTATCTTCAAGGCTGTTTTGTTCTTTTGAAAAGCAGAAACCCTGAAAATTTAGAAGAGATCATTTCATTGTGTTTTTTGTTCCTGATTTGTGCAGTCAATTCAGATTGGTACTTTCTGGCATGAAATATGACTCAATGAAATTTTTGTCAGTGTGCAGTTGCATGTTGATTCTGCAATTTATAGTGTTTACTGTCAGAGTATTTGACATTGGCTCTTAATTCCCTGCAGGACAAAACTCCTACAGAATAAATGTGTGTATGTTTCACTGTGAGCAGAGCTGCATACAGTGCGAGGAAGTTCCAGTTTGGGATCAAAGAGAGAACAGTGGAACTCAAGAAGAGAAATCACTTGCGTGCCACTTCCACTTAACCATGTTCTAGTTCTATGTACGTGCTTTTGAATGCACACAGTGCCAAGTCAGATGTGAAAGACACAATTAAATGTAAAAGAATAGAACCTCAGAATTCATGAAAACTTATGAAACAAGTAATTTTCAATATAGTTTTATATCAGTCTTTCCTGTCCTCAAATGGCAGGAACATTTAAGTTACTGACAGTATCATAAAAAGAAACCTCAGCTGTCCTGAACAGAGGTTCTCATGAAGAAAATTTATGTTCAGAAATGAAAAAGACTTTTGGGAATATTATTTTTAGATAACCTATGGATCATCTGAAGTTACTGAGGGAAACTCAGTTTCCTCAGCTGCATGATAAAGAGCTCTGTAGAGCATTCCTAGTGCCTGACAACAAATTATCCAGTGGCAATTTGAGGAAAGCTTGCTGGGGCTTTTTCTCTATCAGTCAGACAAGCCAAAAGACATTTCCTCAGATTTGTGGAATATGTTGGCTGCTCTCTGTAAAGGTTTTTTACACAGATATAGGTGGTGTGCTCAAAGTTTTAGAAGAAAAAGGAAGCTTACAAAAGGAAAGTTTGGGAATTTAGTGGCCCTATTCTGCTTTTTAAATATATCCAAAGACTGGGAAAGCCCTGCAGCTATTGGGAGGGGGTATATGGCAAGGAAGCACAATAATGTTGAGGATCTGAGACACTGATAAGCAAATCCACACATCCCCTTAAAAAAGGAGAAAATAAAAATTAAAAAACCCCAAACACCTCTCTTTCTACCTAATTACTCCTTTCCATATAACATATTTTTATGTTTTTATTTCCTTTGGTAAATCCCATCTTTATGCTGGCTTTGCTTGTGTCATCCGCAACCTGTTGTTGCATGCTGTTCCCAGGAAGGTCTCATGACAGATTCCCTACCTGCATAGCACCCAGGAAAGACGTACTCTCTCCTTACCTGGCCAGAATTACTTAAGACATCCCAAATGACTTCCCAATTTTATCAAAGGAAGACTAATGATCTGCTGCTTTCCCTTGTGATAAGCTGCTGGAATCCTCCCTTACCTTTACAACTCTACACTGTTAGTAGCAGAGATGCACAGAACCTCAGATCCTTATTGCCCCTTTTCTTTAAATGATCCTTCACTCTGTCTTTCTGGAAGGTGCTTCTTTATTCTTACTTGAGCTCCTCCAGTGACTATGAATATTTCCATTTTGGTATTCACCCAGGAACAAATCTCCTTTCTTCAGAGGCACAGGCCAGGCATCACTGTGCATGACAGGATTAAAAGCATGGATTGAGAATCTGGGTCCAGGTTAATCAAGCATTTTTAAAAAAAACTTGGATGATTTGCCTGCATATTGTAAACTTACAAAGAATTCAAAGCATTTCAGCTAAAACTGTGTTTCCACAACGAAGTCAGCTCTACAGGGACATTTGTTGGAGCAGGGAGGGAAAGAATTATCACTGCGCTGTGAGGCAAGCTTTTTTCATGTAAGCCTTTTCCAACGGGAAAAAAAACCCCATACCACCTCTGGAGAGCAGAGGGAATAAGGTCACTAATGAGACTAAATTGGTACATGACCAGCTGTGGATGCCAAGTCATCATTTCCCAACAAAATGACATTGCTTGCAAGGTAACTTCTGTAACCTACTATCAAGGGGAATAGAAGACAATTGTCAGTTCATGAGGAAGGATGCACTCACTAATCTAAGAGTAATATAGCTGGGCCTTTATCCAGTATTAACAGGGCTCAGGAGGACAGAGTTCAGCAGCTATTAAGCATTGTTAGTCCTTCACTAATAGTTGAGCTTAACATTTACAGCAATCAATCACTGATAATACAATGATAAAGACCCTACAATTAATTTCTGTTTCCCAAAATCACCCTTTCCTGCCACTACCAGAAGTATGCTTCATTAATATCTGTCCTGATGAACAGAAGGGGGTTGAAATTTAAAGTCACTTTACACTTTTATTAACTTCCCACGTTAATTTACTAGGGCATTTAATGCCTGGTGTCCATTACTGATCCTTTATTTACTCCAAGCCTGTTAGACTAATAGCTGGTCACTTGCATTACCAAGAAGTATTTAATTGCATAACCTTCTGTTGATGCAGTTCAAAATTCAGATGTAATTTTTTAATCCAGATTGTGGAAGAAAGGCACTTAGCATTAGATTAAGGATGAATGATTAATCTGGATTATCAGTGTCTATTTTATGTGTACCTATAATATTGAACGTAGTTTTTAGACAAAAGGGTTACAGTACTAAATTCTTCTCTGAATCCAGTTTTTAACTTTCTGCCTTCAAAATGACACAAACTCATAGAGTTTGTTTCAACTAGGCCAATTCCAAAGACACAGTGAGATATCTTCACCAGAATGCTTTTCAGTGTTTTAATAAAGATGCTGAAAAAAATTAATTATTCACACAGATTTTAGTAAAACAGAAAAGTAATTCAGAAAAAAATAAATCAAGAAATTCACCCTTATAATTTCCAGAGAATGTTTCTGATTAGTCACACTTCGATGTCATAAAAAAAAAAATTAGTAATTTCAATTTATAAACTGTTCCTACTCCCCACCGGATTAGAAACTAATTTATAATATTGTTGGGTAGAACAAAGAAGCAGCAAACAAACCCCACAGCTACTCAAAGGACTGTGCATCATATGAAGACACAGGGGAAATTGTGTCAGAGTTTTCCTTCCTTTCAGTTTGTAATGTTTTCTCAGCTAAAATAATGAAGTACAGCCATTCCAGGGAAAGCATGAAAAAAGTGACTCAGTTGCACAGAACAATTAAACCACTCAAGCTTCCATCACTCCTTTGAACAAAAATGCTGTGAAATCTTTCAATAAGAATATTGTAGCTCTCCAAGTTATAGGTAGATCATGGCACATAGGTTAAGGTATAAGATCTAATCTAACAAATTAAATGGAATATGCCAATTTGTCGAGAATAAACTTTGAATTTTAAAACTTATCTTTCCTAGAGTCAGCCAACTGCTGAAGTGAAAATGAAAGTGAAGTAGAAGAGAAAGACAAAGCAAAATGTGAAGCTTCCCATGGACACATGACTCTTGTTTTCTGCCTTGCTTTAGTCAGTAATTTTGTTCATGAGAACTGCTCTTTGCACTCTCTGGCTCCTGCACATAAGCTCCTGCACATAACACAATGTCCTTAGACTTCCAAAGTTCCCCCTAGGACCATGCTGCCATGACAGAAAGGCACAGCCTAAAGGATTTTTGTACTTCCTAAATAGTCTGTAGAGATATCCTATGCACCAATGGGCATCACACATTCCTGTTTGTTTTGAGAACTCTAATAGGATCACTGTGCACTGTGCTATAGCCAGTTTTTCATGTCATCAATAATTGCTGGCTGGCTGCTTTATGAACTAAAATTACTGACAACAAAGGCTCTTACAACTAATCTAAAACAGGACAAGACTATCCACACTTTTTCCCTTACATATTTTCATTTTAAACAAAGACACTCTTCAAAACCTCCCTATTTTGCTCCCGTTGTCTTCTTGCCCTCTCAGAATCATTAGGTGGCTGCTTTTACCTGCTAGGTCAGATATGCTCCTCCCTCCACTGCTAAAAATAATAGTATGCAGTCATCTTTCTACAACTGCACAAAAGATCCCAGAAAAAAACCCCCCAAAAGTAAAATCAACATCGTAAGCCAATTTCACACTCCTGATTTGCCATAGCTTTGTCATGATGAACCCTAATGAGAGAGACAGAGGACTTGTTCTTGGAAAAACTATGTGAAGTCAGGAGGAGGGATCCTGTAGCTGAATTCATGTGGTAGGAAGGCTCTTAAAGTTTAATTGTAATCTGTGATTAACAACCCTGAAAATAAGACCTTGGAACTTAGACACAGATTTAGATGTATACACTAAGCCACTTGAAAGAGACGGTGTGGGTGCTCCCTGGAAGACTTTCTTAATGACAACATATTTGAGGCTTAGAGAAGCACAGCAACTCAGGAGACATTGACTACGCAAAGGAAATTCTTCTTGGTGAGATGACAAAAATTAAAATTTATCAGGGCAACAAAATGGCTAGCCTACTACCGGGAGATCAGGCAGCTTTTTTTGACATTTATCTCTATTGCTGTGGAGCAGGCAAATTGTTCTCTGTCAGACACACTCACCCCCTTACTCCAAGTATTTGGGCATGCCATGAGCCATTAAGCTACATGTCAGAGAGGACATGAAAAATAACACTGTTACAGTAAGCCCCTGGGGAAAAACTTAGAAGTTATCTAGAAAGACAATTCCCAGGTGGGGATAGACTGGCATATGAACTACCTCCATGCTTTGGGAGAAAGGGTCCTTCGGATCACACAGCGATGAAGATATTCTGTGGTTGCCTCGGAAACAGCGCTGGCTTACATTTTGGGGGACTGGAAATGTCTGTCGAATAATTGTTAACCTTCCAATTGACCTTCTCACCAGCTCCTGCACATCCACATCATTTATTTCCTGAAAGATAAGGCAAGGGAGAGAGTATGCATGAGAGTCAAAATTCAGAAATGTAACCACCAAATTATAAACAAAAAATAAACTGAGTGGACCACGAGTCTGTGATTGACACACAGCTATTGTCAAACTCCACCGTAGCCTCAAAACCAATATGTGCATGCTCATTAAAGCAACTGACATACCACCCTTAACTGCAAAGTTCAAGATGTACTGTGCTCAAACCTCACCAAATATTTGTACATGTAATTGGTCCTAGTTGTTTCATTTGGGGTTTTCTCTGCCTCTCCTTTTACCTCTTCTGATCTTTTATTTAAAAGAGTTTCACAGCATCCTTGACAGATAATGTGTAAATCAGTAGGAAGCCATACCATGATGTATTTCTGAGTGTAGCATTGCTTAGGAGTTGTGAAGGTAGAGACAATTTTTCAGGCCTTAAGTGTTCATTTCCTAGAAATAGAATATCAAGAACCTATAAACAAGGTGCAAGTTAGCAAGCATCACTTACCAAAAGGGTAAAGAAAATGCATAAGAGCATTCTAGGTGTGAATGTGCTTGTTTATAGCAAGACCTAACTTAAAACCAAATTTTAATTCCGTAGGGTATCTATTAAAGCTTACAGCTGAACACTCAGCTCTACAGACAAATACTTTAAAGAAAAAATATCTAAGTAAATACACACATATTAAGCTTGAAATATTAAATTTAAGACAGGTTAGGGAAATCAGAAAAACAGTTTTTTACACAGCATAAATTCCTGCAGTTTGGGAACATGGTGTTTTACACAGCAGAATGATGACTCCCTCAGGGAAGGTTGAGTAAGAGGAACATGGGCTCCCAAGCACCAGCAACTGACTCCAACCTTCACACAAGAACTTGAACTTTAGTTAAACATGGTTTTTTCCTGGTGATTCAAATAGACGGCAGCTTTCAAGATAATTCTGTGTCTGTATTTTCCTGTAAAATAGTAGAAATAATCTAAAATTTGTACAGTCTTTTTAACCAGGACTTTCCATCATTCTGAACTGTCTGTCCATGATCTCTCTTAATTACAGAGGCTGATGCCCCGAACTTTCCAGACTTTTAAAATTGTGGATATGCCCCCAGGAAGGGACGTGATTAAGAGTCTCCTATTAGCAGCCTGCATTTAATATTCCCTTGCATACAGGCACAGTTCATTGAACATTTTTAATTCTCATGTGTGCATTTATAGCTTTGTCATTTTTCAAAGGATATTGCATATCTGCATTGTTATACCTGTAATGAAATGCCATAATCTTTTTCTGCCTTAGCTTCCTGATCTATAACCATATTAAAGAATTTAGGAGACACCAGGAGCTAGACTTGATCTCAAATTATGGAATCTTTCTTGTGGAAATAAAGCCAAGCTTCTTGAAAAGCAGCTCTTTAAAAGTTAAGACAACCACCCCAGTTATTTTGGCTTTTTGTGCTGTTACAGTATAATATCCTTTCATTATTTTGAAGGAACTACTTTGGACATACTGGTATTTGTTTATTTCCCTTAAATTTTGAAAGAAAAACATGTGAGATGTAAATTTTAACTTCAACATTCCTGACTACAGTAAAAGTATTTTATCTGCCTTCACAGATTATCACAGTTTCTGAATTCATCTGTTATTAATGTTCTTTATGAAATATAGATTTTTTTTTTTTTGCTGCAAAGAGAAATAACATAACATCAGCTGTGTTCAGTGTAATATCTTGCAGTTCTGGTCGATTAATTCTTAATGTACCACAGATAATGGCTTATCTCAGCTTAAGATGCCGTCTTTTCATTTAGCCTGTACCATTTCACTAGCTATGAGGTAAAAACCCCCCATATATAATGGTGTTTTAGCAAAAAAAAAAAAAAAAAAAAAAAAAAAAAATTATAATACTTTCAATATAATCATAAAGGAGAGCTCAAAAAATTTCTTATCTTGATTTTAAATTATACACTTTCTCAGAAGATTTAGAAAAGTTTGCCTGGTTTCATTATACAGCATGCCCAAACGGTAACACCAAGATTACTAAACTCACTCTAATAATATAAAAAAGAGATGCCTGCATGACCATATTATATTGCCAAATACTACTTTAAAAGAGATTTTGACTTTCAAATCCTCAAGCATTTATCTTTTCTGCCATAAAAGCGTATTTATGTTTTCCGTATTCAGCACTTTTTGGTGCATTTTAAATAGAATGTTCTCATTTTAGCCTCTAGGTTGCTACCTCATGTTTTTATACATCACCTGGGAAATAATAATAGAACTCAAAACACCAAAGCCATTTTTGTGTGGTGGCCAAGGAGGTATACACATCTATAGATTAATGACAGCTATTATTTTAAATGCTGTGAATTCCACTGATTTTATCATAAATCCAGATTTTAGGTTGACAACAAAGCAATGCCATGCAACCCCAAATTCAACATTAGTCATTTGCTATGTATTTCTTTGTCATTTTTTAAATACTTGGCATTGACTGAGTGACAAGCCTTTTATATAATGACTCTCCAATATCATCTCTCATTCTTGAATTTTGGATCTCACTTAAGAAAACTATATAAAGCAACTATTGTATGAAAGGAAACAATTTTCATTTGCACTTCAAAGGAGGATACACTGTAATGATATAAGGGTGGCAGATGATCTGTTATACAAGCATTGAATGTCAAAAAAATTAGAAAGTTGGCCAAGTTGAACTGAGTTGGCACCTGAATAAATTTAGGCTAGGTTATGTGAGGTTGTCTATTTTTTGTTGGTTCTTTTTGGTTTTTTTTATTTGGTTGTTTTTTTGGTTTTCTTTCACATGAGAAGTTCAATACAGAAGTTCAATTCCGAGCCTTTCTTTTGCTAGTCTGAACTTAGAATTAAGGGGAGACTGTCCCGTCACAAATGGAACTAGGATAAAAATTAGATGTACACTTCATCTAAGCAGGCAAATAAATAAGGAAACAAATGGTGTTTTAAATTAAGAACTCTTTACAGATGAATTAGGAAACAAGAACTGAAGAGGATCATCTTGACATATAAGGCAAGACTCCATGGGAACCAAGACTACATACTGGACATCTAACATGTCCCATTATTTTAAGATAAGCAGCCCAGGCAGAGACTTACTATTCACCACAGAGCAATTGTACCTGCAGTGAGAGACATGGAGGGAAAGAACTTAACTTACATGCTCCTGTATTAAGCACCAAACGAAGGCAGCAATACCTTTTCTTATGGAAACATCTTAACTTTGGGCCAAGAAGATGTTTCCAGTATTTATAAGATAGTGGACGTGCACTATTTTCCAGTGCATGCCAGGACTTCATCACAGAAAATTTTGACAAGCAGAGAGGAGTGTTTCTTCCTCCTCCAAAAGTCAGCACAGGGGGAAAGGGTGGCTTAAGGCCTCTGGGCTGCCACTGCCCATGCCAGAGCATATTTTTGCTGTGCCCCTCCTGAATTTCTCAGCACTTTCCAAAGAGAAGTTGAGGGAAAGGCATGGCTAGATGAAGCTCCAAGAAAAGGAAAAGGAGATTTTGAAATGCATCATCACTTGCTCCATTTTATCTCCCTTAGGTTTTTTAGGCTTTGCAGAAAAGGATGAATAAAACCCAATAGAAGAAGGAGAAATCAACTTTTAGCTTTCTCAGAGAAAAAAAATCCAAGACCTTGGAGAAAGCAGAGTTCACTCCATCTGTGCATTAGCTCTCACTAATGCCAGGAGCTGGCAACTTGGTTGCCCACCTGTTCCAAAGAGGGTGTAATTTCACATGGACCCACCAACCCAATGAAAAATGTAAGTGCTCAAATGAAGCTCTAATGCTTTTATTAATCATTCTCCATAAGAAAATGTTGAATTATGTGAGCTCTTGGAACTGAATTGTGATTATAGGACCTGACCTAACTGCTTGAGCTTGAAACATGGTTATGCTCTACACTCTTATTCATGGTGGAGTGCATTAGGCTGAAACACAATGAACAAGATGAATGCATGGGCCAAGGACAAGCCCTCTCCTAGGAAAAGTCAAAAAGAATACAAACTTTGAATACAACCTTGTAGGTCCCCCAGTCCTCTCTTGTGCTATGATGGGCAAATCTGTTGGACCTTTTCCCATAAATTGGTCTTTAAAAGACTCTGGAGGTTTTTTTCATTCTTTCACCATGAAGGAGTTTTTCCATCCTCTGGTGCCTCTGGTAATTAGAAACCTTTCACCAGCTTTTGACCTCAGTTTACTCATGGACAAATTGAACTCATTTGTTCTTGTGACAACCTTGTCCTCTAGCCCTTGACAATGATGCATTTATTCACACTCAGTAAGTGTTTACAAACAGAGAGCACATCCTCTTTCAATCTTTGCCTTCATAGGCTAATCAAGCCAACCTTTCCAGTCTCTTCTTACACAAAGCAGCTTTTCTGTGCACTCATTCCATTCTAATTGTAATAGACCTGGTTATAACTGACCACATTATTGCAGATGAAATCCAAACAATCCTTTGTAAAGTAGCATTAATATTTTCACCTCCTGTATTGCAACCATAGGCAGTGGAAACTGTTTGGGGCTGTCCTTGAGTAAACAGTAGTAACAGAGAACTGGTGGCAGCCTTGGGTATAGCAAGATAATAGCAAGATGACCCTGAATGTTTTAAGGAAAGAAAATACTTGAGCCAGACATGATTTAAAATGGAAAAAAGGGCGTTTCTTGCATTTAAAAAGAGCAAGGGAAAGTGATAAAAATCATACAAAAGCTCCTTCTTCAGTTCCACTAAATAAAATCTAAGATTACTGTACAGTTGTGATTTAAGAGTCATGGAAGAAATATCATTTTCCATCCTGGGTCATTGAAGCTATATTTACTATTGTGCAGAGGAAATGAAGCAAGCAAAGACAGATAGACAGAGGATGAGAGAGTGTGAGAAATCCCTTCCCACATTTTGTTAAGGCATATTTGATCATGACTATGTTCAAATCTATGACTCCTGCAAATTTTAAATAAAGAATTGTAGCATCTACTTTAAGGCCCTGAAGAAATAGGAACATTTATTGGGAGAGTATTTCCTCAGCTGACTATATTGATCAGAGGAGATTAGCATTATTTTCCACAGTCTAATGCAATGCATTATGTTTTAGAAAATTATGAATTCTTTCATTTCATGGGAACAAACCACCTCCTCCCACACTTACATTATGATACACAGTCTTCAAGAAAATTTGCTGTATTGCATAAAGTAGCAAGTAATGGGACAATAAAAATTAAGGAACTCTTTGCAGGCATTATAGCATTTAAAGTGAGCAATTAAAATAGCAGATGTTACCTCACAAAGCCTAAGCATATTCCCGATCACAAAACTGAAGGCGGTTATTTGCTTCTGTATTACTATAGTTGGTAAGAATGTTGTATTCCCTTGAAACATTGATGGAAAAGGAAAGACAATTCCAGCTTATTTTGGTACCTCAAGTCAAGGAATTATTTGAATCATATGCAGAATTTGCAAAACAATGCATTTTCACTGCCACAGATCATCTTAGAATTTCAAATTAGGAGGCCAAAGAAGCAGCGTTACTTATTTGACAGTGTCACTTAGCCAATACAGGCACTCAAGTACAGGTGCCTAAGCTGCCACAAAAGATTCACATGAGCAACAAAATGGGCAGAACTCTGAGATCATCTCCCAGTCCTATGGAAGTACTATGGTCATCAACAGTTCATGGATGACCACCTCAAATGGATTGGGATATAAAGACAGCTGTTTTATGTATCACACTGAAAGGGGCCCACAAATAGCTGCATTTCCAAGCCTTGCACTGCCAAATAGAGGCATTGCAATCTCACTACTGAGCTGGCAAAATGTTGCAATAAGCAATTACCCAACATTAAACACTCAGGAAATATGTAGATTTCTGCTTTAATTTGAACATAGTGATAAGGGAAAATTGGGCAAAGCAGAACTCTTGCCATATTATTATTTACCGATCTTATTTATTGCTAATATGATTTCTGCATCCACATAATATTGAGATTATTTGCATTTTTAAACAAACAGAGCTAGAAAGCTATCTAAGTCTCTAAGTATCTAAGATTTAGGTCCAGAAGCAGATTAAGATGAGATAGCATTAAACATGTTCACCTTCTCTGAAAGAGAAAAGAGGAATTACTGAATGAGATGCAGAGACTTTATTGACAATGGTTCAGATCAGTTTGTTGGAATGAACTTAATCACAGCTTTTACCCTTTTCATACACAAGACTATAAAACTAAGAAGGGATGGTGTACATTTTTCTGCGCAGATCATTCAGCTTTTTCTGCTGCTGGGACTGCAGCCCAGAGAAAGAGTTTTGGAGCAGAGAAGGCAGATCAATGGTAACCACTTTGATTGCTCTGCCATTTCATCTGCTGCAATGTGCAACTAACAGTGCTTGAAAAGCAGATTTTTTTTTTCCCCATGGAGACACAAATTTCTGAATAAAAAGCAAAGAGAAAGCATATATACTAGGAATGGATCCTTGGTCTTGTTTTGTCTTTTTGAGGGTGAAGGAGCTGAAACAGCTAAAAGCAAGAACATTCTTTAGATCATTTGGAACGTATGTAACATTTGAAATGAAAAATCAATGGCAGTGTCTTTAACTTGAACAGCAAGCCAAAACCTGAGCTTTGTCTAAGAAACTGCAGTCCAATCTACTCACACAGAAGACGGCATTAGATTCCGTTAACGCTCCTTTTAAAGTACTGAGCGTTAACTCTGAAGTGAATTCTGGTTTAATCTGACACGAAAAAGAAAGCATGCATGTTGTTCTCGTGACCACCTGTAGATTCAAGCTGGCTTCTCTCCCAGCAAAGCCCCATTCAGTCCTGGAAAACACACACAGCACCGGTCAGGAGCAAGGCAGGGCCCACACTAATGGTTATGCTGGACCTGGTTTGTCTTCACAGCATTTCCTGAGACATGTTTTTCTCCAAAGAAAACTGGCTAAAAATCCACTGGTTTAGCCCAGCATACTAATGAAAATGCAGTAATTAAGTATGGAAACAGAAGTGTACAGTAAATCCAGATAGCAGAACATGGAATTTACATGCAACATCTCCAAGCAATCTTTTATCCTGAGAATATACAGGAGTTGAATGATTAACACGTTAGGAGATAGTTATCTACTATGGGAATCCAGATATCCTATAACTAAATTATTTTTCATAAAAACAAAAAACCTGAACTGCATTTTTCAATGTTTCGTATACAAAACTACTTCACATATTGACTTGTCATATTTTAACTAACAAGCTTTCATGGAAGAACTTATTTCACAGTGTAAAAGCAGGATCTCAATTTAATTTTCTTTTTTCTCTTTATGAACATTCATATGTTACCTAATCCAGAAGTCTACCAAAAAGCCTCCCAACTAATCTCAACAGGTCTGGATATCAACCATGACGGAACATTTGGAGAATTCATAAAGGGATGGAAAATATGGGATTTTATTATTATTACTTTGATTATTAAAAAAAAATACTAAAATATAAAAAAAAATGCAAGGACTCCACTACATAAGATCACATATTTAAAAAGGGCCTTTAAAAGATCCTGTGAACACAGCCAGCTCAGTTGTGAAATCTCAAAATACTCAGAAATAAAGGGGTTTTTTCATTTTATTTTCCATTTGTTCATACAAGGACTTCCATTTAAAACAGGCAAGACAAAACAGCAAAGTCCAAGAACCTGTCATTCTACTTTTATTAAACAACATCTACTCCCTCAGTGTGCTTGAACTTTGTCATAGCTATTGCTTCCTGTTGGCAAAGTGAGAATCAGCATGAATATTGTCAGTAAGCCTGAAAACAGGATTCATGGTTCACAACAACGTTCACTTGACAGTTACCTCATTTATAATGATCCAGTGACAGTCAAAAGCAACCAAATTAGTCTCCACGACCTGAAATAGAGAACAAACCAGCTATCAGTCAGCTTGCTTGTGAAAGCCAGAAAAAAATTAAATAGATGCTCTCTGCAAATGACAAAAACCAAAGCACATGCTCTCTAGGACTTTTGCTGTTGAACTGAGGATAGAGAACCTTTAGCACTATTCTGCAGAAGCATTTGTGGTTTTGTTTGACTTGCCAATTAAACTTGGAAAATACATTTCATTGCCAGAATCACAGGAAAGAATATGTTTCAGCTGACTGAGGAGAGAAATGAACACACTTTTGCCTTAGCACATTGTGCATTGAGAGGAAGCAACAGAGAGGAAGGCAGAAAATGAATATCAAGTAACTTTTGTCACATTTCTGTATTTCTTGCTTCTAAGGCCTTTCCAGTGTATATCTACGCTGAAAGCCTCTGAATAAAAGAAAAAAGAAACAAACCCAAACCAAAAAAACCCACACAACAAATGCTGGAGTTCATAGAAGTGCAAAGAGCAGGAAGGAAAGGATTCTCCTGAGAAAGAGGGCTATCACAGGGATGATGAATTATAGCCTGTCTCATGTTCCTTGCACAGAAGGCCTCTCATCCTCCTCTCATACATCTTCTCCTTTCCCTTGTTGAAAATTTTTCTAGGACCTGCTTTCATGCTGGACTGAACATGTGCTTCCTAACTCATCTTTCACTCAATCCTTTCCCTCCTTGAATCCACTACACTTTTGTGGCAAGTCACTTTTGAATCAACTTCACAGCGCAAATGAAGAGGATAAAAATACACTTGTTCTGCTTTCATTAGGTAGGAAAGAAATCATCAACAAAAGAGAGGCCAGAAACAAACTCTGGAAAAGGCTGGACACCTTAAATTATTTTTTCTAATTGAAATTGAATTAGGATTAACATGCAAATAGTTTAAAAAAAAATTAATTTCTTTTCTATAGTTACCATGATCATCTTGCGTCATAACTCAAAACTACTGGATACTTAAAAATGTATTGAATACCCCCTTAAAAAAAACACAAAGAAAAAAAACCAAAGAAAAACAGAAACAAATCTTGGAACTGACAGTGTTTAAATGTTCAATTAGATGTCTGGTGCTGGGCTCTTATTACTTGGACCATTGGCTTTTAATGATGACCAACAGAAACAGCACTTGCCAAGGATGGTGGCAAATTATACTGTGCTATGTCCAAAGGAGAACAATTTAACTGGTCACAAATCTTAAGAGCATCAAAAAAACTCAAACTGATAACCCTCATTATTAATTCAGAGGCTATTAGAATTGGGGTCACTGCTTGTTTAGCAGAATGACAGGCAAGAGTGGAAATTGTGATTTGGAGAGACTTGGGAGAGGGGAAAGCAAGAGCAGCGGTATATGACTGATTTCTTATTTGAAACTCTCACAGCACCGATCAGAAATGTAGGGGAGTGAAAGCCATAGCTGCTAATGTGGTTCTGGAAAATTTCAATATCATTAGCATTAGGAATTAGCAAAGGAATTAGGGTCCTTTCTTTATGTGGAGTACGGTACTTAACAACAACATGATATTTTCTTGTGTTGCTTTCACATTTTCCTGCATTCTTCAGTGCAGGGGTTCCCACAGCACATATAAAAGAATAGGACAGAAACTGAGTAACTGTGATAGGAGGCAGCACAACAGACTGAGCCAGGATGCTTGAATAGGAGCACGGCTGCTCTGATCAGATTGCTCATAACAAACCAGTTGGAACACAAACACACCCAGGAACCAAAAAAAGGTCAAAAGAGGACAGAATAGTAACAAAGTTCACAATGGAGCATTTCCTCCTTACATAAACTTCCAAAGGACAGAAAGTTTATCCCATTTACAACATAACCTGTCATTTAAATTTTCCATAAAACAGAACAAATCAAAGCCTTACTAAAGCAGAAACAATTCTGCTAGTCAATCTACATACAGTCCTGCTGAAAGCAGGCAGAATTAAATACAAAAACAGAGAACAAAAAGGCAGCACAGTTGACATATTTTCTGATTTCTTGTCAGGGTCCTAGCAACCTTGTCCTTCCTAACTTTTGGCTCTGGGATGTCCTTCCGGGAACGTCTGCCCTGCTGTAACTGCTCTGCTGGAGATGAGGTCTCATAAGGTTCGTGTGGCTCCAAGGCAATCTGCCAGAGTGACACCCTTGAGTCAAGTCTCCCAGTTGTGGTAGGAAAATTACAATAACTGTGTTCCACAAAGGGCTCCTAAGCTCTTTCTCTGCTTCCAAGTGGCAGTCAACCGAAAATTCAGATTCAAGGAATCCACAAAATGAAAATTCACATTTTCTGTTCACTTTTTATTAATGTGTTACAAGTGGGCCGGATAACTTCTTTGTGCCCGAAACTTCAGCTGATCAGATTTTAATGCATTGTATTTCCCATTAAAACTTTTGTTTCAGTTCATTTAGTTTCATAATAAATATTTGGTTTGGAGTATCTACTTTGCCCAGATTCTCAGATTTCAATCAGAGAAGATCTTTTTAATTAAATATGGTCCTAAGTGTCACTGGTTTTGTTATGTAAAGCTCACAGACCACTTAAGCGAGGCACTGGAAGAAGCTGAGTGGTCTCACAAGTCACTGTTATTTCAAACAGCTCAGGGTACCTGTGACAGATTTATTCATAATTTGCAAATAACAAGATGAAATAACCCATTTTTTAGTTACAGCTGAAACTCCTCAGCAGAAAGATCATGTTTTATCCATTAAAGTTTATGCACTCATGAATCTACTTAATATTAAAAGCATTTTCAAAAAGCATATGTCAAATGGAGATGAACTTGTAGCACACTCAGAGACACTCAAACTAATACATTCCAAGTTTAGATGAGCTGCAAATAGCCCCTGATTTAAAAATTCACTTTACCTTTCAGTCAGCTAGAAGCTGCTTTTTGGCATGTTCCTTAGCACATCTACCCAAAGCCTGTTCTAGTATTGACACTTGCTTAAAAAGATGACTGATGATGCCCTGAGAAAGTTGCTAGATTTTTAATATAAATTTACATCTGAAGTGGGACTCAACACTAGGGCTGGGATTTCAAGGCCATATTTTTGTCCTTGGGTCATTCAGTCTTATCTCTCACAAAAGAGCTGTTCATTCCAGCAGCATCAAAATGCTGCATCTCAGTCTCCCCCTTCTTAACATGTCTTCTGCCAGCATGGCCTTTATTGTCCATTTAATTGACTTTAAAGTTGGCAGTGCACATTCTGTCTGTAAGAATTGCAGGACACGATAATGTTATCATCATCATTAATAGCCTTCCCATATTTTCCAAATATTATGCTCCTTATGTTTTTCAGCGTAGATGAATGCACCAGCACATGCACTGTTTTACAGAAAATAAATAAATGCAATGCTATGTAAACCTTCAGTTTTGATGCTTGAGAGAAAAAGTTGCCCAATCCTAAAGTTTTCTTCAAATGCTAAGAGTAGTCATATGCATAAACTTACAGTCAGAAGATTATCAGCAGCTATTAAGCACTAGTTTACAAGCACAAGACTATAATAAATCAGTTAAACCCCCAAAACCGTCTAAATTCAGCATCAACACAACCTAGATTATTCATCAGTACAGCAGTCATTACTTGCACACAGCAGGCCTTTACAGCCATGACACATTGTTCCAGAATGTCCTTGTCTATCTACTGAGTTTACCATTCTCTTTACTTTAAAAAGCCATGGCATTTTCTCTTAGAAGGGATGATAACAAGTAAGACTAAAGTGAAAAAAACCCAAAAAGACCACGCCTGGGTCTGCTTAAAATTGACCATAACCTAAAAAGTACATAAAGCTCAGCTTCATCAGAAGTATTTGAGGCAGTTGTACAGCAGGTTTCTATGCCTAATATGCTCAGAATGGTAAAACAGGTATTTGTTATCTGAGTGATATCTTTTTCTTGTTGAAATTCATATCTGCATGCATATCAAGTGAGCTGGCATGAACTTGTGTTCTGTGCCAGGGAAAAATGAATGTAGAGAATAATGCTTGCAAGCACATAAGGGCAGTAATGAAAAAGAAATCTGAAATCCTCTATTTTAGAAGCAATATAACAACTTGATTGGGGTGTGTGGGGGTTGGGGATTCAAGACCTCAAGCATTTGAATACAATGCAAGTTTCAGATTCATCCACTGGCTCTGTGACAGGAAGCAGCACTGTTCCCTCCCAAAAGGTAAGGGACAGATTGGAAATTTCCATACAAGACAGAGGGCAGGTGAACCTGTGGTTTATGAAGCTCACTTCTTAAGCAAAAACTGAGAAAAACTAGAGTGTGCATTCATAATGAGGGCTGAACACCAAAATTCTACACAGATATTAAATGGAGGAAAGCTGACACTTTCCAAAGCAAAGAAAACATGTACCTATTTGATAAGTTCTCATTTCACACATCCTCTAGGGGAAATCATACAAGCTGTGGGTTAATAAACATATAAAGCTATAGGTCAATGCAAAAAGCTCTCTGAAGCTAAGCAGAGCTGCGAGCTGGGAGAGCATTAGGAGTCAGTATCATGTATCCCTACACAGTTCTTACTGTTCCTTTAGGCATTCAAACCACCTTTGGAGCAGTAAGGCACTGAAATAGTCTTTGGTCTAACCCAAGACAGCTGCCTTTGTGCTTCTAAATACAAGTTGCTTTCTTAACTGTGATGAATGGGACTACCTGTAGCTAGAGGAAGCAGAACTTATTAATTCTGTGCTGACTGTTCTGCAGTTCAGACTGTATTTATTTACTGAAAGGGGAAATATTTGAAAGAATCCCTCCCAAAAAAAGCATTTTGTGCTTCTGGGGTTCCATTTCTACTATGCCATTGAGGACCTCCACTGTGCAGGAACATTTGTAAGTAGAACTCCGGGGTGAACTGGGGTTTCAGTCTAATGCCCATAGCCACTGACCCTTTCCTGTCTCAGACAACTAAATCAGTGTCAGAGGACTAGCAGAGGACAGCCTATTAACCAACTCCTTCAGAAAACTATTTTCTGAATTCAGCATTTTTTCATCTATAGACTGTTGGTATTCAATTATTTATAATGCCATATCACATAATTCTCCATTACTAAGATTCCAAGCACGCCAGTTAGCAGGCCAGTTCTGAAAGAGACCTTATGAAATTGTGGAAAAACTGGGAAAAAAAATCACTATCTACCCACTCAGCCTTTTCTCAGACACAGAGAGTTCACACTCGAGCATTTGAAAACATTGTCATTAGTTGCATAAATCCTGCAGCGAAGGATACAGCCTGTCAAGTATGCAGCACCATTCATGCACAGTCATAGAAATCCACAGCAATAGATACAAAAGATCATTCTTACCATCTTTGTAACTTCAGAAATGTGTTCATGTCAAACTCCAGCAGTTCTCCTAACACCCTATTAAAATAAATCAAACTTATGCTTCATGAGGAAGGTGTTCCACTTAGTGAAACACGGGTGCTATTGAACTGATGAGCACGAACGTGGATGAAACAGAAACTAATTTTCTTTTTCTAAAGAATTCAACTACACACTGAGGGAGATTTAGCAGAGAGCATAAAACCGCTGCCAAGATGACAAGTGATGAGCAAGGACAAATCATCTGTCATTGGCAGTAACTCCAGAACTTCTGAATCTTTGGAAGAGCTTGACAATTTATCATAACTATTTCTATTGTTCACACTCAAACCTTCAAATGGCCTAAATGCAAGACAATCTAAAGCAAATAAAGCAGTTGTAGTGCCAGCATGCAGGCTTTTTCCATGTGCAGTAGTAAGCAAGAAAGAAAAAAAAAAGGCTTCTTGACAAAAAAGGAGAAGTCATTTAATGGAAAATGACATCAAAAATTATCTACATCGCTTCTTTCTTATAGATATGGGCCGAAAAGTGTGGGCAAAAACAAAGATACAGCTCAGAACCCTTACAAAGGAAACAGGAAGACCATTCTGGATTTTCAAAATTCAGCTCCACGCATATGCAGCTAGTCAGACAAGCCTTGCAAACACCTAAGCGAGCGGTAATGTTGCATGTATGAAAAATCCTTGCAGGATCAGGCCAGCTCAAGTATCTCCTCTTTGCAACACAGAGGAGAGCTCCTGGGCTCCTGTTTTACCTGTGCTACAGCTGGGACTGGTCTGTGACAAGGCACCCAGAGGCCATGACTCGTTTCTCAAAATGCTGAAGGGAAGTGTCTCAAGCTAGAGCTTGCCCTCCTGTTGACTTTCTGCTCCACCAGGAGCTGCAGTATTGACTGTGAATCTCTTTCTACTGGACCACCACAGAGCAAAGCACACTTTCTGTTTGAGTTTTTTTCACAAAAGCCAACAGATGGCATTATCTAGCCCATAGCTCTGGGAATGGCTGATATTGGAATAATTCAGGAAGTGATTTAGAAAGTTAGTTTCCCAAGAGCTGAGCTGAGACACCAACTTCCTGTTAACCTTTCCCAAACACTGTCTGCTTATAATATATCCAATTTATGAGGTTTGGCGATCTGAACTGCACTCTTCCAACCAGAAGATGGATAAAATTCTTCCATCCGATACCTCTAGATTTGCTGTCTATGTCTTTTCACAGGCCAGCCTCTTGGAGTCACCACTGCTCTTTTACAGGTGAACATGTCTTAACCTAATTTTCTCCCTCAGGGGTATAGCAATTTGCTGATTATTAAGATATGATAAAAAACAGGCTTCCAGAAAACACATGAGAGAGGAAGCCCCTCCAATTCAACCTTCCTCCCCCCTTCAACCTCAATGCTCCTCTCCAAGAAAAGGACAACCAAGAAAAAGCAACAACCAATCAAACAAAAGAAGTCAGAGGTCATTCCTTAACATGACCTCTAATTAAAGACATGTGATTTGACTAGTTTCAGCACCCAGAGCAGTCTCCAATAGTATAGATGGCTCCTCAAGGACTGGTATTTAAAGCAAAATATGAACGCTAAAGACTATTAAATAGCTAATGTCCAGGTAGTACTAAGAAAGTTAAGGAATAAACTGAAGACTACCTTAACTGATCTGAAGTTTGGAAAGGTGAAAGTGTGGAGCTGTACTACTTAGTGTGTTGTACTATGTTAAACACTGCAGGACTTGTTCATGGAGATCCTCAGGTTTGTTTGCTTGTTTATTTTTACTTTTTTTCCTTCTAGTTCCTAGTTCATCTAACCACCACAATTTTATCAGGCTACTGCCACCATTTCTTCCTGCTGGTGCCACAGCAACTTCTTTCTGTGTCCCCACTTTTATCCTTTGATCTTCTCAGTAGGGAAATCAGTTGTTGATTTATAAAGCTCATTCTTACACACCAGAAACTAAAGCTCATAAAAATCTCTCTTCACCAAAGGCAATATTTTTGTAATTTAATTTTAATCTCTACCCATTTCTACTCTTGAGACAGGGAAAAAACCAAACCACACATGGCAATACTTATTTTCATTCTTCTGGACAGTCACCTCTTTTTGGAATTCCTTTCCCTGATGTTCCTTCTCAGGAAAAAAAAAAAGACATAAAAAAAAACTTTGGGTGAAACCTGAGAGACATTTACCAAGGATTAGAAAGCAAGCTTCCAAAGCACTTTGGGGAGGCAGGGAGAAATTGTCTTCTAGTGTCCTCCTAAGGATGGGTGATATGGCTTCATTTTCTTCATTTGCTCCTCTCATGAAAATGCATTTCTTTTAAAAAGAAATAAATAGTTGAAGCACTTGATCAGTTTTCCATTTTTTCAGATTTATTTCAAAGTATGATACTTTTAAACTAAAGGTATTGGGCTATTCCACTGAATAATTAGTTTTATATTGACTTGGCTTGCCATCATAACTACATCTGAAATGAATCAACCTTCAGGGAACACTTTGTATCTGCTGTCCTAAGATTTTAAGAGATGGAGGCTGTTGAAGTAGAGAAATCAGCCCCATGCTAAAGAAAAGAAAACAATTAAATATTCAATAAAAGTAAATAAAGACAGCATTAATACTTCAGTGAGTTTGACCACAGGCTTGTACTGAGAGCACAAAATAAAAACACATTCCGTCTGGTAGAAGTGGCCATTTTAAATGATTCATTTCCTTAATCATTGAGAAAAGCTAATAACATTTATTTTATAGGTGTCTAAATCTATGCATCTTCCTGAGGTCAGCCTGTAGACTGTAGGTTTAGAATAAAATAACTATGAGCAATTTATATATATTTCATTTTAAGGATTATTTTATTCTTACAGTTGGTTTTCTTACTTCCAAATTTATGCCTTGATTTATATTCCTATTATCCTTCTGAAAAATGTTTGTAATATCCACTCTAGAAAAAAAAACCCAAAACAAACCACCACAGATTTTTTTCACAAGTTCTGAAACTGCTTTGCTTTAACTCAAACCCATGAGCACATTCTCCCATCTGCACTGCAAGACAGTTGCAAGAAAGCAGAATAATAGTATTCTTAATGAACAGTAATGTACCTTCCACCTAGAAACTATTTATTTGAAAGTGAAAAAGTGACTCAAACCATCATGGAAATGCAGAAATTCAGATTCATGACTGTTGAGTGGTTGCCTGTACCTGTCTTTCTTGTTAAGAACTAGATTTTATTTATAGTGATAGTACTAAATTGATCCCTGAAGATCTCTTGTTCTTTATCTGTTATTTCTATTTTTTTTAAAGCTGAATTCTATTTGGAAATCAAAGCAAAAAACTTGAGTATTTGTGTTGGACAGGGGCTTTGAATCAAAGTGGTTGTCATCACCTTTGAAGGTGAAGAACCAAGCATAAGAAGCCTAAATCTATGCTAAAGTATCAAAATTTCCTTGTCATTATGGATTAAGAGCTGGAGTCAGAAACTTCTCCCAGGTGTGGTGTTTGTTTCAAACACCTCACCATCTCCTACATGCAGACATACTCTGGAGCTACCCTTTTAGTGAACTCACCTAGATTGAGGGCTGTTGACAAGTCCTCCAAAAGATGGAAAATAATTGCCTTGCTGATTTTGATGCCTTTGCAACTGCCTTCACCAAGGCCAGAATCTCTCCACAAAGTCAGGGAATAACAAAGCTTTGTCACAGACTTACACTTACTCCATCTGCAGATGTAAATTATTTTTCTAAGCAGAATAAAAGGTTCAGTTCCTAATTTTAACCTGCTGCAGACCTTATAGGCAGCATCTATATTCCAAGCATTATTAATAAGAAAAAAAGCTTTCAAATTGTTAATGTGACATGAGAAGTTCAGACAAACAGTCTAACTCGATGCTTTAACTTGTAGAGGAAAAAGGAATGCCAGTTAGAAAATGGATCATTCTTAATGTCTGCCTTAGGTAGTTAGGCTGCTAGTGAAGAGAGCTTTGGAGACTACAAAAAACCACAGATGATAAAATGGTATCTGTCCTAATTTCAATGTATGATACTTTGTTAGCTCATATAAAAGTATGCAACTTCATATTTGCTTCCTCTTTAAACATATACATAGTGTTTCTATTCATTAGTGTTTCTAACTGAGATTAACCAAAGTTACCACTTTAGTAAGCCAGTGAACAGTTAAGACTGAAGAAAAATACACCTGAGAGGCACAAGATTCCCTTCCAGTGTGGATTATTATGGGTTGACTGAACTCAGCAAAAGAAAAATTGATTCAAGTAAAACTTTTAAAAGAATCATGTAAAGGGTGTATTTTAAATAACCTTTCCCTTCTCATCCATAGTTGATTTTATATAGTTGATTTTACTTCCATAGATTGTAGTACAGTTACTCTTTCTTTACACCAGTTTAAATTAAAAGAATATGAAATTAGGATGGAAGTCACTGTCAGAGAGAGGGTAAAAGGTATGGGCCTTGAGGAAAAAAAGTCTTGAAGTGGAGAACAGCAATAGCAGAATAGGGTGCCTGATTCAGAGGGCTATTTGGTAGTGTGAACAAATACTTTTAGGGTGCTATTGCTTAAAAGCCTGCAAACAGAAAAACCAAATACAAACCACCAGTTTTCTAAATAACAGCCATTTTCCACAAAAAAGCTTCCTGTCCAACTCAGGTACCAGCACTCCAAATTAATAAAACTAAAAATACAAATTAAATTTAAACTAGTCAGTTTTGCCCATTTTTTTGATTGTTTTTTGATAGTAAGTGTGGGTGCTGTTGTTTTTAAAGGTTTGAAGGAATTTAAGAACTATTAAACGTACATATAGAATTTATCTCTTCAAACTGAAAACACAAGGGTTAGTTCACCTTTTCCTCTTTTTTTCCCAAGAATAGCACATGAACGTTTTAGGGCCAGACCCTCTGAATTGCTCAGCATCTGTAAATTACTCAGATTTTCCCCAACAGGGGCTGCAGGATGCTGAGTGCCTTTGAAAACTTGCCCATTCCAATCAAGTTTTTAAATACAAGTTGAATGCCTTGAAAATCCAGCCCTGATTATGCTGGCAGTGTGTTGTTTATTTTATTAGTGATACGGAAATGTGGTTTCAACTCCTTTTGCATCTGTTAGCAAACTCAAGATTTAGTCTGACTGCATATCAGGGAAAATGTTAAACTTCATACACTACAGAATTTAAGTGTTGCTCTTTTTTCTTTGCTGTCTGCCTTAAAAGCAATTTTTGCCAAACATCAGACTGGCATTACTGAAACAGAAAGTATTTCATTTTCCTATCACAGGCATTATTAACAAAGGTCACTGTTCAAGTGACAAAATATCGCTAAAGCCATCAGCTCTTTTTGCTCTTCAGCTTCATGGTGGTGCCTCTCGTGTCATTTCACATATCTGTAGAGAACAACAGTGGCAGAGGTTCAAGCGAGATAGCCCCCATTTCTGACTTGCTCATAAACTTAGCATTCAGCACCTCTCCAAGCACACAGGCTGAAAGCATTTTTTATGGTATTAGAGTTCAAGAATCAGGAGCAGTTTAATAGAGTTCTGATCGGCTGCGGGCTTGAAGCTCCCTATGAAAAACATCCTCTCAACAGTATATGTACAAAGACAAAATCTGTTCTAAACATATTGAAAACATTCTTATCACCAGATTGCAAAGCCCAGTGGCCATTTTTTCTTCTGTGCTTCACAGGATATGAACAAAATGGATCACTCTTACTAAAGCTCCAAAGGCATTGCAGGCCCAGAAGATCTGCACAAGGACTCGTTGAGTCTTAAAGAGGACATGGATCAAAACAGCAGCATTTTCTCATTATGGTTCTAAATTTTCCTAATAAAGTACCTCTAGCTTTTGGGAAATTTGGCTGTTACTTCTGGGAGTAGTTCAGCCAGTCAACTACATGAACCTTGGCAATAATTTAAAGATTTTTAATATCACCATAAAAATCTTTTTGATAAGCAATGTCTATCCTGACATCAACCATGTTACACAGATGATATTCATCTTTTCAACAAAATACTGCTTGCCAGATACCTGTTCGCAGACCTTCAATCTGAATTCCTTCATATATGTCACTGAAGGTTATTAAAAACTAATCTTCAAGGTGAATATAAAGTACTCTCTGTATTACCGCATTTCTGTAGCTGCTAATGGTTAAGCTAACAGAAATATGATAACTCAGCAGAAACTGATATAGATTAAATTATATTCCAGCTCTAGAAAGATAGAAAATCTCTATGTTTTTCATCCTTGTTGGATGCTGGTTTAAAAGCTGGTTCCACACAGTAATTGCATCTGGATCCACGGAGTCCGAGCAGCATCTACTCCACAGACACTGGAGATATAAACATGCCAAAATTACAAGCTCAAGCACACCTGAAATGCAACTGCAGCTGGGACATCGGATCCTCTCTAAAATGGGACGGATGCTAACAGATTGAAAAGAACTTTATCAGTGAAAGAATAGCATCAGAAGCCAATATGTGTTCAATTACAGAAAAAGATAAAACTTTCTAGCTGTCTAGGATGGTTATTCTAACCCAATTCTGGTTTATCATCAGAAACGAAACACAGAGGAATTGCAGGAGAGGCAAAAGTTGCAATCATAAAAAACCAGAAAACTAGAAGCATTTAACACACACAGCATAATTGGAGCCTTTCTGTGCAGTTCTTCAATAATTTATAGGGATTAAGCTGCTAAGAATTGTTTCTCAAATTTTCATTGTGGAAGAGTTGCCCATTTCTTTTGGCTTACTGAACAAAGAGGCTTAAATTAGATCCTTGCTATCATCTTTTAAAAACAAATTGGAGGAAAGTAAAAAGAGTGGAAGAACTTTAAGAGGGTTTACACATCCCAGAAAAGGAAAAACAGAATGCACTTTGTTAAAAATACAATTAGTTCTGCACTTTAAGTTTGTGAAAGCAACTATAGCCTTAGCAAAATCAGCTATATAGAAAAATGAAGGCCTTTTTAACTTTCGTGAAAAGAAGTGTTGAAGACCATTCTACCTAAGCCCTTATTACAACTTTATTTTTTTTAATGGAAAACAAGCCAAACTCATAATTGTAATTGCCTTTTGTTTTTTAGTTTAGATAGATAAACAGCAGTTAATTGATTCATTCTCATGATAACAATTCCTCTAAAGTCGATGTGATTACTCAGCTGATGAAATGACTCATGTGAGGAAAATAAGTCATATGTATAAGAGATTACTGGCACAGGTACCTTGATGTAAATTATGAAAGACACATTACAGAGTGTCATAAATTTTCTAGCAACACATTTCTTTTTCCCCCAGGTACTGTCAAACAGCTTTTTACCTTTAAGCACTGCATTTTTGTAGCATTCTTTCAATCATCTTTTTGACTAACCTGAACCAGAACGGTGATATATCTCTCCTATTCAGACTATTAATATTATGAGCACATGGTCTTTGCTTTTTGATGGTGATAGAAGCAAACTGACAGAACCAATATCCAGACAATCCTTGAAGTGATACATGAGCTTTACACAAGAATGATCAACAAGATAGAGCACTATTCTCTCCAGACTGATTGATAGGAAAAACAAGTTGGCTATAAGGCTGCACTTTCAGCTGGAAGCAAGTACATCAGAAGTCCTCTGTGGGCCCCCATGTATACAAAGTACAAAGCTTATCCAGATAGAAGAATAAAAATAAATAAAAAGGAAGAATGGCAAAAAGAAAAAAGGTTATAACAATATAAGAAGGTAGGTTTTTGCTCTATTATGCAGCAGAGAGGAGAAATACACATCTGTCATGATGACCTAAGCAAAATTCTTAATGCATGAACATAATTATGGCCCATCTGAAGTTCAGTCAAATCCCAGTTTACCTGAGACAGACAGGCTGGCACAGCTCAGTAGAGCTGTGTCAAATGACAGATGACTTCTTGAGCCATTTCCAAAGCTAAGTCAGGGACAGGAAGGGGTAGAGCTCGTCCCACATACCCCAGCCAGAAACCTCACACCTGCAAGCAAGAAGGGAAGGTGATCACTGCACACTGCCACACAATTAAACACAACTGCTTAAACACTGCTAAATACTTGCACCTGACTGCATTCCTACAGCTGCTTTTAGGGCCAAGCTGCACTCCCTCTGTGCTTCATATATGGCACTGCCTACTGTGGGGATGGGCACTTATGTCCTCGTCAGCCGCCGGTCTCTGCCTGGAGCCACCATGTTTTCTCATCTGTCAATGCCACATTTGATCTCCATCCTCAAAGCATCATCAGGATGAGGAAAAAACATTTCAGAGGGAGAGCAGAAATGCACCAACAGAGCCATTGGTGGATATTTAACTGCTTTTCTTGAGTATTTCTCTCCTATGTCTTTTCAATCTTGCTGGTTGGCCCCTTCCTGAGTAGGAAACCATCTGGCTGTCACAGCAAAAATTGTTAGGGATATTGTGATGCATTTTGTTCCACTTCTTGCCACTTGGATAGGCAGTGTCTTTGTATCACATCTTTTCATGGCACTTCTTATGTGCACACTAAGAATTTTGTCAAGAGGAGTCAAGAGAATTATTTTAAAAATGTAAAAAAGTAAACTCTCATCTGCAATCAATCAGAAACTCAGAGAAGACAAAGGAAGGGATTTCTATAGTTTTGTGTTAATGTTCGTGAGAGACAGTTTTGAATTAAAGCTCAGTGTGACAGACAAGAACTCTAAGGAATCATGAGAAATTCATGTTCAGATCATTTTCTGCACTGGCATCCTGCAAACATATTAAAAACCTTCATTACTGCAGTGTCTGATGCTGGTAACATAGGCTACAAAACACAGCTATCTGAAAATGAAATAAAATGAGCTTGTTTTCCCCTTGTCCCACAACACACAGTTGGTTTATATATATATGCATGCACCACAAATTTATTCCTATTTGTTTCATCTACCATGTCTTATCCTATACACTGTCAGCTTTTCCTGAGAGACCAGGGATCTATCTCTGTACATGTGAAAATGTCCTCTACATGAGTTATAATCCAGCCCTTAAATTTATTTCCCAAAGCAGGCATTTTACAGGATCCTCCAAAGGAGAAAATTTTCTTCGTAAACATCACAGAAAATTCATATTACTGAAGAAGATTCTAACTTTGATCCGTGACCCTCTACACATGATAACATGTCTCCAAAATGGAAGAGAGGCCATCAAAATTGCTTAATGTGCATCAATTTCACTCTCCCATGGGCAAAAGGTAATAAAAGCAGAACAAGACCATGTTTCTGTCAAAATATGAATCTTCCTGGTTCTATGTTACAATAGCTAATAGATGGCTTGGGTTTTTTTTAACATTTATGACAATGAAAGACGCTTTTATCACTATAGTTCTGTACTTGTTTGATTTCTAACAATGGCATCCTGGCACATGACTGAGCAGTAGCACAAACAAATGGGGTACCTTTTCTAGCAAGAAGTTATCACTGTTCTTATGATTATAATTCGACATTTTAAAGAAAATACTATAATTTTGTCTTTACTTTGAGAACAAATGCAACAAAAAACGTTGGAATTAAATACACAGTACCGTATCTCCCAACCCCAAAACCAAGTCTGATCTGAGAGTAGCTAGGATTAGAGGTTTCATGGCAAGAACTACTCCTTTGGTTCAATGTGAGAAGGGATACATGGAAAAGAAAGAAAATTGATACTCCTTCACCTAATGAAATTAAAATAAGTGTTGTCATCTTGGAATATTTCATATTCTAAGCATAAAACCTGATTTTGAGGAAGCAGGCTTTTCATTATGTTCCATTTGTAGTTTTCCCTCATACACACACCGAGGCTCCCCACAGCCGTGTTTCACTTGTTCAAAGGGCATTTAAAGTACAAATGCTCTTGACATCAACTAGTTGAAAAAAAGCCTCCAGAGGAGGTCTCAGCTTTGTTCAATCTGTGCATGTATGCTTCTTGTTTTTTGGCAACTGCATACGTGTTTTGGCAGATGAAGGCACTGGAAAGGCAAGCTGAAGTATCCATAAGTAAAAATATTGTGATCACATTTTTTAATGCTCCTCCTCTCGTCCTAGGGAGAAGGGGAAAACACAGGAAGTTGTCAACATCATAAACAGGTAGGAGGAGGGAGGTTTTATGGCTCTACCTTCCTTTCCAGGAGCAGGTAATCCTGAAAGGGGCAATTATGATAGGTGCTACAACAGTTACATGGAATAAATATAATGTAACAGGGAATTTTTATAACAATTTTTTAATGCTGTTTCGTCCTCAATCGGCTTCTGGTCCTAGAGTCAGTCCAAGACTTGTGCAGCTGAGCTGGTGTGTTCATATGAGCACTTAAGCAACATTCAAACCTTATTAATGGTGACTGAACAGTGTCTGAGGCCTGTTTATATTAGAGCAGGTTTTGTTCTAAGAATGTACCTACAAAAGCTCTAAAGCAGATAATAAAGTGACCAATTTGATGCAATTGTAGCACATTTTTCTTCACTTTAATCTGAAAAGCTTCCTTTATAATCTGAAGCACATTAATTAGCTCTAATTTTGCCATCTCTGCTGTATAAGCATGCGGGGAACCTGAAGAAAGGTGCAAGAAAAAGGACAAGTAGGAAAATGACCACAGAGTCACCATGCTGCCTCTGGATTAAATGGACACACCAATGAAGCCAAGAGCTGTTCTCTATAAGCACTATTGAAATACCATTATTCAGTAGCTGCAGCAAGCGCCCCTAACTACAGATATGAAATAATACATCAAAAAATTTATCTGCTGTTAGAAATGTGACCTATAAAATGAAGTAAAAAAGACATCCTCCTAAAGGGAAGGAAATGACACGAAAATTCTGTGGATATTGATTGCAGAGCACTGAGACTCAGACAACAAAAAACCTCAGAGAGAGAAGAATTTGCAGTTTACTCCTACTTGGCTTATTTCGCATTGTGTTTCAATCTCACTAAGGGAACACACATTTTTTAAGTCTGCACCTTCTTTTTCAAACCTCTGCCTTCCTCTTTGCTCAAAATGATGATATAAATACAATGGAAAAAGGATACATGACTGTATTAAATTTGGTCCCAAATTACACCCCTTATAAAGGTGATTTTACGAAGCTTTTATTTACTAAAAAAAATTGTTGTTTCCATGGCGGCACAAAAAAAACAAGTGAAAGGAGTTTATATTATTTATGACAGTGTCCAAAACTTAGAAGTGAAGGATCTATGTTGGCTAGTGAGATAATGAAGCCAATATAAACTGATTTAGCTTTAGTCCTTAAATAATTTGGAAGAGTGCTGTGTAACATTCATTTAATCATTACCACAGTACTATGCTGTAAAATAGGTGCAATAAACGAATGTTTTCCTATCTGAGCTTCTGTTCCCTCAAAAAATAGCTAAGTTAGCAGCCCTTTGCCAATTTATACTTATTGGTCTTTGGCACCTAGCTTTTTATATGTGTTGTTAAAGTGAGATTTTAAATGAGATAAAATTAAACTTTTATTTTTTAATTTTTTACTTAATATTTTTGTAAGTAGATGCAAGAAAATACTTCTATTAAAGCTCTATTTGCTTCCTCAATCTTAAAGGTAGAAACAAATTTTTATCTATGGCTTCAGGACCTCTGGCCCTGCTTCCTGCAGTGGAAGCTGTTTTCAGCCAATTGCTGTTATTTGTCAGTTCTTTCACTTAATTTCCAGAATAATAGGATGATATTAGTGATTTATTAGGGCAGAAGCACAACTTACTCATGGGAATGAAGCAAGTGTCTCTGAAATAATGGTGTAGAGATACTTAAAAAGACTTTTTCAAGTAATCTTTTAAAAAATAGTTTCAGTGCGATAGGCCTCTTGAAAGACCTTGCTTTGGTGACGGTGATATTTTCCCATTCTGAGAAATCACCTTCCTTGTGTGATTGTGACTTTTCTTCACAGATAACTATTAATGCAGATGACTAAGGACAGAGGGGACTACAATGAATTAATTTCCTAAAGTGTCTCTAGCTCTGTAATTAAGGCAGGTAAAGCATGTAACAAATACTGACAAAGAAAAGTGAGACTCTACTGAGCTTATTTAAAATAAATAAATAATTTTAAAAAACCCAGTCCCAGGCATACACATCCCCATGTGACCCTGTCAGTTTATTATTTGTTTTACTTTAAAAGCTCATTAGCTTTGAGCTTTTTCACAGCTTATCCAGTTTCATGTAGAAGGCACCAAATTCCTGTGGTCCAATGCACTGAGACAAATGGTGGTATAACATCACCCCTCCCCACCTTCCTATAAAAAATCATGAAAACTTATGTAAATCAGATCACCTATAAGTGCTACAGTGAAAAGGGCAGCTTTCTTCCAGTCACCACAATTAGCCTGCAGTTAAGACTCCAGATCGGATATGATATTCCCTGTGAACCATTTTTGATAAGGGTTGAAGCTGGATGTGAACTTTGAATTCAATAAGCAAATTCTCTGACTCATGGATTGTGGGAAGTCCCACATCAGAGCCCAGAACAGTATCAATATACCAGTTCAAATCTTTCAAAATAAATCAAGATTACACCTTTTCCTTCTGAGAATGTTAATTACTGATGGAATGGGGCTTGGGACACACAAGGAGAAGAGAGGTTTGGGCACAAGATGCTTTAAGATCTGATTTACTTGAAGTTATTCCATCTTTCCTATTCAATCAGTTCCTGTGCTAAACACAGTCCTCAGGGTGAAGCATTTACAGTTAATATGGAACTGCTATAATCCATCTTGCTTTCAAATTAACAATTTATCATAGTGACAAATTAATTCCACTTTTTTTCCCCCCCCAGCATATTAGCACATCAACCACAGTGGCTAGCCTCATTTCACTCCCATTATTAAGACAGTTTTTCCTTTTAATTTATACAAAGAATGAAATTTTACAACCAGATCTAAAAGTCAGCTATGAATAACTTACTGAGGAAATTTTGCATTTCAAATACAAAATGACATAAATGTAACCAAGACTAAGCCACTGTACATAGTGCTGGTGAGGAAATCGGTAACTTTTTGGATAATAGGTTTTTTTATTTACTTCTTACTCAGTTATGACTTTCATACAACACTAATGAGTCCAATAAACAGACAATCAACCATTCTTCTAATAAAATGTTTCTTTATGATTCTTTTCAACACCTCATTCCCTTTAAAATCTGTAGTGTTCATTATTCATGGAAAATAAAATTAGAGCAAAAATATCCAGATATAGAGAAGTACCTAAGATGGCCCAACTAAATATTAATGAACCTATTAATGATAATTATGTTTGCTGACACAAGCATGTGAATATGTTATCATAACCTGCTCACAGGCAATATGTACAATGGTCCTGCAAAACTGTGTTTGAAGAAGTGTTTTGTTTTACAAACCAAAGTATTATGTTTCTAGCTAATATAGAGAAACTGATCTTTTCCCAGGATAAATAATTATTTAATCTTAATTTTATAGCTGTATGCTTTTGAAGAAAACTCTTCCTTTACAGGGAACAAAAGTAGCCCTTGCCCCCTCAGCTAGCCTAAACAAAATCAAATATGAAGACACAGAAAAGAGAAACAAAGCAACAGCTGATAAGAAAGCAAGATATGAGATATCTATGACACTGACCAACTAAAAAGGAGGAGGACCATTACATTTATTATGTACTCCCATGCAATGTTTGTTAATAAACAACAGTATTGTTAGATAGTCCACAGTGACACATATTTCTATATTTACAGAGATGATTACTAACTGCTAGATGCCTTTAATCACTGCAGTGATGCTCTCCCTCCACCTCAGAGCTGATGTTAGAAACAGGCAAGCAGGGGAAGCTCAACAGAGGAGATGAGCATAATTGTGTGGCACCTCAAAGATGCCCCTTGTACCTTCCAGCCTTTGCTCTTTTCCTTAATATTTTCTATTAGTTTCCCTAGCTGTACTTTTCCTGAACTCCAGCTCAGCATAAAATCTCATTACCAAAATGTCAAGGCAATAACCATATCTTTATCTCTCTTCATTTCCATCCCCCCCCCTCCAAAATATATACACACAGAAAATGTTATTATGGCTTTACTGTTTTAGGAAATTAATAGCTCCAGTTCGGGGTAAGAATCAATTATGCCCATATTCTGTAGTGCATTCTGGAGAGCTCACAGTCCATATTAACATACAACATGTATTACCAATCCTATGTCAAACATAGCTGGTGTTCAGTGGGCAAACACGGAAAGAATAGAACGGCTACTATTAGGTGGCTCAAAAATCCTAAACCTTTTCTAAATAATAGCAGGTACAATTTAAATGCTTTAATGTAAGTTTATTTGCTGGACTAAACAATTATGAAAACTGATTTATTGTGCTTTGCTTTAGACACGCAACACAACTTGCCTGTAACAAGTTGTTTGGTTTTTTATTTCTGGAGAACAGATATTTTTAGTGGTCAGCGGAAGGTCCTTGATCATTCCTCACACACACATATCCAGCTGCTAATTGACAGCTATGGAATGGGGAGGATGCCACTTGGCTCCTCTGTCATGGTAACACCACCTGCCCATGAACCCACCCTGTTCACCTGTGAGAGAGACTCTCCTACAGTGCCTCTCCCACCCTACTTTGTCGAACAGGCATGAAAACTGATTCAGATTTGAAATGATCACAGAACTCTTTGTGTGCAATTTCTAAGCAATCATTCCTTGTTGCAGTGGATTTTTATATCCTTTCCCTACACAAGAGGTGCTTGCAGAGGCTGCACTGGTGGGGAGTAAATGGAAGAGCAGACAAGCCCAGTATATACAGATTTCTCTGTATTGATCTACACCATATACAAAGTCACATCAACTTCTGCTGTCCTGTGAACACATAGCACTGTAAGAAGTGGAGTGTAACAAAAGCAGGAATCCAGCAATAGATAAGTCTGTCCATCTGGAATAAGTGAGAGTTTCTTCATGTATTTCTCTATACCACAGTTTCTAGAGCTGAAACAAGAAACAGAATACATCCAATTTTTGTGATCATTAGTCAGCTGTCCAGACATCAGGAATGAAACCTTTTCAGACACAGATTATTTTCTCCCTTTTTTTTTTTTTTCTTTTCAAGTAAAGAATATGTCCCTAAATTCTCTTCAGGTTGCCTCACTAACTACAAGGAACTTGTTTACAATTCTGCTTTGAAATACACAGACATACCTTTGTTAGTGAAGCATGTCTGCTGCCTGGTGAACAAAGACAGAATGCCCAAACCAGGGACAAACTGTTAATGAGGAGCAGCAATTCTACATTTCTGGCTTTCTTTACATGTTGTAGACAGAGGGCAAGTCCCTTCACAGTTTAAAAATGACAGAATAAACCCTACCTCAGAATCGGGAAAAGAGCCAGAGTGACAAATCTGTCCTTCCTTATTAAAAAAAAAAACAACAAGTAAAAAATATCAGGATTAAGTCTGAAGAATTAAAATTTTTATTTTAAGACAAGCTTGTCATGTTGAGATTGAAACACTGTTCTGTGCCAGGCTACCTACCTGCAAGTCTTTTAAACAGTCTGAGTTGGCACCACCACCCCCAACTCCAAATATCAGTGTCAAAAATGCTGCTCTTGAAGGTCTAGCCAGCAGCACCATAATGTGGAAAATGAACAAAATCCCCCAGTGATCCATTTCTCCATTCAAACCCATTCTTTTTCTTCACCTGCAAAAATGGAACCATTCCTGGTCCTCCAATGCAAAATCCCTGATGCATGACTCTATCCCTCTGTGGGGTCTGCCATTCTCTTGGAAACATGGCCCTCCCTTGAGAAGGTAAGGGGGAATGAAGTCACCAAAACCTGCAGACTCGACTGCCTGCTCTCAGCACTGTTTGTATTTTCCAGGAATCAAATGTTGCATCAAATTTATTACGCAAAATGACAGCTGAGCATCTGAGCATCACCTTTCTCTTCACTGAGCTAAATGGCATCAGACACGCAAGCCACTGCAGAGCACAGCCTCCTTGGTGACTGATTTCAGTCTCTTGCTTTAGACATTACATGTAATTTTAAGGTTAAAAGGCTGTCAAGTGCAGAGACTACGCCATTCTTTGCATTTTGAAAAAACCTGAAGTCGGCAAGAAATTAAGTACAAGGACAGTGAGAGGATGTTGAAAACTACCTGTTGTCAAAAGCCTCACCATACCGGAAACCTCTTCTGTTAAAAAAAACCCCAAACAAATACAAACCAACAAAAATCCATGCCTGCAACATTTGTTTTAAAACACTTCATTTTCTGTTATGATCTTTAGAGATCACACACATCTCATAGTGTCATTCTCTCAGCTGACACGTTCCTAATGAGGCTACTGATACAATCCATATTAAAGCTAAGTTCTCTTAAGACACCAGGAAAACAAACAGAACTGCAATCTGGGGATAAAAATAGGTCATGAAACTTCAAGGGACCAGCAAAATGTCTGCCTCTAATGTATGTTTATGAAAATTCACCTTGATTCCCATTCTCTCCTACCTCTTTCTTAGTATGCTATTTGAATCATAAATGCCAGCAAGAAGCAAAATGATTATTCCAAGAAACAAGGAGGAATCCTTTGTATCAACAGTGATTTCTTTGACTTCCCTGACACATTAATTAGCATTTTTTTTTCCTGAATACTCATAGACTCTGTCCAGAAGAGTGTCTAAGAGGAGAGAGTTTAAAATAAACAATGGCAGGGCTACTGTAACACCAGTTAATGAGGTGCCTATATGTGATCAGTTGAAGCCTATATGTGACCAATTCCCACAGTCTGCTGTTAGAATTTAGAGTGATTTAGAGTGACTTCTATTACTAGAAACCATAAGCTATTAGAATTTTGAAGAAAATAATAGCAAACAAAAACTTCCAAAGAGTTTATTCTGTTTAATCATGTGATGCTTTTTTTTAAACTCCATCTTAAGGACAGGGCCCCTCAGAAGCTCAGTTTCCTGGCCAATTTAAAGCAATTATCAAAGTCTGTTCCTATATTCCCAAGAACTTCAGTTCACTAAGTCCAAGCTTTTGCAGTGAAAGCAAGCTGGGAAGGACTTTTATAAAACACTTAGAAAGCCGAGTGGGAAAAACTCCAGGATTTCCGAAAGGAGACCAGTGTCAGAAGGAAAGCAGCAGTTTAGCAGCACAAGTACTAGCCACAAATGATAAGAAGAGGAAGAGAGTAATTTAAAAAAGCAGTACTAAGAGAATGGTAAGAAAAGTTTGGAACTGACATTAAACTTACATATAGGATGAGATAATTTCACTTACACTGATAAAGTTGGTCTATGCGCAGGCATTACTTTCTCATATGTTCTAAGACTCAAATTTGTTTCTACAGCCAAAGTCCTAAAGTGACCTAAAATTAAAGTTTCTTCCAGTTTAAGATAAGTTGACCCAGTTCAATGCAATGAAATAGCCAATCACGAGCAAAGTGAGCTTCAGGAAAATAAAAATTAGTGCAATTATATATCAAATTCTATTAATAATGGGTTCTATGTTTTTATAAAAATCACAACAGATGCTATAGCTCAGCACAGCTCTAAGAGTTAAGCCTGTGATATGTCTTCATCTTTGGTTCATCAGAAACCTTTGCTTTCCAAGAGAATTAATTTTTTACAGAATAAAACATTCTGTTCCAAGTGGAAAAGTGGATTGTAGAGCAATCGTTCTGGAATAGCTTTTCTGGAACAGCAGTAGAAATTGAAAAATCCTCATTTTTTTTTCATATAAACTATTCTACTACATTCCCCTTTTGCATTTTCACTCTCAATTGAGTAAAATATGGAATATGAATGTAAAACTAAACAGAGTGGCATCAGACATCAATGACAGGAGGTAAAAATACAGAATTTGCCTGTCAGAAGTATTTCTCAGCTATAACTACAGCTATACAAATAAATAAGAAAGATGAGGGAAAAAAAAAGATGACAAGAAAGAGTTGTAACTTCTGTAGGGTTTTGACAAATCCCAGAGCATTCCTTTGTGTATCAACCACAAATTCAGAATGGTGAAAAGGGCTCTTCAGGTGCTCTTGCATTTACTTTACTGAGCTAATGTCCATGGAGAGAGAGTGAGATGTGGGGAGCATGGGGGCTGGAGTGCTGAACAAAATATCCCAGGACAGTGTCTGAGTTCTGTCAGGCCCAATATCATTTTATAGCTCACAGACATATCTGACTATTTGGATCTGGACTAGATCTCCTGCTTGTGCACTTTTATATTTTTTTCCCCCCAAATCTGTATCCTGAATTTTTCCAAGAAAATAAACAAACAAGCAAACAAAAAAAAACCCCACCAAAAAACCAAAACTGCCAAACCCTGCTCTGTTCTTCCCAATCTAATCACAATAAAGAATTTACAAAGGGACAGCAAGAAATCAACCATGTATAACAAAGATGGTAGCCTGAGAATGACAGCGAAATCAAGAGCGCTCATTTCCTAAAGGTAATATTCCTTTGCATCTCTATTTAAGGGGGTGGCTACATTTTCTCATTCGGCTCTGAATGTTTTGCACAAGCTTTTTCAAATGGTTTCATGCAGCAAGTCATTCTCTACTCTTGGCACTTTTCATTACTCGAATTTGACTGGTCAGGTATTTCAGAGTGATTCACTCCTACTCTCTCCTTAGGTGCTCATTACATAAATTTTGATTTCTGCTGATATTTTCATGTCTAGCATTGCCAATTTCTGGGTAATATTTTTGCCATTGCTTAGGTCAGGTGCCTCAAGTGTAGCCTTGAGAGATCTTGGAGGAAGATGCATTTATTTTGGCATTTCTCTCTTGAGAATCTGACAACCAAATATTTTTCAAATGATATTCAGAAACAGCTGGCTTACTGGGTAGGGAGAGCAATTTTATCTGGTTGGGGAATGCAGAAAGCTGTTTGTACCACCTGAATTGCCCCTTTCTGAAATACGGAAACCTCGTGAAAACCCGTTAACTAATTACAGTAATATAATCATTCCCGGCTTACCAATAGTTAAAAAAGACAATTATACAAACCTGAGGTTCTGATAACAGTAAAAATCCCTTATGTCCAAACCTGTGCAGAAGATTATTTTTCCCCTTCACATGTGGAACAATTCTGCAGATAAATCTTTTTTAAATGTCTAAGGACAGGTTTAATTCAAAGAAAACAGAAATCCCAACTTTTTGAATGGCCATTTGCATCTACATTTTTATCTTTACATCTTAGTCCCCAAAATTATTTGAATGAAACATGAAAAAGTAAGAGGTAGAGTCAGTCTCCTCCGGGTGTAAGCTTCAAGTGTAAATCATAACAAAGCCAAGCTGACAACCTTTCCTGGGGCAGAATATGTTGCTTCTGTAGGTTTTGTTTTGTTTATTTGTGGTTTATTTTTTTTTGTTTGTTTTATTTTTGTTGTAGAATTTTTTTCAGGATAAATACATTGTTTTCTGTAATTGCAATATATGGTTGACTTGTATTCTTCAGAGAGGAAAGGAATTGTATGTCTGACTTCTTCTAAATCCACCTGCCGTGTTTATGAGAAAAGAGAGCAACATATACATCAATGCTCCATGCAAAGCTATTGCTTTAGCTGGCACTATATTGACATTTCAATAGTATAGATTCTATATAGTACAATATCTTTCTTTTGAATACTTATTATAGGATGATTTCTGGGGTAAAATAAAATGTGTACTGTAAGAATATAGGAATCTTCCTTTTTAAAACATGTATCAACGATAGTATCTTAGTAGCTTGCAAAAGTTCCTTATGTGAGTATTGACAAGGGGATTAATTCCTTGCTCGGGATTTCTGTTCTGGTTTTTCCAAGGTGCCATTAATGAAAACTTCTTTACATGACATTCATTGCTGGGTTACAGGGTATTTAGTATGCAAATAATGTCAATAATGGTAGAAATTTTGATTATACTCAGAAATAAAGTGCGTAACTACTCGGCTTTTTCCTTTTGCTTAACTACACTTGCTAGAAGCGGCAGAAAAACAATAGTTAATGATATTACCCACCATGAACAGCCAGATTAGACAATCCACTAATGTAGAGAATGGAAAACGGAAGACATACAGAAGAAAAAAGACGAGCGTAGGACTCATCCCAAAGGGACTGTTTCAGCTCAGAGACCTCTGTTCCTTGAACACAGTCTGGATAAAAGAAGAAAGAAGGACCTCTGTACTTCTTTCTTCTCTCCCTTTAATGTGCACAGTGGCAATAGCATGACCTTTCCTTTGGTAGTATAAAAGACAGGAGGAAATTCTAATAGCTTATCCACAGTATTTGATATCAGTAAGAAACAAGGACTGTTTTAATTTCTAGTCCAACTTATCCCCCTTCCCAAAACAACATACAACAGAACAAACAAAAAAGAAAACCCTTCAAAAGTGATTATAACTTACTGGGAGTGTTTTCACCTATTGTTTAGGCAAGGATAGCAGGCGCTCCTCTACCCATCCCAGGCTCATGCTTGTGTCTCATCTCCAGTGCCTGAGCACGTCATGACCATTTCTTGTAGCCAGCTGTGCTCACTCCAATCAGATAAAAGAGAGGGGAGACCCAGAAGACCTTCCCCTCCTTGCTTAGCTCTTCTTCTTATTCCTCTCAGATAAAGGCACAGCAGGGCTTTCCTTCACCTGGACTTTCCATTACTGCAGATCAGCATTTTCTTAAGATGGAAACACCATTACATAGAAAAACAGTTAAGCTGCTGGCGCTGTCACTACCAGGCACTCAGATTTGAACTCCTGTATTTCCTCTAAAATACTAAGCCTCTGCCAAAAAGGCAGCTCTCAATTTTCTACTTACTACCGTTTCTGAGAGGACCTTTCGATTGCTCACTGGAGCACGAGCCCTGTGTTCTTCCTGTACAAAACCAGAAAAAGAAACACAACAGAATTGCCAGAACAGAGCTAAATGACCAGTTTCTCCCATTTTTTTACTTTCTCTATAGCAAGCTCTTGCCATGCTGCTCAAGAGGAAAGGAAGAGGAAGAATTGAAAGGGACCTTTCCATGGAAGTGCTGGACTTCATTCCTCACTCCGTAGCCGTTAGAAACACATTAGAGACTGAGCAAAACATCTTCATTTCTGAAGCATTCCAGCCTGAATCACCAAGTAAATATTTCAGACGCTCTTTACACTTTAGAAAATCAATTTCAGACACTAGGCTAATGAGACATTCCTCTGGGAGTTTGTTAAGATGCTAGAAAAGTTCCTAAATTACAGCGTTGACTTAAACCCACTAAAGTAGCTTATTCAGTAACTTTGAAAACAACAAATGATTGTGCTGTCTTCTGGCTAGAAGAAACAATTACTGGTGCATTTGGACTACCTACAAAGTTCTGTCTATAGGGTTTAAACAGGTTTTTTTTTCTGACTGTTCCAAATACTGTTTAGATATCGGAAGTGATAAAGGCTGTATATCAGCAAATTGCCTCATTTGAAGCACAAATCTTCAAAACTGCATGAGAAAAAGGTGTCAGATAAGTTATCATGAGACCAATTATATCTCCTGTTTGTATTATTCAAACACCTGGAAGTGAAATATAAGACAAGGACACTTTGCTAGAAAGTAAATCAGTTTTGGCATTAATCTTGGTCTAGTTTCTTCTGCATGACAAAAGATTGTGACCCAGATCGCTAAGTCAGCCATGTCAACACAGCTTATTCAGTGGGAGAGGCAGCTGAGGGGCTTGTCTTTGGTGGGTTTGGATACAGTTCAATTTGAAATGACTCAAGCAAATGTCATTTAAGATCAACCTATCTTCCACACCTTCAATTACCCTTGAAAACAGAAGCCTGCTCCTGCATTTCACAACACTTAACAGCTTGGTCATTTTACTGGGCTGAACTAAGTGGCTAAAATCCATAGCAAAAGGATCCTTTCCCAAATATTTGAATTGCAAAGAGGTGAAGCTGTGGCAGCCACCAAGGAGTGAAGAGACTTGGCCACCTTTAGAGACAAAGTAATTAGCAGGCATAGGAGTTTAGATTACTGAGCCCTACAATAAATGCAAGAAGTCATCAAATACCTTCAAGGTTTCTTTTCTCTATTTTATTATTAAACCCCCCTGTTTTCATGCTAACAGAAGTTTTCAATTTTCCTTGAAAATAAATTTTAACTTCTGGTTTTATGTAAGTCTGAAAGACAGGTCTCGTAAATGGAAACAGCAGACCCTGAAAAGCAGCAAAGCTATAATGTATTTCTAATGACTTCATCTTGGCTAAAGCAAGGTATTGCCAGTCAACAGTGGATAAAATTTCATTCTGCTATTTATGAAATATGAATTTTAAAAATGAGTATTTTGCTCAATGGCATAAAATGAAAGTGCTGAATTTTAAAGTTCACGAATCTCATGTGGATTTCACCTCAATTCAGACATTATATTGGTGTTTGGAAATAAGAGCCTTTCTGTGAAATTTCCATGAAAATCCAATTTACCTACTTTATAATTTTAAAGGCTTTAACTATAGTGCATGGTTTGTGTTCTCTGTAGCCTTGAAACTGATTTGGTGTTTTCCTAAGCTTTGTTGAATAGTTTGTGACCTTCCTCCTCTCCTCCAAATGTCTCTCTTTAAAATAATAATACTTAGAAGTCAAGAAACAAAAAGGAAAAGCATGTATGTCTAACAAAGCGATGAAGACAGTAGATCATGGCTCTTAAGATGAGAAAAAATTATCCTGGGAACAGCTTTAGAACATATTCAAAAATAATAAAAAAAAGGAACCAAATGAGGAAATGTACTTTCTCTTATAAAAAATTACTTCCCAAGACTATAATCCTTTCTGTAAATATGAATGAACATGTATTACAAAAATCGAGACTTATAAAATGTTCAACTCCTGAAAAATGCCACGGAAATTTCCATTATAAATACACTTCTGGTACCCAGAAGAGAAATTTAAAACCCTGGAGGAATTGTGATCAAATTTTACCTCTCAAAAAATAAAATAACTACTCAACAATCCATTTAATCTGATCATAACACCAGCTACACAGTGCAAAGCCACATGCACTCTAGCAGTATCTCCAAATGCTATTTTCATTAATTTCAGGTTTTGCATCTGCACAGTATATTAAGAACAAATATGAGCTGGTCACACCCATTCATGGACCTTAATGAAAGTCAGAAGAAGCACAACTCCATTTTAGTATAAAGCTTCCTGTCAGCAGAGATAATTAAGTGATGTTCAGCATTATAACAGCTGAACTTGACTCATTTCCTACCCCACTCCAACAGTGGACAAAGAAAGCTCATGTCTGCCTAGAATGTATTCCATAGGCACAACCCTTTGGAAATTCACCTGTTACCAACTTCCCACCCCAAAGACAAAGGCAAACCTTTTACCTGCACTGCAAAAATTGGTTTGTGTGTGTGAACTCACAGGTTTATGAGAATGTGCTAGTTGCAGTATGTTCTCTCTAGTAAAATACCAGGACAATCTAATTTTACTTTCTCATTTCAGCCACATCCTAGCGTCTTGATATTGCTATTGTTATGGATGTATGATTTTATGCCTGCATTATTATTATTGTTATTATTCTCATTGTTATTGTTGTTATTATATTGCATTTATAGTTATAGCTATATTTTAGCATCTTGAAAAGAAAATGCTTCAGAAGTTTTTTTTTTTTCTGCACTTTAAATCCCAAAAGAAACTTTCAAATACTGGCTTTTCATTGCAGCTCATTAAAATTCACAGGTCCCAAGAATTATCTCTAAGTTGAAAATTTTGGATTCTTTATATACATTTAAACATGAAATAGAACTCTCAGATATTCTGAGTGAGTAATTTATAATGCAGATAGCTGAACTGGACTATAATTATTTGAGGACCGTCTTTTGTCTCTCCAATCTCTGCCATCTCTCCTACCGTTCAAACAATAGAAGTTTGAACATCTGTCCTTCTGACTTGAGAGTTGTTAATCCTTGGATTTCATACCTACATTACGTGATTGTGTCATTAATATAACATACATGTATACTATATTTAAAAGAACTAGATACACCAAATAAAACACATGAATATATTTAAGAGATACCTAAGGATATTTTTATGGGCATCAGAATATTGTACCATAACGCTAACATTTTAAAAAGAGAGTAGTTACAGTAATACTTAAGCACACACTTGAACACTAACGCACCTGCTGGGATTCCAAAAGGTCTACATCATATAAATTTCTCCTGAGGAAAAAATGTGGATTGAATATCAAAGGGAATTTTGCATGTTTAACCTCCCTACATGTCAGTGATAGATTTTCAGGCAGCAGTATGGATTTAATAACAGTTTTAATGTTCAATATGCTTAAGAATTTAAACTGAATGTTGTCATGCATCTCAGGTAATTTTGCTTTCAGATTCTGAAACTAGATGATTTAGTCCAATCTGTATGAATAGCTTAATGGAGTATTTCCATTTTATAATGTCAGGAGCCAACCTGATCTAAATTTAGATTCAAAGCTCAATTCCTTGTCTGCATTGTAGAGTAGCAGTTACCTTAGGGGCTGATAACACTGATACTGGAAAACCCATTGCTCTCTGTGTCAAATATAGTAATATTCCTCTGAGCAGGAATATAGTTTGTCCTTTTTTTGGTTCTGAAATTAATAGCATGACCTGTCTTGATTTTCCTATTGCCATGTAAAAGCTTGTTGAATTAATTGTGTCTGACATTTTCTAATGAGTCTTTTCTTACAGCGCTAAATCTTTTCTAAACTAATTACAAATAACGTACATAAAATCATATGAATGAGACCTGTGACAGAGGTCTTCATAATTTCCAACTGTGAAGAGCAGATTCTTCTAAGAACCCCAAGCACTTGCTGGTAAATTCCCAATTTCAGTGGTAATTTGATGCCTCATTCTTGTAGGTTCATTAACTTTGATGCCAAATTTCAGTTTGAGTCTCCATATTTTCCTGTACAACTTGAACCAGTCATAATATTTCTGACTTTCTCCCACAAGACACTACTTAGAGCAGTAGACCTGATCTCAGGGACACACACTTCAGTACTTCTTAAAGTGTAATGTCTGACACTTAGCAAATTTTAATTATGTTGCAGTACAGTTATATGAAGGGCAAAGAACAATTATTAGAATGCCAATAAACTCAGGTACCAACTAATCTATATTAATCAAAACAGACACCATTTTACATTTGCTTACTATTTAGATTGTATATGTTTGTACTTGATATCTAAGCATAAAAAAGAAACAAGAGCTGCAAAAACTTCGTGACAAGCAATGTGCTTCAGCAAAGAAAACTATAGGAATGTATATATGAAATATCACATACAGCCTGAGACCTGCCAGAGTAACCACCTCCATAAGTATTTCAAACAGAGTTATGTACAAAGCTCTCTGATATTATGCCAGACTCATGAAAAAAACCAAAACTCTGAAGAATTGAAAAATTGTTCCCCAAATCCACTCTGCGGCAGCTAAAAAACAAAATCTGAAAGTCTCAGCTCCAGCCTAGAGATTATATGTGTCCAATACAAGATAATGGGCACAATTTACTGTTGTAATTGTGGGGTCTTTTTTACTGGTTCAATTAGCAAGACAAGGTAATTTGATACAATTCTGAGCTAACATATTTGAAACAATGGGAACGGAATGTTTGCTGCTTTTAAAATGAACTTCTCACTTTCTAAGTAGCTGTGTCACTTGCTCTTGCTCCCTTTTTACTGGCTTGTCTCCATCGCCTCCAAGATCAATTTCCATTAAACAGCAAGAAAGCTGCTGCAGCAGCAATGCAAAACACTGGATTTCTTAGTTAAAATACCAATGCTTGTGAACTGCTTTGAAAATGTAAAAAAACTATGGATATAGAAAGTAATTTTACTAAAAATAATGAAAGGGCAAGGAATATTGCCACCACTAGGTAAAAAAGATATTTTCTTATTGTGCATCCGGTTGTTTCAAAAGAGATAGACATTGTGAAATCACTATGTAAAATGAAAACCTTTGTCAAGCTTGTGGTTAGACCTGCATGAATAACAAAAACATTTCAAGTGTCACAGGACACAATAACCAAACTCTCTTCAGGAGATGGCCACTGTCTGAATAACCTCCTCAGTTTAAGGGCTCCCTGTGTCAGACACGAACTGGCACACACTAGTGCCAGAAATAGCAGTCACCTCTTCAGTGTGAATGGGCATGTGTTAACACAGCTTCAAGTTTGCAGCAGCAAAAGAGCTGTGTGATCTCTTGTCACTGAACAGTGTGGGAGCACCTTCAGCAAAGTCAGTTCACTGCCATGTCCTTGAGAGAAATATTTTTTTGGTAAAGAGCCAGCCTATTTTGAAGCCACACATGCTACCTGAACTTCACACACTTACATTGTTCTCATTCTTTTTTGTTATGTATTATTTGGCATCACTAATGTTTTTAATTGATATGTTAATTTCAGAATACATTGTCCTACTTAAAAATTAAACTGCTTCAACCTTATCAAGACTGATATAACTTTAAAGCACTTAATTGTTACTGAAAACAAAGGCACATTCCTTGAAAATAATTTCATAATTACATTAAACTGTTTGGGGATTATGTATGCATATTAAAAAATAATTTGTTCATGAAAATGGAAAATATTCCACTGCAGTGGGAGAGAAAATGGTCCTCTGCTTTGGCATGCCAGGCCCAGTGGTTTGTGATACTGACTCTGATCTCCCTCACAGTGACTTTGGTATTTGAGATGGTCAGTCTGCTTCAGCATTGCTGAAGTTTACAAGGATAAATGCCTGTCACATTTCAAGCGACAGTTAAGGTCCTTTAACATCTTACTACTTCTGAAATTTTTTCCTACAATCTTGCTATGGCAGTTCCACCCTGTTCATTAGATCGAAACAGCATAACAGGATTAACAAAGATGAAATAAATATATGTGTCAGAAGTGTTTGATTTAAAGGCTGTAAGTAAATGATGCCCTAGCATTCCACACTACCAGAAATGTTTGTTCTTGATTAACCAAGGGAAAATATTTATCCATCTGTCACACAAAACAGTGTTCCTGACATTCTATGAGGAACTAATTGCTATGGATAATTTGATCTTTAAAAATGAAATATTTGTGGTTCCATCATTACCAAAACTGGAAATGTCAAATATAATTCCTCTGGGATGAAAGAGGAAAGAAATTGCAACTTTAGAGCCAGAGACACACTGCTGTTTCTTCAGAGAATGTTAAAAGGGAGAGCACAAAAAGCTAATTTCTCTTCCCAGAGAATGTATTACACTGAAGGCCAACTGTAGAGGTAATGCTGCACTAGATAAATCAAAATGTATGCAACTATCTACAGGAGACTAACAACAGGAAAAAGCCAATGTACTCAAACTGCAGAAAATTGAATATTGTTACTTTTAACAATGACTTCAGAAACACTCTATGATAGCTGTGTTTATGAAGAACGTCTAGGATTTAATCCCAACGAGTGTTTAGGGATTTTTTTTTTTCTTTCATTTCAGTAATCAAAATGTATAGAAAGAAGATCTAGACAATAATATTTCACCTGAGTGACTATGGTTGTAAAACAGCACAAGAAATTAAATTAGGATATGCACACTGAATAACAGTTTAAACCCAGATATGATGTTCTGATATGTACAAATAAGGCAAACCCTGATTCAGACTGAATATTGAACTGTTAGAGAAGAGGTGTTTTATCCCTCCTATCCTGTTAGAGTGTCTAGTACAAGTGGGCACTCAGGAGGACTAGTCCACAAACACTCCATTTGAAATTCCAGAGGAAACAAAGTTGACCGAGTATGCTCTTGGAAGACAAGAAGATATGAGCAGGTCAGGTACCAGTGAAAAAAGAATCAACGAAATAAAACCTTAGTACGTTACAAAACATGTAAGTTGTGGATGCAGTCAGTACAACTGCACTTAGGCATTCAGGCTCCTTTAAACATCATACTTTGTGTCACACAATCTCTGAATGAATTAACTGTGGGAACTGAAGCCTCATTCTTCCTTCACAATGATAAAATATTTTCATCTGCTAGTTTCACTGGAATTCCCTTGCACTTTTAACTGCAATGGTATTTGTCATATTTTGTGTCACCTGGTATGTTTTTGATTATCTAGTTTATGTATAAGAGTTTCAGTAATAATTTAGTTTGTGACTTCTACACCCATTTTAACAACTTGTTGTACTGACCAATTAATACTAAAGCTACATTAAATATTACTTCATGGCTTTATGACCTCAAGAAACACACTTCATATTTCAAGTTTTAATTGGCCACATAGATGCAGTAAAAAAGGCATTTCATTTATTGAAAGACTGTTAATGGAAAGAAACATTGTAGCTATCCTACATGAAAAGTGGGGGTAGAATCATAGAATCATATCAATAAAGCAAACATTTCACAACTAAGCAAACAGTTGAACAAGCGAAAGAGAAGGCATAGAGGTGCTGCAACATGCAAGTAGGAACACGGAGGGAGGGGGGAATCGCAGCAGGGAGGAAATTATGAGGGTGTGGGACTTCAGCACAAATAAATCCTTAACAGCACTGCACATTCCACACAGACGTCCTTTAGGTCAAAACCCACTGGGCAGGCACCTGCATAAAGATGAGAGAGATCCTGCCTTCTGAAAGTTGGTATCTGCCAAGATAGATCAGTTAAGTAGGTAGAAAGAGTGATAGGTAGACAAGCAAAAGATGAACAAAGATGAAAGGGAGTATTAGTCACCACAGCAGGCAGTTGTCTCAGCATAACAGCTGCCTGTACATTGTCAAGTTAATCATAGGAGAGGTGACAAAAGAGTTTGGAGGACAGGTCAGAAGCAGGATAAAGGATTGGTTTAGTGTGAATTAGTAATGTGTTCTTTCCACGTGCAAGGGAAAATCATGGAAGAAGCAAGATCACTCAGAAGAAAGCAATGAACAATAATAGATGGGCAAAGCAAACAAGAGCTGACATCCAAACACCATTTAAAATTCAAAAAAAGCAACATTCAATAATTCAGAAAAAGGCTCTGGGAAAACGCAAAAGCTTTGTGTTCTACACCACTAAGAAGGCAGACTCAAGAACAGGGAGAGCAGCAAGCTAGGAAACAACCTTTCATCAGTATTTTGAACAGCTTCAAGCCAGGTGAGATTGTATTTATCAAGTGCAGAGAAAGAGATTTTGCAATTGCAACACATTATAGCTGTGCACCTTTTATTTAGAAAGTCTGCACCTGAAAGTCACTTCCTAAATAGAATCAGCTAAATTGAAACACTGAGCAGATGTGATGATCCTGAGAAAATGAAAAATTGAACAATAAGGGATGGATGAGAATATAGCAGCTTGTGCAGAATAATTAAACAAATAAAGGGTAAAACTTGCTTAAGTTTAGGTGATTAGACATCGAACAGATTTCTGAAAGACAGGGAGCATATTTAAGTTGCGTGAAAATCCAGAAAGAGCAATCAGCAGTCATTAGTGCAGAGCAGATTCTGAATTTATGTTCCCAAACATAATTTTCCAGACATTACAGACTTAGACAAGACAGCAGGAAATAATTATGCCCAAATGCAAATCACCAGCATCCCTACTGTGAGAGTCATCCATAGGATGAAAGCTTGGGTGAGAGCTATTCAATTGATAAACTCACCGTAGCAACCTCTCAGAGACAAGAATTTACTGATGTTGATAAATTTTGTTGACTGGTAAATACTACCTTCAAAATCTTAATAAGAAAAAAATTTCCTTTTCCATGCTAAATTATCCTGTAGTGAAAAGAGGATGTGAATATATATTTATCCCTTTGCTATCATTAATAAATAGAGAACTTCAATCCATAGGGAATTGCCAGTATGGAAAAACATGATACATATCTCCAATATAGAGAAAATGAAACATCTTTGTGCAGAATGTGCACAAATGTGACAGAAGAATCAAATGCTAGACACAACAAAAGATGTTAATAGCAATGGGTTGTGTCAAACAAATCCACCCTACAGCTATCATGGATAAAAGCTCCTTGAAAAAATAAATACCACTAGGAAAATCAGTTAAAAGTCATACAAAAAGAAACAGTGACGTGGTTTTGTGGAAAAAAACCCCACTAATTGGGTAAAAGTAGAAAAACGCTGTTGATTTGCACAAATATTCTTTGGTGTAAAAAATGCTCTTGTGAAAAGTATCTAATGCTCTATTTGTCTTAAATCCATCATGTTTCTTCTGCATCAGAATAAACTACCACCACTAAGTGCTGCATTTTCTGAAAATCTGGTTTTTCTGTATATCACATAAGGTAAAATCAAAATTGCAAAACCCATCAGGACAAGAAGTGAAACCCTTGAGCAAGAAGACGTGCAGGACTAAGCAAACCGCAGATGACCTTATATCAGCATGGGAAAGGGGAAGCAGACTGCCATGGAAATAAAACTGTGAGCTGTGAGGAGGCTATGGAGTTCTATGTCTTGACTTGGGGAATATGAAAACAAACATCAAATTTTAGAGGTGGAACAAACAAAGAAAACCAAAAATTTTCAAGCGACCAGAAGCTAAAAGTTCCAGTTTAGTACTACTGAGTGCAGTAGGTGTGACTGCCTCAAGCAAGCAAGAAATGTGCACAGAAGGCAAAGAGCTCATCATCTTCAAATTCTAAGCACTTTGACTTGCAGTCAGATTGACTGAACTGGATACAAAATAAAAAAAAGATAAACTAAACTAAATGAGGAAGGGCATCTTAAATCATTAAAGCATTAACTCCTGTCAAGGTTAAAAAACCCCAGACTACAAATGGGACTTTGTGTGAACACCACCAGATCATCATATAAATGATGAGAATCTGACACAGCCACCCTGTGAAAACCACTGTGTCCTCATGAAAAATGTTTTTGTCAGATACAAAATAAATGGGAGTCGCATGCTGAGTTTCCCTCTGACAGTGTGTGGTGGTCCCCACAGGGAGAGTGGGGAGTGCTGTCTGGGGTCCATATGAGCACCAGCAACAGGGGGAGAGAAGGCAGCAGTGTGTATAAAGGGAAGTGTAGAGGGATTCCTTGTGGAATATAGGATACCCCAGGAGGGCTTGGGCATCCCAGGGCTGTTGCAGAAGTACCCCTGACGGGGCCTCAGGCTGAAAACAGGCTTGCAAGGCACCTGCCAGCCAGCAGCCTTGAACAGCCTTGGGAAAAGGTATACACTGGTCAGCTCCCCCACTGCTTAGAGGCTTTCTCATAGGAAAGGGGCGTGAACTTTGGGGGAAAAAGTATAACTTGGTGTAACCGAATAATGAAAGGGGAGCGCGATGGTCAGATCGTATCGGTGTTCGTATCGGGACTCTGGCTGGATTCCCCTGCTCCCAGGACCCCCCCCGCTACAGGGATCTATCCAAAACATCAGGGAATCCTGCAATAACCACTTAAGACTAAGAGTCTGCAAATTATGCCTCTGTTAGAAATGAAGACAAATAAACTGCCTAGAACTTTACAAACCCTGTAGTCCTATGAGGGTAACAAAAAACTTCTTTAAAAGGAGCAAGACCATAGCCATAATATATGTATGTTCTCATGGCAATCTTACAAATTCAAAAAGGCAAGAAGGATGAAGTGATACATCTAATTTGAAGTAACAATTGATATGCAGGGCATCTGGAGAATCTTGGTTAACGGAAGGTTTACCGGGCTAAATATGAAAGGAATTTCATAAAATATTGTGGCAAATGGAAAAAGCAGTATACTACACTGACCTTAAAAAAGAAGAGGTAAATATATACAGAAGAACAGACAAAAGAAGAAAATGCTCTTAAGTGGAAGCTCCATGAATTGTATTGAAGTATAAACTGTATCAAGTATTCTGAATGCAAGCAAACTGTGGAAATACATTTATTTTCAATCTTTTCACTTTATTTGATCCTCAACAATCATTAATTTTCCTTGGTATTCACTGACTCTTTCCACTTTCCCAATTCTTTCTGCATCAGAGTAGCTCAATCAGAAAAGCAGCATTTCTCATCAAGTAATATTACTTGTAATTCCTGCGAGGGGATGCACATTTGTATCAGGCTAAAAATTGTATTTCTCACTCTATGCTACATATTGCTATTTTTCAACTCAACAAATTTAATCCTGTTGAATTTATTCCACAATCCAAACAAAGCATTTGTGGGAACTGAAAGCAGCTCTGGTGCTTTCTCCCAGGGGAATTCTAGGCCTCTGTTCCTCTTATCCCAAGCGAATGCATTATGCCCTTGAGACAGAACCCTTTTCCCTACTTTTTATACCATACATTAGAAGTATCAAAAACCTTGAGAATGCACACCTTTTTAGTATTGTACAAACATAATAAAACATTCCTTGAGCAAACAGTAACAGTTATACCTCAGGGAGAATCACTGCACTGACAGACAATATACTGTAAAGCCTCTGATTTACCTTCCTGATATAAGCAGGACAGTGAACAGATGTGGCAATACGAGATTAAGTTCTAATTTTAAAATAAAGGAAATCACTTAATTTCATATTTGCTCAATACTGTTTTCTGAAAATAAATACCAAGTCTTCCTCAAGGCAATGAGCTTTGCCATTCCCATAGGCAATGGCAAAGCTTGGGAATATAGTCTGAGGGGGTTTGTCTTTTCACACACTTCAGGTGCAATCAGTGATGGGGAAGCAGCAGTACATTATGAGTTCTCTCACCCTGTTCTGCCTCCTCCCTTGTTCAATGTGCACTTCAGCCTGCATGAGTCTGTCAACCAGCTTGAGGACACCACTTAGCTTTCCGTGTCCTCTTTGAACACCGGTTTGACAGTCGGCTTGGATTCACTGTTGCAAGCCTAATTAGGATCCTCTGTAATGGCAGGCTGGAAGCCACTTCTCAAACAAGATTCAAATGAAGATTGATTAAATGGACAATGAAAAAGTACTTTCAGTTCAAACTTAGCAGCTGGCAATAAGGATACTTAAATGCCTTCATAGCAAAGACAGTGATGTTCTTTCTATACTGGAAGACCCATGACCGCCATACAACAGGCTGAAATGTAGAGAGCTTGGATTGGAATTAAGTTTGAAAGCTAGTCAAGAGAAAAGCAGAATGAAAAGAAAGGTCACATAAGTCTGCAGAGGATGGAGATGTTTGAAAATCTGGTTTTATTCCAACTTGGAATGAAGTGCAAGAGCTTTGAAATTCTATGTAATACGTTTCAGAGTCCAGGCCCTAAGGTAATCTGCCTGCCTATCTCAGAAGCACAGACCATAAGAATATTGAAATTTTTGATGGAAAAAAGCCTCTTAGTTTTAGGCTTCAGTCAGGATCTGATATCTTAAAGTCAATGAAGTTTTACCAACATTTAAGTAATTTACAGAACAGAAACCACAGGCTTTATTCTTTAAATACTGATTCCAACAATAGCATATACTGGCCTGATTTCTGAACTGCAAGCATGATTTTTGGCTTAGACATGTATTAGATAAATATATGTGAAATAATATATAAATAAAACATGGTTTAATTTTATAATTAATTTTATTTGCCCCCCCTAAAATGAAGGCAAAGTATTAAAAAAAAAAAAAATCAAAGAAGCATGAATCAGATCAACTTTTACATCACTACCATGAGGGTACACCAAAGAATTGCCAGGGGATATGAAGCAGGCATTCTGTAGACCCAGCAGCCACTCTCTCCTGAGCAAAGAAAATTTCAATATAACACATGTGTCCAGGAAATTAAAATGTTTTAAAGATATTGCACATGAAAAGCTTTCATTCCTCAGAGCATCTAAAAATGCCAAGCATGTTATTTTTGCTAGTCTCTGTTTAAATTACAGTTTGTGGGAAGGTACTTTCATCATTGCCTAATTGAATCTGGAGAAAACTTGAATCATCCACTTCCCTTCCCTTTTTCCTTCCTCTGCTTTCTCCCCAGCACACCTCACTTCTTGTTCAATGCAAAAACAGTGAATAACATATGCAATAACATATGGAAATTTTTCCACTATAAATCCCACTAAGGAATGTCCAGTAACATGATGAGAATCAGTCTACCTCCCTAAACTAAGGCCTTCTTTTGGCCTGTCTCCAACTACCTGAGGACAAGCTAAAAGGAGCCCCTGCTCTTGGTGCCTTTATAACTAGATGAATGCCTTCTGCAAAGCACTCTTTAAGGCAACTTCATTTACTGAATTCCTAAAGCAAGTTGACAAAAATCTATCTCTTCATTTAATCTCCTTTGAATTTATGTCCACCTAACTCCTAAGTAATACTGGCTCAGAAGCCAGATAAAGAACAAGAGACCAAACAAAACAGATTACTTTCCTCTTTTAACACAGCAGGTCAATACTATGATCTTACAAATTTCCTTTTCCTCCTCGAGTTTTCATGTGTAGCAACTATTTCTTAGACTAATTTGTGCTGACAGCATAAACTCCTACTATTCCTTGTTGAACATGATGAAGAATTTTTTTATTGTGAGGGTGACTGAACACTGGAATAGGTTGTCCAGAGAGATTGTGGAGTCTCCCTCTCAGCAGATACTCAAAAGCCATCTGGATACAATCCTGAATAATGTGTATTAAGGGACCCTGCTTGACCAAGGAAGTTGGGCTAGATAACCTCTAGTGGCCCCTTCCAACCTGACCCATTCTGTGACTCTTTAGTTTCTCTGAAATACAGGAACTTCTGTAAGATCAAAATATTTATCTATCTAAAACCAAAGGTTGATTCCCTTCCTCAGCAACTCACAGAATGGTTTGGGCTGGAACGGACCTTAAAGACCATCTAGTTTCAAGCCCCCTACCATGGGCAGGGACACCTTTCACTAGAACAAGCTGCTCAGAGCTCCATCCAGCATGGCTTTGAACACTTCCAAGGATGTGGCATCCACAGCTGAATGCACATGGCGGGATCATGTCCACCCTCTCATCCTTCAGCACCCCAAGTCCTTCTCAGCACAACTGCCTAGTCACCTGTAAGAAGAGACAAAAAAAGCGAAGCCCCCAAGGAAGCATAGGGCTCTTATTAGAAGACAGGGCCCTCACTGTGGATGACACAGGAAATCAGTAGAAAATATGTTTTAACAAACTCAAAGCGATACTTTTTTACACCTACTCTCACAATCAGCAGAAGCAGCTGTTACTTTCATTTATGGAAATTCTGAGATGAATTGCAGCACTATTTAATATTCCAATTGAAATAAGAACATCCGGGACAAAACTCTCCAAATCTTTAAAAATTATTTATAAATAAGCTAAATAGCAGAAGTCCTAACTAGGGACAAATTATGTGGGGAGGTGAGAAACTTTTAATGTGTAAATCTAAAATTAGCTCTTGACATCAGCAGTCCCCAACTCCTGTTGAAACTCTGTAGAAACCATAAAATCAGCGACAGTTGGCTAAGTGCTTCCAAAATAGAATAAATTATCTTAAAACAGTCTTCAAAAATATTACTGCTGATTATGAAGTGTCTACAAAAGCAACCTGAATGAGATATCCATCACTGTAGATATGGTTTCTAATGATGTTAATGTGCTGTTCATCTATTTACAGATAAGTGTCCAGTCAGGTTGACCAAATATTAAAGGAAAGAATTTATTTTGACACAAGGATTACAAGTATATGTGGCAAAAGCATTATAGCCATAATAAAACTACCGCACACAAACTGAAAAAAGGGGAAAAACGTAGGAAACCCTGCTCAATGAAATTTCATAAGCAAACTTCCAGCAAATGCTGTGGAAGGAGTGATAGGGTATAAACTTCTACCTTTACTTCAGACAAACTAATGAGAGCTTCTTCAGTGTCACAGGCAACATTATTAGAAAGAAGAAATAATGGGTCTTAGTTTACACTTCAGTTTAACTGAAGGAGAAAATTAATTACATAATGATTGATTGTGATTAAATTAATTGTGTTTTGGGGTTAGAAACATTCAACACTGAATTTTCATGGTAGCTAGGAAATCAGTTATATTTTCTGGAAACAAAGTTAAGCTAGTGAACTGACTATAACTCTTTTTTCTGGTATAGAAGAAAGGAGGCAGAACAGTTCTGCCAACCAGGCAACATTGCTTTGGAGAAAGAATTGGATTAGAAATAGTTTTGTCAGATCTTATCTCCACTATAAGCTAATCCTCTCTAGCTGTCATTTTATTTCAAAGACACACTCATCCCATGGCAGTCAATTGCACATTAGTTTTGCAGATGTTCAGAGTGGGCTTTTTATAACACTTACAAGAATCAGCCACCCTCAGTTATGCAGAAAATACACGCTTTAATACATACACTGACTGTCTCTACCGATGTGCATGTAATAGCTTTGTTGCATTAATGTGCTTGCTTTCTTTTTTTTTTTTTTAATTTATTTACTCTGTTTGGCTGGTTGAAGCAATTTACTCTCCTTGGGAGGACATTTGTCTCTCAAGAGGAACACAACAGAGATGTTTATAGTGAGGCTATAAAAGCAGGAAGGAAGGATAAGCAGTAACCAAGACTATCACATCCAATTAAAATCGCTGGTATGACAACAGTAGAATATAATTAAGTATGATAGCACTTTAAGAAAGCAGAACAAAGAATAGCCAACACAAATTGAAGGAGAAAAGAATTATTACATCTTTAAAGATCATGGGAGGTCAGCCCCTCAGTTATTTGTTTTAGTCCAGAAAACAGCATACCCAGCAAGATCCCAAAGAAGAGGATGTCAATTACTGAGTATTTGAAAGCCATGTAGAGAAACAGAAAGCAATTATAGGAAAGCATAACCAAACAGTTGTTTGCACAACAGCAAGTATTATGAGATTCTCAGAAAGTACATAATACATCTTCTACTCACTACTTAATCACTAAAGCTCCCCTTCTTTTCTCTCAAACACACTAAAAATTTAACTACTGCTTTCAATACAAAATAGTGGTCAGAGCTTACATACAGTGTCGGGTTTCTTTCTTATTTTATTATATTCCAAGATGAAGAATCTTATTGTATAGCTACCCAAATTCTGATAGTGTAAATATTTGTACTGACAACAAGACACAGATCAATTATGGTCATATTGCCCTGCATACACCTCTCTAATGAATGTATGTGCATGTTTTATAAAAAAAAAAAGTTTTGTTTTTACAAAAAAATTAATATGCTACAACTTTTGCTGTTGTCACTAGAGAGGTAGACCTGGTGCATATCTCACAGTTGTGCTACACCCTGACATATGATAGAAGCCAGCATTGTGTGAATATCTATCTGTAATATAGGTCACATCACTAAATGCCATACAGCCAGAATGAAGAAAACACCAAAAGAATAAAAATGTAGAGATAAGCTGTTAGTTTCTTATGCTGTGAATCACACAAGTGCTCTAGTCCATATTGCCTTTGCACACACACTTCAGTGAGTGTCTCCTTATGCCACCAACACTCCATTAAGGGTATAAAACCCTAGAGAACCATGGTACAATTCATAAGGCTTATTGGTATCCCCAGCCTTGTAACATCAGTCAGGATTTTGCCTGACTTTTCTAACCTATGAGGCGTGGCTGATTGAAAGATGAGCACATCTCTATGCTGCTTCTCCTCAGCTGCAGTTATCAGCAACCCTAATCGAAAACCAAAACCTACAGAGCCAACACAAATGTGCCAGCTGAGCTCCACGCTACTGATACTGAGCCTTAACTTTCAGTAACAGCAAGGTACGGCCTTAGTTCTGGACCTCACGTCAGTGCAAAGGACCTGCAGACAGCCCCCAGCTCCTGCTCTTCTAAATGCAGACCCTCTGTGCCGGGATAGATTTCCCAGAACATTCTTTCTTCATTTTAGATACCAAAATAACTGACCTTGGCTACAGTGAGCACTGCATTCTGTCCCAAGAACCCCAACACTACGTTGCAAAACTGAATTTTACTGTTCCTGAAAACACACAGACAGAAAGGCTTGCTTCAGGCTGCAGTTTCAGTTATGATGCAAATAATACATATCCCTTTGAAGCAGACTTATTTTACCAGTGAGACATTTTTCTTTCTTTTTTTTGTAACTAAAATGTTTTATCTTTGAACTTTCACCTTATGGTAAGCAAGTGCATATAAAATCTAAGCCAACGTCACTCTATTCATAGGCAAAACCCCAGTCATTTTCTCATTCAGTCATTCAGCCATCAGCTGGATGGCTTGCATTCAAGGATGCAAGAGCACAAAAAAGCAAGGAATTGGACTACCCAGTAAACCAATTGGACTACACAGTAAACCCTCAGATTTCACCGAAAGGTAAAATCTAAAACCCTCCAAGACCCCTTCTTGAAGGTTATAAAAAAAAAATCCGGGAGACCACTTAAAGGATGGTTCTAGTGGTTCAACATTTTGAACATATTTTCTGAACATTCCTTTACTAGAGATTTGGAAGATCCTATGAAATAAAAAAATCCTTCAAGCCTGTATTTCAATTTGCAGATATAAATTCTGTGCTTTTAAATGCTGGAGAAAGAAAAAAGAAATAAAAGATGAATTTCTTAACGTTGTAATTATCAGCAACAACTAATTACAGTAGAGTAGGCTGAATAGGATTTTTTCCACCACAAACAATGGTGCAGAGAATAGACTCAAAAAAGGCAAGTATGCTTTCCAGGAGAGTTCAGGTCTAAAAGCTGAAATGCTAAGGCGATAAAGATGACCTCAAAGATGAGAACACTCCGCTTACTTACAAGAAAAGCAAAGGAGCAAACAGTCCCTGACTGAAAAATCTGATTTTGGCCTCTGCAGACTATCGTTCCTATATAAAATCCAATCAACATACACACTTCTGATAAAATTATAGGAAAAGGAAATAAAAATAGCAATAGGTTCATATGTCTGCTGCCAATTCTTCACTTTCATCACTGCCCTCTAAAAGAGAGCTGCCTGAACAACTCTTGCCTTTAGAGAATTCAGACTTGTGTTTTATGTAAACAGGATTGTTTAAAAATTCCCAGCGATCATGAATAAACTTTCGCAAAGACAATACTGAAAATCTCTGAAGCAAATTGTGCTGCATATCTGATGTATCACAAACATCATGCATCAATCTATCTGATAAAGAATTACTCTTTTCATTACTGTTAGAGAAACTACCCATCAGCTACCACATTCAGCAGAGCACAGAAAATTATGATGTACTTATACATGTGACAAACCACCACTCAGCCTAACTGGAAATCCAACAGGCTTCCCATGAAACCTGGGTATTTTTCCAGTGCATCACTGGATCAGTTCAATTGCTGAATTCAACAGAGCAAATCCTTGCTCGTCCAATCTCCATTTTACTTTGACAAGAAGAAGCTGTTCAAGTAGTAGAGTTCATCTGAAAGCATAAAACTCTGTGTGGGTTTTAGGTGGCAGATGAATACACTTTTGTCATTGCAGAAAATGTCTGTATGTACACAAAGGAATGTTACTTTTTAGCTCATATACACTGTACACAGGTATGCAGACATACACGTAGCAGAAGAGAATCCAGCCTTCCTAAATCCCAATCTGATGCCTGCTCCTGAACATACTTGGGACTGGCAGGCTATGGCACACACAAAAAGGCAAACCAGCCGCTTTGGATTTCAGTAAAGGTTTCAATACTGTCTCTCACAGGATCCTTCTGGACAAAACGTGCAGCACTCAGCTGGATAAACACATCATGGGATGGGTGAGCAACTGGCTCATGGGTCAGGCACAAAAGGTCACAGTGAATGAGGTGACATCAGACTGGGGACCTGTCACCACTGGGGTTACATAGGGATCCATCTCACCCCCTGGACTCTTCAACATCTTCATGAATGACTTGGATGTAGCACTGGAAGGAATACTAAGTTCACAGACAATACAAACCTGGGAGGAGCTGTTGGCTCCCTCAAAGGCAGGGAGGCCCTGCAGAGAGACCTTGATGAATTAGAAGGCTGGGAGATCACCAACCAAGTGAAGTTCAGTACGGGAAGGTGCCAGATTCTGCACCAGGGATGGGACAACCCTGGATGTATAGACAGGCTGGGGAATGAGATGCTGGAAGGCAGCGCTGCAGAAAGGGACCTGGGAGTCCTGGTCGATGGCAAGTTGAACACGAGTCAGCAGTGCCCTGGCAGCCAGGAGGGACAACCCTGTCCTGGGGGGCACCAGGCACAGCATCGCCAGCCGGGCAAGGGAGAAACAGAAGGAAGTATTAAGCTGTTAGACAGCATCCAAAGGAGACTTACGGACATCATGAAGGGCTTGAAGGGAAACATATGAGGAGTGGCTGAGGTCACTTTGTTCAGCCTGGAGGAGACTGAGGGGAGACTTCACTGCAGTTAGAATTTCCTTGTAAGGGGAAGAGGAGGGGCAAACACTGATCTCTTCTCTGTGGTGAGCAGTGACAGGACCTGAAGTTGTATCAAGGGAGGTTTAAGGTGGATATTAGGAAATGGTTCTTTGCCCAGAGGGTGACTGGGCACTGGAACAGGCTCCCCAGGGAAGTGGTCACAGCACCAGCCTGATAGAGCTCAAGAAGCATTTAGACAACATGCTTGGGCACATGGTGTGACTTGGCACATGCCATGCAGGACCAGGAGTTGGACTTGATGATCCTTGTGGGTCCCTTCCAACCCAGCAGATTGTGTGATTCTGTGAATTATGTGGATTTGATACTTGTCTGGAGTCTTCTACCTCTCCCTGCTATGTATGCTTTCTGTCCACACTTGAACAAAAATCATTGCCATCTGCTCCCACTAGAAACATCCAAATTTTTACTGCAGGTTTCAGTAGTAGTGGCACCCAAGTGCAGCAGTTTCTTAACTCCTGTTTTCAACTTCATTCACTTCACCTCATATCTGCATATCATGCTTTTGACTACAGACAGGACTACTTTCCTTATTAATAAAAAGGAATAGAAAAACAAAACAGCTAATTTTTGTCCTGGCCTTCTTTAAGATATATGTAAAATAAGATTTGAAAAAAAAGTGGGGGGGAAGAAAATACTAAATTTCCATGAACATTGGACACACAAACGCTGAATAAATCTTTTGGAGAAGTTGAATAAATTTTCCTAATTCTCAGTAAATAAGCTGCTTAAAGAAATAAGTCTGGTTAGAGTACTATGTAACACTAAAGCAAATCCCTGTCTTTAGATCTAAATGATTAATGATTTATTTCATGATCAAATCTAATACCTGGTAAAACAATAACTATGTCAGTACAAGAAAAAACCTGTATTTTTACAAATAATTACATTTAAAATTAACTGTTGTTTTCAACAGAGAGACAAAAATCAAACATAATAAAAATCAGGGCATTTGCCATCAGGAATAATCTCGTTTCACAGAATAAATGTTACTTCTCATTCTATTCACAGTCACCATTAGTAAAAGCATGTTGAAGGTTCAATTACATGAAGCAATTTCAATTCCATTTGCTCCTTAAACACTCTTTTCTTTTTTTTCCACTTGCCCACTACATGGCAAGAACTCTTCAGTACTTAATTTATAAGCTTCATTCTATTTTCCCTGTATATTTTAACATTTAATTTATATTGAGTTCTTTTATTCATGAAAGTAGCAGTGTAGCTTCTTTTCATCCAAGGTAACCTTATTTTAGGACTGTCGCACATTAGCCTGGGATAGAAAAAAGGAAATTTATTTTCAAAACCATGTGTAGTAGGTTATAGTAATGCTGAAAGCTACATGATTTTAATTTTCTTTGAAAACAAATATAGACAAATAAAACAACAGCTATATAAGTTAGTACAATAAATATGGCTGCATACACACAGGCCAGCACACAGGACTTACTTGCTACAACTCTCAGATTTGGCAGCAGCTAGTTTTGTTGAATACACCTTTTCAATAATTATAACCCAGTTCTGTCATGCAAATGAGTTTAACTTTAAATACATTTTTAACAGTAAATATTTCCAATATCTCTAGCATGCTTGAAGTCTGGACATGATGGTTCAGTGACTGCAAGTTTGTTGCAGAGTGAAACCTTGGCAATAATAAATAGCTAATAGTTTCCTTCACACAAACCATGCAGTGTACAGTGAGTTGAAAAGTAGTACTCTCCAGTCTGGGAAATGCCAGTGCTCACTTCATTGACAGCTTGAGGTTGTCAAGCCTCAACAGCTTTGTTGGCTCATGCACATTGCCAGTGCTCTGAAAATTCTGCTAGATAAACTTCTGTATCTTGCTACCACAGCTAAAAAATGTTCTCACCTCTCACTGTAAGAAGCCACTAACCCCTGCAACAGAACCTGAGAAGGGACCTTGCATGGGGCAGGAAGATACACAGTCACATCTGCTGAGGTTGCTGGGCTGATAATCCCTCCTTTGAGGGAGGATGGAGGCAGCAGCGTCTTCAGCTGCCTCCATCCCCCCTCAAAGTATCCAAGGCCTTCCAGAGCTTGCCTGTCAAAACTCCAGCAAAATCCCTGGCTGGTGCTAGGGCTCTTTCACACATGGCTTACTGGATTTTCAATGTGTGAAGTTTTTCTCTATAACTAAATGAATGAATTAGCTGCATTGTCCCTCCTTTGTAGTCCCATTATCAGCTCCTGGAGTCATGACACAAAAGAACACATTCACATTCCTGCACTCAAGTGATAAGGTAGCTTCCTTAGCTAAACAGAAAAAAACCTGAAAGCAGAGACGTACTGACAGCATTTTGGCCCAGTGGAGAACATCTGGCTCGTGTCCTGAAGTATTGCTGCCCAAAGTTTTGCTTCTCAAACTTGCTTTGTTTTCCCCAGAACCTCTGCTGCTACCTGACTTTCCTGGCCTGACCCTGCCTACCCAGCCTTTTCACACTCGACGCTGGAAGCTCCTGATTTTTGTTGTCATGATGAGCTGGCAAGGACATCTTATTTAAGGACATCTTATTTGTCCTTTTTAGGGCTTTTCCTATCCATCAGGTAATCACAAATCAGAAGAACACATGCAACAATAATCCCCACCCCAAAATATAAAGCAAGAAAGTGGTACATAGTTCACATTCATCGCCAGTGCTGTCAGATAGCAGAGCAAATTTTGTGCAAGATGGATATTTAGTCATCACAAAAGTTTCAGTGGGAATATTATGTTTCATCTATGGGACCTGGGCAACTATTTGAGAGCAGAGAAAAACTGCACCAGAAAAAAACCTGAACAAGTCACCAGTATATTACTGGCAAAGTATTTTTCCAGATGCTGCCAGAAACTCATCTGTGGAGAGGTGCCAGTCTCTGCTAGCTCCATACGTCTGCACTCCTCAGCCCCAGTGAATTTCACTTGTTCAGCAGAATTTTTTTCCTTCTCCTCCTCCATCCCCAGCTCAAAGCAACAAAGGACATTTGGGAATCTGGCTGGCCCCTCCCTCTCATTTTACATTATTCCTTTAGCCAGTAAGGAGAAATGCTGTAATACTTGCTCCCAAATCTTCCTGCCTTTCCATGCTGTATTATGGGCAAATTAATACATAATGTTTAAAGAGAAGGTAGGCTTTTATTTCCACAGCCAGAGAAGTGTATTTACTTCTTAATCTCCATTTTATTGTGTGTGTAAGTACAGATCTGATCTCTGCAAGCTCTAGAGATAGAAAAGCCGCAGAGAAAGAAGTGTCTAACACAAAAAGCAATACTGCTAAAAAAAAAAAAAAAAAAAAAGATTTCAAACACAGAATTCCAAAGAGTCTGAACAAAGATAAATTCTACACAAGCAAACTCCAGTTTACAGACTGCTTATTTACACAGGCCAGTGTCTGACTATTTACCCTGGAATAGTTGTTACTTGCATAGTAATCAAGACCACGCTTACTACAGCTGTTGCAGTGTGAATGAACCCTCTTCTCAGCTAAACAATGACGGGGTTCAGCCAGAGCAGTCATCTAAGAAGGGACCAAGCAGGAGAGATTATGTGAGGTCTGGGGAAAGGAGCAGACAGTTCAATCCAGCGAGGCGAGCCAAAAGCTTCTCCTGGGCAGAAAAAACCCATGAGCTTTTCTACATATGCAGTTTTTTCTTACTATCTTCATAAGGATTACATGCTAAATCCACTAGGCTACACTGAATTTCACAGCTTAACTGATCATGCACAAGGCATAGGCTTTAGAATCAGCATGTCCATTAAATTGTTTAGCAATATCTTAGCCCACTGGCAGTCCACAGGCTTTATAATTTCTTTGCCCATACAGTACAGCTGCTGGTTTGACTCAAAATAACAGCTTTTAATATCCCTTGTAAAAGCAACCCCAGCAAACTTCTCCTTGTCCAATGACTTTGTGTTGGAGCTCAATTGTTTAGTTCATTCCCTGTCACCAACAGAAATAATGGCTATAATCACACTTCTGTTTGAGTGACTCTTCCTATTAGGAGGCTCCTGCTGTCAGTTTACCCGTCACATATCATACTCCAAATAAATACTCTTATCCAGCCAAACACCTGTAATATGAAGCTGATGTGAGAGTCTTTCTTTGAACCACACTTGCAGAAGAAAATAATGAGCTTTCCTGGTAGACTTACAGACTCTAGGGAAGGAGAAACATTGGGAGCCTCTTGTTTTGCAGGAATTCTTGGGTGTTTGGTATTGGAATTTTTTTGGAGGGAGGGGGATTGTGGATTTGGTTTAGTTGTTTTTTTAACTGTCTTTTAATTTTTGGGGTCTTGAGTGGCCAGTGACAAAGCCAGAACTCTAAAGTAAATTGTTTACTTTCTTGACAACACATACATGATAACTTCAAAAGATGAAAACTACTTTGTTACTATATCCAAGTGTGTAAAAATAAATGATAAAATGTACCTTTATTTAAAAAGAGTGTTTCTCTGTAAGAACAATGCAGGAGTTTTGTTTTGCTGAGTTACTCTAGTTAGAGCCCCCAACCATGCTGCTTACAAGTAGAATTGTGAAATATCTTATCATGCCTCTTACCAAAAAGTGACACACTTGTGACTTGGGTGATGAAAACACTGCAGAACAATTTAAAGGTGCCCTAAAATTGTTTCAACCTTATGAAGCACTACAGACATTTGGATAGAGCAGCAGACCCTCATTATTCAGAATTAGCAAGCGTCAAGTGTGTAACGAGGACAGTGAAAAACCCAGCCAAAAAAACACAATGGCAAACAAAATTTTGAAAAAGAAACCAAGAAAGCCCTCTTCTAGCTAATATTCCTAAAAGGCATTCACTCAAGATTGAATATGCAGAAATAGTTTTTGAGCTTCAATTTCTGAAGACCAAGGCAATAGCATAGTATAGAAAAAAAGTAATGCAAGTTAGAAACAGATCCAAACAGAAATTATTGAAGAGAAAAAGTGTATTTCTGTGGAACAGAAAAGAGATTTTTAAGCATTGGTTGACAATAAAGAGTATACACACAGGTAAAAACCACACATGAAATGACACAATGCTGTGTAAAAAACATGCCACTCATTTAAAAAGATTGTACAACTCATAGTCAAATGTCATATGCAGGTCTTCTGTCTCTAGATCCCAAAGAACCTTTTGAAAATCTGCTCCACATTGCTTGAAAACACTTTACTTTAGTCTATCATCTCAAATTCTTCATGCAGATCAAATCTTTCATATATTCCATTACCTTACTCAGCGGCACATAAGAGAACACTATCAACATGATTTTATATAAAAAAATAAAATTTAAATTAGGTAAACACATCTTATTCACAAATACATATTTTTATGTATATATATATATATATATGTATATATGTATGTAAGAGTAATAAAAATTTCAGTAGTAAATATTTCAGTAATGGGCGCCACAATGGCAATACAGCATCTCTGAGCTTCAAACAGAAGCCTGAGGGGTAATCCTTCTGCATATTTCCTAAATCTTCTTGCTCATGCAGGATTTGGTTTTACTTATTCTTTCTTTAAATGCACATGCATATTTAGGAACATGAATAAACACCCTTGCATGCTGATCTTTGAATAGAGAATATTTAAACTTTTACTTGGAGGGGCTGGTTTTTTTTGATTACAGTTATGAAGCCAAATAAACTGAATCTTTTGACAGACCACTGTGGTCTTGGTCAGCAAAACAAGAAGAAAGCCTCTTGTTAAAATACATACCTCTGTCAGGAACGATTTGGCTGTGGAAGGGTTCATTATGAGGATAGCCCGTCTCAGGGTATCCCGATAGCGGTTCAGTTCTTCTATTCTCATAGTGGCAAAGAGCCCCGTGATCATTTTATTGATGTTGTTTTCTACTTTCTGTAATGCTACATCCATTCCCTGTTGAGATACTTTGTCTAAAAATTCTTGTATTCCACGGATATCTAGAAAAATCAGAAGCCAAACAAGATGTTAATTGGTAACTGGAAAAAAAGACACAACTGTTCAATTTATCTCATAGAAACATTTTGTCAGGTAGATCCCTGCAGGCTTTCCCTTAATATTCATTAAACCTCTTCCTGAGACATGTTCATTGAATTTCTTAAAGTACTGAAACAGGAGAAAGAGTGGCCACACAACAGCTACTGTCCAAAACAGCCATTAGAAAACAAACCTACAAATAGTTGTAGCAGTTTTCCCAATTTGGCCATTCAATCATCACACTTCTTCCTAATCTTTCTTAAAGGACTTTCACATTAAAATCCATATGGAGCAGTGAGGCCATGGTGACCATCACACACAATTCTTCCCTCAAGCAAGAGTTGTCAGAGGGCAGGTGAGGATGAGAAAGGCAGGAAGCAGATTATTTTCTTTTGGGAAACTCAAAACTATGTTATCCATGCTACATAGCTTAATGTATCTAAGTAAAGCTTGGGCTGTTCACTCATCAAAAAGTCTCGTTGTTGTTCTAAACTTCACAATTATTTATTTCCTTCAAAAGCAAAACAAAAGCCAAATATGTAGTTGTTGCAATGATACTGTCTGCTCCCATCTGATACTGCTGGCTGAGTTAAGTAAATTTTCCACAGCAAAGTGGTCCTGTAGGGTTTTCTGGCTCACTCTGAGTAAACCCTTCTTTAAGAATGACTTAGAAAGGAAAAATTGATCAGCAAAATGTTGACTGAGTTCACTACCTAGCTTATAATATATTTGAAGTCTACCAAACTGAAATATCTGTGTACTCTTCACAGAGAGCTGGTCCAAGGCTTTGGGAGGGCTTTTTCCAGTACTGAATTCCACAAGCAGGCTTGACTTTTTCCTTCCCTTTGCTCTTTTGAATGGTTTTATCTAAAATGCCAAACTTTATGCTTAAAAATTGAAATCATTCAATGACTTCACAAGTCAGATCAGGGCCTTCTGGACCTCAGGAAAATCCCTTCAGCCTCACTGAGTCCTCACTATCTGACCCCTGCTCGCTACCGCAGATTCTCAACCTGTTTTCAGGAGCTGAGCCACCAGTTCCCTAACGTGACTCTTCCCTCCAGCAGTCGCTCTGACCTGCTGTCCCAGAAGACGCTCAGCAGGACATCCTGCCTTCCCTACTGGCATGCCAACCTCCCACACATTCAACTGCTCTCAGTTAGAGGAAAAAGAAATAGCCTTAGAGTCAACACAACAGACACTAGCCCAAACATGCACCATGTTAAAAGACAAAGAGAAAAAGAAAGGAAACCAGTAACCCCACATCAACGGGAATTTCTGAAGAAACATTTCCCCAAAAAATAAAGGTTCCTCAGGTTTATCAAGGCATTTGTGGCGAAAATCATCAGAAAATATTTCTCCCATTAGAATGCTAAATCTGGTCTCTCCTAGACGTGTAGCCTTAAATCCAGTCTCTGAGGGACTGCAGTTCCTGCTTTGCTTCCCTCTTAGACCCTTGGTGCTGTATCAGTTCCTTGTCTCAATCACTCATTTTCCAGGGGAATGGTCAGACCTGAAGGAACAGGATTTTTATGTGTCTTTCTGCATGAGACATCTTGTAGTTGAGAAAGCTTCCAATTAGACTTTCTTTCACAACAGCTTGGCTACTCAGCTCTTTCATCCTGACCTACCGACTTCCCCTGCTCTCAGCTCTTCTTATGGGGTGGTGGCACAGACAGTAGGATAAGAAAAAAAAGTTCAGTCTGCACACAAGAAAAAAATGCTCTGCCTGCATCACCAGCAAAGATCAACTAACTAGAGAATATTAGAGACAGCCATCCTCCTCCGACACCAGTTTACTGAGATGCTAGAAATGATGAAGAAACAGCCATGGAATACCTTATAATCAAACAGTACACAAGAATTATTCAACAGGGTTAGTCCTGGAAGTCTGTCACAGTCAGCAATCTGGGTCTCTTGTCTAGAGCTCCAAAATACCATGAACTGGAAAGAAATGGTATTTTAGGCATTAAGGCTATTTTAGACATTTATCACCAAAACCTCACTCTCCAGACACTGCCAAAATATCAGTATTACTAAACACTTGTAGGATAGTTTAACCACGAATAAAATACATGCATACACTAAAAGTAAAGCTCCATAAGAATCAGATACTAATTACAGCTTCTATTTAATATCTAAATCAGGAAAATTAGATTCACTCTAATCAGAGATGTTAGAATTTTTTTGGCACTTTAAATGCCAACAAGATTATTTGAAGTGCTACAAATATGTTTAGTTTTATGCAAATGACAAAATAACTTCTTTCTGATTTAACCCCTTAATTCTAAAGTTCCTGGGGCTCATACACTGAGGATTACTCAGGATCCAGACTAATTAAATCATATAATGAGTAAAACTGGTTGAAGTCAAAATCATTGAAGCACAAGGAACACTTGCAGATGGGATCTAAATATGCTATCAAAATATCAGGAAGAAAATTTACTCAGGCTATGAAAGCCTTTTTAAAGACTTAGATTCTATCTCAAAAATCCATGTATTTTCTGACACCAGAACATGGTAAGCAGGAACCACCAAGCAAAGTTTTATTTGTCCTTTTTCAAAACAAGAACATAATTTCATTTGACCTGAATTTATAAACACACTGGGGTTATTGACTGATATTCTGCATCATCTGTGTTGGCCAGAAGACAGATTATAGAATCAAATGTCTTTCTTTGCCATGAAGGTCTGCATATAAACAATGAAACAATTATACTGATTCTTCACTAAATGATGGGACAAAAGGGACAGACATCCAGTATCATTCTCTACATTTATTAGGTGACTGTGCCAACTGTATTGCATTTGTGTGATATGCTTTTAGGAAAATACCACCATTCTAATGGAAAATGTACCAAACAGGATTCCTACTACTTCTTTATTACTTCTGTCTTTGGCATTAGTGCAACAAAAAGATACAGGCAGGAAATAAACACAGACACTGGTTATATCTCGGCTTACCCAGTAGCAGAATGGAGCTATTGGTGGTGCTCACCTGATGCTGTGAAACAGCAGAAAGCATATTAAAACACCCTGCAATTTAAATGCTATTTAAATCATGATGGTACTTCCAATATTTCAGCAGCAAGTCACTAGCAACGATCATATTCAAAGAGTATGCCAAAGAACAGATGCTGCCACTGAATGGGCAGCATTATCTTTCCTGCGTGGATTGTCTGAAAGTGGCACATATCCACACTGAACTGTGGAATCATCTTTTTAATAGATAAACTCCTTCTGCAGAAAAATCTGGCAAGCAACCTGTGGCACAGATGGCTTTTCTGAGGAGACACAAGACTGTTCATGTCTGGAACACAGGTGTTTCTTGCCCTGAATTTGCTAGCCAACCTGTTGCCCAGACAGAAGTCACATTTTTACTTTCTATTTAAGTCAGATGAGTCATAGTCATAGCCAGAAATTCAAAAGAGTTTCCCCATTATCACCATTATTAATTATCCTCCTTGGTGATCAAAGCCAAACTTAGCACATAGAGAGAGATCAATGCTGAAGCCAAAGTTGCTGTCTCCTCTCCCAGCTCAGTGCCGCTATTATTTAGTACTACATTTTGTGGTTTTTTCACTAGGCAGGCATCACTCCCAGTCTTGTGTGCACAAGAACAGAGTACCCCTCTGTAATCAGCATCACCTACAGGGTTAAACCAGACTGGAAAATTACATGAAACATTACCGAACATTCTCCTTATAACCAAAACTGTGTTCAGTGTAAGAGACTGTGAAATTGTCTTGGAAACGCTAAAAAACAAAGCAAGCAAAATTTTTCAAGGCCTCTGTTTCAAGGCCTTCCCTGGCATAAATAACCATGCCACAAAGTGGAGGTCTACAGGGAGGTCTTACCGTCTGGACTGCTGGTGCACAGCAGGTCCAGCACTGGGCACACCAGCCTGGCTGCAGCCACAGCTGAGGCTCATACACAGTGCATCCTGCAGAGGTGAGCTCAAGGCCCAGAGCCTCTGAAGCTCTGCAGACCTGGCTGATGTATTCAAATGCAGGTAGTCAGTGTAACACTGCCCCAGCTGAGATCTGAATTCAGGTGACAGCTTCACCAAACTTGTCATTACTGTGTCAGCTGCTGTGGATTCTGATCTAAGGAAGAATTTAGGAAATGAAGCATAAACTCACACCCCATCTTTTCATTGAACAATCTTTTTGATACCGAAGAAAGCACAAGAAACAGGTAAGTATGTTAAATACAGAGCGTGCTCAGAGAAGAGCAAAGTGCCCTTCACAGACTACAAGTCTAAATCTTAAATGACCAGCCTGGCAGCAACACTCAGACCTCACCTAACAATAAGAACCATTTAATGGAAAGCTCACACACATGGTGTGACTTTTGGGGCTGTCCAGAGCAGGGCCAGGCATGGGACTTTAATGAGCCTAGTGGGTCCCTTCATACTCAGGACATTCTATGATTCTTGCACAAGGATTTTTTTTAATGATGGAACCAGATCTCATCTCACTTTTTTGTTCTCTCTGGCCCCCCCCCCACCCCCCCCAACTTTCCTTTGCCATCTCTGTTTTATACAGAGGGAGCAAGTCCCCTAATCCATCTTGGAGAAAGCCTAATAATCAGGGCATCCTAGAACAATACATGCTGGTTTTCAGGCATCTCATACAGGAATACCAGGATGCATATGCAGTGAAGATTTTATAAGCTGAATAAAATAAACAGCAAATATTAAATAACTCATATGCTAAGTACCTCTTACACCCTTATTAAAAAGGAAACATCTGCAAGTAGATGCAAAGTTCATAAAAAAATTCTCAGATCACACTATAATCAGGAGAAGAGAAAGATGGCACTATTCACTAATGCTAATAAATTAATCCATCCACCCATAACATTGTGTTCCACCTAAATTACAAGGCACTCACTGTGCACTTTGGTTATCTCAAGCCTGGCTTACAGTCATTAGCTCATCCTCCCTCTGATGGCATTTCAGATCTGAGAACATTCTCCTCAGAGTATCTGGCTGATAAATACCAACTGATTCAGCTGTGGTGGTAAAGGTGAATGTGCCTGTCATAAATATTCACTGGCTAATTTGTGCAAAAGACCACTTTATTTGTACAGATGATGAGAAAAGCCATTGTGCAAGAAATAACACCGTTCAAATTCTTATCAAGATAGCTTTACAAGTGTACCACAGTGGTTCTTCCTTACACAACGCTGGCTAGCATGACAGCAGCTATTAACTGTGGTAATGCACTGTACACAAGGGAGGTGTGCAGCTTCAGCCAGACTCTGATGGGGCCCCTGCTCTGTGTAAAGGCTTGTGCAATGTGTTTGCGTTCCTGTGCACGCTGATATCTATTAACATGATTAAGATCCAGCCTGATGAAAACAACAATTTAGCAGCACGATTCAGTAACAGTCCTTCATTTTACTTGCACAGCAGTGGGACTCCCTCTCATTAATTGTCTTATATGTAATTTGCTGAACCGCCAAATTAAAACTAATTTAAAAAAAAAATCATCACAGCTTTTTCATATTAGCATGTGGGAACTGAGAGGGACAGTTACTTGAGCAATTTCATCTGGATGATGAACTTCAGAGAATATAGCAGTACTTCAAGCTCATTAGAAGTAAATTCAAGCCCAAATGTTTAATTACATATAAAATCTCATTTATAATATCAGAATTTGTGCAGCCTAAGAAGTGGAGATATATCTTGAGAGAAACTGAACATTTGTAAATGGTACAAATGACCAGGGTCTTTTTCCTCCTTGTTTGTAATTTTCTGACATTTTTTACACATAAAAAAAGAAGACAACAAGTTGTCTCAATTTTTTTAGTATCATTGAACTGAGAAAAATGAAAAAAAATACACTTGTATACTTTTTTCCTTTTTGAAGATATTTCCAGTTCAAATTGAAAGGTAAGCAGGTGATTGCAATTTTTGTTGTTTGATATGAACTATTTTGGCATTAATGAAATATCTATGTAATCTCTATTTTAAATGTTCATTCAAATATAATTTACATTAGCTACTCTTGTGTTGTATTATACATCAGTTATTAGAAATTGTCCTTTAAATAAATTAAATCAATACAAATAGTTTTGAGCAGCTGAATCAGTGTTGGGGGAAAGATACCAAAATTTGCAGTTTTCAAATCCTGCAAGACTTCAGTTTTGAACCTTACTGATGGTTGAAAAAAGATGCTTCCTTTGAGTTTCTTTTTGATTTTTTTTTTTTTTTTGGACTGGAAAGAAAGAGGGAAAAAGCAAAGAGTAAAAAAGATAATAAAAATAAAGCTAGAACTAATCCTTCAGAGTATCAGTTGTTACTGTAGCTTCTCAAAAAATAGAAAGGAAGTCAGATTGTGATCACCAGCCTCACTCGTGAAGACTGACACGCCAATATATTCTATCCATGTACTTTTGACTGTGTAACCTGCTTTCAATCTCTTGGTTCAATTTCCTTTTGAACACAGTTTGCATTAGAGATTTCCAAAAGGCTTCTATGGGTTGTCTTTGAGCGAAACAACCTGTTGCAAAGAAATGAATTGTCCCTGCCTGGTGCTTCCAAATCATGCCTAACTTAAAAAATTATGCTCAAATCCTGTACAACAGAACTTTATATCTCTGTGTAGATAAAAGCCTTTATTAAATAGCAACTATACATATATATTATATAAGTCCATCTGTGTGATTCACCAACTCTCCCTGTAAGTCACTGCTACTCCCTGTTGGTTGTCGTAAGCATGAGGAACAATGCATCCCCTTCCAGGGAAGTGGGGTAAAGAGCAACAAAGAGAGTGTCCTTGCAGTGAACAATGTGTGTCTGCTTGGCAGGCTGAGAAAGTTGGGGCTGTTCAGCCTGCAGAAGACAATCTTGTGTGGAGATCTCATAACAAACTTCCAGTACCTGAAGGGGGCCTACAGGGAAGCCAGAGAGGGACTCTGCCCCGGGAACTGTAGTGATAGGAGAAGGAGTAATGAGTTCCAAAGGAAAGAGGGATGATTTAGGTTAGATACTAGGAAGAAATTCTTGACTATAAGGGTGGTGAGGCACTACCACAGGTTGCCCAGAGAAGCTGTGGATGTCCCATGTGTGGAAGTGTTCAAGGTCAGTCTGGTTGGGGCTCTGAGCAACCTGATCTAGTGGAAGGTGTCCCTACCCATGGGAGGGCATTGGAGCTAGATTATGTTTAAGGTCCCTTGCAATCCAAGCTATCCCATGATTCTATACACATTATAAACTTCCTTAAGACAAACTGTTCTCTGTGCATCGATCTCTTCCTAAAGAGCATTTTCATTTGATTAAAAAGTTTACAGCATAGAAACAGGAATATTTTATGAGTGAACTGGTGCTGTGAAGAACATAACCTACAAAAGTAAAGCTGATAAACTAAGATTTAGCAGTAGTGCTATAAATATTTTCTAGTTCTTTCCTATCTCTCTGCTTCCTCTTTTTCTTGACTGGTTAAAACGCTCAGAGACAAGTTTTCTTTTCAATTCGTGATACTACTTGACATTTAAGATGTTAATATACCTAATTCATTCTTTTTTTTTTTTCCCAATGGTGATATAATTTCTTCAATTCAACACATAAAAATTACTTTTCTCAATAGTTTCCTCATTTGATTATGGCTCATTTATATAGCTGCCAAAATATAAACTTACAAACTCAATTTTGATACTTCTGAGAAGATAGAACAATGTGTTAAGAGTTGAAAAATACTTAACGAACAGTAGCAGATATCAGTGTAAGCTTCAGGTTTTCAAATATTCTTTAAATAAATTACTTTTCTTCTGATGCAGGCTGCATATACAAATGAAATCTTGTACCTACCTCTTCAAAACCTTAAAATAGCAATCATTTACAGAGTTTCGCCTCTGCACAGCTATTGGGAGAACACCTACAGTTTTATTTTGACTCCAGCTTACTAACAGAACACAGGTCTGTCAGGTGAAACCTTTGAACGCTTTATTCATCCCCTCCATAAGGGCTGCAACATGAGGGAGTGACAAACACTCCCTTATCTTTCTACATATTCACTTATAGTCCCTGCAATACATTTCTCCAAGTGTTATGTGGCTGAAAAGGAGAAGCATGTCCACTTTTCTACTAGAGAAATTTTGTAGTATAATTCAGAAGCTGAATAATTTTAGGGTCGCCCAAAATATATACCCAATTTGCAGTGGTAATGTCAATCAGCAAATGCAAGTTGTGCCAGAAGCTCTCACCTGACACACTAAAGTTACAGCTGAAAATCAATGCTCCTTTCCTTATCTGAATGACGTAATAAATACTAATGGGAAAAAAAATTCAGTAATAAGCTTGAATTAATTATATGTTTATTGAGGCACAGTGAAGCAAATGAGTGTGGGAAGCTGGCAAAGAGCCAGATGAGTAATAAACAGTTTTAAGACTGTCTGGAGACAGACTTGAGAATATTATAGTCATCAAGCAGCTGAAAACAGCCTCAGGGTAATTATAAGCATTTGCAATCGATTAAAAAGAGCATGATTCTTTTATGAGTCTTTATTAAACTTGCATTAAAACTTAAAATGATTAGAAAATGTTATGGTTTCAAGCACGTCTATGTCAGTGGTCATCATACTTATTTATGGAAAATGTGTGTGCAGGAAAGTGTCCACAGGATCACTTACTCTACATGGTTTTAAAGGAAATGCTGGGAATTTGGGGCCCACATACTGATGGGCATCATCTCAGAACATCATGCTTTAAAACACAGGAGGTAGTCTTTCTGCAAGCAGCACAGCCTTTCAAGTTCCAGGTATAATCCCTGTTTTTCCAGGATCTTTAAAGAATAGCACTCCAGTTCTTTAGCATTACACTCAATTTACTTGAAAACCACTGCGTTTCTGGAGTAGGGATGGGGATAATGCTCTTTTATCTTCATAGCTTCACAGACCTGTTTACTTAGGCTGAACTCCTCAGTAATAGAGACGTCACTGCTCTCTCCTTAAGATGCTGTTTTATTTTGTCTCTTGCTCCAAAATCATCTCTCAGATTGAGCTTGAGACAGCTTCTACTGGCCAGGTACCTCACACCACTGCCTTCATTCTTTCCTTGTGCAGAAATAATCTGAAACTCCTGTATATGATAAAGGAGCAAGAAGGGAGATCCATGAGGAAGTTTTTCAAGACAGATGCCCACTAAACTCTTTCTTACTGCTAAGCTCCTCCATTTTGCTCCAACCAAGCCTTGACAATTACTTTTTCAGCCTTGGTTTCCTATGGGAATGCCTCCTTCAGCCTCACAGAGCACATCCCCTTCCGTAGCCTTAATGCTTGCTTTTTCTCCTCTTTACAAAAGTTAAAATTAAACCACTTAAGGGAATGACAAATATCCACTGCCAAATATCTGCAGTATTAGTAGGATGGTCAAAAAACTGTAAGCAAAGATATCTTAGTTCTGGAATCAGTAAATATTTCATGGATCTCCATTGGTGGCTGCATATCAAAAGTATGCTGGGACGAAATACACAAGGTTATGCCAGAAACTTGGAAAGAGAAGTGGGGTTAAGAATTTTTTTCTTTTAATATGAAATACAGAAGGGTTTTAAATTTTACTATCATCACTATAAAAGAATGGTGATTAAGACTAAATTAATTCTCCAGAAAAAAAATCTTATTCCCTAAACCTTTCAAGAGGAAAATTGCAGAATCTTTCTATCTACTTTAGCAGCAACAAAACATTAAAAATAAATGTTTTCAAACAGCTAGACTTTCTGTCTTTCATCTTAGAAATGCAGAGATACCTACGCTGTAAAGTGCACAAAATTCACAGCTATGTTCTTGCAGTGATTTACTGGTTTCTTCATAAAGAATTTACTACTACAGAAAAGTATCTACATTTTTTCCTGGAAAATACAGTAAGCTGTAAACTGCCCAAGAGTAAAACACGAATTGCAAAAGCTTGCCCTTTGTTGATACACCACAGAGATAAAACCCAACAGTGTGCTGGAATTCCAGCTCAATCAGTCTGCTTATATGGCCTGGGCTCACACATTCTGGTCTCAAATTACTATTTAATTCCATGAAATGTATCTGTCTTTTGCATGTTAGTTTTTGGGGACTGGCAATTGTCAGGTGCCAGTCTGTGGATGAGATAGGATTTGTGTGTTTCAAACTGCATTTTGCTCGCTTTGAACTTGAAGCCATAAAGATTAAAAACTTGGTAAAGCTTGCTCAAAATATTTACAGATGGCACTGGTTCTTTTCCCAAATCCAAACTCTGTGATTTCCAAAGGTGTAAGTTATACATTTGTAGTGTCCCATATGAAAATGCCTTCCCTGAAAGGGTGCTGGTGCTCCTAGGGAAGAATTCAGACTTAGTGGAGGAGCTTCCCGGTCTCTACATCTGCTTGTAAGAAAGAGATGCACAAACGTCCTCTGCACAGTGATCCTACAGATTGAGCTGAGCAGTCAAGAATGAAGCGAGTAGGAGCTGATTTGGCTGCTTAAATGAAATAAATTTGGCTTGTACATACCGTGTGGATAGTAATTTTAATAGCACTTTAAGAAAGGCATCAGTCTACTGCATAATTTTGCTGCATTTCATGCCGCCTACTCTTTATCTCCACAAGAAGATCCTCTTTAATGGCCTTTGAAGAAGTGCAGACTTGTTCTTGAATGCTTTTAATATCCTTGTATTAAATTTTCTTAAAAAAAATCAGATTTCAGGTCCTGGGCAGGCCTTAACTTAACAAAACACACTGAATTCAAGGGAACTGTCTGCACTGAGAGTTTGGTCTAGATCATGCCTGCAGAATGCAAGGACTGGGGAAAAGACAACTTGTTCTGATTTTCGAAAGTTCATCTGAATTTATAAACTACAGATACAATTGTAGCAAATGAAATACAATATCACCTAAGCCTGCTCATACAAAAACGTTCTCTTTTCTCACACCCCCACTCACTAACTGCTACTGCTAGTTAGCCTTACATTTGTTTCTGGGAAGGCTCTACCACTGACAAGAGACTATGGCTTTTCTCGAGTCTTAGCTTAACTAAGTCAACAATAAGAAAATAGTTTTTTTACAACTATCAAGGCATCCTTTGTCTTAGCCTACCTACAATTTTGCTTGGAAAAGAAACATCATTTGAAAACTTAGATATCAATTGTTTAAGAAATGCATTTCTACCTCACTTTTTCAACACCCAGCTGGTTATGACATAATGAAAGAATTGCTTCCTTCAAAGAGTTAACTTTCTTTGTCAGTAAAGAACCTTTAAGTAGACCTGAATTTTCTAACATTTAGATATTAGTACAGTACTGTTAAAACAGTAAAACTGAATATACTCATCTACTTATATTCAAAATAAGAATTTGAGATTTTTAAGGAGAATAACATTAGGCAAATTATTCTCAGACCTGCAGAAAACATTTCCATTATAAAAAATGCCCTGATAATGAAAAGGAATCAATGACAGACTGCAAGATAAAGTTCGAAAGCAATTCTACTGATAGGATTAAAAAACTATGATTTTGATAAATTGACACATAAAGGTTTGCAGCTTATATTGAAGGTGCAAGGCAACTGGTTTAGCACAGTTTGTGCTTTGGATAAGATCCCAATTTTACTGTAGGAAAATTTATTTTAAATATGAAAGGCCCATTTTCTTCATAGAGCAAAATTATTACTGGAAATAATTTCAGTAATACAACTAAAGTATTTGGTTTTAAGTAATTAAATTAAATCACTATACAAAACTTATTGGAAAGGAAAGCACTGGAATTCTGCTGGTTTCTGGAATCAGTCAATCAGGGTTTTTTCATTTTCTAACTTACAAAAAGATAACAACGATGAAAAAAAAAAAAAAAAAAAAAAAAGGATGAACACATACCAGAATCTATATTCTCATTATTTCTCAAGAGTCATTTACTGCTGTGGAGACACCACTTCATGTTATGATACACACCTTGAGAAGGAGCAATCACTGCACATGAAAAAATACCACCAGGGTAAGAAATTGCTGCTTGTTCAAACATCAGTTTTGCAGAGGACTGTGCACAACATATCAATAACCTCTTCCTAATATGAAATTAATTCTAAGGCAGGTATCGAACTCCCATCTACTTCAATGTTTAATACTAAATATTCTATTAAAATTTTTAATATTAACTGCTGCAAGCGGTTACACTGAGCAAAGATTTTAGCAAGAATTTTATTTTAGGTCTGTATGAGCGGAGCAAATAAATAAGTCTCACAATGAAGCAGAACTTCTCAGGCAAACTGAGGAATGGGACTGGGATCTTCCAGAGGAAATTGCAATCACCCTTAGCTGCACTGAAACTGACCAAAAGGATGGATTATCCCTGGACTTCCACCCCACATCTGCATGCCTAGTCTTGACTTCTTTCTAAAACAGGCACAGAAGCTAACAGCAATGTCGTCTTCCTCAGGGTCTTCTGGAGTTCTTGGGCCAACTCTCTTTAAAAAAAAATCCAAATTAATGCTGCAATCATTTTTTTTTTTAATTTGTAAAAATATTTCATATCTACAGACCCACCTAACAATGGGTTTTTCAAACATCACAGAATCATGGAATGATTAGAGTTGTATGGGATTTCAGGACATCACACTGTCCAACCTGCTGCTCAAAGCATGGTGAATACTGAATTCAGACTTATCCACTCTGTAATCCATTAAGAAGTGATTCCAGCTCCTCTTTTCATGACACTAATTTCTTTATCCCTCTCTTTGTGCTAGCCCCTCTTCCATCAATAGAAAATCCCAGATGAGAAAATGTGAACTGCTAACGTAAGAGAAATGTTTTTAGTTCATCAATAAAATAGCAGGAAAAGGGCAGAAAGTTATATAATTTGTTAGTATGTACAACAATCTGGCAAGATTACTCTCTAGGGACTACTAAGAAAATAATGTCATCCTGTGTCTGAGAAAAATTGCTGTCATAGGTAAAAAACTGGGTAAAAGAATTATGGACAGACAAAATGATTTCACCTGACACAGGGTAGACAAGAGTTAGAGGGGCATTCCAGTATGAGCAACACATGGGAATGGAGAGCCAGTGAACAACTCTCATAGTAATAGAAAGAATGAGAGGCCTCAGGTTAGAGATGGTGATCTGAAAGTTTGGCTCTCCTGTTCATTATGAAAAATGGAAGAGGAAACAACAAAAAATTTTATAAAGAAACTGTAGGAAGCAAAAGAAGAATACAGAAATTGCTTGCTGCCCTGGGATGGCTGTTGAAATCAAGGATTTAGCTTGATACAGTTTAAAGAAACATACCTTTGCACAACTAATATCTCTACTCAGAGTTGCAGGTTAATTTAAAAATCAGGTTGTATTTAAAATCATCTGTGGTATTAAATTTCAAACTATGCACGCACACCCCTCCCCCCAAAAAAACCAACCTACTCCCCCCTCCCATCCAAAATACTCAAGCCACACAAATGGTTAGAAATATACTGCTCAGTATATACTAAATGAAGAAATTTTTTTTGCACCTTTTCCTGATGTTTGTGATGGTGATCACTAATCAGTCAGATTGCCAATCTGTCTTGGTTAGTATGGCATTACTTGTAGACTACTGAATTCAGAATGCCAGAGAGGGTGGTACAGAGACTTAGTATTTGCCACAGGTCCCATCTGAAGATGATGTGTCACTGAATGAGCTACTGCTCTGAAACTTATTCCCTGCAGGCAGCCAGACAGGCATCTTTGTTACAGAAGTCACACCATTATGAAGTTCTTAGCCAGCTATCAAGGATAAAATAACATGGTGTCTGAACTATATTCTCAAATTAAGAATTGAAACCTGAATAATTTAAACCCAGTATTTTTGAATAGAATTATTCAAAGATATTAATTATAAAATTTTGCTGGAGGCTTTTAAACTCAAAAATACCTACTAAAAGATACCTCTTAAATGAAAAGTTCATAGTTGTCTTCATAGATACCTGGCAATTAAATACATAAACTCAATTTCTGAACAACAATACTCTTTGCCATGAGATTTTTGGATATTTTGGTTTTTGTTTATTTGTTTTGTAGGGGTTTGTGTGTGTGTGTTCCTTATTCCATGGCTGGTGCTTTTACGTGCTGCTTTATTATAAAGAAGGATTTTCCTATTCATCATTTTCTGTTGCTCTAATTTAAGAATTTATTATGTAGGCAGGGAACAAAAATCAATAACACCTGACCTGAATGAACCAGATATTATGCACAGCATTCCACTGAAGTGAGCATTTTCCTATAACTTAAAGATTTAACTTTGAAAATAAGTTTTAAAATGCTCATCCAAGCCAGTCATGATTACTTATGAATATTGGATGCATCTGAAGAAAACAGGTCTGGTTGCAAAGCAATTTTCCGTAGAAATAAAGATTATTAAATTCGTTAGATAATGCACCCATAGTAGAGAAATCTTTCCAGTTCTCCTGTCAGCTGTAGAAAATATCTGGACCACAATTGGCTGATTTCACCGAGCTGGATGGTACAGTCTTGTGACACCGCCATCTGTGTCACACTTACTCTATCACACAAAAACCACTGATTCAGCACCTTCCAGGAACACTGAATAAACTCGAAAAAGAGGGAATCTTGTCTTTTCCAAGCCCCCCTCCTCAAGTTCTTCACTCTCCAGAACTTCTTTTTACATGTTTTATATTTATGACTAGCACCTCGTTCTTGCCAAACCTGTGACCTACATTCACCCCTGCTTCAGATTCTAGCCAGAAAATAGATGCCAACAAACAGAAGAGATTTACTACACAATAAATAAATCTACAGAATGCAGATCTTATATGTTGCTTCTTGAATTGTCATTTTATGTTTCTACAGTCCAAAAAAACCAAAAGAGTTTGCTAAAAACTTTTATGCTTCGTAAACATGGGCAGAATAGAAAAACACGTAAGTTCTTCATTTATCAGCTAACTCTAACAAAGACATTATCAAATAAATCTGTAGATGCTGATGGATTTTAGAAGTAGATTTCTCTGAGGTGCTGTGAAATGCTGCCAGAACCATAAATGTTCACAAGCAAAACATAATCTATTGGAAGACTATAAAGCTCTAATATGACACTTTTCAACAGGATTATGGATTTGACAAAAATCACCCTGCTAAATAAATACTTACCATAGTCATTATCGTAAAAAATAATGAATTTCTGCCAGGAATATTCTGTGACCACTCTCAAGATGACATCATTTAAGTAGACGGGGGGCCGCACGGAGAGCGTGTAGTCATCGTTGCGGTTGCTCCTGGTGAGCCCGCAGCCGCTCCTTGGCGTTCCTGCCGTGGAGCGCTGGATGAAGAGGTGAGGGATGTGCATGGCGTCGGCCAGAGACTGCAGGGATCCTGCTGATGTGCAGCCGATGGAGCTGACGAGGGCCAGGATGCCTTGGTTCATCAGGTCACAGGCTGGAAGAAAACACAGCGACACTGGGAGTGAGAGCGGGTCAGCGCACAGGGCCTATTTGCTGTCAAAACACAAACACTGGGAGCTGAAACACAACAGCACCAATCAAGAAAAATATGGGTACATTTTTCATATTGAGTAATCCAGACATAAAATTAATCAAAATCATGAAGCTAGTCTATTCATTTTGAGGTGTCTTGTGGTATAAGGTGTAAGACTGTCCTGTCCACCCTATCTAGAAATGAATTCTCCCTTAGAAACGAGACCCACCACTCGATCTTCTCAAAAACACTAAGAACTGATTTCAGCTATGGAATTGTCGTGACCACCCAAGGAGATAAGTACTTTTCAAAGCCTAGCACAACAGCTCCACGAATAATAATATCATTGCATTATACAGGGAAAACTCAAAGAAATAACAGCTCAAGCTTTCTGTAAACTTTTGACGACAACTGAATAGCATTATGGACATTAACCTGTCCAAGGAAAAATGCAGTTTCTTTTGGGGTTTAAGAGGTATATGTATATACGGTATATGTATATCTAACGTAAACTTATCATTTTCTTTAGAAGACAAACAACTCTCCCCCTCAAAAAGCTAGTTTTATAAATAGAAAAATGTTTTCAAAATTCAGTGAACAGTTTCTATACATTTACTTTCCTCACCTCCTTAAGAAAGGCAAGAAGTTGATTGTGCAAAATACAACACCTTACTAATGGTCCTATCAGTTACAGTAGACAGCCCTGAGTATAATACCAGTGACATCCATATTAATACAAAAGGTGTTTATCATGAATAATGTTGATGCAATCAATAAATAGCAAAGAAATTAATAATTATGTCAGTAATTTTTAAGGGTTACCCTGTGAACCAGAGTCTATACTGTGTTTCTAACATGCTGGAGAGCTTGAATGAAGAAATAACATGGACTTGTAGCGTAATTCCCCAGAGCACACCCAAGGTTAAATTTTAAAATACTTAGTTTGCCACTGGCAGAGATACACAAGCAGTTAACCTGCATTTACACATGTAAATGAGTAATGGGATGGCAAAGATTAATATGTATTTACATATTAATATCTAATACTAAACTGTACAATTACTTATTTTGCAGGACTATTCTGCACACGCAACAGGTGCAAGCAAAAACAAGAAACCCACATGTGAGAAAATATTCCCCTAAAAATATAATACCATATTTTAGTTCCAGACCTGTTGCCTTGTATCATATGGCTCTTACTCACACTGAGTAATATTTTAGTTTGCAAACACCTATTGATCTCAAGGGGAATATTTTCAGTGTGAGGAAAGGAGTTCCCCATTCAGGCCCATATGGAGATTGATTTTGAAGCCAAAGGACATCACCAGAGGTCATGAGTGCAGAGAACCACCTTCTCCTAAAGCTAGAGCATTATTCTCATTAAGAGACAGAGATCTGGAACATGGAAGTGTGTTTTCCCAGGGCCTACTGAAGCTGCTGCTGAGGTTTTGTCCCTTGTGAACTCTTCTGAGTTCCTTCATGCAGATAACTATGGGAGAGAGAGTGTTCCCACAGAGAGGTTTCAAAGTGTTTTGGTTTAGGATAAACTGTTCCCTCTGTTACATGCTCTGAATACAGCTCAGCTTCGGGACTTCAAGTTAAAGGTAACACATTTTCAATAACTGAAAGTATCCTTCTTCAGAAAAGTATCAAATATGATTGGTAATGGGACAACAGAATTATCAGCATCTCATACGTTTCTTAAATTTGGAACATTTCAAAACAATCTTAATAGCTATTCATCTTTTATGCTGCTTGTTACAGTCCTTTATCATCACTTTCAACAAAGATAAAATACTTGTCAAGTGAAATTTTTAGGGAGATGCTGAATCTCTTTCTTGATATGGTTTTCCTGTACCAAGGACTGCAATATCTAGGTTGCATATCCCAGTGAGAATGCTACTGCTTGAGACAAAAACTATTTTTGCTGATATAATGTTAGATATTGATAGAATTGATATAAATAAAATTCGTTAGATTTTGCAAAAGCCTATTTTTAATACATCAAACGTTTAAGTTTTTTGACTCTGATGTCACCTGTTCAAATATAATATGTAGTGTGACCCTCCAGTCTCTCAAACCTGACTTTTAAAAATATAGCCAAGTCAAAATGCATTACAGAAATTGCTTGAAAATGTCTAAATTTCCAGGCACACTTTCAGACCCTGAAAAACCACTCCCTGTAATGCCATGAAGTGGGAGAAATGCTTTTTATGAAAATTGTTATTGAAACATGAAGGGGAAGAAAACAGCATGAAACATTCAGCTCCACAGGACCGAATGTTAATACTGGCAAACAAACTGAAAAAAGGATTAAAATCTTCTCCCTTGACACTGCATCACATTTGTTACAATAGCCTCAGGACCGAAGTTGCCTGGGTGTCTCTTTATTCCGTGGAATGCTTATGAGAATTGCGAGTGCTGGATTCGAGCAATAGGCACTTAATTATGCTCAAATAGACCTTACTCCTGCACACTTAGAGACTATTTAATACACAGAGAGTCAGCTCTGGAGAAGGGACAATATTTCAGAGGTAGCTTTTTCTAGAAAATCAGTGCATGAGTTTGAGAGTTCACCTCTGAGTAAAACTGACTGCATTATTCTTTGAGCAGAAATATAATTTCTGCAGTATATACACATTCAAAGTAAAGCCTATGCAATATGTCAAAATATTATTGACAATATTCAAATATTCCTCAGCCAAGCAGATGTTTTGTTCTCTCCATGAAAAGAGTTGATTGCGAAAAAGCACAAGACTAAGATCTATGTCTTCTCAAGCCTTTTTTCCCCCCTCACTAACAGAAACTCTACTAAAATCCTTTTCCTACTGTTCCAAATCTTTCAATTGTATCTTATCAATTGACTAAAAGCTACAGTTCAGACATATTTAAAATCCTGGTTGCATTCCTTTCTTGAGTCTGAAATATCCAAGTTTTGTTTTGCCCCGTCTGTACTAAGAAACCCACCCACTCACATATATATCTATATACACACATATACATATATATATATACATACACACACACTTAAATGCTATCTTGGCATTCAAAACTCTGCTGCCATTTCATTTACTACAACCTCCTTTGTCGACTGTATTTCCAAGCTGGTATTTAGTCCACTGCCAATATGATCAAGGAATATTAGTTTGCCATCAACTAGAGAAATAAAAATATTGCTGTGTCTGTTAAGTCCTCAGTCATGTCTGCAGAAATGCCAAACTCAAATGGACCTGTACACAGCTCCATTACAAATTTAGCAAAGAAGGGGAAGAAGTTCAGTCATAGTGTTTCTAAAATACTGATTCATACTGTAAGTTACGTTTAAACATCTGTTGTCCAGATATTAGTTCACCCTTATAACCACCACGCAGCAGATGTTATTACCAGCTTCATCTTCACCAGCTAAAGGAATAAAACTAATCACATTATTTTAAGCATTGCATAGAGAGAATATTAAGAATATCAATAAGATGATTTAAAATGCTTCTCCAATTTTTATCTATATCTATATCTATATATATATCACGCATAGCACACCCTGGCATGCACTCAGAATTATGTTTAACTCTGCAGCTTATCTGGGTTTTATTCAAAATGCAAAGTTTCTGAATTTTCAGCGCTAGTGGGCCAATCGCCAGTAACAGAAAAGCAATCTTTTCGAGTAAAATCTCTTGTTAGTTTGGCAGGCATTTAAAGAAAATAAAAAACCTAATTTTATGGTTAGAATACTATTTTTTTAAAAATAAAGACCACAGCCAATTCAATTTGAAATAAATAATTTACATCTAGGCTATCAGCTTGTACAAGCACTTCCAGCAAAGCAGAATTTAAATGGCTATGGTAACAAATGTGTCCTTAAAATGAGTTTTCTCTAAAATGGAAACAATGGTAGGTCCTTAAATAACTACTAGTTGCTGTAATTTAGAAAGAAAACAAAACAAAACAAACCTATAAATAAGAGCAAGTTAAAAACAGATGTAGGAATAAATAAGAAACACCAAGAAAAGGGGATTACTGAGAATTAACTATTGCTATGAAAGTGAGAATTTTCTTACTTATTTCTCCCATGTTCTTCCTGATAGTAAATCACATCACCCTCATCTACTGTGAACTGATGAGCCAAACTGGAAAAAAAGTAGTATAAGATCGCTAGAGACTTCAGTAGCAGTCCAAATTTGCTCCCACTTAAATTGCTGGTTAAACAAAGTCAGACCAACTCTTAAAATTATGTTTTTGGAAATGCTAAATGCTGTGCATACAGAGTGGGTAGGGTCCCTTTAAATAATCAGACATGTATTCTACAGTCCTTTTCATCTTCTATAATCTAGAAACTACCAGGCTCCTTCAAGAATTGTAGCATTGTTTGACTGTGCTGATGTTGAGTGAACAAAAATCACATCTAAATGCTGTTCCCAGAATCATGGTCCCATGGGCCTGAGTCGCACATCCCAACGTCATTCCCCTGGATGTCCTCTTCACAGCTGACATCATTCCAACCTCACTGCTCCTGGATGTTTTCCACATATTATCCACATGGATCAATGCCTCAAAGCTATTTATTTGAATGGGAATCTGGGGAAGAAAACTTCTCTTGACTGATATGTCTGGTTTGGGATAGAGACTATAAAACAGTTTGTTACTCTGTACATCTGCTCTATGCTTTGAAAGTGCTCCAAGGATTTTGTCACCAGGAGGGCTCCATACAGTTGGGCCAAATTTGCTTTCCTTTGGTTTCTGTTGAAGGTGAATACAGTCTTTCCACAGACACATTTTTTATCTTCTTACTCTCTTTTAGAGCCCGTACAATTCACCACCTGATGAATCACAGGTTCCCTGGAAGAATACTCAGATTTGTTCCCCATTCCATCCAAATGGCCAGGAACCTGCAATCTTGTCAGAGGTCAGGAAAAAAAAAAAATCTAGTCCATAGGAGCCTCATACGATAGCAATGAAGAGAGTATTACTGGATTTATTAATGCGTTCCAGAAATTCATCATCCAAATCAGGATACACAGCTGATTCAAGGGTCAAAATATCCAAGCCCCTATAAATTAATATTAGGCAGCTTCTAAGCAGCTTTGAAAATACAAGCCATTATTGTTTATTTTGAGAATATGCTGTTGGTTGCTCCTCAAATCCTCTCTGGGCTTCAGGGTGCTCATGAACACTGAGGAACCATAGCATGCAAATTCTCTGTTGCAAAGGGTAAGGAATAAGGTTAAAGTCTGCATTTCTTTCACTGTGATGTTCTGCTCCCTCCCAAAATGCAATATTTTTTGTCTTTTTCACCTTGAAACACTCCCCAAACCACTCATGAATTCATTGCAGAAAGATAATGTAGTCACATGAAAACACCCATGAAAACTGACAAGAAGTTTAAACAGATAAACTACAGGTCTTTCTGTTTGGTGTTCATAATCTCAGATACAAGAAGTAGAATGAAATGTGATTATGAGATCCATGATTAAGTGAGATTGGCCTCAAATTTCCAATAAATCTTTTTAGTCACTTTTGGATGGCAATTCTGCTCTTGCAAATTATTTTTCCTTCATAACACAGTGGTTCATCCCAGACTTAGAGCTGAATTATTTCGAGAAGAGTGACAGCACATTTTTAATATATCCTGAAAACTCTTCAGAAGGAAATAAGGAGAAGATGGGGGGGAGGGGAAATTATTGACTGGATTTTAAAGAATATTCTCCTCTGCAATGCAGATAACTGAGTCTATCCTGTTCCTTTTTTTGATAAGGTTATAGAATTCCACTTCATTTACATCTTCTCTGTAAACATTAGTAAAAATTTCCCTCCTGCCACTACATTATGCACAACTCAGACTGCTAACAATATTTTAAACTCACTTGTAATTAACCTTTAAGGGATTTTAGTTTGTCCTGACTGTAAAACAAACTTGTGTTTGAGCCTTAGCAGTGGTGCTTTCTAAGCCTTGGGATTTCTTTGTTTGGGAAAAATAATCCAAACTTCTGGTACCTAAAAAACTATTACCAGAAAGTGCATTTGCATCTCTGTTGCACAAAACACCCCAACCACTTTTCGAATTTTTAATACTGAAAAGCATTTGAGAGTCTTTTCTGGGTCAGATATCTTCCTGTATACAAGCTTTGCCAATTATGGTAGCATTAAATCCGCTACATTAAAATTCAATAATTAATCTGAGCCTTGAAAAAATAAACTAAAAGTCTCCCAAGTTTGGAGGAGAGCAAGATTTATGTATAAAAGGTATTTTGATGCTGTTGCTTGCAGGATTCAGTGAGAGGGCTTGAAAGAAGCACAGCTTGCAAAGGCTACCAAACAGAAAGAAGGCTCCACAAGTTCTCTTTTTGGACAAATGTCCTGATTTATTTACTTTTTCTTTCACACCAGCCTACAGCTCTTCTGTTCAATTCCACAGAAGCACAAAGAGATACATGTCTTGCCAGGTTAGCACATCAGGCAGAGAAACAGCCGTACAACTTGCTATATTTTTTAAATCTGGTATCACCTGGCACTCAACAATTGCACCCAGGCTTTGTCTCAGAGAAATGATGGTTGCCAGCCTCTCAAGAAGCCTGAGCTTTTCAAAAAACATTTAGAATCACTCCCATCATTTTAAACAAGTTACACAGCCACAAATCTTCAGCTGAAAGTGGCTTAAGCTGCCACGTCTGTTAGGATGCAAACATGAGTATACTCCCCAAAAAGGACAGGGTGCTTTTCAGGGTACCTATGGCTGAGATGTTAAGAGGCTGTAGTATTGCTAGATCTGGAAAGAGGAGGCTGTGCCAGGCAGCACTGCTGAAGAAAAGCTTGACATGTGTGCTAAGGGGTGAAGAGGGACAGGGAAAGAAGGAAGTTAAAATCAATTAAAGTCAGGCACTGACATTCACTGGGGAAAAGGCTAGATACACATCACAAAATTGACCTCTAGAATCCTGGCATCCCAACAGGGATGTCTGTCTGAAAAGGTAATATAGCCTATTGGAAAATAAGAAATGCAAGGAAACCCAGGCATAGATTCCAAAAATTACTCCAAAATATTCTCTTTTATTTGTGCTGAACTCCCACCTATATAAGCCAAATCTCATCTACTGCCAGCATCCTTGCTCAAAGAGTTGCACGAGCAATTTCCATTCATCAATTCAGCAAAATGAAAACTTTTCATTTCAGGTGAAATCATTGGTAGATTCCACTTGATTACCTAATTTGTGATGAAGGACATATTACCTCAGTATGCCATGACAACTTCCTCCATCCCTGACTTTGTTCCTTCACCCTTGCACTGCTTCTGAATCTTTTATTTCCTTAGCCAGCACAGTTTGAGTAGTTATTAAGCAGCACATACTGTCCGATACCCTTTTAATACCTAGCTTGCCTGCTAGATAGCATAGCAGCAATTATATGGAAACAAAAAGGCTGAGTCTTAAAGCAGCTTAATATAAAATGAAATATAATTTTATCAAAAGATAACATCCTGATGCAATCACAGGAATTTACTCTAATTCTATGTTCCCTGGAATTCTGCAGAGAAGGCCTGGGGGGTAAAACCCCTCAACAACAAGGTTGTTAAAACCTTGAGCATCAGCATTTCTTGTTTTATGAACCTACTCAAAATAAGCCAGGGTAATTTTCTTGTTAAGAGGATAAAACACTGAACTTGAGGACATTTGACAAAAATTATACTTTCCTTGCCCCCTATAAATCAAACTGTCTCACAATTTTCCCTTCCCTCCTTTCTGTTTCAATTCTAACTTTCCTTCCTGTCTGCTTTTCTTGCCCTGAGCATCACAGAGCATTGGCTGTCATCGTCCCATTGCCTGTTCTCCCTCTCTCCTTAGAATCTGCTCCAGCCAGGCAAAACAACTTGCTTTTCCTCTTCGTGGCACCTTCTCCACCTCTTCTTTTTAAATTTTTTTTTCCCCACCTACTTCACCCCATTGCCTCCAATGTCCAGAAACAAGATCTAGAGGACTTGACACTGCAGTGAGAATCTGAAGACTCATATCCTGGGTCCAACTTTGCCATCACTTTGTTGCATAACTAATTTGGGATTAGTAATCTGATTTCCCTTATGCTTTGGTGATTATGATAATTTGACACCTTTGTAAAACAGTTTTTCATGACCTAAATAAAAGAAATTACACTTGTGTTTTCCCACCCATTTTTTTTCAAGGTTAGAAGGCCTGTTCCTGAGCATAACTCACACTGCCAGAAGTTCCTTTACATCTCGTTTCTTTTCTGAAAGCTTGTGTTTCATAGCCCCCCTTCTCTTGCCCAAACTATTAATATGGAGACAACAGGCTCTGCTGGAGAGATACAGTGGGAAGCACAATACCACAGCCTAGTCCAGGGCAGACAAAAGAACACACAGCTGGTAGCACTAGCTTAATTGGAAGCCCTACAATGGGAAAAGCTGCCTGTGCTGCCCTGGATGATCTTGGCATCCTTCCAAGCATAGATATTACTGAACAACACTGTTCAAAATAAGACCATCCCCCAAATGAAAAGAAATCTGTGAACAGTAATCTGGGAGAGCTTTCTTTCCTACAGTTCAAGCAGCAAATATTCAGGGAATGTTCTGCTATGGGGACAGCTAAGCAACTTTTTCAATCTTTTAATGTGGCATTGTAGACAGAGTATAAACCAAAAAGGGCACATACTGATTTCTTAAACCACCCCCCCAACAATAAAAATAAAATGAAACAAAACAAACAAACAAAAAACCAAACAAAAAACCCAAACAAACCAATAGTTCCAGCTGAGTGAATCAAACAGAGCAACTTAAGACCAAACAATACCGAGGCCAGATCTTGCATTTGCCACAAAAAAGGGAAACAGACATCAAATAAAGAACTTTGTATGAGAATAAGCAGAAGGCAAGGGAGGTGGTACATCAGTTGCAGAAAATACATGGCTGTGAAAAAACTGAGAAGTCTGTAGGAGTTCAGAACATCAGTTCCATTAGCAACTTAGCCACTCAAGAAAATCTCAGATGAGTCAAAACAACTCTCACCATTATTATTTGCTAAGAATAGACATTGTGCTTGATTCACTGACTGACACACAGAATAACAAGCATGATAAGAATAAAATAATCAACTACCTTTAACTTTTTCATTATTTGCAGTTCTGAAAGTGCTTTGAAAAGATACATGGCATCTTCACCTCTATTTTACAGAATAAAAAACACCAGATGTGCCAAGAAGAGTTTCCTGCCCAAGGTCAAAAAGCAAGGCAAGAAAATTATTTTCCATGCCAAGCTCAAACATGTACAAAGGCTGAAAATAAAGTTCTTTGTTGTAGCTTTTCATTGTTTGTTTTGTGCATTAGTGTGCCACTGAAACTGTTCTATGTCCTGAGCCCAAGGTAACAATGCTTTATGAAAACAAAAAATTTTGAAGGAAGGCAAGGCAGCCTACAACAACAGGATTAAGTAACAAAGACTTCCAGATCTGCAGTGACCCCAAAGCAAGACCCCAAAGTTGATTATGAGAACATATTGAGTCACAAGCATGTAGGTAATGGAGAGTGAATGTGGAAAAGGAGAGCAGAGCCGTAGGTGAGACACAAACTATCGATGCATAACACAAAATGCCAGCAGACATGGAGAATGAATTATAAGCAGAAGTATTGGATGAAGGAGTAAACATTTCACAAGGAAAATTACAGATACAATGTTGAAGAGAAGGGAAATTGTAAGGTATTGAGGTCAGGGGGGACAGGGCAGAAACATTCATGGAAAATTCAACTCCTGGGAGCCGAACACATGATCATGGGTTTTAGAAAAAGACATATATACTTGTATCAGAGGACTCCAGCATCTCTGCTCATATTACTTACAAACATTCTCCACATGGTTTCAAACCTGGTGGGCAGTGTGATTGGTTCCAACAAACCCAGATAAGCCACAGATTCACTAACAACTACGTAAGACATTGAAACCCAGAACAACACACTGACAAAGAGCTGAGGGTGCAATTCTGACAAAGTGAAGATAAGAATTCAGAAATGTTAAAACAGTACTAGTGAAAGGCATGGGGAGAGCAAAAAAGGGTACACAGTGTTTTGCAAGCAGCAACAATAAAGGAATAATACGAGGGAAGTAATCACAGCTTTGAGGTAACAGAGAATGTTAAATATTAGTTGGTAAGTGATGAGACAGATTTGCAGTCAGGAAGTAATAAATCCATTTAGATATCAGGGAGGAGGAGGATGCAGGTTGCTGCAATGTGGGAGTAATTGAAGAGAGCAGAAGATACAGCAAGGAGGACAGTGACAGTGCTACTGCACTGTATCTGCTGAAGTGCAAATAGTCAAGGCATTGACAAACGTGTCAGCTAAAAGGGCGCTGGGGAAAAATCAGCTTGGTGCATGTTACAGACAAAGCAGCAGCTGGGCTTGGCAGCAGCTTCAGCATGTGAAGAGAAGGAGAAAGAAGACAAAATGTGCCTAAGTCTGAGAGTCTACTCTTGCTTTCTTACTCCAGGAATAATAATGATGCAGTGTTCCTTTAGTGCCAGTTGCAACCTTTTACTGAGATTGCTTTGACTGTAATGGCTGCAAGAGATGCCAGGAAAAGAAGGTAATGCAGCTTTTCTGTTCCCTTGACTTTTTCCAATGTCACAGAAAAAGAAATTTGCATAACCCCAAAATGGAAAATATACATTTTCAACAAGGAGTATTTGAGTAACACTAAACACTTAACCTTAATTGAAAGCAGCAGTTGTTCTAAACCATGCACACTATGGTAAAACGTGATTGAAAGAAAATTTAAAACCTATCTCTGACATCAGAGAGATGTGTCCAACAAAAACACGCCCAATAAACTATTAGAAATCAATTGACATAAATCCTATTTGGAATCAGAGGTAAAGCTTTCCCGTGCTTTTAAAGTAGCATTTTAAAATTGTGACAAACACAAAACCACGTAGGGAGTGAAAAAAAGGTGGTCTCAGCTTCCAAAGCTGGAGAAGAAATAGTTTTGCACAGCTATACAGCACAAGAGAGCCACATGCAGGAACACCATGTGGAGCAAAGCACTAGAACTGCTGAGTCTGCTCATTTGCTTTTCCCTGAAATGGAAATTACAATTTTCTTCCTAGATCTCTTAAAATCTTTTAATTGCTATTGGATCGAAGCACCAGTGCTCACTGTGTTGTTTCAGATACCAGCAAGTCTATTCCTTCACTGAAGATTTCACTCCTGTGGTGCAGCACTTCATGTATTTACTGACATGATTTTTTTCTCCAGCTCTTTCATGCTGCCACAATAACTCCTCAAATCAAGAGTATTGACTCCACTACAGGAATCTGTCTTCTTTACTTATTTTGCCTTGGTATCACCTCTCAAGTAGTAACTGAGTTGGTCTGTCACTACTGGATGTGAAAGAGAGGGGAACCAGGATTACTGTGTATATCAAGAGCTCCTAGTTGTGAATTGAAAATAGTGTCATTCCCTTTGACTTGCTTTTTCCATGCATTTAGCTTGCCCTGAAACTAGCAATAAATGAGAGTACCACAGAACACCTTCTGATCTGCAGTACTACAGATATCATTTGTAGGAAAGCAGAGGCAAAACCAAAGAACTGACATAAAAAGTGTTCTTTTCATTCAAGCACGTCCAATACTTTATGAAAACAAGGACATATGTTTATTTCCATTTTACCACAAGATCTGAAGGATACAACAGAAAAAAAAAAAAAGCAAAAAACAAACAAACAAACAAACAAAAAAAAACCAAAAAAAACCCAAAAAACAACAAACCAAAAGCAGTGCATCTGAAGAACTGGAGTTACAAAAACCTGCTATTCTGCCAAGTAAAATGCTGGCCCATACACATGGAAGTGGCACTCCAAATGCCTCTTTACTGTTTGAATCCTGTGTGTGCAATCGAAAAAATGCTGAAGTTTCAGAAAGGCTTCCTCAGGACTGAGTCAAGCAGGATTTTTTTAAGTCACATAAGCACTGCCAAGGACATTGTAGCAATGCCTACGTGGTCTTTGTGCCATTGGTCTGGTCTGATCAAAGCACAGGCACTGCCTACCTTTCCCACTGCCTCTCATTAGAGTGTTGCAAGAGGTGTTCCACAGGAAAAAAAGGTCAGTTTTCAGAAATTTAATTACAGATGACTAGCTGTCAAGAGTAAATAATTTCAAAATTCATTTTAACACATGAGTCTGCATAATTCTAATACATTATTCCATTGTCTGTAAGTCCGTTTCTGCAGAACTTGGATAAAATAGGAGGCTTAAGCTTAGCAAATAGCCCTGATCTCATTTCACCAGTTTTGAAACGTGTGAAGTTTTCTGACTTTTCCAAGAGTTATGCCTGATTTTCACTTATGAATTAGTGAGAAGAGAGCCAAGCACATTTTTCCATTCCTCAGGCTTTATACAATCAACTGTCTTCCTTTGTGAGAAGGGGAATTTCAGACTGCTATATTCTAAGGCACTGTTAGCCATAATTTTTCTTTTGTTCTCTCCCCTTTGCTGCTTTGGGTAACAGCTTATTTTTTAATTGCAACATAGTGAATAGACTGGAGATTTTTTTTTTTCTTTTTTAGTAATTGGGTGCATGCATTTTCTTATTTGGTCTGTCAGCAGCACCCGTACACACAAATATGTAGGTATACACAGAAAATATGACTGTCTCCAACTTCTTGTACACAGCAATATTCTATGACAAGATGCATGGGCCAAATGCAAAACCAAGAGAAAAATATATGCCTTAACTTGAAGAACATAGTATCTCTCATTTATGAAAGTTGCCTGCACTTCTAAGTCTTTAGGACATCCAACCACAGAAAAAGTCTAAGGTCAGTGCTCTGCAAAACTTCAAGTAACACAGGCAAATATTTAGCATTAGTGCAAGGGATGACCAAAAATCCTGTGACTTTATCCCCACAATAGAAAATTAAATCCTTTTTTAGACTTAAGTTGACATTTGAACTAACGTAGCCTTCATTCCTTGTTATTTTGTATGAAGGCAGACAAGTGATGCCAAATACTATGGAATAAGGTGATTGGCACACATATAAGGATTGTCAAATTACCTCACTTCCCAAAGTAAGCAACAAAAGGTGAGACAGAGCAGGAAGGGGAAAAAGGAAATCCTTTTATTCTCAGTATCACTATCATTTCTAGTGCCAAAACTAATCAATGGTAAAACCCAGGGATGTCAAATAAAGAATGGCAAAGAGTAAGCCTTATATCTTCATGCGTAAGGTTTGCAAACACCAGGAACTAGTGGAGTATTTAAAACATGAAAAAAACCCAACAAACCCACAAACAAAATGAAGACAAAGACACAACCCACCCCTATTCTCAAACTTCATCTATTTGAAAAATAAGGACAGCCCTGGAAATGCAGTAAAAAGTCCTGTTTAAAGTGATTTTTTCAAAAATTTTTTCTAGTGAGAAACGCTTTTTCCCATCAGCTCATATTTTTTCCACTGCTTTTTGTCAATTGGCACTTAAAGCATTCAAGGATCTGAGGTTTTGGTGGCAAGCTAAGATTGTGATTACAATACCTTTAAATGCCTTGGGAATGACCCCCAGGACTGGCATCATCAACATGCCTTATCCCAACTCCTTCTTGAAAGGTCTTGCTTCCCCAAGAATTCCTTTTTCTTCAAAGGAGAGGCAGGTATAGATCCTTAAATAGATCTATATGACATGCTCAGCCTCCTACCCATGGGCATCCACACTCCCCAGTGGAACAATGTTTCAGCCACACTTGTTACCTTGGAACTCAGGTCTTTGACTCACTCTTAATGTTTCCCATAAAGACAATTACCTACTTCCATATTCCCCTGCCTGTGCCATGATTTGGAGTAAAGTCCTCTACATCAACCTCCATAGAAGAGCCTGGCCAATCAGTTCCTTTTTATTTCCATATGCAGATTCCTGGAAAGGCCTGCAAATCTACCACCACAAGCCAGATTTGCAGATTTCATTGGAGAACAACAATGAAATGTACCATAAAAGCTCTTTGAGGTGGAAGGAAGTTTCAGGGGGCTGCCAACCTCAAGTCATCCTCTTCTGTCACCTTTTCTAGAACCTAATCCAGCTGTTTCTCAAAAACAACAAACAAATATGCTTTACAGACCACAGTGACTTCTGAGGAACAATCCCCAACCTAACGTATGCCACTGCTTTGCAATCGCACATACACTGCTGTGCCGCTGCTTCACGTGTTTCTATCAGCTAAAAGACAGCTTTCTTCGCACGCAAATTTTTTTTCTCTACCTGGGAGTATAACAGAAATAGAAACTCCTTTAGCTGCAGAATATGTAAACTGCCCACTGCCTTGGGTTACTGTCTTTTTGCTGTTAATAGGAGCTGGCACAGGCTCGTGGATTCACACTTGCATATCCTGCTGCAGAGTTAGGAACTACTGCTTTTTGTAAAGTGTCTTCTCCTTTCACAAAGGAAGAGTATAGCACATAATGCTGTTTCGGTGGACTGATACCATTGTTTCATTTTTAATAGATACCCCTGCAAAGGGAATTGTTACCAGTACTATTGTTATGAAAAACAGATTAGACAAAACAATACATTTTACAGAAGGCTGATCACAAGAAGAATGATAACATTAGCAGGGCAACTGTTTTTAAATACAGGCTACTACCACTTTCTCTCAGCTGAAGTAAAGAGGATTAGCAATTCTGCAAATCAGAAACTTGACTATTTCAAGTGAGGGAATTTTTAAACAGCATGTCCTGATGATGTTAGGTAAGCCTGGACAAACCAGACCAGGGAAAATTTCACATAAAGACAGACAACATGGCTGTGAGGAAGCAGACAGCTGTGAAGGAGGAGGAACTGCTGGATGGCAAAGATGACTTTTTTTTGACTTTGTCACTAGTAACAGAAGGCCATATTTCTTTACACATCCATTTTAAACACCAGCCAAGGGACACTCCAGTTTTCTGGATTTTTTTGTTTTCACCATTCTACTTCAAAATACAGTTCCACTTGGTTTTCCAAGGTCGTATGACAGAAATGGGTCCCTGTGAGATATATTATAAATTATGGCAATTTAAACAAGCTAAAGACCAGCTCTTACAAATTGAACTAACCTAGCATATACCCATAGCAGTCTGTCATAGGTTAGCAAGCATAGTCTCAGAAGTGATGTTCTTGCAAAGGGGTGCTTACAGCTCCTCTATGACCTGACAGAGCCTATCAGCTGGCCAGTTTGAATATGGACAATTCTCTAAGCCACTTAAAGTTGTGACCACCTCTGTGATCCACACTTAAGAATAGAAACCCTGAGACAGAGGCGTGGTCTCATTTCTGGTGCTGGGACAGGTGGCTGCGGGGCCCGTGTGGGGGCCAGCAGGGCCAGGCTGGGCCGGGCCACGGCCATCCTGGAGCCGATGGGCCCTGTTCCACCCGCAGAACTCCCCCCCCCCTTCCCCCAGCCCTGCTGTGGGCAGCCGGAGCGGCTCGGCTCCCCCTCTCCAGTGCGGCCAAGATTCAGCTGAAGCTGCCCTGCTGTCTGGCAGAGGTCAGGTAACCAACAGCGATAAGCCACATTCCAGCTGCAAGGCCGAGGTGAGATTAACCCTATTAGTGGTGTGAAGAGCTGAAAACCTGAGGGAAGAGAAAGAGGAGATGCTTAAAGCTGAAATTCTGTTGTGAAGCTATGATGTATCAGAGTACCCATTGTAATTTCATGAAGGCAGGAGGGGTGGAGCGTTCAACTTGTGAACAAAAGCACCTGCACTGAGATAGGCAGATGCTGACGCAGCTGTAATTTCATGAGAAGTTTGAACAGGGAGAGATGGAAGCAATGAGGACCTTTGCTCCAAATGGGAAAGGAGAAAACCTCAGTTCCTAGAGATGCTCCCAGAGATAGTCCTAACAATGAAGATGAGGAAGACCCTTTGCTCCCATGGAAGGAGAGGGGCCTCTGTTCTTAGAGATGAAATGCTCCCAGAGATGGGTGAAGAGAACTTTTGTTCCTGAATGGCTCAACCTTAAATTTGTACCCCAAAAACCTTCAAGAGTGGACCCTCGAAAGCAGTTGCGGGAAAAGCTGCAAGTCGGGGGAAAGGACTCACACGCAGGCAGAGAGACTCCTCTTCCTAAATGGACTGAACAATATTTGGAAGTAGGCGGCTGTCTCGTTGTGATAATGTTTTCATAGCACGAGCAAGAAGAGACTTCTCTTCCTAAATGGACTGAACAAGGTTATTATGGAAGTGGTAAACAGACAGAACATCTCAAGGGTTGTCTTTTTACATGGTCAGTGGGAGAAGGGAGGAAGGTGGGGGGAGGAGGAGAGTTCTGAGGGTGGTATAATTTTTTTTTCTTCTTTTAGGTCTGTTAATAAACTTCTTTATATTCTCTCAAGTTTTGTGCCTGCTTTGCATTTCTCCTAATTCTTATCTCACAGCAGATAAACAGTAATGAGTATTTTGGACCAAACCACTACACTGAATTGGTGTTTCCGCCCAGTTACAAACCAAACCCGCTACACAGTCTTAATAATAGGGAACAAAAATCCAACCAGTCCAATGCTGGCACACTGTGGTCAGATGTTTACTTAGTATTCCATGATTTTTTCTGTAATATAATATTAAAGGAAGGACTTAGAGTTTATAACTACTGTATTATTAATTTTACCAATTCTTGTCAATCAATACAGATCTGTTTAAGGCTATATAACAGAATGTGGAATTGAAAGTAAAGCCTTGATTTCATCTTTTTGGGAAGTCCCTCACTACCTCTGGAGTTGTTCCAGGCAGAATAGGTAAAACCCTAAGAACAGACTTAAGACAGACCCTAAGAACAGTTAAAATCCTGCTGCAGGATTTTAACTATTGCGTTACACAGTATTTCAAAAGACTTAAGGCAGGACTTCTACATAAGTCTTACTAGTAGCTGTCTCTGCAAGCAAAGGTCACCAGCTTTTCATCCAGAGGGCTGCTGATGCCTTCAAATTCCTGAATTTAATTGGTTCACCTCTATCTGGACCCATAAACCCTCCAGCACAGTGGTAGAACAAATGGGTAAAGTGCTGTGCCTTTATGTGATAAGCCCCCGCAACAAAAGCAGATACTTGGTGAGGGCCTGCAGTACTGGGAAAATCTTTTCCTTAATTATTAAAACAATTGTTGTGGCACTGTTTATTTGGAGAGACTTACCTCTTGAAATCAACACATAATCAACACATAGCAATTAAAGCCATCATTTAAGATGTGGAGGATTTAAACCCAGTTTTCTTCTTTATTCAACACCACCTTATGCGACCCAGGCCCAGGGATTCTGTCACTACTCAGAGAGGATTATTCTGGGCCCTGAAGCTCCAGCCTGCCTCTCTGACCATTTCACTTTGCATAGGCTGTTCAAACACATAATGGAACATGGGCTGTAACCCATGGGTCCAGCAGCCTGCTCTTCTCCCATCAGACACTTTGTCCTTATGATTGAGATTTAAGTTGAAATCCTCTGAGGCAGAAAAGAATTTGTGCCTCCTATATCCTCACTGCATGCACAAATCACTCAGCTATCATGTAAAAGAAGAAAATGTCCTGCCTTAGAAATTCTGCAAATCTGGACTCTCACCCCTCTTACTGCTTCTTTAAAAAACTTCAGACAAACAATTTTGCTTTGGATACAGCAGATACCTCTTGTCTACGGGAATATTTTCTTTCTTATTTTATTCTTTTAATATCTTCTTTTCAACAAACCATGAAGTCTAATTGCACACAGGCATGAAATTCCGCATTATCCAGGCAGTCTTCAGTAGACTGCTGAGATCTATGGAACATATAACCAGCAAGCATCTTAAAGGAAAGGAAGCACAACTGTGTCTTTGAAAGCCATGCTCAAAACCCAACTGATAATCTTCAAATCCAGCAGTATAGAGATGCCTGTGGTGATACTTTACATAGATTTTGAAAGACAAATGTGCATTATTTAATTTATTTAGTTTAGGGTAGGTGACAATACAAAATCAAAACAAGCACACAATAAGATCTGATGCTTAAGCAATATTTGGCCACTTTCTTGATTGCCAGAGAAAGCACACTGATGAGGAGTTGTCTAAGAGGGCTCACTTTGCGTTATACAAATTAAAATCAACCAACCAACCAAAACCCTCAAAATTCAGCTCAATTAAAAATCTGCCAGGCAAACAGGAAATACAAACAAGACAGTAAAATGTCTAAACATAAGGAAATAAACCCAAACAACGCCCCAACCCTAAAATCACAACAACAACCACCAAAATAACCAAACAAAAAAACCCTACACCACCACAACCCCTCCAATACTTTAGGGATTGTATCTCAAAACAAAATCATTCAAAGCTTTTTTCCCACATCAAATAGCCTCTTGCAGAAACTAAGGACACTTCACGCCAGACTAATTAAAAAAAAAAAAAAAAAGACACATGAAAGCCCCATTTTAGGTAGTTACAGGAATTCATTCCATATTTCCTCTAAATCTGCTATGCTTCTATTCTTTGCTGAACTGAAACCTCTTGGCTTTTGTATTTTATGAGGCAGACACGCTTTTAAGGGAGCATAAATGAGCACACACAGCTTTATGCATGAGACAGTGATAACAGATATTGAACTTAGAGTTGTATGTGAGACAATTTACCTCACCTCCATTTTTGAGATTTTAGTAATCTCTATTGCTTTGCATCTGAACAACACCTATACATCTAAAAGATCTGCTGTCAAAAACATTAAAAACACAAAAAGCCTTCAAATATTGTCTATATTTACTGAAAGAGTGCAGGAAGAAAAAGAAAAAAGCTAAAAGGATCAGCAAGTATTTATTTTTGTAGACTGAAAATACTGCAATAATGGAAGACTGAACCAGGGTCATCCTGCAATAAGTTAGAAATAAGATTGTTGACACTCATCTGAGATGAGGGGCAACAAAAAAAATCCCTGAAAATATAAACAAAACCAAAATACTTTACATCCTTTCAACATGTTAGCTTGCCAGGCTACTTTGGGGCAAAAAGAATCCATTGTGGGCCTGCCTAAGTATTTTTAAGTAAACTCTGCTGGAGCATCTACAATAGCTCCATTTTTACATATAACGTAAAACCAGTGTGATTTCCATTAGCAAGAATTAATTTCTTCTAAGTGGATAAACTGGGGCAAATTCAAAGCTAGTAAAAGTAAACGGAATTCCATGCTGCTAAGGAATTGTTCAGAAAAATCCACTATGCTTTCATTTGTCCTCTTTTTCCTTGGTACCATTTTTCCTGGGGGAAAGCTTTCTTATCCAATTACACTAACTAGAAAGATAAGACAACTAGTAAACCTACCTGATAGTACTGTTCTGTATCAATTGGGATATACTGCTCAGTACTTTGAGGTTAAGTAAAGCACTGTGTAACGTCAGGAGAATTATATTAGATTGCTGGAGGTAAAACTGCTTCTAATCCTAACAGAGAGGCTTCATCACTCCTGGTTATCCCTCAGGAAGCAGGGGATAATAACATCAAGGTTGCTTTCCTCCTTACTTACTACACTCAGGCCGTTTCAGGTTGCTGAGTCATTGAATAAGATCTAACCCTTCAGATCATCCTTAAAATGTCACATTCAATTAAAACTGTCTTGTTGCCTTACTTCTTTGTCATCCTTCTTTCATCAAAAGCAAGCCTAGACATCGAACCTCACAACAACACCTTTTCCTGATTCCAAAACAAACCCTGGCACAAGAAATATTTATGTTCTAAGTGGTTTGGGCGTGCCCCTAGTCTAAATGTACTTAATAAAAAAGCATTATAAAAATAATCAGAAAATTCATCTTGATTTTTATTCTTTTTTATAATGATTCCTTAAGCGATTGCGAGGTACTGCCACACTTACTGCTTCATAACATCTCTATCTTATAAAGGGAATGTTTGTTAAAAGCCCACACATCTAAACAACTTCAGCAGGTTGAGAGAAACAGAGATAAAGAAAGAAAAAAAGTGAAGCAGGGAAGAAAATGTTTAGGTTTTTTTTTGTTTTTTTCTTTTCACTCCCTTTGGCATTTGTTGAGAGGCTTTAGAGGAATCAATATTCTCAGATTTATAAGGAAAGCAAGCAGGGGGCCCCAAATTTCATGGCCTTTACAGAAACAGACTTCCTGTTAGCTCCACGAAGGAAATGTCAGATCATGATGACAGCCCACATCAGCAGCTACCCGAGAGCCATCACGTTGACTAAATAGCCCGGAATAGGGGAACTGTGCGAATCATCAGCTGGAAAGTGCTAAAAGCTGTCAGAAAAACAACCCCAAACCCAAAACACATACACAAGACACTGTGTTGTTTTAGCCAGGAGTGAATAGAGAAATAGGTCTTCTAGTTATAAATTATTTTTGGTACCATGGAGAAGTGACGTGCCAAGGCGATCTCTCTAGACAACATCCCCCTGCAGAGCTAACAGAGGCAGCGACTACTCTTGCTCACTCACTGGCTATGAGGTGGCTGGCCATGATGTGCCAAATCTGACTTCAGGAGCAAAATCTTCTCTGTAGGAAAGTGACTGATGTTTGACCACAAGCACCACAGTAGCCTTATCATAGAGAAAGCAAAGAGCAGAAATTTTGCATCCCTTAAAAAAAAAAAAGAAAATCAGAAAGCTGCATTGATTTTTAGCTTAAAAGAAAGAGAGGGGGGAAAAACAAACTGTGAACAAAATTCATGTAAATACTTATTAGTTACAAATGCTCTATTAGATCATCTGGGCAAAACCCACAAAAATAGCAACTTGTGAGAATGGTTGTTGGCCTGAGTGCAGGCCAATCAATCCATTATAATTTAAGTGCAAGCTGCTCTGGTAGAGGCAGTAGTTTCCTACTAGATCACGTTTGCCAGCTTGGGGCAGGGGGGATTGTTGGAACTGGAGACCTCTAGGACTGGGGCTTGCCAATGACTTGCAGATATCAGAGAGAGCCTTGTTCATCATGTACAATGATTTGTCAAAATGTCCCGTTTTTACAGCACATGAGAAACGTTCACTTCTCAGAACAAGTGATTTTCTAGGAGTAGGGGCATCTAGATCATATATTCCCGTAACATCTAGGCTATAAGGAACAAAATTTTAAAAAATGTTGTCAAGCCAAGACATACTGACTCTCATCAAAATGCAATTCTCAAACACCACACCACACCCACTAAGATGTGACAAAATGTAATAGATTCCTTGCCAGAATGACAGAAAAATATTTTTCTTTTAAAAACAGATTTTGGGGGCGGGGGAGGGGAGTCGAGAGGAATATAACCAAGTAAACATATATATTATCCAAAAACTTCACGAAAATGAAAGTGTAGAAGGAATCATCCCCATGCTCAGAAGAAGATGGCAGTGTATCGTGCGTTCATTAACAGCCAGCTTATGGCTTGCCAACCACCTGAACTTTTTCCAAATGCTTTAGCTAGCTCAAATTTGACTGCAGTCCATTTTGGCCACAAATTTAAAAATATGTCCTTCCGTTCATGTGTATTGCAATCATTTTGTAAGTGCTAGAGCCAGGCATTACAATTACAACATGCATTACTCAAGCATTTATGTGCTCTCTTTGGTTATTTTTATCACATTCATGCACGCAAGCGTACATCTCAAATAACTCAGACCACATCAATTTCAATTCATTTAAAGCACAGAAAACCTCTATGTTTGCTTCAGAAAGCAGTACACTAAGAGATTCCTTACCCAGGAATGGGAAACATTTATTGAAATGCCTTATTTTTAAGGCAAACTGTGTTTTTCCTTTAGCTTAACTGGCAGACACGGAATCACACAATGGGTCAGGTTGGACAGGATCACAGTGTGTCATCTGGTCCAAACTCCCTGCTCAAGCAGGCTCATCCTGCACAGAGCACATGGCACAGGATTGCATCCAGACGGTTCTTGAATATGTCCAGGGACGGAGAATCCACAGCCTCTCTGGGCAATCTGTTCCACTGCTCAGTCACTATTTACCGTAGCTCAGTAGCAGTAAACATTCATGTTCATCATGTGTATTGTAACAAATCTCACTTAAGCAGAATTCTGACATTTTCTACTAGAAATGCTCAGCTCACCACAGATCTCTTCCACACCAGTAATGAGTTTCAGCAGTGAAAAATGATACTCTCTAGTTTTTTTTCTCACTCATTTTCTCAATACCTATTTTCCTCAGTATTTCCTGCTGAGTACCCTTTTAAAGTTTAATTCATTTTTTGACATAATAGACAGGAAAGCGTTTCAATAAAAAAAAACAAAACAAAACAAAACAAAACAAACCCAAAAAAACCCACCAACATGAAATCTTCCAGGATCAAAATCCCAAACTACTGGAGAAGGGAAAGAGACATTCAGTAGGTGGTACATCTGCAACAAATCAAGTTATCTTAGCTTAAAGGCTTGGATAGCTAGTTGTTGAAGACAGAGGCTGATTCAATCTACAAACAATTTTTAACAGGAAGTGTTTCTAGAACTGAACCATCCTCCTGACACCCTGCCTTTGAACACTTGTATACATTGATGAGGCCCCCTCTCAGTCATCTCTCCTTGAGGCTGAACAGGCCCAGATCAGCCTTTCCTTGCAATAGAGATGCTCCAGTCCCCTCATCGTCTTTGTTGCCCTCTACTGGAGCTGCTCCAGGGGCTCCACAAACCAGAACTAACAAACACCTGTTAACCATGATCACTTCATCAAACAGCCACAATTTCACTTCCATGAACCTATCTATAATCAGCTCTTCCTTTGAACAGACAGTGTTTACCAAATGCAGAGCAGGCTAGAAATACAGAAAAGACTGTAAGCAGTATCAGTCAGGTGTCTCTCAACTTGGGGCAAAGTATGGGTACAAATTTCCCTTCTTCTGTGTGAATACTCACAGGCTGCCTCTCTGCATAACCAACTATTTCTCCACAGGTATTTGATGCAGAAGGAGAACTGTCCCACTTTGCTGGTGTCACTTCAGTTTGATCCATGGTATATGGAGCCATGAAAGTGGCTATAATCTGGAAAGTATTTGGCTGGAGAGGGACTCAATAGACAAAAGTAGATAGAGATTGGACGAAGCAGCTGTTTAGTGTCATGTTTCTGGTTTTGGATATGACAAATCCTGTAGCATTTCAGCAATAACGAATATATTAACTAGCTGTATTACACTATATTGCAATGTTTTGCAATTGTTTAACTTGGTGTCATTAATGATATAGAAACATATCAATTGTCATGAAAAATGCAGCACTTAGAAGAAGATGAAGATCCATAGAGAAAACTTAGTTCTACTGAAGGCAGTGGCTCTTTCTCCTTCTTTTATAAATCCTATTCCTATCAACAACCTCCCTCTTTTTTTGTTTGATTACTGTCAGACTCTATTTGTAAAGTCTTATTTTATTAGAAGGAATGTAAAAGAAATCATGGTTACCTATTTCCAAGTATATCTGAAATGCCAAATTTTGTATTCTGTTTCAGTGGCATCAGAAATTTGACTAAGCTGCAAATCAATTATTAAGGGTAGAAGAGGAGACTAATAAATTACCATTGCTTCTGAATTGCAGTGGTGGCCTTTCCCTCTTCACAGGAGTGTAATACATGCAGTATACACTTGTCATATATGTGTTATATGGAAGTTTCTGATGATTGATAAAAACAGTGTGATGCACAATAAATCACAGTATGACAGGCATGATCAGAGCAGCCTTATGAAATGTCCAGTCAGGTCTGAAAAGCCCAAGATCACAGAATCAAAGAATGATTTAGGCTGGGAAAGACCTCCAAGATCATCAAGCCCAGGCTTTGACTGATCACCACCTTGTCAACTAGACCATGGCACTGAGTACCATGCCCAATTTTTTCTTGAACACTGCCAGGAATATTGACTCCTTACGTCTTAACATAATGTAAATCTTTTACTTAAATACTGTTTTAGATCTAATTCTTTATACTGAAGAACAGCATCCTTCCCTATAATAAAATTATATTTTTCCCATGGTATAAAGCTATGAAATATAAGAAGTTCACAGGGAGGCTAGTAATCCTTCCAATACTTCTTGAAACAGCAATTCACCTATTTAATAAAAATTTCTAAAATTTTGCCATCATTTTCTATCTCTCTTACTTTCCCTCCTCCTTCCTCTACTTTTTTAATTAAAGCTTCTAAGGAACACTTATTGAAAGGTCTTTTATCCTCTTATTGCTTTTTTAATTCTTTACCTCAGTCCTTTTATACTCCTCCTTAATCATGAATGCAAATAAAATTCAAAGTGTAATCAGCAGCTGCCTAAAGAGAGCATGGAGCTCTGTTTCCATGGGAACAGTCAAGTCAGTCCTTGACCAGCGGAGGAATCCCACCTACCTTTCTGCCTCATTCCTTGCACCATCCCTCACCCCTTTTGGTTTCTAACCATCCTTGCTTCCCTGGAACATGCTGCATCTGACAACAAATATTTTCCTTTGATCTAATGACAAATGATCACCAGCACAAAGTTCTTTTACATGCAAAACCAACCACCAGCAGCACTGGTTTGTGCACTGGTCTCCCCCACTGTGCATCATCCTAGGGCTCATGGCTCCTTCTCCACCCCATGTTTATTTGCCAAACTACGTCATCAATTACATCAACAGCACCCATCACATTTTAGGTGCAGCAAGCAGCTAGTGGTGCTGCCAAAGTAACAGAGCACTTGATTTTAGTCCAGTTATTAACAGGCAATGAAACTAGACTGTTGTTCCTGCAACATTATAAGGCAAATGGTTTCAATTTGAGGGAGAGTCTTCCAACTACAAGACACCTCAGCACCTAGGCTTTCTACATAGTGACTATTTCTTACTAAAGAGCTCTCAGGGGTGCTGGATCACTACAAGAGAAGTAATATATTCAAACACCCATGTATTATATTTACTATTTATATGATTTTGGGGACAACCATTCTAACATCCTGCACTTCCTGCTGCTCACTTTTGCTGAGGTTCTCGCCATACTTTGACACTTTGTCAGTATAAATAGGTCAGCCCAATGTTTCCAACAGTGGGATAAAAATGTCACTGGATTGTTTCTGAAAATCTCCAGACAGGTCTGGTTAAGATCCACTTTAGATAAACTGCAAATATCTGAAGTGGAAGGATCTGATAGTGATGGTCAGTTTTGTATTATTTCTACTCTCTTCATCACAGCTGGAGCTTTTGCCCAGCACTTGATAAATGTCTGACTCTTCTATTGTTTTTCTGGCAAGTGCACTAGAACTCAACAAATTGCGAATATGCCTGAGACATTCAGCACTAATTAAACTTTTCAATTAATAAACAGGAAAACCTTTAATCTTACAAACTCAGAATCCTCAGGGGACAGCTGTTGTCCTGACTGAGGCAGCTGGATATTTATAGCACATACATATATCAGCTCAGACACGCATATATAGATAATATACATATATTCAAGAAAGCAAATGAAAACAAAATAATAAAAAGAAAAATAAGAATTTCCTTTTGTTAACCTTTGTCTAGAAACTACATTAAATGGCCAAAGTCTAAAATTTCCTGCTTACTTAAGACTTGGTTAATTGCACTTTTACCCCTTGGCACTTGTGCCAAGGCACAATGTACCTCCATTAAATGCAGTAATAAAATATCCTAATTAGGCCACAGTCATCTCCATTCACTCTCATTATGCCAAACCAGTCTCATCAGAGTTGTCCCAACTCAAGCCAGTCTGTTCTAATGAAACAAAAGTAAAACACACAGGATGCCTCTGCATACCTTTAGGAGAAGGCAAATCTGAAATACACCACGTTCCCTTGCCGAGTGAACTTCACTCTGAGACATTCCCAATTATATCCCTGGGAACAGAGAGAACCACAGAGAGAACCAGCTTGCTCCTTCTTCTTAAAATGAGGTCTGAAAATTAATTGTACACGAGTCCTTTCCTATAATATCTTTATTCCTCTTTCAATCATTTGAAAGCTGAGTACAAATGAGAGCAAACTTTTCAAGGAAGACAAAAAGGCAAGTCCTTGAACAGAACCACGTGCTTTCTATCACTTCAAATAATTAACTGTGTAGCATTAAGAAAGGCCCTTCTGTATAAGCAAACCTTGACATTCAAAGTGCTTGTTAAACATTGGCTACGTAAAGCCAGTGAAGCATAGCATAGATCAATGTTGTGGTTATAGGCAGTACTTTTTCTGGCAATTGTAAATTCCGTTTGTCTTGTCACAGCAAGAAGGCTTCAAAAGTTTATTTTGAATGTTTATCTTATACTCTGCAAAGAATACAACAGAGAAACTGTAACTAGAAGAACCAAATCAAAATAGGAGATAAATGAAAGATAAAAGCAAAGAAAAAGAAAATCAATCTGAAGAAATTGCTCTGATACCCTATTAGAATGACACTTCTTTTGGCAGTGTGTCTTTCTGGCTTTATGCCAGATGCTTGCTTCAAATAAAAATATCATATATATTATATATAAGATTTCATGTAAATATGAGCAACACACTCTAATATAATCTCGCAGATTCATCTAACATTGCAATCTCTTGTGGGCAGCCCTCGTCTTGATTAAGCAAGATAGATAGCAATAAAAAATTAAAGTTAATTAAAGGGAATGACAGTAAAAGACAACTTAGGAAAAAAAAGAATAAATGGGAATTATACAGCGTGCATAACTTCATTCTTAAATTCTCTGATTAGGTATGATCCTCCAGTGAAGGAAGCACAGAATATCATTAGTTATAAAGGACACCTTGATGTGGTCAGGCTTCCTGTTTTCTGGCAGAGTGGTGGAGATGGGAAAAAAGGTGAAATAGGTTGAAACCATATTTCATTTTCCAGTTTTTATTTAAAAACAGTAATGCATCATCCTCTCTATACATATCTGTTTTGTTCAGACAGGGTGAAACTGGAAAGTCCAAACTCTATTAACATTTTCAAAAAAAACAATAAATCCACCTATCTCAGGACAACGGGTAATCACAAAATAAATGAGGTCACTCTGCCCTTCTCTTACAGCCTATGATTCTTTTATATCTAGAACATTAACCATGACAAAACATGATGTCTGTACCTACAATTATGCCAACACTGCCTCTGGAGGGCCTATGAGGTTTTTTCTCTCTTACTATTTACCAGGCTGTGTATTTATAATTCATGTCCTTTAATTACACTAATATATTTTATCCAAAGGTTGCTATTGTTGCTCTTCTTTTTTTTTTTTTTAACTCCCACTCCTGCTTAACACATTATTTCACATCCAAACCCAGAGGTTCATGTCTCTCCCCTAGGTATCAGATTTTAAGTCAGGTTTGCTTGCAGTCAGTTGTGAGCCTCTGTTAGCACTGTACGTTTCATGCTCTTGTGAGCATGACATGTAGTGCACACCCAGCTCTTGCCATGTCTTTTACCATCCTGATGCTGTACATTCCCTAAAACCAGCCTCGTGGGAGCACTCTGCAGTTACCTACCTTACAAGGAAACTCAAGAGAAGCACATCACACAATGCCTTCTGGAAATCACCTGCAGCTCCATTTGCATGATAAAAAGCAGTGATTTACTCATTCTCCTTGTACACAGTTCCTAGAAACAAAACCCTTTGCAGTGGGTTGAATCCCAATCCCATTGGTCTGAGGCACAGACAAGCTCTTGGGTTGTTTCTTGGTTTGAGAAAAGGAGATAGAAACCCCAGTTGTTTTTGTTTGAGACATTGACTGGGTCTTCCTCAACAAGTCTAACTCACATGTCATTTAGCTATTGAATGGAGCTAAACCTTAAAAAGTAAAGTTTTATGTGTAGAATAATAACCCTTCTCTTAATTGTCTACTTGCACTAAACAGATGTGAAAGATGCATCCTTCACTTCACTTTGGTATTCTCTTGTGTTCTGAAAACTTAAATTTCTGGGGCTGCTTTCAGAACAAATCTGTTTTTAATTTCTACTTGGGCTATGCTATGGTGCATTACTTCTAGAAATGTCTCAAAACCATTTAATGTGTCTCAAAGTAAGCCACAAATATAACATTAATGATTTGCTTTCTGTGCATTGGGATGGCTATGAGGTGAATCAAGAAAAAATATCCTATACTTTGCTTTTTAAAAAATTTATTTTAGGGTGACTGTATTGTGCCCTTTGAAGGTAGCTTTAGCTCAGTTAAATTTCACAAGTGGTTTTTTTTTTTTTCCATTTAGTCTTTTTAAGAGAACCCTCTGGTTTCCCCTGTAAAATCTGAGCAGAAAAATCCTCCATCTTGCATCAGAATGTGAGGCAGGCTGTGAAGAAAAAACACTATTCAAAATGAAGTTAGAATGTAATAATTGCACATTTGCCTGAGTAAGATATCAAGTCACCTCACTGTTGCTATATCTCTTCAATTTTAACTTCTGAAACAGTTTTGCTTTCCCTGTCAGTACCAAAATAAGCCAGTTACTCTTTTCATCTAATAGCCTTCAATTTTTCTCTTGAAATAAAATGTCACCTTTAAAGCAAAGACTAGTTTGATGAAAAATTATTTTGTTCTATTTTTCATTTGTCATCAAGCACGTCTCTGCAACATCAACATGAAATTATCTTCATTCTCCAGGAGGAATCTGCATTGAATCAATTATTTTAGAAATAATGTATCTATTGTTCTGACTGTGAAAAGGAGGATGGTACAGTACTCAATTGTGACTGCAAAAGAATAGTGTTGCAAGGTACTGAAATATTGTACTTTATAAATAATTGGGATATTGCTTCAGATAGCATAAACCTGATTGCAAGGTCAAATTAAAAAACCCCAAACAAACAAACATGCAAACCAGAAACAAAAATACACACTCCAAACACTCAACTTCAAATCTGCATTTGGCAACTGCTTAACTAACTGATTCAGAAAAAATTGCACCTTTCATTTCTCTCTCATGGCTGAAAGCTGTTTCAGTATCAGACATCAATTCCATTTTCTCCTTCCCCAGAATTAAATGGGATGAAAATATATTGCACACTCTGACACTAAGAGAGCTCATAATCAACACAAGCCATAACAATGTTAGAACGCCTAGTAAAGCAGTATGGGATTTCTTTGCCATTTCTGGGAGTTCAGAGCGACAATAAGTACAGCCAATTGCAATGTAATCAGCTTAAGTAATTCCAGTTTAACAAGTCTAGTTCGTTTAAATTAAGATTTTTCTAGTCACTTTTTAAAGTCAGAGTTGGAATTATTTGATATAAAAGTAGTGTCAGGGAACACGTCGGAATCATAAGACAAGTTTTGAGCATTTAAATGGCTTTTATATACTCCACCATTATTGCTAGCATGTTTCATCTTGGGTTTGGATACCCTTAGAATTGAAAGCTCTAACGTATGTGGAGGGAAACGAAAGCAATTTATTTGTACCTTGTTTAATGTGCCTATAAAAACTGCTAGTATTTTTCCATAGTGGTTGCCTTTCTAGGTTTCTTTTTTATATGCTTCAGCTGTTCTCTTTAATAACAAAGTTAGTCTCTTATTCAGGAAGCAATGCCTGAATGTGAAATATTACAGATCAGACTGTTTTTAATGTAGATAAAAGCATGGCACAGTAAAATAAAAAATAAGTTGTAGTGCCTCCAATAAAAGAAATTTATAACTGAAAACCACTCTTTGCAGATAAAGCTTCATTACAGCTGTACTTGCTTTGTTTTAACCGGAAATTAAAGCAGTATTTAAGCAATAAAAGTAAAAGTTTCATTACAAGTTAAAGAAGTTAGAAAAGAACAAACACCCTAATGACAAATCAAACACATCCAGCGAACACACACTCTCTTTCACCATTGGAGACATTTTAATTTTCATCCCATTAGTAAATCTTGTTTTACTTGAAAAATTTCTTGAGAAATCTCCATTTCCCAGAAAGCTACATTCCAGAACACATAACTTCATAACCACATTAATGGTTATTTGCATAGAAAGAAGGAATTTTACATCTCTCCACTTAACCTGGAAGCATAGAAGTTACCAGGCATATACATAAAATAAATAGTATTTATAACAAATTAAGGCACACCAAAGCAATCAAAGGACATAGAAGTGAATGAACTGCCACAGAGCCAGAGCCACTAACCAAACTGCAAAGGAAGAAAGTAATTGTTTCACACCATGATGTAGAAAGAAATAATTTCTGGTTCAAGGGAAAGAACTGGACCTGATCATCAGGCACTGACTTCAATAACACTTTTTGAACTGTTCGAACTAAATAGGTTTGTAGTTTTCTATCCAATATTCCTGAGGCAGCAAAGTTTACATGTACCTGTTAGGATGCTCTGCTGAATCAGGCCCCTTTGGCACTTAAAAGCACTTAGAGCACTGATCTATAAAATGAAAACAAGCATTTCAAGCTACAAAGAGATAAATGTTACCTGGTATATTAAGAAAATCAAAACCAAAAGAAAAACAAACAAAAAACCCCAACCAACCAACCCCCAACAAAACAAAACAAAACAACCCCAAACCCCACAAACCCAAGTACAAACAATGAAACATAAACAAAAGGTAAATCCTTCAAATTACTAGAAAGATGATTTTCTTTCAGGCAAAGCTGTTAACTGCTGCTGGGAGTTATGTAAATATTTAAGCATAATCAGCATCCGGCCATGGAGTTCATAGCGGTAAACAATGCAATGATTTACAACCTTTCAAACTGAACACTTTACATTTCTTTTATACTGTATCTTATATGCAAATTTACTTGTGTTTTCTGTTAGAGAATTACATGATGAAAAGTCCAGCTCAGAGAAACAGCTGGGTAGTTTGGGTTTGTTGTGGTTTTTTTTTTCATAAAGAATTGGCATGTTTTTACACTTTGGTCTATTCTGCCTTCAGCAACGGCGCAAATATTTATCCAGTGTACAAAAGACTGACACACTGATTTCCCTTTAACCTAGTCTAATGGCCTTTGAAGTTTATACATTTAACCACTTCAGGTCGCTCCCTTCTCATCACTTCCCATGCAGGCTTATGGCTCAGCTTACCAAGTAGCATCTGCCAGACAAAATGGTCACACTGACACACAGCACCATGGTCAAGGCTGATGAGTGACAGTTTTACTCTCTCTTGTGACAAGCATTTATTTGGGGGGGAGGGGATGAGAAAATATTAAGGTAGGTACTACAGGCTTGTATTTCCCAATTTGTGAATCAGTGATTTTCAGTGTTAATCAGTTAAGGCAAAAGATGTCACTTCTAACTTGAACATTACAAAAATGCTTAGGCTGTAATTCTTCCCCACCCCTTTAGAAACACATCCAATCTCCATGGTTTTGCTCCAATGTCTGAATTACCAGAGGAATTCTGAATGTACCAGAGGAAAGAAGAGAGTTTGTCTTCTCAAACTACAAAAGATGCAGCAAACCTACGTGAGAGATTTGACTTCTTCCCTGAGTCAGAAATATCTTCTCTTAGAGATGACATAAGGACTTCTTTGGGTATCTGTCTGCCACCCTAGGTCAACATCTTACTCAAAGGAAGGACACAACAAACCTTCAAGTAAAAATGGTATTCACACTCATATTCTGTCAGAGAAAATATAAGCCTGCTTACTCACAGTGAAACATCTGCAAGGCATTGACAGACAGTGAAGCGCTTGAGGTAGGAATGAATACCTTGGAAATTAGTGGTTAGCTGGATATTTCGTAGAAGACAACCTAAAAACAGAATCAATTTTCCCTACATACAGCATGGGGAAACCCTTTGGAAACATTGATGCTCTTGTACGTACAGTACTGAATGCTTTCCTAGTTTATGTTTGATTTACAGATAAAAATGTTCTGCAGATTTCTCCAGCTGTGTTCCCTTCGCAGATTGTGAGATGCAGCAATCTGTTGGAGAGCAGCTGTTACTTCATATGTAGTTTTATTTGCATCAATGTAAAATAGCAGCTTGCTACATGAATAAAACATGCTTTCTTTTGCCCTGTACTGGTAGAAAGATTTATCTATTTAATTTATTTTTACATCAAAGAGCTTTATTTTTAAAGAAGATTTTTTTTTAAACGAAAATTTATTTTCAATTATGTATTTTAAGATTCTAAAATGCCCATGTAGTCTTTTTAGAATTGGTGGTATCTCTTTTTGCTCTGAACAGAGATAGCTTTGCAAACAGATTTTAAAATATGTTCAGTCAATACTTTGTTTGAAAAGCCCACCTCCATGCCATTCACCACAATGATCAAATGCACAGTAACTTTCAGAATTACATGCAGAAATGTGCCATCTCCAAGAACAATGGTACCTACATAATGGTTCGGAACTTTTCAAACTTTTAGTGGCTAATTCTAAATGTCTAGGGAGATATTAATGATGATACCCTATCTGAATGCCTCAGATGCAAATCAACATCCAATTTCGGCTTTAAATACTTACATTAGATTTATGCCTATCACGTTCCAGTGGGACTGACCCTGGCCTTCCGCACTCAGTGATGTCTGTTAATAGAGACCTTGTGTACAAGGCCACTGACCACTGCTGTAACTTCCCTAAGTTTTCAGTCTCTCCCATCAAACTCAGCTGGGAGCTAGGGACCAGTCAGCAGACAAGAGAAACACTCCAAACAGCAGTTCCAAATGGCTGTGGACCTTTTCCTGTGCTTTGTCTGAATGCTTTCTAAAAAGCTCTGTTTTGTAGAGAACACCTATCCTACTGGTGCCTTAATTTCTGTCTTCTTTGTGTCTTAGATTTCTTTCTTAAGTCTGTCTTTTTATGTTTAGGTAGAATCATTTAAATACACTATGTCACAGCTGCTTCCTCAGTCAAGGAAATGTTTTTTGTCAACAACATATAGCTTTTTATGTGCTGAGATATTGCAGGGCTTTTTGTTGTTGTTGGTTTTGGTTTTGAACTTTTGTTTGGGTTTGTTTTTACATCCCATCCTTTTACTGCTTAAATGAACTTGCTTAAATATAACTTAAGATCATGCTTCCACTCACAGCTGCTGTATGACAAGAGTAGCTGAATTCAGATCATCTGAGTTCATTAAAATTTTTAAATTCAAGACCAAATTTTTCATGAAACCTTTTTAAACATATAGAACACTTCCTACTTGCATTAATGGTATTTCACAGTGGAGCCTGACACTTGAGGGCAAAATTAAAATGTGGGCGTTACTGTACCCACATTTACCTTTCCTCTAAACATTGAAAGAGGGCAGCAGGGAGGAACCACCCAACATGTTTAATTTCAGACACAGATCAAGAAACACCAGACTCCAAGGAAGAAAGATCAGCGTTTGTTTGAAAATGTTTCAGCAAACCTGCAGCCAAACACAAACATCAGCATCTCATGCTTTTCCATATGAAATAAATCCCAGCTTTATCTGATTTCATCAGGCATTCTGTAATGTTTCTTTTATTTTTTTTAAGACCTCCATTCTATGTCTCAGATTGCAATTGCTCTGCCATTCATGAGATTACATCTGTACCAGCTAAAGCCTTACCAGCCTTTACAATACCTCCCAGATAATTTCCACAGATACAGGGCACCAACCATTTGTCATTTTTCTGCAACAGCTGAACTTTCAGATCAATTACAAAAGGAAGCAGTGATAAAGTAAACAAGATATGTCACCGCTTTGGATTCCAGAAACTAGATTTTGCCACTCTGACAAACACCATTACTCTTCTCCCAGGGCATAACTAGGCTATTCATAAAGCAAGACACCACCTACACTGAAAAAGGGTTAAGGACCTGACTCTACATAGAACAGAATAATTTAGGTTGGAAAAGACCTTTAAGATCATTGAGTCCAGCCATAAACAAACATTGCTATGCATATGTCTTCATAAATTATACATATATATATACAGCATATTTTTAATCATATATCATGTATCTCTATTGTGGGTGTCTGTCTCTTCTCCTGAATTACAAGTGATAGGATAAGAGGAAACAGCCTCAAGTTATACCAGAAGAGGCTTAGCTTTGATATTAGGAAAAATTTCTTCACTGAGTGTGTTGTCAAGCCTTGGATCAGACTGCCCAGGGAAGTGGGTGAGTCACCGTTCTCGAAGATATTAAAAAAATGTGTCGATGTGGCACTTGGGGACATGGTTTAGTGGAGGACTTGGCAGTGCTGGGTTGATGGTAGCACTCGATGATCCCGGAGGACCCTTCCAACCTAAACAGTTCTATGATTCTCTGTACCACAGCACACACATTGACCTTCCAGTCACCCAATTCCCACTCTTATGTTTCCTTCATTTGCAGCCAGACCATGCAATACCTGTTCAGCACCCTGGCTGGGTGCAGAGCCTTCCATCTTCACTTGAGCCTCATTTGTATCCAGCTAGATTCTCAAATGGATTTTAAAGAGACACTAGCACACTACTCTGAAAAAAGACACCAGATTGTTTGGATCTCATTATGGAATACAAATTGGATAAAAACATTAACTTTCTCCCCACTTCACATTAGGTAATGAGCAGATTTATCTTCTATTTCCATGTGTTTTTTCCCCTCACAGACAGCAGACAGTATACCAAGATAAGTATAAAAAAGCTTCATGTTTTGAACTCATTTTAACTTGTTTCCTGAAAAAGGGGCAATGAGTGCCACTGCCTACTGATCATTCTTTTGTTTCTTTAGACACTCCCTGAGATGATTTAATGAACTTTTCCCTATATAACCTCCACTGAAGTACTGTGAGAGTGAATGAAGAGTTGAATAGTTCATCTTGTTTTCAATTAAATAACTGCGTTCTTCTCAAGAATCCCATTCTATTTAAACTCTCTATGCCTAATAACTGCTGAGTTCATCCAATCTAAATTTCAGCTGACACCTTTTTAATAGTGTTATGTTTGAAAAGTAAGTCACAAAGCCTCATGTGAACCCAAATTCATTTGGATACTGCCACTGTGGATTTTACATTCCATTGAAATATCTACAAAAAGGCTTTTCCCATTAAATCACAGTGAACCTTAGGCTACTAGCAAAAAGTTGGTATATTCAGGTCTCTGCCCCTACAATGCTTCACAAAAGAAATACACTCTAAAACATACCAGGAACAATGTTGAAATTGATAGAATAGCCAATTAAAATTGCTAAGAGTGATGGGAACAAAACATTTGTGTAAGCTTAGTCAAACAGTGAAGGATAGGCATGAATTAAAGCAATTGGAAGTGGTCAATAAGTCAAGTAACAGGAGATTAAATATGAGCTCACATACTGAGTAAAAACACTGGAAGGCAGACAGGAAAACTAATACAAGTAAGCCAAGGTTTATGATACTCAGGACAAAGATAAGTCAAACGTTTTTACCAAACTCCTCTCTCATTCTCACTGCTGATTCCTGTTGCCGTATTTCTCTACCTGCAGCATTCATCCAGCACGAGCTGTAGAAAGGGGTCCATAGCTCACTGAAGCAGGCTCAATGACCAAAGCTCTTGTTTTCACTTTTCACCATTATCCAAGTAATTTCTTATTGTTATTAAAGACATAGCAGCTAAAAATAACTGAAAATCAGTTTTAAAAACACGCTTTTCCCAAGAGCCACGTTAAAAGACTTACCACACTCACTCCTACTCCATTTTTCAAAGAAAATGCATTGATTTTAATTCCTGGTTCCAAATACATCTTCTGTGTTGGATGTTGTGAAGATTTATGAGACATGAATAACAAAATTTGAAACCAGGTAGAAGTCAAAGTAACAAAGATCTTGCAGAACCAGTTCACTGCGTAGACTGACTGATATTTGAGCTGCAAGCCACCAGAAAGGCTCAAGAGATTTTTGTGCCCTCCAGTTTAGATTAGACAATTGACACCAATTTTCAAATAAGTTTAAATCCAACCATCGATTTCTCATCTGTTCTCACTTTTTCCTAGCTTCTATTATTATCTAGCAGCCAGTTATGTTTTGAAGTGAGCTTCTTGCTAAACAGCAATGTGACTACTTAAACTTTGAAGGGCAGACTTGCCCATTTAATAAAATATTTCATTAAAAATATATTTAAATTACCTTTAAAAATCCCCCAAACAAAAACACACACAAATAAAAACAGAACAAGCCAAACAATCTCCAACCCTCAACACCAGCCATGTTCCAAAATGCTCTGAAACAACCCAGCTTGCCAGTGGTTTAGTATAGCATTGAAGTCATGGGATTTTCCCTTAACCTTGTCAGACTTCAAAATGGGCCCCCTCTTGAAATCTCTGTATCTTTTATACCTGAACAGCTCCTATGCCACAGACATCCCATTCATCATATTCCCCAGACCTTGCAAGTGACCAAGTGTGTGATGCACAGTTTGGAAAGGATGGTGCAAGGATAAGAGAAGTACAAGGAATATATGGTGCTAAAGCAAATATTTGCTGCTTCCTGCATTCAGAAATAATCTAAAGTTCTTCCATCTTATACACTTCACTGAAATTTAAAAACAAAAAAGCTATTCTGACAGCTTGGTTTGGTAAAACATCTGGCTATTGTGTCTGTGGGACTGGAGGCAGAGCAGCTGATTTTGACAGGAGGAAAGTACAAGTCCTACAGAATTGTACAAGTCCCATTTATTGTCATCCTTACTATAATTATTTAAAAAAAGGAAATACATCAATAGGTATTGAAAGACATCAATAGAATCCCACAAATAACTTAACAAGAGAAAAAACTGGCCCCTATCTTCCATATGACAATGAGCACAGAAAACCAGGCCACTTGATTTGACTTAGCACTGATGGAAGAGCTGCTGCTGCTTCTCCCTCCCTTCCCTACACGTTTTTGGATAACATTTGTAGCTCAGCAAAGCAACCAGTCACCACATCCTTGAGGGGGGGGGTGTGTGTGTGTGTGTGTGTGTGTGTGAAACAGAGCCCTTCAGTTCTGAACTCAACACTTAAACCCATGTCATAAGTCCGGGTTTGCTCCAAAGCTCTCGAAGGACATTTTCTCCTGGTGTAGCCTTTGCCATTTTTCTGCTGCAGCTGAAGTGCAAAGATCAATGTCAAAGGGAATATCTCAGCAAGCAAAGAGGAGATGATACTGGTTTCATTTCTAGTGGCAAGATTCTGCCACTCTGCATCAGAAATAATTGTGTCCTTTACCGTTGAAGACCACAAGGCCATACATAAGCTCAGGCACAGCTTGTGGCAGAACTCTGCTTTTAGGGAAGGTCAGTGAGAGATATGTTATTGTACATACAGATATGGAAGCTCAGAAAGTCCCCATTTTCATTATTTTGAAGGATTTCTTACAACTATACTGACAAATAACAGATTTTTTTGCTTCTTTTATTTAATTAAAAACACTACACAGTAGGAATGCTGCAACACTATACACAACACAGAGTAAAAATGAGCAGAACCTGCAAACTACCCTATAAATCCATGTTCTCCTGCAAAGTTAATTTAGTAAGGTTCTCACAAACGTTCTTGTTTGATAATTAAATGGAGTGTAAAAATAATAATAAAACCTGGCATAATTGCATTGCTAAAATAATCCTGCACCTGCACAATGAACTGCTTGGTAATCAGCCAGATGTTACATTTTATCTAAATGCCCATATTACAACACTGACAGTAGCCTTGTGTACCGCCTCCCTTTTCTTTCTCCAGGAGTAAAGAAACCCACAGTGTCCCTCCCGTGGTTGATCCCAATAGTTTAACATCAGCTTCACAGTTGTGACTGACTATACTGAGTGTGGATCTCAGCCAACTTGAAATTATGTCCCAAAAAGTGCAGTACATAGCGACAGGAAAGCGAGACAAGCACATGCTTTTCACCATGGAATATGAGGTTTCATATGCACCACTACAATTTACAATTACAGCGCGGATGGCTTCACAGCTATAGCACAGCCTCCTTCCCCACAAAAGATATAAAGGCAGGCAGAAGGTATCAAGAAGTGGGCCCTCACATTCCAAATAGTTAATTAATTAATATGTTTACTGCATAATTTAACAAATTGGAAAAAAAAGATAGCATTTGGAACTGACTAGAATCCATGCATTTCCTCTGTTAGCAAATGTGAGATCTTATTGCACATCATTCCATACAACACGTTTTTCCCTTTTTTACTTAATACCACAATGTCATTGTGCTTTTGTCACACTATTCGTTTGAATAAACATTTTTTTTATGGTTTGTAAATGTAGGTAACAAAATCAAGACTGAAAAAAAGGCATTTGTTTTCTCAAATGGCCTTTTCATTTTCACATCCAATACAACAATCTTCACTCATAATTTTCTTGGAAGACACCTGTGATTCAGATAGCTCCCTGTAATTAAAGTATTACAGATGGTCAGAATGGTGTGTTCATACCCCAGTGAAACCTTGAAAATTTGACTTATTATGTTTAGATCACCCCAACCTTTTGGATAAGATCAAGTTGAGCAACAGGTCTCTCTCTGAGAAGCAGCAGGAAACCAGATTTAATGATCTAATAGGATTTTTTTTCTCCAAATATTCTAAAGGTTTTGATTCAATAAATCTTTCACCAATGTCAAGTATCTAAACTAAACTATTATGAACATTTGAGAAGAGTCAGTCTTCCTTACAATAAAAGCTGCAATCAAAGTTATATAAACAAGACTTGCAGACTGAAGGGTCAAATCCTCATTTAGTAAACAAAAGAGTCTCAAAATACTGTCAGACTAGAGCTGGGAATTTCCTGGTCCTCAAACTAATAGAAAAATTATATACACTCCCAAAGTTGTATTTGCGTTTGTTAACCAAACGGAGCTATTTTAACTATGTGAGGCATTATATATTTTATATAATTTTATATATATATTTTTATATATATATATTTTTTTTTTCTCAACAATCAAGTGAAGCTGCTCTTTGCCAATTGCTGACTTTAGAATATTTTTATCAAATAGAGCTAATGTTTTATTTGCCCAAGGTGGGATTTCATACATAAACACAGCAAACCTTTATCAGCTAGAGCAAGCAAAACATTTCCTCTTTCTCCTCTGAGTTATTCTTATAATTACACTGAGTTTTAGAATAGCACAGCTTAAAAAAGGCAAAGTACACAATTACTGATAAACAGTCTGTTTTTCACTCTGTTGTCCCCTTCTGATCTTTTTTGCCTCCCTATTACTTATAACAATATTAATTAATGCCCAACCCCTCACCAACTGATTAGAGAGCACAAGGGAATCGTACCTACATGAGACTCAGTGCAACAGTTCAGCAGTTGAAAGAGACCAAGTCCAGCTGAGATAGTGCAGAAACTTTACAAAATACTTTTAGAAACCAACACTGAACAATAAAAAAAAAAGAGCAAGAAAATCCCTGTTTGTGTTCCTTCTGTTGCAGAGACAAATGCTGCCGCTGCACAGCCATTGCCATCATTGAAATACAAACCCACAATATTGGTACAATACAATTGCACACTGTGTAATCACTCATTAATTTAGTCATTTAAGCATTTCAATATGTAGTACCAGTACTTTGGTAACTGCACTCTTGCTGCCAACCTCCTCAGTTTCCTGATGTAGAAGACAGGAATAGCCACGGAAGGGCTCTCCCCTGACAAACCCACTCTGCTTTTACTCAGGTCTATGGATCTGCAGCTGTTGCACTTAAGATGACTTCAGAAAATAAAGAAAATAACAAATTTCCAACTCTATATATTACAAAGCCAGTAACTTCCTAGACTGCCACCTTGTTTGCTGCTCCAACACTGTATTTTGCACACTAAGACAGTACTTTTCTTCTTTCCAGAATACACAACGTCTTCATGCAGCCCAAATGAATTGGCCAAATCTGGACATGGTGAGATATGGGCCATAATTTATTAATTTTCTCAATGTTTATTGAAAACTATTTTCTCACTTCAGAAACAAAAATCTAAGCAGTTTTTAACCAATGTGCCTCCTGTCATTTCTCATCTAAACAAACAACCCTTTCAAAGCTCTTTCATTATGCCTTTCTTTCCCCAAAAGAATAAAGTTCTCTCTTCAGTAATTGCAGAAAGCATAATGGATTAACACTTTTAATCTATTTTAAAATATTATTTGCAATGAACTCCATGTGGTGCTTTTGATTACTCTAACAGATTATAACTATTTCTTTACTTTGTACTGCAGACTCCAAAACCAGTACAGTTTTTGTCAAATATGTAAAAGGAGATTAATTTTTCCACACTCCTTTTCACCAGGCTAAACACCTCCAGTTCCTTCAGCCGCTCCTCACAGGACTTGTGCTCCAGACCCTTCTCCAGCTCCATCACCCTTCTCTGGACTCACTCCAGCACCTCAATGTTTCTCCTCCAGTGAGGGGCCCAGAATTGAACACAGCACTTGAGGTGCAGCCTCACCAGTGCCCAGTACAGGGGCATGATGACATCCCTGATCCTGTTGGCCATGCTGTTACTGACACAAGCCAGGCCTTCTTGGCCACACTGCTGGCTCATCCCAGTGTGTATCCATTCTCCCAGAGAGCTGATGAAAATAAAAATCCTTCTCAGTGTACTGATGACCTCACCGGTGAAAATTTTCTAGGCATTCCTATAATTTACTTCCCAGTTTTTAGCAACTTAATAATCTATAGAAGAATTTTCCATCTAACACCTGTATCTCTGAATAGCATTGAAGAAAGTTCATCTTGAAGCTTTGTGGTTTTGTGTGTTGGGGTTTTTTTTATAATTATTTGAAACTTGAGTACATATTTTGAACCAAAAAAATTGTCTATCCCCTCAATAATATTTTTTAAGCGCCTGAGTAATATTTGTGATTTAAGTCTTCCTTCAACAGATCTCTGTGGCAGCTAAACAGAGGTAGCAGTGTCCATGTGCAAGAAATGTCATACATGACTCCTTCTTATAAAATGGTTTAAAAAATATCACCATCTGAAGCATACAGAATATCCATGAATAAATATGTTACTCATCCTTTCCTTGTGCACATGTAGTGTAACAGGCTGTCAACCTGCAGGATTACATGCTGTCTTTTCACAAAAGATGCAAGTCTCAATGGGCAGAACAAGCAATACTAACACATATAGTGATTTTAAAATTTGGTATTTTATCCTTATTGCTTAATGTTTGATTACAGGCCTTGTCTAGCCAACATTTCCCAAGTTAATACTTTTATACTTGAATTAAAAAGCAACTGTCCCATAAAAGCTGAGGAATATTCCCTTGTTCTTATTTATTGCTTTCCTAGCTTACAGGCAATGGGATTGTTCTTACTCCATTTAAATGCAAGTAAAACATGTTAGCTCGCTTCACCGTAAATAGTCATTATTAAAAAGTGTTGGCGATGTGGGCAGAAAGTCTCCACATGCAATCAGAAAGGAGCTTCTCCATCAATCAGTGCCAGATATTTTTTCTTTTGTTTGCTTTATTTTACCTTAAAACAAAAGACCCTGTGTACAGGAGGGAAACAATCTGAAAACAAAGAACAGCAGGGCCAGACAACATTAAGGAGTACTCTCTTGAGAAGGAGGAAAATGGTATTGTATTGCATACAGTACTAACAAAGCTATTATTGCAATACTCTCTTACGCTGCCCACACTTTATAGAAGACATTGATAATCTGGAAAGATTCAAAATGTAAACTAGTAAGAAACAACAAGAAAACTTGGAGAGCTGTTTCTCAGTAAGATAATGAAAGACGCTCCATGCCCTAATTTACTTGAGCTATTGAGAATAACAAAAATCAGTGTCTCTTTGCTCTCTAACAGCAGCAGATACAGGCAGAAAATTATTCAGTGAGGCAAGGCTTACAAATAAGGTGAAGCAGCATTTTTGAGTAGACACAAAAAATGTAAAAACTCTTAATTCAAGCCAAACAAAGACAAAGCAAATCTAATTTAAAGTACATGCTGAGAATAATAGTTCTCTATATAATGTGATTAATGTAAGTTCAAGAGGAAACTTGGACCAAGCAGTGCCATCTACTTCCTAAAGAAAAACATCTCATCATTAAATGATTACTCTTAGCAGATCTCTGACCATCTAAACAATTCTGAATATGCAGACCTCCTTCCCCTGAACCACTCAATTTTTTTTTCAGACAATAAGCTCTCACATATTGCAACAAATTAGAAGAACAAAAATTAGAAACACGTTCAACTTAATTTTGCAGTTGTTTGGAGTTTTCTAGTGAAGACATTCATACAATACAGAATAAAATCAGTGACTGTTTCACCATCAAGACACACACGGAGCAAAAAAACATCATCACCTTTCGAGAGGTCAGTATTATCCACCAAGATATTTCTATATTATCACTACGTGAAAACAATTCCTGAACTATCTGACCTATTTGATTCTTTCCACTGACATTCTTTTTTCCTGCTCAGAGGAACAGCCTGACAACAGTACAGGGAAAAACATTTTCTCTAACTCTTCCTCAATACTCTCACAGCCAAAATAAACTTGTTTGTAAGATGGCTTTCTTCTCATTGACTCAGAGTAAACAATAAAAAAGCACCACTGAAGTGGACACACAGCAAAGAAACAATTTCACCTTGGACAATTACACTGGCTGTTCAGGAAATGATGCACAATGGGCTCCCCCGAAACCAGCTCTAAAATTATTCATATCTGTAATGGATGTATCCCATTTATCACCATCTAGACTGAAATGGCATTCCCGTGTAGAGCTTTATCACAGCCCAGGGAAGAGCCTCTGAATTCAGTCTGCCTCTGGAATCTTGATACACGAATGTAAACTTTCTAGACACATGAAAAATGGCAACGTGGAAATTACTCCATACAAAAGTCTACCAACCTGTTCTTTCTCTGAGGAAGTAAGGACTATACCAAGTACACAGAGGAAAAGGATCGATACAGTCAAGCCCCCAGATATTCTCACAACTTTTCTGAGAAAAACATTCACAATAAAGACAAATTTTATCAGTGTAGCACCTGTCAGGATTATAACAGTTACATTGGTTCAGACCAACAAGACCTCACAGCCCAATTTCTTGTCTCCAAGATATTAGCAGGTGCTGAGGTAAGAGTAAAACAAGGGTAAGCAGTTATGCCACTTTGTACTGGTGGGAATGGGACTGGACAGTTCATCCTTTTTGATTTCTTTCAGGAGGAAAAAAACCAAGCCTCATGGAAAGGCATCAAAATATGTAAATAGTGGGGTTTGGTAATGAGAAACATGAAAAGCTACTCTATGCTTCCAATGGTGCAAGTCATGCATTACTTAAATTATTCCCACATTCACTCTTGGGTTTTGTCATGTATTTGTTGCCTGTCTGGATATCACAAACATAAGCACAGCAGAGCTGCATCAGAATGAAAGAGCATGGTGGCTGCACCAATGAAATATTGAGACAGCCTAATTATAACTCAAAGAGGTCATTAGCATGCCCCCTTGTCTGTTCCTCCTGCCTAGGTTGGGAGATGTCAAAATTGCAGGTTGGGGAGTATCACACAGTGAGTCTCCAGCTTCTCAGTATCCTTCATCTGCAGTGCTACAACTGCTGCCCTGAATTGGACAACAAGTATTTTCAATTAGTTAGCGTAAAAATGCACAGTTCTCAAACACCAACAAGTCAAGCACAAGCTTCGTTTGTTTTTCTTTTAAATTCTTGCAGCAAACTGACATATTTAGCAGATATATACTCTCACTTACATTTATCTTTTCATATACGCTGTCCCTCCTTATGGAAATACACGTTGGTAAGCCTTTCATGTATTTAACAGCCTTACCCAAAGTGCAAATAAGATGCCTCTACACAGCATCATTTAAAAACAGGAATGAATTACCTATTTAAAAGAATAACTAAAGGAATTACTATGATTTATTGTACAGTGTGCACTTCAGTATTGCTTAACAATAAACATCTGAATACAGACTTGCTCCCTAAATAGAGCTACACATCAACATCTCTCACTACTTTCTCTCTCACAGGACTGCAGCAAACTTTAAAGAACATTATGATGATATCTTAAGTATCTGAAGTTGCTGCACCAGAAAAGAAACAGTTTTCACCCTATTTTGGATCACAGAACTATTACATTATAATGATGCAGCTTAGCACAATGTTCCTTTTAGTAAGAGCCTTAAAGGACTAGTTAACAGATTCTCTCTGAATACAGTCTCAAAGTCTGGGTTTGACAAAGTCTTTTGGCACAGCTCCTATTCCTTCAATCCCTTCTCTAGTACAGAGACAAAAAGGGTTAAAAGTAAAAAAGAGCACAGAGGTATCAGGCTTAAACAAACTAGCTTAGGCACTATTTCAGTCATCAAAACCTTCAACTCAGCACAGACCATAAAGAAAAAACCCATATTTAACTAACCTGCATAGAGCTCCATCTTTTTTATGCACAATTAGCTCACTGAAAGCTATCATAGGTATGGCTAAAGCATAATAAATAAAATAAATATACTGGAAAGGCCTAAAGGAACATGTGGGTAAGGGATTTTATGCAGATGTCTTTCCTCAAGAAGCCTACTCAATTTACTACCAAAGGAAAGCTACAGTGATTTTCCAACTTATTAGGATGAATGTATCCAGAGATGGCTGTTTCCAGCCCCCAGCCAAACCTAAAGCCATCCATCCAGGGCACCAAATCTGATTGCCATCTTTTCCCACTTCTACAGCACAGAGTAGAAAGGAAGGTGAAACGGGTGAGAAGCAAAACGGCTGAGCTAAGAAAAGGACAGAATCTTAATCTGAATTGTGACCATCCCCACAGAGGTCATTTGCTTCACTAAAAAAACCAACACAAGATACGCTGTAAGAGAATCATTAACTTGAATGCTATTGAAGAATTGTATTTTGTAGTGCAGTCCACCAGACTGCTCACAGTAATCACATAAAAGTAGCAACAAACACATCCTGATTTATTGTGCAACAACAAATAAAAAAAGAACAAAATGTAGTTTGAATGTTCACAAATACTTTTTAACTGAAACAACCAAATTCTGTTATTTAATCATTTGCATCATATTAGCAACTGTATATGCATTGAATAGCACTTCTAAGTTACAGGAAAATCATGGATACAGGAAAAAACATTCAAATAAAAATATACATAAAATTGCTTTAATAGTCATCTCATGTTTTTCTTTAAGCAGCTCATATAAGGAAATATCAGAAAATGCTAAATATTTAGGTCACATTGCATGATAAATTCTGCTCTTGTTGAATGTTCAGCAAGTTACAGTACAGCATTACACTACAAAGTCTGTAAATAATTTTAGGATGGAAATGCCTTCAACTTACCCTAAGACAGTCAGTCCTGTTTCTTTTCAAAACCCAAGAAAAGTTATGTAATATCTTCCTGAGGACTGTCCTGTTCCTTTTCGAAACCCAAGAAAAGTTATGTAATATCTTCCTGAGGACTATACATCCTGAATAAATATCACAGCAATATCACACTAGTTTTGTTGGGTTTGGTTTGTCTGTTTGGTTTTTAAACAGGTCAATTATGAAGTTTTTGGTTCCTATAAATGCAGTAAATCCACTGCACATAGCAGACAGTAACTTCTGACTGTGTATAACCCACATCATGTTTTGTACTGACTGCAGTGCTCTATATAAAATTTTCCATAAAAACCTGTAAAAATTGTAGTTAAAAACTACTTAACAACAGCATTTGTATGATAAAAAAGCACTTTAAGTTCCCACTAAACACCACTTCACATGGTTTGGGCAAGTTTTGTTGGAAGAAAATAATGTACAAAGCAGTTGTTGATGTGTCCAGATTCAGGAGTAATTAAGCACATGATTATGCACTTTGATGAACATGAGGGCCATCCTTTGCCTTAGGGAAGTGGCTCCCACAGAGCAAGAGCTGATACAGGCAGCTTTCTATGTAGAAATTCTGTGTCAGTACAGTTTCTCCTTTCTTCTGATTTATAATTGATGTGCTTGCCCTCTCTTTATTGTCATGGCAGTAACGCTTGGGGTAATATAATTAAGGTTGGAAGTTCATAAATATTTTTCTGAGAAATTTGTTGAGAAAGGACGATCTACTCAGCAGAGCCTAAAACTTCTATAATTTTATGTCTCTTGCTACAGTTACCTGCTACTTTTCTTGAACGACATGGAAGAGAACAAGTGGAAGATGTCTTATGAGTTCTGCAAGTATTATGTATTTATGTACCTAGAGAGGAGACGACTCTAGAAGTCCACTGGAAAAAGATCTCCCTTTACTTTTAATGCCTTTTTAGAGTAAAATCATGTATCTTATTGGTATAAATTACAGCAGCATCTCAAGAAAGTTTTGATATATGAGCAAAGGCACTTTTTACTGTCTACATGGTGATGCTTTTCTGATCTATAAACTTCATACAAAATTACATGAGACCATAATACATGAATTACAGACCAGACCTTGGACTACAAGTTGTAGGCTTATAGTCGAAACAAATTTCTTCCATAGCTACTATATAAAGCATTTTGAAGAAGGGTTAAAGTGAACCCTGGAATATCTTAACAGTTTCCTTAAGCAAAACACCCTCTTACTTGGTTAAATTTTGCTTGCAAAAAACCAATAAAAAGTACTTCACATGAGAAGCAGTCCAGTTTGTGCTCCAATTGAGTCCTGCCTAACTCAGCCATGATCTGGATATGAAAAGTTTCAAATTCATGGAATAATTTATTACAGCATTGTTTGGAAATGCTCTCAAAAACCATACAAAGCCTGGGTGTGCTTTGAGTATATATTTTATGGGTTGATATAAACTTTATAGTTTAAAAAGTTGCAATGAATACCCACATATTGGTATTAGCAGCATTAATTCTCGATTATACTTTTGCAGGTTTTTCCCAATATACTAAAAAACCTTGAAAACTAACCAACAAACCAAGCGACCAACAAATATTTGCGTAATCCCAGGTAGATAACCAACAACTTGTCATGAGGAACTTTCAATCTAACATTTACTGTGATAGACACAAGATTTGTCTGGTACACACTGATGACACAACTCAGGATATTTCCGGATATAGTTAAATCTTAAACACTATTGTATTTACTGATTGCCTCCCTTTTTAATACTTTGAGCTTTTAAAAAAACCTAAATCCATCTAAACTAATTCAGTGAATCTTAGTCACAGATAAATTTTGGTTCACTTACGTAAAACCAGATGTTACAGTTTATGTTCATGCTAGTAAAATTTAGATAAACCACCCTGTCTATTTCTCAATATTGTATAGGAGAGAGTGTGTGGGAAAACAGAAACCCAACTCTTAAAGTTATTTAAGTTATAGAAAAGCAAAAAGAGAAAGAGAAAAAACTTATCATCAGAAAATGCTACCAGCAGCAAAAGAAAACGCAACACATAAATATTTCCATGTAAACAACATCTTTCCCTGTAGCCAGCCTGCAGAGGATGGCAATGCCATTCATTTTTTAGTGCCCTAACACCATGTTTGAATTGTTTCTTTTCTACAGATATGGCAAACCAGTCTTAAGAGATATTTATCATACTCTGAAACAAGATCTCCTTCCCTGTTAGACATGAACTCCGTTTAACACTAAATGGGATTTGGACAAGCCTGTGATATTGGGTGAAAGAGCTGCCCTTGCTGCTAGATCTAAGAAACACCTGAGAAGTTTCCCCATGACTGCACCTTTGGGAGTTGTGCCATAGCATTACTCAATAAAGTGCTGACTACACGAGAAGCACAACCCTACAAGTCAAGTGTGATTTTCGGTTAAAATAGCTTCCTTAGACTTATTGATTGATTAGACACAGAAAGAACCCTCTGGTTTTACTTCTTTTTTGACAGCCTCACTTTATGTAGCACAGAAAAAAAACCCAGAAAATTTAAAAAAGCTCCGTTGCTTTCTTCTTTCAACAGAAGAACATAAAACAATCTCCCAAGCATGACAGTCACCACCATGACACAGACTAACTAAACTGTATAAACATCATAAAAGGAAGAAAGTTTGCCATAACTGAGACAACAATTATGTCAGCTTTACCTGTGGAAATTATAGTATGCATAATCTAATTACTTTTATTTTTCAAAGAAATTCAAGCCACTGAAATTTATGTAATTGATTCAATTATTTTATTGAACAAACTCCTATATTCATCCATCTTGCACATAACAAAGAGACATCCGTGACTTCCATTTCCGTTTTCAAAATTAAAGTTCCTGTAGGAATGAGTTGCAATAGCCACAGTTATCATTGCCTCTCCAGCCCTCACTGTAGAGGAACTAAAAGCAAAAATCTGCTCAGAGGCACAGTCAGCTTTATGCTCAGACACGACTTTGTGAAGCAAGCAGGCACCAGCAGTACAGAGAGGAAAAGGAGGCAATGCGTATATTCAAAAGCTCTGCTATCTTTTTACTGTGAGAATTGAATGTATTTAATTTAAACAGAATATAAAATTATTCCAAATATTTTTTTGAAAATTAGTACTGACAGGATAAAAGTGATCACATTTACTTAGCCCCATTCGCTGATTTTTTTTTCAAAACTGCAGACTGAAACACAATTTAAAAATAAAATCTTGAAATAAGATCCTTGAAATGTTGAACATGACGGAGGCATATTAACCATCAGCCTCAGTAGACTAGTCTGCATTTAAAGCTACTCAATTCTACTGAAAAATATAACACAGTTCAGGATTTACTTAAATACATCTCCAAACTGTTTGGACAATTCAACAGATATGTGGGTGTTCTAAATATGCCCTCACTTAACTACTTAATTACACTTAAACTTCAACTTTGTTATTGCTGTCAAAGGTGTAAGGAAATTTGCAACCAGATATGTTTACCACAGACTTTTCAACACTGCCTAGTTCTTTAAGGCTGAGATCATACACAGATCTCAGCATAACATTTTTTACAGTGAAAGATGAGCGTATTCAAAACAATGACTGCAGATAGAACCTTAAAAATATATGCTGGGAGCAAACCAAAAGTCTGAATGTCAACAGAGGAGGATAAAAAAAAAAAAAACCAACCACTCCTTGTGTCCATCCTACAATCATGTTTTGATGTAGAGGATTGACAACACTGAGTCCATCTCTCTGGTGCTTATTTCTGGAAGAGTCACCATCAAAATGAACTACACAGCAAAAGATTTGCTATCCTTTTTGTAAAAGATCTTTTTCTTTTATTCCCGAAGTCCCTTCTTGTTTTAGATGTCTTTTCACTGGGGATTAACTGGGTTGGTATTTTAGCTACATAGAAAGCAGGAGAAAAGGGAGGGTATTTAGTAGAAGAAACAGCCAGTATTGCAGGCTTCTACTGAGTATCCTCCCTGAACCCACCTTTTTCCCTGCTTTCTGTACAGCTAAAATTTCTGTTTACATCCTCATCAAGATAAAGTGAGGTTATTGTAACTCCTCCTACCAGAGCCTTCTCTGTCATCTGTGTTACCATGCCTGTTCAAACGAAATGTAATGGTTGAAATTCAACAAGTCCAAACTTGAGCATCTATCTTCATCTACTTTCCTTTAATCCTTCTGGCCATCACTTGCAAAGCCTGCTACAGATATTAGTTCCTAATACCAGAAATTGCCTAATCTTGCCGAATAATCCTGCCTCATTTTCTGTGTCCCTGAACTCCTTTACTATTTGGGCTACTGCTTCCCCTGTTCCAGCTGAGCCAGCATCTTCTGGTTTTGTCCAGCTGCTTAAACAGCTACTTGGCTGAATGATGGCAGACAGAGGAGGTAAATGATGCCTTCTGTTTCTTTCAAACAAGCCAAGGGGAAACTGAAATCTGCACAACAGCAGTGCACACAATTTGACTAAATCTTTCTGAAGTTAGAGTGAAAGGGTTTTTACAGTCACAAGGAAAACTTGTAACTCTTTGGAAAATGCTGATGAAATGGATTTTCTGCATACAGACTTCTAAAGAATGATAGTAACAAAATTCAGCCACTGTGATAGGGAGCTGTCATTATTTGTTGAGTGCAATAAAGATTTTTGTGGAATTAATCTGAATTATGAATTTGTTACACTTGTTTTTCCCTTGTGTGTTTTTTTCATGCAGGCAGTGTTTTGCTCTTGTAAAAATGTCTCAGGCTGTGGCTGGAATTTCAGTGCCATTTTTAGGTAGAATTTCAGAGCATGGCAAGCATGTATCCTCACATAATCTATGCAGTCTTCAGAACAAACATTGTAGTACCACACCCACTACACCTGCAGCTTGTGACTGCACTGGAGTGTCGTTGTAATAACACTGTAGTAGCAGTTAAATATTCATGTTATGGATGCCATTACTGTCTCTGGAGGAAAATTCCTTTCTTCCTGTAATCAGGTACAAGGAAATTCTTACCTGATTTTTTTTTTAACTTTGGTTTTAAGTAACCCCCACACAATTTGCCAGAAAGTGACAAACGAGCACCAAGAGGAAAAAAAAAAAAAAAAAAAAAAAAAAAAAAAGGTATACTCATTTGCCCCTGAAAAACTGAGAAATGTATTTAAAACTCTTTGGTTGATAACAACACTCTCATATGGAGCAAGTCCAGAAATTAAAAAATCAAGCTCCTTCATGTGACATAGGGAGTAGCAAACTTATCTCTTGGCAAGCATCCTCTTTTAGGTCCAACCAAAATGTGCTGAAGCCACAAGGCAGGAAGAAATGAGGGGGAAAAAACAGACATGGTATAGAGGATGAGGAGTGGGAAAATAAGGAAAAAGCAAACATGAAAGTGGGGTTGAAAGAGATCTCAAGATGAATATACGAAAGAACTGAGACCCACATACTTTGGAGAGGAAGTATGTTTGTATTGCAAAACAAGGAAGGAAAACATGTACAGGATTGTACATAGATTGAAAAGCTGATCCCATGAAACCCAGCAGCCAAAGCAACATCAAAAAGAAAGAATAAGAAAAAGAGCTGGCATTCAGACAAGATAAAATTAAGAAAAAAATAGAGGTTCTTATACTGAAAACAAAAGACAATGGAGCTACTGGCAACTAAAAGGAGAGGGGAAGAAGTAGCGTGGGAGAAATGAAGAGACAGTGCAGAGACAATCTAGACTTTCACATTTAAATTGGTTCAATTACTTCCGAAAAGGAAAGGCATGGGTTTATCACTTTCACTAAATGGAGGAGAAGTGGAGGAGCAGCTCTTCAGAGCGGTAGCAGTTTTGAATCTGAAGAACAGATGATTCAATATTCTAGCAACAATTAGTATATTAATCATTTACTGCATCACACAAGTAAAATCAGACAATTCTTCAAAGTGAAGAATCCTATAGAACAACTGGGGAATTTAGGAATTTAATATAACACATTCAACATCAATTCATCAGGTACAATGGCTGTTTATGTAAAATAATGAATCAAAAGCTTTATGAATTTTGGCTCAGGGACTGGAAATGCTTGATACTTGAAATTTTAATAGGTTTGAGGGAAGAAAACTCTCCAATGAATAAACCTGTTTTATCTTACAGGCATCTCATAAACTGTTTAAATGAAATTTGAAATATATTAGCTATCAAAACCAAAACTGTTTTTAAAATGGACCTCTGATGAGTTTAGGGTTTAATTTTCCCACAAGAATCTCAAATACCTCACAAAAGGATTGTATAGGTTATAAAATGTGTCAGTTGCTTTCGTAGCTTTTCCTAATCTATTTCTTAGCCATTAGAGAACTTTGCTCCTGAAGCACTCACTGCACCTTTACCATGATGCCATCACTGGATGCCAAGCATTTTTACCAGGAGAGGAAGCAGTGATGCACGCAGAATGATTATGTGGCTCAATGAGCTGTGATAAAGGTGCAATAATAATACACTCAGGGTAGAGCAGTGAATTTTAAGGCAAAGCCCAGATTTGAGGGCAGATTAGAGCCTTATCACCACATCACGGAGAGCTCTGAGTGGACGTGGGTGTTCTGGTTGGAGGTCAGACACTGGTGACTGGCAGTGGCCAAGCAGAAGTGATGCTCATTAATTTGACCTTTGGTTGCCAGGATGATGCACACTTTCGGGATGATTTAGATGAAGAACACTGCCTACTACTGCTGGACTCCAAAAAAAAAAAAGAGAACAGCCCTTCCTGAGGGGATAAGGAAGTGGACTGCGTCTGGCTGGGATGAAATTAACATTATTTGTAACAGCCTGAATAGTGCTCTGGATCTGGATTTCTGGCTAAAACAGCACTGATAAAACACCAATGTTTTGCTGAGCAGTGCTTTGAGACTTTCTCTTTTTCACACTTTGTCACCCTGGTTCCAGGCCAGGGATAAGCAAGAAATTGGGAGCGGGTTCTGCTGACCAAAATTGAGCAAAAGTGTGCTCCATAATGTAGTCAGCAATAAAATCTCAAGAAAAGGTGGAGAAATTCCCGATGTTTGCAGGTATGATATCCCAAGAAATTCATTCTCAGGACCTGCTTTCCAGGAAGCTGCTGGACAACTGTCTGCAAATGTGAAAGAATTAATACATCCCTTATTTTGTTTTGCTTTCACTCACAGCTTTTGTTTCACTTCATAAACCATCTTTTTCTCCATCCCTCAGTCTTCTTGCCTTCTTTTTATTTACTCCCTGTCCAGTGGGAGAAGTGAGTAAATAGGCAGCTGGTTGGGTCTAACCCACCTGAGGAAAAAGGAGCTTTTTTTCTCACAATATAGTTTGAAATTCCTATCAGGAGCAACTTACTCCCCCCCAAAATCACAGTGAGAAAGAGGCCAGAGCCTCTGTTATATGCACCTGCAGCATCACAAATATTGTAACAGGTTGATAATGATAGCAGAAAAGCTCTTCTTCATTCCAAAATTATATACCTCAAGGTGCATGATTCCACTTAGAAAAAATAACTTTTGGTCTTTATAAATATGTTTAACTTTTCTGACTGATCTGTTTGACAGATATTTGACTACAAGAGCCAGAGGTAGAGGAATAATGATCTGTTTGACAGATATTTGACTACAAGAGCCAGAGGTAGAGGAATAAAACATGTGATTAAAATTTTTACTGGATTTACACAGCTCTGAAATATGATACTGAGTTGGTGCAACCTAAGGCCTCAGACTGCCTGTAGTATATCTGGAATGCTAATTAATGCTGAAAACACATGAAGTCAGTTTGAAATTTCTCTTGGGTGGATTTCCTCAGAGCTGAGGATCACTATATCATTGGTCTGATATATTTGTATTGTATTTCTTGAAAATATGGCACCTTCTCAAAAATAAATATCAGCTCGTTGAGCTTCTGTGAACCAGTTCAATTTTGCCTGCTGCTATTTTCCTAGGATAGGAAGATGATGCAACACTGATTGGAACAATAGATCGATGTAGAAGATGAAACTCAGATGAAAACAACAGTTCTCACTTCCACAGTGTCTGTGCATTGATCTTAAAATTTTAGATCTTGGATTTAAATCCGGAAAGCACTCGAATTTCTAAATAAGGCTGTCAGCAGACATCTGCCTGCCTTTGTATTGAAGACAGCTGGTGTGGGAGAGTTAATAACAAGGAAAAAATATAAAAGGAACAGAGCCCTCCATCATGGTTGGGAGTCAAATATTAATATTTTCAACTACAGAAAGCTCCAAGAAGCTATAATTTTTATCTCTTGTTGATTGACATAGTCTTTAATAAATCCTAGGTATGAAACAATGAGTAAAAGGGACAGCAAAGGCCATAACCATATATGTTTAGCATCAATCTAAAGGTAAAGATGAAATGTGTAAATTATGCTGCTATTTTCACTGGATCTTTTGTCATTGTTCCTTCAGTGACTATAAGGGACAGAAGTGAGGAACTTCAAAAGAATAGATAATATCTAAAGAATGGACAAGCTGACAAAAGAGATTAGTGATGAGATGTGAGAGATCAGCTGAGCCAGATAATCCTAAACATCTGTGTAAGAAATGAAGGAGAATGTGAAGGTTATGTACAGGATTACTTTTCCTAGCAAGAGGCGTCTGAAGGACAAGAGAAAAGAAAAAGTTAACATTAAAGACAATTACCATAAAAAGAAGTAAAAAAGTTAAAAAGCAGTGGCTGCTGCTTTATAAAGTGGGAACCATTGGCTACATGAAAAGGATTTATTACATCTGAGGCAAGAGCTCTGTTCAAATATGGAAAATACCGTGAAGAGGAGGAGAAATGAAATGTTCACGTCAGGATGTTGCTTGTCTTCAATGTCCCCTCATCTCTTCCAGTTACTAAGCCTTGGCTGTATTTTATATATGCTTCCTGTTTTCTTTCTTTGCATGTTTTTCTCAATGTGCTCTGGTGCTGACACTGAATTCTGGAATCAGCTATGTGTAGGAGAGTTTTATACTTCTCAAGATCAGTATTTTTGGTTGTCTGCAGGCTTGCCCAAACATCCTCAGTGAGGACATATAGACCTTTTATACTACTGGCTTTTAGTATAAGCCAGTATAGATCTGGTTTATACTAAAAAAATCTATGGCACAGGTCCCTGAGGTACAGGCCTACAGGAAATGCAGTTTCTGCTGTACAACCTTGGCTGCACAAAAAGTGATCATCCATTTCAACCCCACATTCACACACCACAGAAGTACCAGACTTGCCAATTTTGCCACTACCACTGGCAGTCTGACATGCAGCATGTATTAGCTAGAGAGAAAGCCATGTAGACTGAGGAAGACACTTGGCAGTGTTGCCTTTCTGCACCTGCTTAGCACTTTGGTGTGCATCAATAATTTGAAGAAGGTATGCAAATGAATTTGTGAATCAATTCAGAAATTACTCCTTAGAAACTATGTGGGACCGTAATACCTTCTGTACTTTTCCAAGAATAGCAAACTTTGATCTTAATGATTTCTTACAGGAGCTTTTTAGACCTGGGAGCAGGAATTCTCATCAGTCCCAATACAGAACCCACAAACTGTTGAGTCTATCAGCCTTGACAGGAACACTTTCCAGCTCTTTCAATGTCTGACTACTGCTTTACAAAAGAAAAGAGGAGGAGGAAAATCCAAGATTTAGAAACCCTTGTTAATCCTGTTTTGTTTCCACTCCAAAAAACTATCAAAATATTTAAAAATAAATGTCTGAAATAAATGTCATTGATACACCTATGGCACAAGCATTAAGATAAAATACCGGGCCCATTGACCATATTTTCAAGCAGTTACAAAGATTTATGTTTATGGATGAGCAATCCCTGGCAGAAGAATTCTTTGCACAGAAGGATTAGAGAATAATAGAGATCTGCTAGCTTTTTTAGGATTAAGGCTTGTGCCATGCCACACTGTGAACCCAAAACACTATGTGTAAACTGTATTACAGTTTCCTAAAGGATCTGATTTGTCACAACAGGTTGGCAAGTGCATAAACTGGATTCAAATCCCTCCTAGTGGTGTATCCCTCTTTTTTAGGTTTCTGAAAACATGAGGATGCAACACTACCGAGTAATACAGCACCATTTGTTGGAGGGGATATCTGTCACTGGAAAGGTTTGAAGATGATTTCATAGTTATGGTTTTCAAACATATAAATGAGAACCAAAAAGGCCAGAAGTTTTTAGACAATGAGAAGCAAAGTGGATTCCTCTAGTCCAGTATATTGACCCAAGCTCATACAGGTTTGCTACATAATTGCCTACCGACAAGTTTTAATTCATAAATGAAAAACTCTGACTTTTCTACACACTAATCATGAATCCTTTTAGAAGTGAAATAGTCAGAATGCATAAAAAGGCCCATGAATAATAAAACTGTCTGTAAAAAGAAGTTAAGTTTGACAATAACAGCTTTGTCCGAACCCCTGGGCAAATTATGTCTGTGCTTTTCACTTCTGTCCAACTCTACTTTTTATTTAGATTGTTTTCTCCAGAGAACTAGAATATTATTTCACAAGGGTTTTTCACAATCCCCATAGTTCTTCATTGCTATTCTTCCATAAACTTTCCTTTAAGAGTTATTATTAACCTTACTTCTGTAAAAATCATTTTTCCCCAACAAATTCCCTCCATCCCTTACATAATCTTTTTTGAGAACATAGTAAACACCTTATCATCAAAAAAGAACAAAAGTAAAATAGTTAGAAATTCATTCTAGATACTAATTTTTGAGGGAGAAATGCCATTGTATTATACTCTTATTTTATTTGGAAGAACATGAGGGTATCAGAGAGAGAGGATGAAAGATTTTAGACTTGTCAGTCTTGCTATACATGTGGAGCTGTAGCAGTGTCATGACCTCAATTCCCCCATGATACTTGCATCAATAAAACTAAGGATGTGGGTAGAGTTTTCAACCTCTTCAGCTCTTTCTGTTAATTTGTCACTCTCCAAGTTCTGGAGCTAAGAAACTCCCAGGTTTTCTACCTTCTATTAATATTTGACAAAAAAAGTTTATTACAAATCTTAGAAGTCAAAAAGCTAGATGAAGCTGAACTGAATTTAATGTAAGGACAATGAAAGATAATTATCTAATCTAAGAAAATTCAGTGGCATCTTCAGCAAAAGAAAAGGTTTTAAATATATATTTGAAAGTAGACATTTGTTGGCCAAATACTAATTTCTGAAAATGCTCATCTAATGCACATGAACTACTCATCCTATGCATTTTAAATATTTGCAAAATACAGTCAGAGTGAAGCAAAAATACACTTTGAAACATGCAGCAAAACCTCACCATCCTCTGTTCAACTACATAAGCATATACCAACGTAGGATCCTTTTTTTTTCTTCAGAAACACCTCTGATTTCTGCCATGTCCTATACTGAGGTATCACAGACCCCTACATTTTAAATAATCTTTCTAGATCTAACTTCAGATCTTCAAAGGTATTTAGATACCTAATTCCCTTTGATTTAGTTGAAAACTAGGCAGTTATACAATAAAATGTGCTTGAGTATGAAGAAAAAGATGTCATCCTTTTCTGGGAAATACTTAGAAGTTTAAAATACACCTTCTATAACTACAATCAAGAAAACAAACTGTTATCACAACTATGCAGGAGGAAATTTTCATCTGGTCAAGATACTTTCTTTACTCGGTTCAGTGGATTACTCAATTGGTCATCAACACCAGGGCTTAAAACATCTCGGAGACTGGTTGGGGGAAGGTTTGAATAATAAAAAAATGGCAGTACTTCACTGCCTGCCTGTTGGAAGGAAAAGGTTAAAGCTTGAAGATTTTTTAAGGAGGGAAAAATAGGTATTTTTGGTCAAGATGACCTGGCAGCTGGGGGATGCTAATATTCACTGTGGGAAATTTCATTGTTTGCTGCCTGTCTTGAGAAGTGGGATTCCTCTAGAAGATAACACAATGCTGTAAAAGACCTAAAAAAATATTCTTCACAGGCCTAGGCCTGGTTGTGGGGGAGCAGAGAGATAAGAAGCTTGAGGATTGTAAAACACAGCCTTGTGATTGCACCTGTGCCAGGCCTTTGATGGCAGGTGGGAATGGCACGTGTGCTTTTTGTCCCAGCTAAGATGGAATAAGCTTAGCTGTGGATGTGTCTGTCTTTTGCCAGAGTGGGGATGGAGTAAATCTCTTTATGGTTCAGCTGTGGATTTTGGCCACCTTGGTTACCTGCATGTATTTCAGTTCTCACATTGCCTAAGCCTTCTTCCCTTCTCACGTGCCTTTACATGAGATACCTTCTCCTTTCTCTCTCTCCCCAGTCACCGCTGTGTTACTCCTCCTCCCCTAGGTTATGTCTACACTATGATGTAAAACTTGCCACACCAATTAGCAGAGATTCACAGGCATTGTGCACGGGTTAAGAAGCTCCCAAGGGCCATTCCCAATGGGTGTTTTTATTCAGTGCCCTGGTTTTTGGAGACAAAATAAACTCACCGGGTTACATGATGGCTAGTCACGTCAGTCAACTCAGCGCCTGAGGACACAGTGTCAGAGTCCTTTACATCTTTATCTATGCTGACACTATTTCTGCCTGCCCTGCTTCTTATTTCTCCTGTTAAATCAGCTTTTGCGCACCCTTGCCTTTCTAGAATGGGACAGAGAAAGGAAGGGGTGAAGGTCTGCTCTAGGGCTGCTGTAAGGCAGCACAGGTAAATTGGGAAAAAAGTGAGAAGAGGAGGACTGAAAAGTACAAGAGGTGAGATGAAAAGGTCTTTCTCTTCCTGCTGACACTGGCAAAGAGATTACTAAGATTTCCTTGGAAAAGTTGCTATTGGTTGCTGCACAGGACATCAGCAGGTGCAAAGGGTTAGCCAAAAACAACACACAGGTTTGGTCGATAGAAACATCCAAACCTTGTCTCCTTTAGCTTCAGCAGCAGCCTGTTGCTGTCGTCAGTGCTATTGGCTATTTTGTCTGCTCTTTGGAACCAGCCCTTCAGAAACAAGACAACAGTGTCAACAAAAAATCTGAGGAATGCAGGAAGGCTCAAATGTCAACTTCAAAAAAAATATTTCCTTTTTTTTCCTTCCAGAAACGGGTACCTTGCTAATGACATCACTTTGACTAGTCTCAGAAAGCATCAACATCCCAATGATGTAATGAATGAATACTATATGAGAAAAACCAAAATGTACAATTGCTGTACTGTCTTTCAGTTACGTAAATATGATGCCAGTTGAATAGGAATATTTTAGCACATGATGAGTAGGAAGAAACCAGTGTTCAAAAAGTTCCAAAATATACATTAGCACCAATTAGTCTTCTGTAATAGGATTAAAGCACCACAGTTAAGAAGAAATTTTAAGCTTATTTCATAATGATTTATTCTTAGATGGTATTTCTCTGAAGTGCCATTTCACCATCAACCTCTCACTTACAGTCAAACCAACTCAAACTAAATCCAGCCAGCAGAAATTGCTAAAGCACATAGATAAAGCAAATATGAGTTGAGAATCGCCTTCCATCATAATTTTAGGTTTTCTTTTTGTATGGCTCAAGAGCATATAAATGATGTTTTGAAAAAGTGGATCTCATTGTAATATTTAGTCCAAGTGCTGAGCAGCATCACTTTCCACTTGAGATCTAAATACAGCCTTGAATGACTACTGTATTATCAGAATCTTCTATGTAAAATAGAGCAACTTTTGGAAAAACACCATTCTATAAAAATTTACTCACTGTTTATACAGTTAGGGTTTTTCAGAAAAAGATTTGCAGCAAGACAGAGATATGAAGCAAACAGTCTCTTTATAATCTGAATGTGCTCCCACAGCAATTTTTTTTTTTTTTTTTTTTTTTTTAATGCAGATCTGGTAAGCCGTGTATTTAAAATACACCCAAGCTATACAAAACCCTCTAAGACTTTAATCGACAAAACATCTAGAACATTAAATCACAAGAATTGGGGTGGGTTGTTTTCTTTTTTGGTGAAGATTATGGGGAATAGCTGTCTATGTATTTTTGTTAAGCATGTTAAAGGCAGAAAAATACACCAATGGTTGAGGCAGCAATATAAAAATCTCTCACATTTGCATGAGAAGTACTAGAGTTTGGACATGCAAGTGCTTTGAAAAAGTTCCTTCTTGTTATATCCTAAGTAGCCACTGCATTGTCTGAAACAGAAAGTACAATGCTTTCATGTCTGGCTATAGTCCAGTTTGGGTAATTGCATTCTACCTGCACAAATTGCATTGGCAGTTTTCATAAGCATGATGTTATTCTTTATTTCCAACCTTACATTGTTGCTATACGCTATTAACACACAGTTTCAGTGCTTCAGCCAGGAAGCAGCCACATACTGCAAGGAAGCCCCCCATATTCATAGTTTCTTTCTTATTCATCCATTCCCCACTGTTCCCCAAAACCAGTATTCTGGATAAAATTAGGAAGCAACTATGAAAGCAGTAATACATTGCCGTAAGTGTAATTTTACACATACCCCCACCATTTTTTTTAAGGTTTTAAGATAACCCTAAAAAAAGGAAAAGTTTTTTGTTGCTTTTCAGACATTTGTGAGGTAGTTACAACTTTTTGTGTGTCTGGTAATTTTCTGGTTTTAATGTTTAGGTATGTGGTTAGCTTACAGCAAATAGAATGAGAAATGAAAATAGTATTCGATCAGAATTTCATCCAAAACTAAATATTAAGAAAGTTTGGAAAAACACAAAAGAAATTGACCCCTCTGCATAACATGCAACATAAGCCCAAGTCCTGATGCAGAATGAGAGAAAGTCAACACCTGTGTTGATGGACTGAAAACAGTGGCAGTGGCTCCAATGCAGAACCTTTCCATTTATTTTGACAAGGCTTTGCAGATTCAAATTAATTTATAATGTTCTACACCAACCTACCCTGTTTCTTTACAGGTATAATACAGTTTCTTTTGTCCATAGTTTGAAAGTGTTTGTGAAGCAATGATTTCCAACTTTTCAGTGCTAATTAATTAAAAGAGTATGTAATTAGATATGAATTAGCATCTCTTCCAGTATAACTGTTGAGAATAAAACTCTGAGCGGGTTTGGTTCAGAAAAATTGTCATTATGTGGGAAAATTCAGATTCTGGTACTAGAATCAAGATGGCAGTTGAACTAAATTGTTGTAAAGAATGATTGCCTGGCTAGTTTTTTAGTGGTTTGGTTTTGGATTTGCTTTTTCCTTTTTAACTGTAGAGCCTCTGCAACAGAAGATGAAGTATCAAGGTGTTAGCCCCATTTTGCTGCATCAGCAGCGAAAATAAAAACAGTCACTCTGAGATGGTACTCAGTTGTACATTCTTCACTGCCTTTGTTCTGCCTGAAGTAGAAGTTTGATAACATAGGGTAGGTTCATCTTCATTTATCCAAAGATCTTTTTGACATTCCATAAGTTAGACTCGTGGCAGACATTTTTTATAACATCGGCCTTGATGAGCTAAAGACAGGAACGAATGTGTTCTCCTGTGGCTGCAGAGAGTTTCTCAGATCATCTACCACAACTCTGTCATAAATAATATCTAGAAGGTGGCTATTATCCTCTCGGATTAAATGATTAGACTAGAAGCTAAACCCACAGTTATTGATCCTAGAAAAGTATCTCATATGTTAAAGTATGAAACCAGCAATGGATTTAAGGGAGGAGGAGGAGAGAGAAGTAGAGGTGCAAAGGACAGATTATGCAGCCAAATCAGTAATCAAGATTTTAGGTAATTATATGTGAAAAACAAAAAACCTGACACTCTAAATTGACTTTTGTGAGATGTTAATCTTTTTTTTTGTCTTTTCAGGAACTTTTTCAGATCTAAAATAATGATTTAATAGCCCTTGGAAGGTGTGTTATTGATAAAAGAGCTCCATAATAACATGCCATCAATATGATAATTCCCAGGGCTGGAATTAACAGCAAGTTCCCAACATGGATCCACATTGGTGAGACTGTGGCTGCCCATTGTTGCCTAATTGAAAATACTTCTTTCTCTTAGTGGCATTACAGATTACCAACACCAAAGGCATTCTCTCAGAGGTGTCCTTTACTAAACTGACAGTCATGGCAGGCAAAGAAGCTGCAGACCCTTCTAAACAATTTTTTATCTTTGTCAACAGTTCCTCAAGATTCTGTGAGATGGAGATGCCAGAGAAGAATGGCCACTACCATACCTAAGGATTGCAATTAGCTTTTCTGGAGACACACCAACTATTCCTTGAAGTGGTGAACCTAGTTAAGTTATCTTAATTGTCTGACCTTATAAAAACTAGTTAAGGTGCTTTAAGACTAGCAGAGAGATTGGATAGTACTGTGAAGGCTCGATCATCTGTTGTAACACCAGATCGACAATGAGACACAGTCAAAACTACAAATCACTTCCATTGATACTTGAATTGGCTTAGTACATACATATGATTAAATCCAAAGAAAAAAAAAGTCAGGAAACATCCTTGCCAAGGAATGCTGCTTCACAAGCAGCAAGTCAGGTGAGCACTCAGAGCTGTGGTGGTATGAAAAGAAAGAGGATTGACAGCCTGAAAACCTCGATGTCTTGGTTAGCAATCAGTAGCAGTGCCATTTGACTTAAAAATCATTTTTAGCTCCCAGTCCCAAGGAGGTTTCCTTTGGGGTTTTCCTCAAAGGTGATAATGAAAAAGCACAGCTCTCCTATTCTAAAGGCTGGGAGACCCTTTAAAGGTGCCCAGTGGAAGTTATAGCCCTTTTAAATTAAGACCACAATTTTTATCAGCAGAGATCTTGCATTCATAATTAGAGTTTCACTAAATAGTCAGAGCTTTTACCAATAGAAACAAATTTTCTATTCTTCTAAATCTTAAACCAAAATATCATTAACTTATTCCACATTTAGGACCATGCTTTTCTAAGTTTTTACTGCAAAGAAAGTAAAGCTTTACATCTTGTATTCATACAGCCAGTGCATATCTCCAGAGCCTCTGCTGGACAGAGAAATGAGTATGGTGAGGGTAACTCATTCAGAGTACTGCTGAAATCTCTGTTATTCATAAATTCTACTTTCCTTTTTTTTTTTCTTTTTTCCTGCTAAAACCTTTAAAGTGAACAGAGCTATGAATAGAAATCATTGTCTTGCACAGGTGAATTCCCAAAGCTCAGCTGCCTCCAGAAAGGATATGCATTTCCATCATTGCTCCAGTGGATGTCAGCGGAATCTACAATTTGTTTTATTGTGTTGAGTCTACTAACCAGTCTAACTCCCGATGCTTCTATGACACCCAATCCATGATCTTGTGAGGTTACAGAAATTACAGAACCATTTGAGTATTTGCAAGTGCAGCCCTGATAATGGTTTATGGTGGTTGGAATATTATGTTTGAGAACTGATCACAGTCCATTGATTCATAATGTCAGGAATCACGGTTCTGAACAGGAAATGCTTTTCCCATAGCTACACATCCTACTTCCAGGACTATAGGCAATTTTTTATTACTAAAAATTAATCATGGTAACCTATGGAGTGCATAAAAGATGAATTTTTATCAACAGAAAACATATCTACATAAGTGACATGAAGGAGCAATATGACAAAAAATTAGTATTTAGGAAATATTTTAGAAGCAAAAGTTGAAACTAAATCCCTCACTAGCAAAGAAATTTTAGTGCGCTGAGAATGCAAATTAAATTTCCAAATGAAAAAGTTACAATAAAAGCTTCTTAATGTTCATATGAAATCTTAAAGCAAATGTAAAATGTTTCTAGGAGATGCCTTTGTTTTCTTGGTGTTTACATCCTTGACATAAATGAATCAATTTCACTGTAAATCTCTGAGTTTCCTCAGTTGTGTGAGATAGTAGACAATATCAAGAACTTTTAATTTGGGATGCAAAAACAATGACCATTTTTACAAATTGGGAATAGCACACTTGCATCTTTCACTACAAATTCTGTCAGTCCTACTTGTGTTTTATTTCATTTAAACCTTTAAGGCATATCATCTGCACTGACAGCCTACACTTGGGATTTGATGTTTGGGTTGAGGTGAAGTTAAAAAATAAATCAAAAATATATTCTAAATAGTGAAATGTGATTAGCCAGATGCAAATTCCTGTCTTCTTCTTCCAAGTCCTGACATAATCTGGCTGACTGCTCTTAAGGGTACCAGATCTGTAGAAAGTGAGTATTCAACCATTTCAGCGTATGTTTTTGCCTCTTTTGAGTGCCTCTAGAAGGAATGCCCGTCCCAAATCAGTAGCACTTTTGGTTTCTGGCTGAATAGTAGCATACTCATTATCTCACACATCTTGCAATTAGAGCTTTCCTCTTGGGGAAACAACCCTTGGCAATGGAAGGAACTGGAGGACATCCGTGGCATCCTGAAGGTAACTGGCTGACCAGTTAACCCATGGCTTTATGGAATATCTGCAGAAGACTGCACATTTTATGAAATATTCTTCACCAACTCTTTCACTTATATTCAACCAAAATGAAGCTACAGAAGTAACCATAAGTAGATGTCAAACTGAAAAGTTTCTCTGTTTCTATCAGTTTACCAAAATCTTGAACAGTAGTTTCATTTTGAATAAATTAATGCAGCACATTTTCACTAGCTGACTGAAATGTTTTGCATCCACTGTATAGTAATAATTTTAAAGATTGCTAAAAATATTTTTTTTTCATGTGGCTGTAATAACTGTAAGAAGAACGCTTTGATTTCAGAGAAGGCATGGATTCTTCACTTACATTGAAGCTATTACTATTTCCTGAGGTGTACTGGAGATACTGCAAGACTTTTTGAAACAACTCTCAGGCAACAGAAGACGTTCAGACCTGCTGGGCCATGTCTATTGTCTCTTGGTTACTACATTTCTGTCACTATCTCTGTCAGAGTCCTAATAAGGGGGAATGGCCACTTGTTGGTGTAACAGCATCACAGCAAAGCACTACTCTGTAGTGCTGACCATGAGGTATCAGGACTTGACTGTAATTGTACATGGATCTAGGGAGGGGATGCTCTTCCTGGGTACCATTTCTTGCCAATTGAGAATAACAAAGAGGACACACTAAAGTGTTCTGCTATGCCTCTTATCCACATTAAAACAGAATTTATCTGGAAGACTGCCACGACACCGTTGCTCTCCCTAAATGCTCCTAATAATGGAGCAAATCTGATGGCAGAGAAGGGATATCTCTTCATGTAGCCAAGCGCCACCTCTGTGGTTATGCAGCAGTATGAAGCTGCTCTTCTTATTTGGAAACCACCACACCATATCTGACAGAAACTGAATTCAAATATATTCTGGCAAGAAAATATTAATTAGAGAAATATCGAAAGGATAAATATACATAAGACTCACATTTTGCCTCACACCTGCCACCCTCAGATAAATAATGATATTGATGCATATACATTTACTATCTGCCACCACATTAGCTGAGAAGCACAGACCAACATATGCAAGCAGCCAAACAAGCATGACAAAGATAGACTAAAATATTTTTCAACAGAAAATAACGAGAGCACTTTACACACTCAGTATACTACGGTTCCATTTAATCTCAAGAGTTTTATTAAGCATTGCTCTAATTGTACATCACTTACAGTTCTTGATCTGTGATGGGGGATAATAGATGTCAAGTCATTGTGCTAGTAGCCATTCACTCAATTTATATTTTCAAAATAAAAATCACACACATATCAAAAATCCTTACGAGCACACTAAAAACTGCGTCACAAAGCCATCTGTTTTAGGCCATGTAGAGCTCAGTAAGAAAACAAATGTTGCATTTCATTTTCAGATCCAGGCTTATTGATTATTTTATCTCCTCTGCTGCAGAGTATGCCAGAAGGCCCTGCTCTGGAGGCAAGTTGCAATGAAAAGAGACAAGAATTTTATTAGTGCTAGAAGACACATAGCTTTGCTTTGGGAAAAATTACACAGCTCTCCAATGGAAAAAATAATACAAATGAATGAGGCCTGACAAAAAGCAGAAAAAAGCCTGCAGCTGCCATAAAATTGATAAAAGCTGAAAGGGATCTCACAGATAAGCATAATAATGCCTAAGCCAATGACATTTCATTATTTTTTCTCAGTAGCTGTCTAGGAGAGCAGGTGAGCTCTTGATGCATTCTCTACCATGTCAATCACTACTTTGCCAACCAAATTAGAGACGAATCACCCACAGGATCTGCAGAACAGTCTAGTGCAGCTCCTTTTGAGAGAACAGCTCCTTTTGAGAGAACAGCTCCTTTTGACAAAGCAACATCTCCAGTAACATCATTACTGCCAGTTTTATTACCTGCTAACAGCACCCAGAGAATTCATTGCCTTTATCCATTTACGCTTTTCATCAGTTGGGAATGGCACAAGGTAATGTTGAATACTCTGTGAGCTGGTGCTGTTTGTGGCACTGTGATCTTCATGAAGACATGGCAGAGTCAGTCCCTCCTTCGCACATTTACCGATAAAAAAATATAATTCTTTGTGTTTTGATCCACTCTTTTTCCACGGACAGGACTATGTCTTCCACGGACACAGCTGGGTACTGCAAATGGACTAATGACCACTCAGGCATGCAAGCACTCCCTCTCCATCACCATCTGGGAAAGGGCAAGAACCAGTGTTGTCTCAGTCGGGAAAGAAAAGGTATTTAAGTGGGTATAGGCTCTTCATCCCCAAGTGAGAGTAAAGACAAGTTGCTGCTCCTCTCAGTTGTGTAAAGGGGATACTCGGACAGCTCTAGTTTTAAGTAACAAACACAGCTGTACAAGCACAAGCCCAAATTTGTCCATAAACTAGTATTTTCAAAAATCTAGTTCAGCTCCCTTCTGGACCAATTTGATCAATGCTGACTCAGAACACTGGCTCTGTTTTTTGCCTACTCTCTGCATAGTGGAAATTATTCCCTTTCTTAGGAAATAATTTATTCTCCCTCCCCAGATTCTTAGACATCTTGGTGATTTAATTACTTATCTCTAATAATAGTATATTACCATCAATCTTGTTCTCTTTCTCCCAGGGTTTCATACACCTTGACGATGACCTCCTCATTCTAGACACCCTTGAGCTTCACAGATCAAATCTGGCTAATCTTTCATCTCTTGCGGACTGAAAATCAGAGGTCTCCGTTGCAACCTAATCTCAGCAATGTCCTTCTCATTATAAGGTCACTGGAAGGGCACAAATTACTCCAAATGCAATTTTATTCTTTCTTCAATTTGTGCCAAAATAATTTAAAATTAAAGTAAGCATATTCTGTCTAAGACTCTGTATCAAGACTTGTCTCTTTTTTCTGCTTCTATGTAGTATTCAGAGCAAACTGGATTATCTACAAATAATAGTCTTGAATTAAAGTCTACATTTCTCATCCTTTTCCTACTGTAGGGTACGTATTATTACTTTTGAGTCTCGGCTTCCCTTAACTGTAAACTTTAATGTCTCTAATGCATTAAAACAATCTAATACTGCTTTGTACACCAGTAGAAAAGACTACTGGATTATTTTAATGGATTACAGAGACACTGTATTTAAGGATACAACACAAATTCTGAGTTATCAGCATCAGTGAAAGCTTGTTTTTGCCAGTGGCACAATCCTTTTGTAATATCCTTCTCCAGAGTCAATTACATGTGAGGCAAACACAATCATTTTTAAAAATGAGTTATGTTGCCTAGAAGTACTGCCAAATTTACTGACATTTGCCTATTAGAAGAAACAACAACCGAACCCCCACATTTTAAAGCGCTTGAAGTGTTCCCATTAGTATAGCTTGATTTCACTGATAGCAGTCCATTTTGTATTATATTAACAAACATGAAATTTAGCTAATGAATAATATAAATACTATATGAAATAGTCCTGAGTATAACAGCAGGGCCCAGTGGAGAGGCCAAAGAGGTTTTGCACATACCAGAACAGAACAGTTCAATTGTGATAAACTTTCTACAGATTCCTTTTATGATTCTCTGGATGCTGACAGGAAGCATTTAATTCCGTATTAAACTCTACATCTGATGTACGAAGCATACTTTGACTTGTAAGTGAAATGTCTTGGCATTCATCAGCAATTATGCCCTTAATAAGTTCTGACTATTGTCAAAGCTTTCTAGCTTGTCAGTGAAAAAGATGCAAGTGCCACAAGATGGAAGAATTGATCTCTACAGGAAGGCTTATGAATTCGAAAAAACCCTCTATAAAGATAGCACTAAAATCTGCCTTTAGGATCTACCACTATGTTTTATGCACAGTTTCACAGGAACCTCCCAGTCTGGGATAAGAATGAAAAATTCATAAGAAATGCTATTCATCTCTCATGAAAGTATTTGTAAACAGAGCACAGTTTCTCTGAATGTATTCATTATCACAGAGGACTGCAGTAAGCACGAACTCTTCAGTAATTTTAGTGGGCTCTGGATTAGATCTTATTTTAATTTCCTCTAAATGCATTTTAAGTAGGATTTCGCTTGCTTAGAAAGTTCTACATGGAGCTCATTTACAGATGACTGAGTGTTTGGTGCTTGGTTTATTCAGGCATCCAACTGTTGCTCATATCAACGTGAACAACATGGCACCATTCTTTTCCATTAGAGGAACATGATTGTAATCCTAATGAAAGGAAGCATGTAAAGGTAATGGGATATTTTAATCTCTCTAGAGAGGCTCAGGGATGAACTGGATTAGGGTGCCTCACAAAATTCCTACACCAGGTCGACAGTGCTTATCCCCAGAGAAACTCCGTAAATTGTAGTTACAACACTATGTTACACTAACAGCATGCAATCTGTAATTCAATGAGGAAAGATTTGGGGAACAGAGGCACAGATATAGAAGCAATGGGAAGATTATTTCAATTCAGGGGTGGCAGAGCTCACAGATAGAAAAACTGGAGACCTGCTCATTAAGCAATATCCCACATGGAAAAAGCATCATCTACTTATTGATCTTCATCTTGCTCTTTACCACAAATGTAACTGGTTTTTACACAATCAATATGCATGCATGCTCCTGGTTAGAGTGGACAGAGGAATACTAATACCATGCTCATTTATGAACTTGGGGTTGTTTTCCGGTTTCTGGCCAAATCTTTGGGTGGGCCTGCAGTATGCACAGCACAGTCCTATCCCTGTATACTCTTCAAAGGATGACATTTAGCATCCTACTTATGAGAACAGCTGCCTGTCATGGCATCCTGGGAACAGGAACACACAATTATTCACCCACAGCCACAAAGGATATCCTACAAACCCTGCTTCTCATTTACATGAGTTCTGAATGAGGAAACTTCAGTGAGCAAGTGCTTAACAACTCAGTGAAACAATTCTCTCTATGCCCTCCTAACAAATGTACAGAGACAGGAGTAAGGGCAGCACCAATTTACATAAAGAAAAGCAGTCTTAACTATCCAATGCAAAGCTGTAAGCTGGTAATATATCCAGTAAGTAATTTGTAAGATCATGGATTTTACTACCTAAATTGTGTTTCTTAAAGGTTCAAGAAACCTGCTCTTAATTTAGCTTTTTAGTAATTTGCTTATTCTTTGTTGTTCTCCTATACATGGAATCTGTCTCTAGATTTCAGAATTACCAACAAGTGTCGATAGTGATTTTATCTTCTTTATGAGTGTGTCACAATTCATTTTGCAGCAGGATATTTTTTTAATCCTTTCATCCTAAAGTCCTTCTCCCCTTACCAACAATGAATTTGGATATACATATGACAGATAATCAGTACTCTGCAAGCAATGGTCAATGCAGACTGAACTGCATAACTCTTCTTGAGTCAAAATTCCCCAAATCTCAAAGCACCTACAAAGAATCCAAATTCTTTATCTTACTGCTTATCTACAAAGGTTGGCTCATTTGAACTTTTCTGCAGATCTGAAGAGAAATTGCACTGAGACTTTTAGCTACCTAGAGCCCACAAATTGCACTGTGCTGCCAGGACACAATTACTGAAGTGGAATGTAGGAGTAGAGTAGCTTTTGTTAGTTTTATTTCCAAAATTACACCAGTAGAGAACCATTCACTTGCATTTATAACTGCAGACTATATTTCCTATAAACCAGTAACAGCAATAACAAGGAAAAGCATCATTAAATGGATATGGTTTGGTTTTCCTCAAAAAGTAGACATATTTCATAGCAAGATGGACAAGATACAGCCTGGTACAGTGTTCTAAAGCTGAGTCAGCACAGCCAGCACTTCTTGAGTGTACAATTTGTCTGGAATAACAGTACACGGATTTTTACCACAAAATTATGAAGTGATTCGGAACTGCCCAGGATTCAAAAGCATGTACATGCTGTATGTATGTCACAGGACTAAAACTGGGTAAACGTACACAATGGAACCACGGGGGGAAAGTAAGAGAATGAATGAAGCCCTCTGGAGATTCTGCTCCTACTGCTAAGTACAAGAAACAAGCATATACTAGAAGTGGTAAAGGCAAAAGAAACAATGAGACAGGCAAGTGGCCCCAACAAAGTGTGTTTCAAATTCAGCAACTTCTACTACACTTTGTGGACACTTTTTAAAATGCAGCTTTACTGAAGAGTGCAAGAAATACCGTACTGGCCCTGTGCTTTTCATCAGTGATTGCTCTACGCCCCAGGTAACTGTGTGTGCCAATCCACACTGTCTCTCTGTGGCAGTAGGGAAAGCTGCTGTATGTAACAGCTGCTATCTGCAGTTCATACATTCCCATTTCCCCTTCCCAGGCAATTCCAGTCACTCACCCAGAAATATGGGACAGGAAAGATTTCCCTACCCCTTCCTCGTGATGTCTACTATGAACCTGTTGCCCACGTGTTTCTCTAATGCCCCATGAAACTCCTACTTTTGTCTCTCTGCATTCTCTGCAGAGGCAACAAATACCAATAATTCAATATCACTGTTGAAGAAAAAAGAAAGGAATTCCTTCTCTTCTACATTGTAAATGGGTTTTCCATGGTTATGGCATGTACAGTCCTGCCCTTCATGGTTTTGTTTGCTGCAGCCATATCCTCAGCACAGCATTTTATTCTCCAAACCAAAGAGCCCCAGCCTTTTTACCCTCCCTTCAATAGCTTCTTTCTTATGTCATGACAACTGTTCCTTGGCTCTCCTAGTGCTACTAGCAGCCTTGCCACATTCTGCCTGTCTTGGTCCTAGCCCCAGAAACTGTGTCTATCAGCAAAAGAGAAAATATTATGCTCTGAGACTTCTGCCAGAAGAAGGGTTTTTTTTTGCAGCAGGGTATTATTTGAGAACAGAACAGTTCTGAAACATCAGATCTTTTCTTGATACTTTGGAAGATAGCATGCACAGCTTCATGGAGCAAATTAGAGTAATGCTTTCTGCAGTCATGAAATGAAGCATTTAATAGTGAAATAAGCAGAACCAGAGTTTCAAGAAATAATTGTCATCCCTGGAGTAACTCCAAATCCTCAGGAGCTTTGTGCATTTCTCATGAATTCCAAAGCAGGAAAATAGGTGGATCTTAGTAATCCTGATGAAGCTGAGTACTACAGAGAATAACTTGGTGAATTGCATTATTAGTGTCACTGTTGATAAATACATTCAAATATTTTCCCATTTTTGCTGTCTCTTTAGATTTCACATTGCTATAGGAGAAGACTAAGCAGACACAGTATCTGTAGAAAACAAAGATTATGAAGGGCACCTAAAGTTGATCATTATAAAATAAAAACTGAGTGTCCTCTGGGACAAGTATGTATTACTGTAATAATACCTGAAATCTGAACACTTTGAGATTAATTTGGTACTTATGGAATACAAAACAAAACTTGATCTCAGGAGACCTTGTCAAGACCTCAGCACTTCCACACAAGGTACTTAATTAGTAAAAAAAAAAAAAAAAAAGGTTAATCCTGAAGAGTTTTCAAAGCAAAGAACTTTGGGAACAGATCCAAAAAAGTAACTTAGGTGCTTTCTCTGTCAAAATAAATGAATCCATGCAAATCTTTGCCTAAGTGTTATAATTTGGAAGTTTATCAAATGTATTTTATTTCATGTCGAACTTCTGGTAGTATTTAAGTGGTTCCTTACATCAATGTAAACATTTCCTTTAGTCAGTTTGCCAGTTTGTGAATTGAAATAAAGAAAGACAAAAAAGGTAATTTGGGAGAACTTTGTTTTTCAGGTTTTCAAAACTGGATACAATTTTCCTTAATTAAATCCAATCATTAAATGATGCAGTTTTAATTAAAGGTAATCTTTCTCACCAATGTTGAAAGTACCCAAATCATATTACTCACATATGCATTTCTTAGCACAAAAGTTTTTCTAACTAATGTCAGCTCATAATATCATGGAAGATTTTCTTTCCCCTTCCTCTTCACCTCTCAAAAGGAATTGATATTCATTACACTTCCAAATTCTATATGGTGACCTCTGAAAGCAACCACTGACACAGTATAGAGGAGCTCATGCTGTTGTTTTTGTTCAAGTACATCCTCCACACAGATTCTTGGGCTTTGCTTAATGAAATGTCCACTACCTCTCTCTTTGTTAGTCAAGAGTGATCTCGAGTAAATTAATGGCAAACATTTTCCATAAGTAAACAAAAGAAACTCCTGAAGGCCTCAGTACAAGATACTACTGTATACTTACCCTGGAAGAAATGGTTTGTTCCTTGCCAAGACTAAAATCCAAGAGTCCAGAAACAGAACAATTCTAAACCAGAGAAAGCAAAATGGCAAACTTCTACAAAATTACAAACAAGTTGTCAGCTCAGGTTTTCTTCATAAGACAGACTTGTGCATTTTACCAGCAATAAAAAGTTACTTGTTCGAAATATATCACTATCATTATTTTTGCAGTCTTGTATACATTCATCATGCCCCTCAAGGAAACAGGACTCTTGGTGACACAGCAATTTGGAAACACTAATCCATACACTCCTTGGTATTCGGAAAGAGACATAAAGGAACAGAAATAAGATTATGTTGAATTTCTTCACTAATGTATGTAATAATTTACAGGAAACCGATCTATTTATTAGACTGGAGCATCACAGGAAAATGAAATGTTGGACCATCAAAAAATCAGAGGGCCCATATCCAAACTTAAAACTATGAAGCTGCTATATTTTTATATGAGGTTTAACAGAATCACATTGCTGTTTGTCCCCATCCTTGCCCTCTACCACTGGGCTCAGCTGGGACTCAATTAAACTTGAATATATGCTTTATCGATACCCATGGGTTTGACCCCAAGTGCTAATTTTCACTGTTCACATTTTTCTAATTCAGTTTTAGGTTTCAAAATAAATAATATACCAGCTTTCCATGTTGTTTTTGTGTTTTTCAAAATAATTTTGTTTCTTCTAGCAAAATAGGTAATAAATAAAAGAGAAAATAAAAATGAAAAGGACACTCTGGCCTTGATAATGTAGTTAGGAAAAAAGGCTGAGAACAATAACTGTATCACTGTGCTCTCCTTTCTGGAGTTATCACTTCTCACTAAATACAATTGTATGGGAACACACATCTGTTGCAGGGTGGGGGTTTTAGTGCCTTTCAATGTGTCATAACCTAAGTGATCAATGTACGACAGGCAGGTAGGATTTCAGCCAGGAGGACAAGCCCATATTAGCTTTCAGTTACCTGGCACAGAGACTTCAGCAAAGGCAGAGGTGTGGCCTTAACTGCATCCACCAACTTCCAAGCTTGTTCACTGGTCCTGCTCCCTTGGCAGGCTAAAACTGACCATGTAGTCCCACACGGGATAATCATACATTCACTTACTAGCTAGACACATTCTTCAAAATGAAAAAACTTCTGCAGGAGAAAAGGACATCTTCACCTCAAATATGCACCGTCCTTCCAAATGTAATGAGCTATATGTGTCCAGAACTAGTGAAAAATGGAAGGACATTACCTAAAAAAACCTGTAGAGCCTGAAATTGTAACACTGTGTATTGTAAAAAGGGGAAACACTTTTCAGAAGTCAGGTACGTCATGGAGGATCCTTTCCTTTCTTCTTGAGGACTTAAAATCTGTGATTTTGACAATTCCTGATAATCAGTACATTCACCAGCTCTGGATAACCTACCTTTCAGATCTCTACATCCAAACTGAAGCAAAGCCTCAATAATTATGTCTGCAGACTAGATAGTCTAAAGCTATTTAAAATAGCAAAATAATAGGAAATATCCGTTCTTCAGATAAACCTTTACTTTTGCAAGGATATATCAAACTCTGGGATTAGTATCCCAACTGTAGCAATCATGCAGCTCTACTCTCTCTCTGGTCAGCATTAAATTTTCTGCCCAAGTTTTGTTCAAGTTTTAATACAAACTTAGCCATGTGTCTATGTAAAAATATTTCATATGTGGCATCATCTCTTCATGCACAAATTGAGATCAGTTCACCATTGTCTCATAAAGATAAAAGGGAAGGAGGTGGAATTGTAAAGAAATAAAGACATTTAGCACTCAGTTATTTCAAACAAAGCGGGAAACAATGTCTTGCTAGAAGAAATACTTTTGTGAAACACAGATGCCATGCTGTGTACCTAATGACAAAATAGTTGAACCAGAAAGATGGATGGATTTTCACTGGCATTTCCTGCTGACCATGTTAAGTACCCTAGCTGAGAGATTTTTTAGACTTTCCTGGAACTATTTTATTTAAGACTTGATTGAACTAATGTGCTCTATGCAAATCTCTATATATAATGAAAACTGGAATCAGAAATGTTCCTTGCACTCACTCAAACCATAACAAACATTGCTGCATTGCCTAAAATACAGAAAGAGTGCTTGCAAAAAGCCTTCATGGTGGATAATGACCTTTCTGCGCTTTGCCAGAAGTTTTGGGTGGTTTTAGATTTCACCCTGAATTACAGAGGAAATGAAGGTGAGTTTCCACATTTCTCAGAGTTCAATCAATTATAATACTCCAAATTAAAGCCACTATACCTCTACAAAGGCTCATCACTACCCTGCAACATGATGCAGACATGATAATTTCATTAGTACATTCTGAGGCCTCAGTCACACATCTTGCAATGCAGTCTTCCAAATGAGCTGCTGCCAGATCCACCTAAAATTGCCAAGAGAACAGTCAAAGGCAACTTAGCTATTACAAAGCTTAAACAGGATGGAAATATAAGATGGGACTACCACACTAAGGCTAAGGCCTTCACCCAGCCAGCAGTCCCTCTTCTCCCCACAAGCAACAAAAACTCCAGTACAGGTCAAGTTGAAATAGGCTTCACTCACCACTTTCTGGCTAACTCAGTGGCTAAAGTAAAAATGCAGAAAATTATCTCAAAGGAATTTGAGAGAAGAAAGAATTTGATCGCTGTCATTGTTAGACTGTCGAGACTATTGTTCTGGGAGTGCTTTAGGCTCACGCAAATGTACCTTCCTGTGTTGGTTTATAAGTTCAAATTCTTTTCTTTTGTAGCTGTACTAGTCTGTGCAGCCCTTTTCAAAGCACTAGAGCTGTATAGATGAACTGCACTGATTTACATCGTTTCAGAATTCAATTCAAAAGACTTTAAGTAGCATGCTGAGATCGGATATGTAACATCTATACCAGAGCATCTAGGATTTGATTGCAATATAATGAAGAGTCATTTAAGTAATTACTTTTGCATAAATTACTCTGTGCTGGTACATTCCAATCTATAATTGCACCACATTATAAGCACCATGGTTACTAATCAAGGGGTGAAAGGAATTCGAGACCTGGAAAAAGCAAGAGAAATTAGGTAGAGCTAATGTATGGACAGACTAAAGAGCACATTATTCATCTTCCATCTTGACATGTAGTATGCATATAAGCAGGAAGGTAAGAAAATGGACCCAGAAGTGACACACCTACCTATCCCAGCCCAGGTAACTTGTACTTCAGTGTGTCACAGAATATATAAACAAATTGACTAGATTAGATTGATATAATGAATTCCCTCAGCGTGGGTTAAATAAAATGATAAATCAAGATGCCAACATTTCAATATTTTGTAATTCCATAAAAATCCATTATCCTCAAATGAAATTGTTCCATTCAGTAGCAAAAACCATGTGTTATAGATGTAACAGCCTCACAGCCTTCCTGTGTTTTAGGAAAGGAGTCTTTGGCCATAGCAAAGTCCTTTTGCTGATTTCCAATAGCAGAGGAAACCACTACACACAACTCCTGGCAAATGCACAAGAGTAACATGAAGTAGAGCACTGGTAACCTGAGCGAAAGCCTACCCATTCTCCAGACAGAATGGGAGCAGTAGCAGTTGCTGACTTCTGAAGAATATTTGCAAGATGTTTATGATCCTGTAGCATGTTTTTCAGTCAAAGCAGTTTTGACTGGTACTCAATTTTTGTTAGGAATACTTGGCACAGCTGCTCTCTTATAAAACTAAATGTCTAGTGACAGTAAACGTAGCATGATGGAGGGGGTCTGGCAAAGACGCTAAATGATCTCTGGCCCTTACAGATATGTGACATTTCCAGAAAAAAAGCGTTTTATTAGATAAGCCACTAGGGAACAATCCTTCAATTGATGGACACGGCCATGTTGTCCTGGCAAAGATAAGCTTCTGAGAATGCCAATCACAGGTTAGGATATGTTCTGCAAAGCAAGTAGAAATAAAATAATAGGAAGAGAGAACCCTTATAGGGGAGTTATATTTGGGCTGATTGATTCTTTAGGTGTTACCACATTCAGAACTGCCCACAGCACTTATCCTGGTAAAGCATTGGCACTACCCAGCAAGCTCAGCTGTCCCACCATCCATATGTCACTGTTATCATAAATAATTATTATATACTCTCAGAACATATTAAAAGCAGAGTGGAATTTGATGTAAATACAGGCAAATTAAGAACAAAACAAGACCAACGTGATACACTGACATTTTCAAAATATTGCAACTCGAGATGATTTCCTTTGACAAATTCCATCTGTAGTCCTGTCTCACAAAAAGTAGGCAAAGATACAAAGCCAGTAAGTTTACAAACCACAAAAAATGAGGCGTGGGAGAACATATCATGTCATTGATAACACCTTCAGCCATCACCAGAAAAAAATCATGACCGTATCTTCAGGAAATTGGGTCAAAGTCTGAACTGCTTTCCTATCATCTGGAAGGAAAAGAGATGCAGAGTTTCTGCATAAGAAAAGGAGAGAGTAATTAGACATAATTAATGAGTACAACAGAGAGTGAGGAATACAAGAAAGAACAGCTTTGCTTTTCCCTCCTCCTTACAGGTTGTGTTGGTGGGCTATGTTGTCAAGCAATCTCAAGTTAAAGCTAACAAAGTCTTCTGTGTGGGAATAGATTTATATACACATATCACGCTCAGAGCTACATAAACACATATGCCCAAAGACAAGCTAATCCCTTTAATGAATCCAGCCGACAACACTCTAATCATTATGAATTTTCTTTATAATAGAAGCTACATTCAGATGCAGAAACAGTGCAGTCTCACTTGTAAAGTACTGCAAACTTTATCCTTTTTGAACCTGAAAATAAGGCCTGGCTAATTTTCTCTTTAACTTTCAGGCCTCTTTGGGCCCAAATTTTAAATCTTCCTGATGTTAATTTCTGCAGCTTAATTATGTTAACGTGATTCTTTGTCCCCACTAGACATATAGTATGCAAATCTACTGAGAAAACATCGATTCCTGGCAAGAGCTCTTGGCAAAAGAATGATACTTCCCCCTCCACAGAGCCATTTTGGATATTCAAACTGCACACAGAAATACAAAACTTTGTCGTGGGATGGGTAGGATTAGCTGAAGCCCCCTTTGAAGTATTGTTGAAATCCTGAGTTAGGTTTTGAGCTTGGCCTTTTCCTTGAGATGAAAAAAAGCACAGCAGAAAGATGCAGAGGAAACAAGAGAAAGCTACAGGAATAGAAACATTAGAGTAATCCCTCCAAACCTCCACCCCTCTAAAACTACTCTGAGCAGATGGATAAAGGTGTATCAAGCCAAAGCTGTTACTTTAGGTGAAACCTAAAGAGATATAGAAGCATCTGATTCTCAGTAGTACCACAGGTTGCAAAAAAAATTGACTTGCAAGATACTTATAATTCTGAACCCCACTGGGTAATATTGGGTGCCTCCAGCCTTCAGAATTTTCAGGTTAGGTTTAGACTAAGTACTTGATCAATATATCCCTCTGCTATCATAACCTGTATGATATGAAGTGATTTTCACCTGGAAGGTAAATAACTAAATGGAGTAAATGAGATAGTGACAAAAACAAAACTTCATCAAGTGATCTATAGTTATCCAGTCATTATTCCATCTTGTAAAATTATCTATATATAAAGGCAGAGACTTCTGAAAATTTAAAAATTAATTAGTGTGGGCAGTCATACAACCTCAGCTTTTCCTTTTAGTAAAGGTGAGGTTTGAGTTTTTTGGGTTTTTTTTTGCAAGCCTCCCAGATGCATTCACTGTAACACATATTTGTAGATATATTGAATAATGAGTAATTAGTTGTAACCAACTTAAAAGTAATGCAATTCTAGAAATGAGGCTATTGGACTAGTCATGTTCAGACAAAATCTTCACTGAGATACATATATCTGTCCCAACAGCTCTGCCTGTGATATAGAAAATTCCTGAGAAATACAGCATTGCATGCATAGATTGTGTCAGCCGTCATGTAGAGGAGGTTGTCAGCAGTTGAAAGGGGGAAGAAAAAATAACAAAAACAAGAATCCCAGTTTTTACTAATGGAAAAATCCTTGCTTTCATTCTTCTTCCAATAAAAACTGCAATTCAACAGTAATAATATTGGGTTTAGAAGTATCAAATTCACCCATTTTGAATAAGCATTTCAGCAGTCAAATCAGTGAGGGAAACTGTTAATTCTCCTAAAGGAAGCGTCAGGTTTTTTGTGCTGAATTATGAGATCTTCTGTACATAAATAAATTACACATTATGTGGACTAGATTTACTCCAGTTCCAGGAAGAGCAGTATTTGCCCTATAAATTGCTGCAGCACTATTTTCTTCACTCCCACTAGCTAAGCACTGGCTAAACAAGGTGGAATACTGATATAGTATGGCTATATTGTATTATTGAGGCATTAAAGACTTTGCTATTACTAAGACATCAAAAGCAAGACAAAAATATTTTCAGTTGCCATTTGACTTTCAAGTGGTGGCAGGAAAAAAAAGCTGAATTTTCTCTCAAAACCAATTTCAGCTTTAAGATTTTGCCACAACGTATTGTTGCCTATAGAGCATCTCTTGTTTTCAAGATCCACAATAAACCATAAATGCTTTTTTTAGCCACAGATGTTAAGGGTAGCTAAGACTTCATTTTAGAAGAACACTGAAAATAGGATAAAACGTTTCATCTCCAACTCCTTAGAGAACAACCAGGCTCCATGTCATCTTGGCTCATCTCAGTAGTGAGCAGATTTTAATACACTGTCCATGTCACACCTGGGACACAGCTCCAGTGGCCACACAAAGAAAATTTCTGGGCTTTTCTAGTTTATGTTACATTTTTATATTAAATTTATATGCCTTGTTACTACCATAATAGTCTGTTCTGACCTACAGAAGGATATATGGACTGCCAATGTTAGGTGAGCAGAACAGATCAGGGAGCAGTGGCATTCCCCCATCTTGTCTGCATTATTCACTTGAATTCAGTATGTGACTGCTTGAATAAATCACAATTTCCAGCTTATTTGACGTATTATTTTTTCCAGCTCTTATTATTAACAATTATGGGTGTTTTATTTAAAATAAGCTCATGGAGTACTCAGGGAGAAAGCCATGAATTAGACTCAATGTGCTTGGTTTCTCACTAAAACAGAGATGTGAATTTTTATCAGCAAACAGAAAGATTCATCACCTAACCCTGAGAAGGAGAATTGCAGTTTTACTCACACACTGAGACGCACAGCCAGACCCCAGAGCTATTACATAGGTATTTTAAAATATAACACTGCTAGAAATCATATCATTATAAGTCGGTATAAAGCATATTCTTGGAAATATCATCCTGTGAATAACCCAGTTCCTCAGGCTCTCCAGTCCCAGCTGGTGGAAGATTACCACATAGTGAAAAGGCTTGATGGGGATTTTGTTGGGGTATTGCCAGCCAAAGTTCTGGTGGAGCAAAAGGCATTCTTTGCTGTGAGGAAATTGAGGACAAGATGCAGCACCTGATGCAATCATCAGCTGCCAACTGATTTGCCTTGATTCCCTGGCAGCATGTGAAGTTTGGGCAAAGAGGCGAGTTTTATACAAAATAGAACCTCTAGTCACTGGTAAGTGATGGACTTGTCAAAAGATGAAACACACATGCCAAATACTGACTTATCTGTACAACTCCAGTTAGAAAATGGAGCATAAAAATGACATGGGAGCAAGAAAGGAAAGAGAAGAAAGAGAAAATGAAGAAAGACTGCGCAAAAAAGCAGAAAGGGGAGAAAGTTCAGTGCAAAGGAAGTCTTTCAAACAGCTAGGACTGCAATATGACCCGTAGGTTTGAAATCCACACCTGACTTTGGATCTAGTAGGCTGGAAACATGTGACTCGTGCCACTTCTTTCCCCTCTGTGCATGAAGACATGGAGCAGATGAATGCAAACATCTGAGTGGCTGGGTTTTGCACAGGCAACCAACTGCTGAAGATGCAAGGAAACAGAAAGACGAGGACTGCAACAGGAAAAGCAAGCCAGATGGCAATCTAAACATCATGTTCCAGATATCTACCGTGGTTTAATTAGTCAAAATTCTAATAACTCCATTAACCAGTCTAATCAGATTACAAGCTACAAATATTTCTGAAAAATATATTCATCAGCATTAAGGCAAGTTCCTTATTCAAAATTGTAAGGACTTAGCACCAGAGAAACTGTGTTGCAGAGAGAGTAGGAAAATATTTATGATACCATTGTCAAAGACAATGTTTAATGAAGCCAATAAATGCAAAATTGTTTTCTGACTTCAAACTCTGCAAGACATTTTAATGAATTTATGTCAACAACAGCCTGCTTTCAACAGTTACTAATACAATCCCTTTCACTGCAGTCTTGGAAACAGGCAGTTCAGACTTTTATGGCCATATTTTCCAAGTCCTGTACACTTTATGCTACAAACACATCTGTTTGAAATTAAGTCATGAACATGATTATTTAATGTGCACAATAAAGTCAGAGGGTCT